>NC_044550.1:180373138-181002565 GCF_007565055.1 Rhinopithecus roxellana | reverse complement strand
CATGGCTGCGCTCAATGTGGCAGCCACCTGCCATATGTAGCTACTGGGCACCTGGAATGTGACTGGTTTGAAGCAAAATGTGCTGCAAACATAAAATACACCGTGAGTTTAGAAGAATTAGATGAGAAATATACTTTATTTCTAATTGTATATTGATCACATATTAAAACAATATTTTGAATACAATGGATTAAAAATTATTACCAACAATTTCACTCTAAAAATTATTTTTGACGTGGCTAATAAAAAACGGAAAATTCACAAATAGCTAACATTTTATATTTTAGAGGATTGCTTCCCTCTTAAAATCTCAGGCGTCCTACTCAAAAGACTAGCGGCCAGAAGGGTTATGAAATCTAAAATATTAAAATAATTGTCATTATATTGCTTCCATTTGTGAAAAAGTGTGTGCCTGTGCATGCATGTGTGTGTGCGAGTCCGTATCTACGTGTGCGCGCGTGTGTGTACGTCTGTGTGTCCGTGCGTGCATTTTATAAGTGGACATAACCTTACACACAACAAGGTTAAAAAGAGACCCCTGGGCTGCTTCAGGTCAAGCCCGGAGAGAAAGCCCTGCCTGAAAGTGCCTGAAGGCCCCAGCTTGTCACTCTTGCCTCATCAGGGGAGTGTGTGGTCGCGAATTCTGTTACTCAAGGCCCGAGGGCGGGGATTGGAGTATTATCCAATCAGAGTGTCGGAGTGAGAACTGCCCAATCAGGCGCGCAGCCAGAGAGGAGGCGGTGGCTTCCGGGAGCTGGCGCGGCCTTTCCTCTGGCTCCTGCCACGGCTTGGGTTAGGGCTTCAGCGGTCTGCGTCCTGGCTCCGGGAGGCATCGGGGATTCGGCCGCAGCCTCAGCTTCCCGTCGCTCTGTGACCTGCGGGTATTGGATGATTTGTAGCTAAGACTCCTGGATCCCCTGAAGTGGGGAAATGGTGAGTGTGCGGGACGGGGCGTCCCGAGGCTGGGGGGGCCTCATCGGCAGCGGCGGGAAATGGCAGCGGCGGGACCGAGTCTGCGAACGGAGTCCCCGCTGCCGCCGCTCAGCCCTCGGTCCTCAGTCCCCTCCGGTGAGGGTCCCGGGCTCTTGTCGGTCCCCGCACGGCGGCTCTGCCCAGCCTGCAGCCCTCCTCGTGCAGCTCTGCGCCGGCAGCCGCGCACCTTCCCCGGGCTGTGGGGTGAGGAGCTCACCGGGAAGACGCCGGCGCGGCGTACGCGGGCACCGCGTGGGAGGAGCTGTGGTCCGGGGTCCTGTCCCTTCTTTACCCTGTTCCGAATGAGATCGAGGCCCCGTCAAAACACAGAGTTCATGTGAGCAAACAGGACTCATTAATGGGACAGCGCCGGCCGCGGCCCGTGGTTTGGGGGCTGCCAGCGGGTCTTGAAGGAAAGGCTTGTGTGAGGAAGGGAAGCCGATCACCCGCCCGCCCCAACTTTCCCACCGGTCCCCTTGCCCTGAGCGCCGCCTCCGCGTGGCTGTTCCTGAGTGGCCTCTTTTAGAATAGGCTGGTGTCGTGTGCACAGCGCTTCGCTGAGTTCTGTGAGTGGTTCTGCCACATTATGGAACTTGAGGAGGGTGTGGGCGCCCCTAGTTTGTTGCAGGCGTTCAGAAATGAAGACGGGTGTCCAGAGGCAGGGACTGGCGTCTGCAGGGGGGCAGTTGCGGGAAGAGCGCTGAGCTCGTGGGGTCTGCGCTGACTCTGGATGGTGTCCTTAGTGAGTTGCTGGACAGCCCGTTGGGGTTGGAGCATTGACGGGTGTTGAGGAAACTCCGCAGGTTTTCTGTCAGAAGAAAGACATGGCCGAGCCTGGACTGGAGGGAGTCGCCTGGTGTCTGCGGGAGGCGCGACTGGATTTTGCACATGCGCGGTCCTGCTGGGCACTGTCCTGTTCTTCCAGGTCTCCTGGGGAGAGGGGACTGAGAACTAGGAGGAAAGGAGTTCTGAGAAACGTCCCTTCCCTGCACCCTGCTGCCAGCCCCCACCCAATGCTAACCCACTCTTGAGCACGCCCACCGGGTATTCGCATGGCCCCACTCCTCCCAGTACAGGGTTCCACCCTCAGGAATTGTGCCCATGGCAGCTTTGCGCCTAGCGTTTTCTGCTAGAAACACGCAGTGCCCAGAAGTCTCCTGGCTCATCTCAACCGCAGACACTGGATCTGTAGCAGGAACTTGCTTCCTTCACCCACCCAGCCTTCTGGACCGCCTGATCCTAATCTCTTCTGTCTTTATAGATACAGGAATCAAAGCGTAGCCCTACCTCAGCCTGTACCTGTAGTATAAACCAGTGCTTTAGTCAGTCCTGCCCTGCTCTCACCCATGGCTCTTGATAGCTTCTTTCTCTCTTCTGCTTTTTCCTTCCCCACAAATTCTCTACGGTGTGCCCAAGTCCATCCCTCAGGTGCCTATGAGAATTCAGACGTTAGTGAGTTCAAGACCAGGCCTTTAGGCCTGGATGTTGTAGGAGCAAACACAAATTGGAAGAGGCTTAATGCTTTCTCTTTAGAATGAGGGAAGAATTTTTGCTCTTCTCCCTTTTCTTAAAGCATTTAGTTTGAGAACTTTTATTTTTAAATATTTTCTCTGCTTCTTTGAAATATATGTAAGTCATTTTTTATCAGTTAAATAGGTCATTTGTCTTTTTTGGCTCCAAATTGTCTTCATCTGGGACCTGGAAACTATTGCTTTGAAACATAAATAGCAAGAATATACACCCTATTTCACAGTTTCTGTAGGAGGGTGGGAGGCTGCCTTCAGCAGGTACCTAGCCACATTGCAAATCTACATCCTGTCATGAAGATGTGGATGGTTTTTTTTTCTTTAATTATTAGAAAAAATTAGAAAACCCAGATGACCTCTCAAATTACAAGGTGAAATTATAATAAATTGTGTATAACAAATGGTGCTTTCAAGGCTTCTATTTGAGATCTAATTATGGTGACTTTCTGTGTTTGCATTCTCTTAGATTGCTTGTGATGCACATCACATTTTGGTTTAATTATACAACAAAACGTTTTCTTGCGGTTCTGTTATTGTGGAGACGTGTTTAGGATTGCAGATGTTTTAGCTTTTAGTTATATTTTCCACACACTGTCCAGAATTACCAGATGTTGTACACAAAATGTCCAGCAGTCTTCACTTGAGAAAACATTCTTTCTTAAGATTCCAGTCACAACCTAAAATTGTGCGGTAAAGTGTTTCCCAAATCTGCAAACAGAATGGTCTCTGTCTTGGGATCTACAGTCCTTTCTAGAGCAGTTAGACTAAATTTCTACAAAAATAACTTGTCAGGACAGTAATCAGTTATTTGACCTCCTTCAGTGCTCCTGGCATCTTCCATTCTGACTCTGATTTCAGAGATTTGGGGCCCATAAACCCAACCAGAATCATACATATGCATCGATTAAACCTGAGATATTCTGCTCCCTCCCACCTCCCCTTGCCCCAATGCCCACAAATGTGCATAGCTCACCAGCCCTCCAAGACCTAAATGTGCAGTTCTAGATTCTGAATTTATGTGCTGGAATTTGATAAAAGAACTTTTATCTGTGAAATATAAGTTTTTAAATTCATCAGACCCAGAGATATGTTAAAATGAGACCACACTCACATACTGTTCCCCTCCTTGAACTATTTGTCTTTTGAAATTGCTTGCTATTGCCGCTAGTGTCTGTAAATTAACCTAATAATGCCATGCTGGACACTATAACCCATACCCTATAGCTTAACTATATATATGACCAGTCACTAACCAATGTTACTTCTATAAACCTGTAAGAATTTCTGACACCTTTCTATCAGTCTGCTCTCTGGCTTCCTTTTTGCCTTTAAAAATATGCTTGTAACTGCTTCTAATTGGAGTGTATATTCAGGGCAACTTTATACTCCAGGATTGCAGTGTTCAAGCTTTGGCTCAAATAAACTCTGTACTTATGTTTACCCCAATTTTTTCTTTTAGCTCAAAATATTCTTTAGAATGTGTTGAAGGAGGCTTCATGAGAAGGTCTTTCCTCTGATTTTACTCTGCTTCCTGTAACTCAAGAATGCAGCGCACATTGATCTCACCTAGAATCTGCACATAAAAGCTGGCCTCTGCCTAAGATTCACAAGACAGGGCCAGACTGTGGGTTGAAGAGATACAGAAAAGTCACAGAAGGTGTTTTCTGCATCATGAGAGGTCAACATAGACATCTTAAGCCCCACTTTCAGAGTGGAGCCCTTTGAGTTTTCTGGATCTTGTCCGGTGACCTGCTACAGCTGTGTAAGAGGCTTCTGGTGTGAACACAATGCTATGGCAGAATCTGTAAATGTAAACAAGCACCTTAGCAGTGGGAAGTCAAGGCCACTAAATATCCAGAGCCATAATCCCAACTATGCCTCCCTGTGTTACTGGAGTAGAGTACTTTTGTCCTTCCCCTGCCTGAGTTAGCTGATCAGGGACAGGGGGTATCACATCCGGATCCAGGATCTGCAGCTCCATCAGGGCAGTTCCGTTTTCTGTCAGTCAGCCTGAGTCTCTCCTGCCTGGATCACTATGGGGGCATCAGCCCAGGGTCACTGGGGACACTCTCAGCAGCGTCAGTGAGTATTTGAGACATTTGAGGATGTCCTGTGGAGACTGGAGTCAGTGTTCCATATGGTTATTAGAAAAAGAGATGAAATAGTCATGGTCCCTACCATCAAGGAACTTGCATTCTAGAGCACGTGAATAAATGATTAAATTCAGCATCATGTATTCAGTACAAAGATGAAAACTGTACGGGAGACTTAAGCTTCATTTGGGTTACTTCCCTTTTATTTGGTGAGTTTTGATGCCACCACCTGCAGGACTGTTTATGGACAAAAGAGAAGTCATTATTTGTATTGTGTTTGCCTTGCTAAGAATAAATATTTAGCTTCAAATATAATTGGTCTGGAAAAACAAAAGGGTTTTGGTTAAATTCCTTGTTATTGTATGTTACAGATGGGGAAGTGGCAAAGTAGATAAAAATTACACAAACTCTGGGAATCAAATTTCTCTTGGACAGGCTTAGAAAAGACAAAACTGAAACTACTTAGTGGCCTAGAGAGCAGAAGCCTAGGGCCCATTTTTTGTCCCAACTCTGCCCAGATCCACCATCTACTGAACCTTGTCCAGGTCTGAGCCCACACTGCAATGCCTCACACAACTGCTTAGAGGAGATGAGAGTTTGGGGTAGCTATTCGTACTGCCTCTCCAGAGCTGATGCTCCCAACTTCCTGAAACCCAAAAGCAGATAAATGGGGAAAAGCAATGTACTTTGGGGCCTTAAATTATTTTATAAAAAATTAAAACCAGTATTTCTAGAGACATCCCATCCAGCAACCTGTTCTCCATCTTTGCAGTTTCAGTGGATTTTTCACAAGTCTCATAGTAACTACAAACACAAAATAAAAAATTCCTGAATTGTACTTAAAACTTTCTTCTATGTCTGTCCCATTTATCTACATTGAGCTATTATTCTATGTATCTTTTTAAAATCACTGATAGGAAAACAAGAAAAAACAGAAAATGCTGGGACCCTGCATTTAAATCCTGGGAAGTATGACACACTTTGTACCCACCTCCCAGGATGCTATGAGAATTAGCACACATAATATGAGCTTCCCAGCACAGTGCCCTGTGACATACTCCTGAGCACATAGTATATGCTCCATAAATATCGCATTAATGCATGTGGATGTGCTGTTTTTCAAATGCAGACTTACTCAGACATTGCAACCATCTCCAGCCTCTGTAACCTTTAAAGGGCTTGCAGAGAATGCCATCTTTCAGGATGATGATTGCTGGTCTTGTCTTCAGATGAAAAGTATTTGTGTTATGATAAGGGTGTTGGGGTAAGGGACTCTGCTGTGTCTGCTTTCTCTAGCTGAGTGGTACTGTAATGGGTCTAGTGGAAGGAGCATCAGCATTAATGGGAGACTGGCTGTGAACTAATTCGTGGACCCTTTTCAAACCTGCAGAATTGTGTTACTTACAGTGAGGCCTAGAATACCAAGTTTATATGCACATTGAAGCTTGAGAGGCAATGTTTAACTAAGTGAACCTCAGCCCAGTCTTCCAGTAGAATCACATGGCAGTTTGAAGAGAAACAGTCACCTGTTCCCTCCCCCACAGATCCCGTTAATTTTCTTGTGTGACATTAACAGCGAGGCCAGGGTCAAGCCTGAGGG
The DNA here is from genome assembly GCF_007565055.1 of Rhinopithecus roxellana. NCBI lineage: Eukaryota > Metazoa > Chordata > Mammalia > Primates > Cercopithecidae > Rhinopithecus > Rhinopithecus roxellana. The sequence continues at coordinate 180,996,374 of NC_044550.1, read as the reverse complement.
CTTCCAGATACTTTAATGAAACGTGAGTTCACTTTTTGTTCCAGGAGGTCATAGGACCTGCTTTGCTTGGTTTTGGTAGGGACAGGTGAGTGTAGCCTATATTTCTACTGCAGCAACAAAAATTGCTGGCATGCCCTCCTTTGTCCTCAGAGTTGTAGAATACTTTAGATAACATTACTGTGTTAAAAGTCATTTTATCAGATAATTCCAGTCAGTCCCATAAGTCACAGCTAGTTCTCTTATTTCACTTATGGTCAAATTAAGAACTCTGTCACATGATAAATAGGTGTTTTCAGGAACTCTTAACATTCAGGGATGTGGCCATAGAATTCTCCCCTGAAGAGTGGAAATGCCTGGATCCTGCCCAGCAGAATTTATATAGAGATGTGATGTTGGAGAACTACAGAAACCTGGTCTCCCTGGGTGAGGATAACTTTTAATACGTAATTCCTAATACTTTCTCAGAGTTTCATTTTCTTTCTTTGTAGAATGTCTCTTGGGAGCTTCTGCTTTGCATTAACTAATTTTCAGTTCCTTTCTACAAGAAAAAAATTGGGAATTTACTGGTGTAAAAAAAAAAATCTTTAGGATGTTTCATCATTGCATAAACCTCTTTTCTTGAGCTAATTTGTGTTCTTCACTCTAGGATAGTAGTAATTCTAGAAATTCAGTGATGTAAAATACTGTTTTCCACATCTTAAAATCCAATTTGCACCACTTATTTTTGATTCAGTAGTACTGGGTAGTGGAACTTAGAACCCACAGATTTAAAATACTTAAGTATTCTAAAGATTCTGTCAGGAAACAATTTTTGGATTAAATTTCTTTATTCTACTTAGCATAGTAATAGATTGGTCATTGGAGTATCCCCAGCAATAGTCATGTTAATTTTTTTTTTTTTAATAGAACAGGTTTTGTGATCTCCAACCCAGACCTGGTCACCTGTCTGGAGCAAATAAAAGAGCCCTACAGTTTGAAGATACATGAGACAGCAGCCAAACCCCCAGGTAGGTGAGAGTGAATGAAGGAGAGGACACAGGCAAGGAGGCCAAAGGTCAGGAAGGAAGCCAGGCCTTCAAATGTAGTTTGGGAAACTCTGTGCCAATGAAAATAATTTCTGAGAAGGCTACCTTTTTTCTCTTATTCACAAATAGAGTCATCTTCTGTCCCATGCTCTTAAATCTAAGAATTTCCTTTTTTTCTTCAGTGATCTCCCTTCAAGTTTACAGGGAGAGCCAGTGTCCACTTTATCGCTTATAAGGGGCTGCATGATCTGACTGCTGTTCCATTGCTTTTAGAGACATAGGAGTATTTGTATTATTGAGGACCTCTATGTTAAAGTCTTTTTTCAAGTATTATTTTTGCATCAGGCCTAAAATATGTAAGGTGAGTAGTGGACATAATGGGATTTGATTTAGAAATCCCAGGAACACGAAGGACAGATGTTGCATCTTTTCCGCTTAGTGATTTTTAATCCTGTAGAAGTTGCAAATGTAATTCTACAAAAACTCTTACTCAGAAGTTTATCAGAACAATAAGCATTTTTCCAAACATGAAAAAAATGTTATTTTACTTCAAAATGTTATTTAGTATAAGCTGAAATTTGTGATTTAAACTCTATATATTCAAATTTTCAAATTATAATATAGTTTAAAGCACAGGTTTTCAAACTCTTGGCTTCCCTGGGCCACTTTGGAAGAAGATTTGTCTTGGGCCACAGTTAAAATTATGAAATACACTAACAATAATGATAGCTGATGAGCTAAGAAACAAGAAATAGATTTGTGAATAATTTTTGTGATACTGCAAAAAGTCCTCAACTCAAAGGATTGGATACCATTGGTTTAAAGTATCTACTCACCTTCTAGATTTCTTTCTTTTTTTTTTTTAAGACGGAGTCTTGCTCTGTCACCAAGGCTGGAGTGCAGTGACATGACCTCAGCTCAGTGCAACCTCCTCTGCCCTGCAACCTCCACCTCCTGGGTTCAAACGATTCTTCTGCCTCAGTCTCCCGAGTAACTGGGATTACGGGTGCCTGCCACGGGGTTTCACCATGTTGGCCAGGCTGGTTTTTAACTCCTGACCTCAAGTGATCCACCCACCTCGGCCTTCCAAAGTGCTAGAATTACAGGCGTGAGCCACCACGCCCGGCCCAACTTCTAGATTTCTTAAATGCACTATGTCATCAACCAGCTTAGAACATTCCTAAGTGTATGTTAAGCTCTCATTTGTTACCTTATTTCTTAATAAACTATTATCTTATAATTTTGTGTTATTTAGTAGGAAGCCTCCTGGGATTCTGTCATTGAACTATAATCCATCTATGTGTAGAACTCTGTGTCACACACATACACATACCTATGTAAGTCATATATGTGTATAGGAAATTCTCACTTAACATTGTTGATAGGTTCTTGGAAACTAAGTAAAGCAACATATTGTTTAAGAAAACTAATTTTACCAGAATTTAATTGATAAAAACAAGTTATGTTTAAATGGCATATAGCAACATTGTTTCATTTAAAGATGCAGTTTTCAAGAACCTATTTTGAACACTAAATGAGGACTTAGATACATCTGGGTTTGTGTGATATGGATTTTTCTGATAAAATTGTATAACTATGTATTTAATTTGTACAATGTAATGATTCGATATGCATATACATTTTGAAACAAAATATTGTCAAGTTGATGAACACATCTATTACCTCACATAGATAACCATTTTTTTGGTCTTAAGAATACTTAAGGTCTGCTGTTGTAGCAAATTATAACCATACATTACAGTATTACTGTAAAGACAATGGTGTTTTGCTAATCTAATGCTAATATACATTAGCTTTCTTAGAGTTACTCAACTTATAACTAAAAATTTGTACTCTTTAAACAGCATCTCCTCATATTCCCACCCTCAGGCACTAACAACCACCACTCTATTCTCTGTTCCTGTGAGTTTACATGTTTAGATTCCCCCCCATCTAACTGAGAACATGCAGTTTCCTTGTGTTTGGCTTATTTCACTTAGCGTAATGTCTTCAAGGTCTATCAATGTTGTAAATGGCTAGATTTCGTTCTCTTTTATGGCTGAATAGTATTCTACTGTGTGTGTATATATAAATGTTTTTGACTATTTTAAACAAAACTAAAATGAACATGGGGCTGAAGATATTTCTTTGAGGTACTAATTTTATTTCGTTTGGTCGTATCCCCAGAGGTGGTATTCATACTTCCATTTTTATTTTTTACTGATATTTATGATGACTTTATCAATTTATATCTCACTAACAGCATAAGGATTTCCCTTGTATGTATGTCTTCTTTGTGGGAAAAAACAACTAACCTTTTGCCTATTTTTGAATAGGTTATCATCATTATTGTTTTGCTTTGAATTGCAGAAGTTTCTTACACATTTTGGGTATTAACTATCAGATATATGGCTTGCAAATGTTTTTCTATTTTGTAGGATTTTTTAAAATGTCATTTTTTTCCTTCACTGTACAGAAGCTGTTCACTTTGATGCAGTCCCACTCTTTTGTATTTTCTTCTGTTGCTGTGCTTTTGATGACATACCAAATTACCAAGACCAGTATCAACAAGGTTTTTCCATATGTTTTATTCAGGAGTTCTAAGCTTTTATGTCTTGCATTTAAGTCTTTTATTTTGAGTTAATATTGGGGTGTGGTATAAGAAAATTTTATTTATGGTATAATCTAATTTTTTTCTTTTGCTTGTGGATATCTAATTTTTTTGGTACCATGTATTGACAAGACTGTACTTTCTGCGTTGTATATTTTTGGTGGCCTTGTCAAAGGTTAGTTGACCTTGTATGCATGGATGTGTTTCTGGGCTCCCTGTTGTGTTGCATTGGTGTTTGTATCTGTTTCTATGCACATACCATACTCTTGTGATTACTGTGACCTTTAAGTAAAGTTTGAAATTAGAAAGTATGATGCCCTCAGCTTTGTTCTTTCTCAAGGTTGCTCAGGGTATTTTAAGTTATTTAAGATTACACTTACATTTTACAGTTGTGTTTTCTATTACTGTGAAAAATGCCGCTAAAATTTTGATAGGGATCACATTGAATCTACAGGTCACTTCCTTGACAATATTAGTTATCCTAATGGAATATGTTTTCATTTATTTGTACCTACTTCAATTTCTGTCATCAATATCTTAGCTGTATTAGTGTATACATTTTTATCTCATCCTTTACTTTTTAAATTTATTTTATGTATGTACTTATTTTTTGAGACGGAGTCTCGCTGTGTCACCCAGGCTGGAGTGCAGTGGCGTTAGCTCACTGCAACCCCTGCCTCTCAGGTTCAAGGGATTCTCCTGCCTCAGCCTCTCGAGTAGCTGGGATTACAGGCACGTGCCATCATGCCTGGCTAATTTTTTTGTATTTTTAGTGGAGATGGGGTTTTGCCATGCTGGCCAGGCTGGTCTGGAACTCCTGGTCTCAAGTGTTCTCCCCACCTCAGCATCCCAATGTGCTGGGATTACAGGTGTGAGCCACTGTGCTCGGCCACTTTACATTTATTTTGATTAAGTTCCTTATTTTTGTACTATTGCAATTGGAAACTTTTTCTTTTTTTTGGAAAGTTTGTTGTTACTATATGGAAATGCGACAGATATTTGTTTGTAGGGTCAGGTGCGGTGCTTCATTTCTGTAATCCCTGCACACTTTCAGAGGTTAGAGGCCAAGGAAGGTGGATCACTTGAGCACAGGAGTTTGAGATAAGCCCGGGCAACAGAGTGAGACCGTATCTCAAACAAACAAAAAAAACCCCACAAGTATTTTTATGTTGATTATGTATCCTGATACCTTAATGAATGCATTTATTAGTTCAGTTTTTGTTGTTTTACTCTAGGGTTTTGTATATATGCATGATCATATTATCTACAAACAGTAACATTTTTACTTTTGTTCCAAGCTGGAAAGCTTTGTTATTTTCCTCGTCTAATTGTTCTGATACAAACTTTCAGTAATATGTTAAGGTACAAGCTGTGGCCCTGGAGGCATGCTTGCAGATCTTGGCCTCAGCTTTCGTCCCTGAAACAGCCCCATGTCTGTACATTTGAAGGATCTAACAACTCTTACAGTTTCTATAAACTATCTTTGGCAAGTAAAGATCTCCTTTTATTGGGTCCCCAGGCTGATGAGATTACCTCTGGGGTTGCTAAGAAGAAAGGTCGTAGCTGGGTCACAAGGGTGCTGCTGAGTCTGTTGTTTGAATGGCATATAGCAGCATTGTTTCATTTAAAGATGCAGTTTTCAAGAACCTATTTTGAACCTTAAGTGAGGACCTACCATACATCTGTTTTGAGTGATATGGGGTCTGCCTTTGATGGTTGTATTACCAGAGATTTGGACAGTCATGGATTCTTTCTGGGCCATGGAAAGATTAAATATCCTTGAGGACATTAATCTATATGGCAGGCAGTAGAGTAGGGTTTTGAAGTTTGTCTGCATATGATGGGCGAAATGCCATGTGTATGAATGGGATTGGCTTCTACTAACTCCCTGGGAACAGTTTTCACAAGTCTCTGTGTGGGTCTGAGTGTGTACAACTGGCCATGGACTGTGGCTGTGAGCGCTAGAACTGAGTCACAGGGCTGTTCCAGGGACCACAGCTGAGGCCAAGATCTGCAGGCCTGCCTCCAGGGCCATGACTGGGTGTGTTTCCCTGCAGGTCTCTTGACAGGAAGGACCACTTTTGGATTATAACTGAAGGATTTTGAAAGAGGTTGCAGAACTGCTTCATAATCTTCAGTAAGACCAAGCTCGGTGCCCCATTTCCTTGTCTGTAGCCATGTCTGTGGGCCCTTGAGTTGGCCACCTGGGTGAGGGCCTGCTTTTCCCAAATAACTCTTTTTGATCTTTGGCACCACTGAGGTTTCACAACCCTAACCATAGGCAAGCACCTTTCTACTTCCGTTTTCCAGGAATTTACTATTTAAAATATCTTGTATATGTGGAATCATACACTGTCACTTTGTTGGTGTCTTATTTCACTTAAAATAATGGCTTTAAGATTTATCCTTATTGTAGCATCTGACGAGATATTTTCATTTGAGGCTAAAGAATATTTCATTGTATGTATAAACTACATCTTTTTAAATCATTCATCTATTGAAGGCGTTTGAGTTTCTTCACTTTTTGGCTTTTGTAAATGATATGGTATGGATCTGTGTCCCCATTCAAATCTCATGTCAAATTGCATTCCCTAGTGTTGGAGGTGGGCCTGGTGGGAGGTGATTGGATCATAGGGTTGGCTTCTCATGAGTAGTTTAGCACCAGCCCCTTTGGTACTGTCTTTGCCATAGTGAGTGACTTCTCCTGAGATCTCGTTTTTCAAAAGCATGTGGCACCTTCCCTCTTGTGCTCTCTTGCTCCTGTTCCCACCATGTGAGATGACTCACTGTCCCTTTTCTTTCTGCCATGACTGGAAACTTTTCAAGGCCTCCCCTAAAGCAGAAGCTGCTATGCTTGCTGTACAGCCTGCAGAACCGTAAGCCAATTAAACCTCTTTTTAAAAATAAATTACTAAGTCTCAGGAATTTTTTTATAGCAGTGCAAGAATAAAACAGTGAATATTACTGCAGTAGACATGGATGTGCAAATACTTCTTTCAGGTATACATTGCATACTTTAAATAGATGCTCAGAAGTGGAATAACTGGGTCATACAGTAACTTGATTTTTAATTTTTGGAGGAACCTCTTTATATTTTTCATGTGGCTGCATCATGTTTTTTCCACCAACAGTGTACAAGGGTTTCAATTTCTCTACATTGTTGACAATATATATTATTTTTTGTTTGCTTGATATTGGCCATCCTAATTAATGCACAGTAATATCTCATTGTGATTTTTGTTTACATTTTTCTAAAGATTAGAACTGTTTTTCAATAATTGTGTATTTCCTCTTTGGAGAAACATTTTCATCTCCTATTAGTCATGTAACTTTTTGTTTTTTGTTTTCTGGAGTTGTTCTGGATGTTATCTTCTGTCAAACATATATATATATATATTTTGGCTTTTCTGCTGCTTAGGTGGGGACTCTTACTACATATTTAATGTGGAGAGATAAATTTAATGTAGTCCCACGTTTCTGTGCTTTTAAATTTTTTGCTCATGTATTTGATGTTACATGCAAGAAAACATTGCTGAGATCAATGTCATAATCTTTCTTCCTATATTTAACTCATTCAAGACAGTTTTTGTATATGGTTCACGGGAAGGATCCAACCTCGGTATTTTCATATGGATATAGAGTTTTCCAACACGATTTATTGAAGAGACTGTCTTTTTCTTATTGTGTGGTTATTGCAACCTTGTTGAAGATCATTTGAACATGTACACAATGGTTTGTTTTTGAGTTCTGGGCTCTGTTCCATCATCTATTTGTCTTCTTGCAAGTACCATGCTGTTTTTATTTATTTAGCTTTGTTATCTGTTCTAAAAATAGGAAACATTGTGCCTGTAACTTTGTTCTTGTTTTCTAAGAATGTTTGGGCTATCAGTGGTCCTTTGAAATTCCATGTAAAAGTAAGAATTGTAAAAAATACTTCTTCACAAAGTATCATTTTTGTTTTCATTAGGATTACATTGAATTTGAATATCACTGTGTAGTGTGGTCATTTAACAATATTAAATCAACTGACACAAATAAAAATATGTTCAAGAGTGTGTTAAGTTTCACATATTTTTGAATTTGGCAATTTTGCTTCTGCTTTTGATTTCTAGTTTTATTACAGCTGGTATGAAAGGATGTGTTGTGTAATTCAGTGTTTTATAATAAGAACGAGGCTCAATACTTTGATGACCAAACAACCTATCTGTACAACAGACCTCCATGACAGAAGTTTACCTGTATAAGAAACCTGCACATCATATACTCTGATCTTAAAATAAAGTTAAAAAAAAAAAGTTGTTTTGCATTCTAACAGGTTGTCCATGAAACAACAGCTACTCATTTTCTTCTCCACTTAACCCCGACACACTTTAGTCTTCTTTCTGTTTCTATGAGTTTAACTACTTTAGGTATCTTACATAAGTGGAATTATATTGTTACTGTCCTTTTGTGCCTGTGCTTCTTCCACATAAATAAAGCCTTAAAAATGTATCCTTATTGTGGATTTAGCAAAATTTTCTGCTTTAAAGAAGCTGAATAATATTTAATTATTTATATATTTGAAATTGTCTTTATTCATTTATTTAAGAAAAGTTGGTTCTTTTCACTTACTTGCTTTTGTAGATAATGCTACTGTGAATATGGATGTGTAAATTACTCTTCATTTGATAATATATGCAAGGGATTATTTGTGTGCTCTGTTTCACTGGTATTTTAAAATTGAATTATAAAGTATTTCAGTTACTATAACTTTATAATAGGTTTTTAGAATCAGGATGTATGGTGCTTCTGATGTTTCTCTTTTTGACAGTTGTTCAGCACTTCTGGTCTCTTTAGTGCTGATATGATTTTAGGATTGCTTCCTTTTTTTTTTTTTTTTTTTTTTTTTTTTTGAGATGGAGTCTCACGCTGTCGCCCAGGCCAGAGTGTCGTGGCGCAATCTCAGCTCATTACAAGCTCCGCCTCCCGGGTTCACGCCATTCTCCTACCTCAGCCTCCTGAGTAGCTGGGACTACAGGTACCTGCCACTGCACCCTGCTAGTTTTTTGTATTTTTAGTAGAGATGGGGTTTCACAGTGTTCGCCAGGATGGTCTCAATCTCCTGACCTCATGATCTGCCCGACTCAGCCTCCCAGAGTGCTGAGATTACAGGCGTGAGCACTGCGACCGACCAGGATTGCTTATTATGTTAATGCAAAATATACATAGCTGTCATCCGAAGTATACCACCATTTCCTTCAGCACTCTACATCAGGGAAACAAAATTCCTCTTTGGACGGTCCCTCAAAAGACAGGAATGTAGACATACATTCCACATTTCTCTTTCTCTCCTGAGGAAGAAGCGTAGAGTTGGCAGTGTCTCCTGGGTTACACCATGCTGTATTGGGAGGAGGTCAGGCTGTGCTGGGCATATGTAATAAAATTTTTCTTCTCTTCTACATGTTTTTGGCATTGTGCTCAACTGAAGTAGTACAAATTCTTAACTATGTTCAGGAATTCTCACAAAGGCAGTGTGATCAGCGTAGTGTTAAGTTCATATGTCTATGAAGAAATGAGGACCAGTGGTGTTTGTTTTTACGCTTTTCATTTTAAATTTATATTTTATTTATTATTATAATTTTTGTGAGTACATAGTGCCTATATGTGTCTATGGGTTACGTGAGTTATTTTGATGAAGGCATGAAATGCATAAAAATCATGTCAGCATAAATGGTTATTCATTGCCTCAAGTATTCTTTGTTTTACGAACAATATAATAACATTCTTTTAGTTACTTAAAAATGTACAATTTAATTGCTTTTGAGTATAGTCACTCTGTTGTACTAGCAACTATTAAATCTTACCCTTTCTAATTATTTTTGTATCCATTAACCTTCCCCACTTCCCCCTAACCCCTCACTATACTTTCCAGCCTCTGGTAACAATCCTTCTGCTCTCTATCTCCGTGAATTAAATCAATTTAGTTTTTAGCTCCAGCAAATTTGTGAGAACATGCAGAGTTTGCCATCAGGTGCCTGGCTTATTTCTCTTAACATAATGACCTCTAGTTCTATCCATGTTGTTGCAAATGACAGTATCTTATTCTTTTTTATGACTGAAAAGTACTCCGTTGTGTATTTGTGCCACATTTGCTTTATCCATTCATCTGTTGATAGACACTTAGATTGCTTCTAAATCTTGGCTAGTGTGAGCACTGCTGCAGTAAAATGGAGGTGCAAATATCTCTTTGATGTCCTGATTTATGTACATACCTAGGAATGGGATTATTGGATAATATAGTAGCTCTATTTTTTGTTTTTTGAGGAATCTCTAAGCTGTCCTGCATAGTGGTTGGACTAATTTACATTCACATCAAGAGAACAGTAGAGTTTTTTCCTCCACATCCTCACCGGCATTTGTTATTGCCTGACTTTTGGATAAGAGCCATTGTAACTGGGGCGAGATATCTCATTGTTGTTTTGATTTGCATTTCTCTGATGATAATGATGTTGAGCACCTCGTCATATACCTTTTTGTTATTTGTATGCCCTCTTTTGAGAAATGTCTATAAACATTGTTTTGTACATTCATAATCAGATTATTTGATCTTATCCTATAGAGCTGTTCTGGTTATTCCTTTTTCGATGGGCAGTTTGCAAATATTTTCTCTCATTTCGTGTGTCCTCTCTTTGTTTATTGTTTCATTTGCTGTTTAGAAGCTCTTTATGGTGATTGTTTTGTTTGCTGTTTAGAAGCTCTTTAACTTCTATTTGTTCCATTTGTTCAGTTTTGCATTGGCTCCCTGTGCTTGTGGGGGTATTATTCAAGACATTTTTGCCCAGTTTAATTTCCTGGAGAGTTTCACCAATGTTTTCTTGTAGTAGTTTCATAGTTTGATGCGGGGACCTGCCCACAGACCCTGACCCAAACGACGGATGAATAAAGTACACTGATACACAGACACTCTGTTTTGCCAGTCCGGCTGATGTCCGGGCCGCTTACAGACTCCCCGGGGAGTTCTGTAAACAGTTTTGACTGTGGCCCTGACCAGCTAGTGAGACTCACGTTTGTTTAGTAAAGATTAATTGACAAAGGCTGGAGTCAACACTACTAGAGAGTAATTATCGTCGTGGACTTCCCAAGTAGAAAGCAATTAAGCACCCGCGGTAGAAAACTATCTTTAATATTTTTCCCACCAGCTTGATTGAATCCCTACAGTTCAAGGTCTTAGATTTAAGTCTCTAATCCATTTTGATTTAGTTTTTTATATGGCCAGAGATAGGGGTCTAGTTTCGTTCTTCTGAATATGAATATTGAGTTTTTATAGCACTTTCCCTGATAAACACCTTTTTTTCTTTTCTTTTTTTTTTTTTTTTTTAAAGACAGAAACTTGCTCTATCACCTAGGCTGGAGTTCAGTGGCACAGTCTTGGCTCACTGCAACCTCTGCCTCCCGGGTTCAAGCAATTCTCCCACCTTAGCCTCTGGAGTCACTGGGACTACAGGCGTGCGCCCCCACATCCGACTAATTTTTGTATTTTTAGTAGAGACAGGATTTCATCATGTTGGCCACTCTGGTCTCAAACTCCTGATTCAGGAGTTTGAGAAAGTGATCCACCTGTCTCAGCCTTTCAGAGTTCTGGCATTAGGCATGAGTCAGCATGCTAAGCCCCCAATAAATATTCTTGACACCTTTATCAAAAATAAGTTTGCTGTAGAGGTATGGATTTATATCTGTGTTCTGTCTACTGTTTTACTGATCGGCCCCATGCTGTTCTAATTACTGTAGCTCTGTAGTATCATTTATAGTTAAATAGTATGATTCCTCCAGTTTCTTTCTCTTACAGAGACTTTGGCTATTCTGAGTCTTTTGTGGTTCTGTCTACATTGTAGAATTGTTTTTCCTATTTCTGTGAAGAATGTCATTGATCTTTTGACAGGGATTGCATTAAATCTGTAGATTGCTTCAGGCAGTATCGATATTTAGAAAGTATTGATTCTTTTTATTCATGAACATAAAATATTTTTCCTTTTTTGTCTTTTTAAATTTCTTGCATTAGTATTTCATAGTATTCATTGTAGAGACCTTTCACTTCTTTGCTTAAGTTAATTCCTAGATACTTGATTTTAATTTGTAGCTATTGTAAATGGGATTACTCCCTTGATTTCTTTTTCACATCGTTTGCTGTTGGCATGTGGAAACACTACTAATTTTTAAATCCTATATTTTGACTAAATTTATTAGTTCTAATAGTGTTCTAGTTAGGTTTTTTCAAATATAAAACTATATCATCTGCAAACAAAGATATAATTTGACTTCTTTCTTTCAATTTGGATGCCCTTTATTTTTTTGTTCTCTTGTCAAATTGCTCTGACTGGCACTTCCAGTACTATGTGGAATAACAGTGGTGCAAACATGCATCTTTTTTCAGGTGCAGACACCTTATCAGAATGTGCTTGGGTTTAGGTTCCCAACTTTAGAAGGTAATTCGTCCTCATCCATCCTATTGTCTTTTCCTGGTCCTAGGTTTCAGAACTGTCTGGAAAGACCACAGATGCCTACAGTGGCCATGTCTCTTGGAATGTCTAGGGAATAACAGCTACTACATCATCTCCTCATGGTGGACAGCCTGAGGTTTAGGGTGGAGCCTCAGGGGAGCAGCTGAGTGCCCTGATGCTAAGAGCACGCATCTTGTTTACTTTTCATCCAAAAAACCAAATCCCTGTGGCATTAAGATTTTATTTCTCCAAATCCAGTTTCCATGTTTTAGAGACACATTGCTGGTCAGCCAATGGAATGCTGATATTGATGGGAAAGGCAGAAATAATTCCTACCATCTGGATTTTTTTCGGAATAGTGAAGGGAGAAAAAGTATCCCCAACAACATTGAATGTTCATTCTAGCAAGGTGATACAAGGACCTGCAAAACAAAAAATGTACTCCAGGCACACAGGCACACCGTGCAGAGGCCCTTGGGAGGGTGGTCATTGAGTATTTCAATGAGCCGGATGGGGGTGGGAGGATCTATATCATAGGATGGCCTAACTTGCCATTTGAGTCAGACATACCATTCCAGCCAGTACTGCCACTCCCTGGGTTTGTCATCTTGAAAACATTATTTACTTATTTCAGCTTTCATTTTTATTAACTGCACACTGCATTCTATTGGTAGAGCTTGAAAAATAGGAAAATGTTGTCAAAGAGGCATAAGAATACGAATTTTTAAAAAATATAGTGATATATTTTATTTGTCAAAAATTCTTACTTTCATTTTTTTCCCTGACCATGGATAGTAAGTTTCTGAAATCTGTACATTTTGGGAGTTATTTCACACAGAATGTCAGGGCTTAGTTATAAAAATATTACTGGGTGAAAGGAAGTAGGAAAAATTTCTCTTCTTTTATGGCTGCAGAAAAGTGAATACATTTCCACAAGAAATTGTGGTGGATAAATTGGTGATTTATAGAGATTTGCCAAAACATCAGTTTCTTTTTTCTGCATGGTGGAGAACTTGTGACAGTGGATAAGTCTACTCTGTATCCTGTTACCTGCATGTTTGAGTTTAATGTTAAATTCTATGGACTAGGACTTGACATTCCTGGACGTGCTCATAAATGATTGCTTAATTATTTGTTACTATGGAAATAACACCTAAATGACATGTTTGCTGTCTGAAATTGATATTTTGCCTTTTCTTGTTGAAGTATGAAATGTAAGTGCCTTCCAATTTCCATTTCTTCTGTGAACATCAGCACTGAGTGTGAGGAATTCTGCTGGATTCTTCAAACACTGAGTTCCTTTTGTAGAAAAGGAAGGGGATAACCTTAACTGGGAATCAGACCTAAGCCCGTTAACTGCAGGGTAAGGCCAATCTTGACACTGTCGAAGGAGGTAATCAATAGCCCAGTTGTTACTTACTGGGGAACCTTTCCTGCAGGTGTTCCAGCCTGGCTCAAATTAGACGTGGAAGGAGCCTTTATACTGAGAAGCTGCATAACCCTAGAAAGCTGAGGATCCATAGGCAGATGCAGTGAGAGTTGGGATGGGAGGTTGTTTGTGATGTCCTCTGAGAGGGTGTAATTGTTATTGTCTTGGGGCTCTTCCTAGATACTGTCAAATAAATTTCAATGAGGTAAGAAGTGACTTTATTCTAAGGAATATTGCATTGGGGAAAGCACCAAGCATAAGACGTGCAAGCATCTCCAAAATGAGGCAGAAAAGGGCTATTTGTCATGTGGAGGAGCAAACAAGATTAGAAAGGTGTGAGGGAGAGGGCAGAATGGAGAATGGCAAAATCAGATTCAGGATTGGAGAATGTTTCACGCTGACATCAACCTGTTCTTGGGAGGGGCATGAAGAGGGGTTGTATGCTATCTCAGACTGAAAGTGGAGCAGAGTCCAGGGGCCTGGGTAAAGGAGAGAAACTTAAGTAAAGTTTGGTTAACAAGTATTCTGTTGCGAACACTGAAGACAAAATTATTTATGAGGGAAAAGTGAGAATTTAGAGTCTGTGAATTTGAGATACCTAAAGAGGGAACGTCATGAAAGTCAATGAAAAGGTTATTTATTAGCAGTAAGCTTTTTTTTATAGGGCACAAAGGATTGGAGAGACCATAGTTAAAACTACCAAGATTCACTAACCCACCTCCTCTTTTCCCTCACTTTCTTTTGTCCTATATATTTTTTCCCTTTGTCTTTTACTGAATTGCATCCAACATTAATAATCTGGTAAAAATAGGTAAAGTGTTTTTGTTAAGTTCTGTGAGTGGTTTTATCAAATCCTTTAATTGAGGGAGGGAGTTATGGAAGCCCAGGATTTATAGGCGGTTGCTCTGAAGTATAGATGGGTCCCTGGGGCTTGTAACTGGCATTTGGAGTGGAAGCAGTATTGTGGGACTGAGCCATGAGCTGATGGGGTCTATACTGACCCTGGTGTTGTCAGAATTGAGTTGTTGGACACCCATTTGGTGATGGAGGATTGGTTGGTGTTCAGCAAACTCCATATATTTGGTGTTAGAATAAAGATATCAGATCAGGTGCGGTGATTCATGCCTGTAGTCCTAACACTTTGGGAGGCCACAGAGGGCAGATCGCTTGAGCTCAGCGGTTCAACACCAGCCTGGGCAATATGGTGAAATCTTATGTCTACCAAAAATTTTTTAAAAATTAGCTTGGCAAGGTGGTGCACACCTGTAGTCCCAGCTGGGGCTGAGGCAGGAGGATCACTTGAACACTGGAATGTTGAGGCTCACCAGATTTATGATGTATCCTGGAGAATGTTCCATGTGTGTTTGAGAAGAACATAAGTTATACTGTTGGGTGAAATGTTATCTATATATTTCTTTTAGGTGTAGTTCTTTAGTGCTATGCAAGTGCATTGTTTTCTTTCTGTCTGAATAATGTGTTGTATTAAGTAGGGCAATAAAGTCCCCTAGTATTATCATATTTGTTTGTTTTTCTAATATATATTCATATTTTTGAAACAGGTCTCAGTTAATTTAGAAAGTTTATTTTGCCAAGGTCAAGGACACACACACCTGTGACAGGAAGTCCTGGAGACATGTGCCCCAGGTGGTTGGGGAACAACTTAATTTTATACATTTTAAGGAGATGTAAGACAGCAGACAATATGTGTAAGAAGTACATTGATTCAGTCTGGAAAGGTGGGACAACTTGAAGCAAAGGTGGGAAGACTCGAAGTGAGGAGGGGGCTTCCAGGTTGTATGTAGATAAGAGACAAATGATTGTATTCTTTTGAGTTTCTGATTAGCTTCTCCAAAGGAGGCAGTCAGATACACATCTGTGTCAGTGGCAGAGAGGTGACTGAATAGAATGGGAGGTAGGTTGGCACTAAGCAGTTCCCAGCTTGACTTTTCCCTTTAGCTTAGTGATTTGGAGGCCCCAAAATTTATTTTCCTTTTACAATATATTTATGTGCTCCTATATTGGGTATGTATATATTTTTAATTGTTATATTATTTTGACAAATTCGCCTTTTATTATCATGTAATAAAGTTCTTTTTGTAGTGACAGATTTTTTTTTTTTCTAAAAATCTCTTTTGTCTGATATGGCCACTCCTACACTCTTTTAGTTATTATTGACATGGAATATTCTTTTTCATCCTTGAACCATTAACGTATGTGTGTCCTTAACTCTAAGTCTCTTGTGTGCAGCATATTGTTGATTTTATGAATCTATTGAGACATTTTGTGAATGCTTTATTTTTTGCTTCAATAACAATATCCTAGAGTTGGTAATTTATAAAGAATAAAAGTTTGCTTAGCGCACAATCCTGGATGCCAAGAAGTCCAAGAGCGTGCCATTCCCATCTGATGAGAATCATACTTCCACATCACAACATGACTAAAGGCTTGAGGATGACAGAAGGTGTGCACCAGACCTCACTTTGATAATAGACCCACTCGCATGATGACTAACCCACTGTGGAAATACTGATACCAATCCTTTCATGAGAGTGGAGCGCTCATGACCTAATAACTTCTTAAGGGCCTCATTCTCACAATGGCAGTTAAAGTTTAACGTGAATTTTGGAGAGGACTCTCAAACCATAGCAATGTGTTTTCATTGGATAATTAAATCTTTATATATTTAAAAGAATTACTGATTGGTAAGAACTTATTACTGCCATTTTGTTCATTGTTTTCTGGCCATTTAGTAGTTTCTGTTTTGTAATTCTTACATGCTGTCTTCCCTTGTGTTTTCTTGAGTTTTGTTTTCGTTGTTGGATGCTTTCATTCTTTTTCTTTTGTATGTATGTACAGTGTTGTTTTTTGTTTTTTAATTTCCAAGAGACTTACATAAAACATCTCATAGTTATAAAGTCTAATTTAAGATAACAATTTAACTTTCTGTTTTATACAGATAGGGTCTTGCTTTATCCCAGGCTGTAGTGCAATGGTGCATTCACAGCTCAGTGCAGCCTTCACCTCCCCAGGCTCAAGCAATTCTCCCATCACAGCCTCCTGAGTAGCTAGGATTACAAGTATGTGCCCCCATGTCCGGCTAATTTTGTCAGTATTTTTTGTAGAGACAGGATTTTGCCATGTTGCTCAGGCTGGTCTTGAACTTCTAGGCTCAAACAATTCACCTGCTTTGGCCTCCCAAAGGGCTGGGATTACCAGCATGAGCCATCAGACCCAGCCACTTGTTTTAAGTAAATAGCTTTCTGAAATCTGTATTTTGTTTTATGTATTTATTTTAGAGACAGGGTCCTGCTATATTGAGCCAGACTGGTTTTGACCTCCTGGCTGCAAGCAAGAGTTAACTTCTGTGTGTAGAAAAACCAAACAGTTATACTCCCTACAACACATTATTTATGTCATACTTTACAATTTTTTATATTGTATACCCATTAACAAATTATCTAGGTTATGTATTTTAATACTTTTTTTGTAACTTTGTACCAGAGTTAAAAGTGACTTATGTACCATAATTACAGTTCTACAGCCGTCTACATTAGACTATATGTATATATATTTTCCAGTAAGATTTATACTTTTATATGTTTTCTTGTTGTAAATTAGGAGTCCATTACAATTTGAAAAATTCCTATTAGCATTTCCTGTAAGGTGAAATGATTACACATTTCCTCAACTTATTTGTTTAATCTGAGAATATCTTGATTGCTATTTCATTTCTAAAGAACAGTTTTGTCAGGTATAGTCTTCTTCGTTGTCAAAGTTTTTTCTTTTTCTCTCTCCATCTTCACTTTAAATATGTGATCTCACTCTTGTCTGGCTTGCATGGTTTCTGCTGAGCAATCTGCTGATAACCTTATAGGGTTCCCTTGTTTGAGAAAAATTTATTTTCTTTTAGGAATTTCTCTTTGTCTTTGAATTTTGGCAGTTTAATTATGTGTTCTGGGCAATTTTTATTAGTTCCTTTTGCTATCGACATTTTAAGCTTCATAAAACTGAATGTATTCCTTCTAAGATTGGAAAAATTTAAGACATATATTTAAACAAATTTTTAAGATTTTTCTCTCTTTACCCTGAACATGCTAAAATATGTACATTTTTACAGTTTATTATGCAGTATGTGGCCCAAATGCTTTATTCACTCTTTCATTCTTTATTTTTTTAATTAGGAACTTCCAAATGACTTAATTTTAACTTTGCTGATTTTTTTTTTCTGTATAACTGTCTGTCTCCCGTTAAAAACTTTTTATTATGTTTTGCGTTCTTCAGTTCCAGCATATCCATTTGGTTCTCTTTCTTTGCTATAATTGTAATTTTGTTCATGCATTCTTTCAAAAAAAAATTAGTGTTTTTTTTTTTTCCATCTCATTGAGATTCTTTAAGATAATTATTTTGAATTCTTAGCCATTTTTTAGATCTATATTTTGTTGTAAGTGGTTACTGGAAAATTTTCAGTTTCCTTTGGTAGTGTTATGTTTACCTGATCCTTTATTATCCATGAAGCCTTGTTTTGAAGTCCTTGCATCTGAAGGAGCAAATACCTCTTTCAGTCATTATAGACTTGTTGGGAGGTAAATACTTCTGTTTGATCTCTGGGCTGATGATATTTCCACTGAGATTGCAATTAAATCCTTTGGAGCTAGGCACATAACTACTACTGTGTCTGCAGTGAAGTTCATGTTTGGCAGACCTGTTATCAGGCCATCAGATTCTATTTTCTGGGAAGACTAGATTTTCTTCAGGAACTTTATCAATATGACTGGCACTGAGAAAAAAAAAGTCTCCAGTTATATATGCAGATGGGGGTGCTGATACAATAAATGTGAGCAGGTGTGGCTCCTGATGTGTGGTTCTTGCTGGATGTTTCAAAATGCTCTAACCTGGTCATTGGACAGGTTCCTAGATGAGTAGTACTGACCCTTGAACATAGCTGAGAGGGTGTGAAACTCATTCTTAGGGCTGCTTCAGGATACATAGCTGAAACCAAAGTCCTGGGGTTTGTTTCTGGGTTCATGGCATTTCTCCCTCTAGATTCTTGGGTGGGCAGTACTTCTCCCAGACTCTAGGTGACAGAGACTGGAGCTGGGTTATAGGGCTGTTTCCCGAATCACAGTGGGAATAAAGCTAAACAGCATGCCTACAGTGGCACATACAGGTGTGTTTTTTGGCAGGTCCCACGTTAGGAAAAACTGCTCCTGGACTTTGGTTGCATGGACTTGGAGCCAGGTTATGGTGCCACGTCAGGATCCATCATCAGATAAATACTGGCAAACCTACATCCAAGGGCCCAAATGGAAGTTTCTCTCTTTGGGTCCCTGTGTGTTTGGGATTTCTTCCACACCAGGACTGACTTGTGCAGGGGGGAGGATTTAGGCTAATTCAGAGATCACAGACAGTACCAACAGACTTTTCAGCTGAGACACAGGACATTATGAATTCTTCTAGGTGTCTTGGCAGATGGTGCTAGTGGCAGAAACAAAACCAAATGTTCTACAGCTAATTCTACAATGAGAATTGGACATATTTTTTATTCTGTAGCTGGGACTATGATGGACAAGCATACCCATGCCACTCAAGGGCATGCCCTCTCAATACAACCTTCCTCAGTCTTGGGTTCTTCTGTTTTTATGATACATCTATATTGCATTCAATATTTTATAGGTAAAAATTTTCTATTTTTTTCAACTCCATTTTACTGGGGAATTTTTTTCATGTAGGTTCTCCTCAATTATTTTATTTACTTATTCGTTTGTTTATTTATTTATTTATTTTTGAGGCAGAGTCTCCCTCTGTTGCCCAGGCTGGAGTGCAGTGGCGCCATCTCACTGCACTCTCTGCCTCCCGAGTTCATGCCATTCTCCTGCCTCAGCCCCCCGAGTAGCTGGGACCACAGGCGACCTCAGATGATCTACTTGCCTCGGCCTCCCAAAGTGCTGGGATTACAGGCATGAGCCACCGCCCCCGGCCAACACTTTCAAGTACACGGTCTAGTGGTGTTAAGTACATTTACTTTATTTTGCAATGGATCTCTATGAATTTTACACCCTATAAACAATAAGCTGCCCTTTTTTTCTCTCTTCAGCTCCTGAAGAACACCATTTTACTTTCTATAATTTTATAATTCTCAGTGTAATTACATAATGTCTGTTTCTGTTTGACTCTCTTATTTTATTTAAGGTAATGTTCTAAGCTTTTGTTTTGTAAGATGTGTCAGAATATCTTTCTGTTTTAAAATGAAATAATATTTAATTGTATATATATGTCACATTTTAAAAATCTGATACTGATCTCTAAAGGGACATTTGTGTTGTTTCCAGGAATTGTCTTTTGTAAATAACAATGAATGAACATGCACGTGTAAATATCTATTTAAAGTCCTGCTTTATCATGTGGATAACTAATATTTCTAGTACCATTTATTGAAAAGACTGTCTTTTTCTAGCTGTGTGTTCTGGACATCTTTGTTAAAAATCACTGGGCTGTAGGTTCATGAATTTGTCACTGGGCTCACTGGATACTTCGATCTCTCTGTTTTTATGCCAATATTTTGCTGTCTTGCTTATTATAGCTTTATAGTATATTTTAGAGTCAGGTAGTGCAATATCTCCAGCTTTGGTTTTTTTGTTGTTGTTGTTTGTTTGTTTGTTTTGCTCAGGATTACTTTGGCTATTTGGGGGTCTTTGGTTGTTCCCTATAAATTTTAAGCTAGTTTTTTTTTTTCATTTCTTTGAAAAAAGTCATTGGTATTTTGATAGAGATTTTATTAATCCTGTAGGTCACCTTGGGTAGTATAGCCACATTTTAAATATTATTTCAATTCATAAGCAAAAAAATATTTTTTCAAATTTTTGTGTCTTTTTCAGTTTCTTACTAATGTTTTATAATTTTCAGTTTAGTGTTCACCTTTTTAATTAAGTTTACTGCTAGACGTCTTTATTTTTTAGTGCGGATGGTGTGGATACAGAAGCAGCATTGGGCAAAATTGAATGTGTCCTTTTTTTTTTTTTGAGACAGAGTTTCACTGTTATTGCCCAGGCTGGAGTGCAATGGCTTGATCTCAGCTCACTGCAACCACCGCGTCCCAGGTTCAAGCAGTTCTCCTGCCTCCTCAGCCTCCGGAATAGCTGGGCTTACAGGCATGCACCACCCAGCTAATTTTGTATTTTTAGTAGAGATGGGGTTTCTCCATGTTTAGGCTGGTCTCGAACTCCTGACCCCAGGTGATCTGCCCGCCTCGGCCTCCCAAAGTGCTGGGATTACAGGCGTGAGCCACCGCACCCAGCCTGAACATGTCTTTGTGACTTAAACTCAACAAATTAGGTATAGATGGTATATACCTCAACACAATAAAGGCCGTATGTGACAAGTCAATGGCTGATACCATACTGGACAGGAAAGGGAGAACTTTATTTTTCATTTTGTTATTTTTGTCATGCACATCTGTGTAAAGAGACCACCAAAGAGCTTTGTGTGAGCAATAAAGCTTTTTAATCACCTGGGTGCAGGCAGGCTGAGTCCGAAAAGAGAGTCAGCAAAGGGAGATAGGGGTGGGGCAGTTTTACAGGTTTGAGTAGGTAATGGAAAATTACAGTCAAAGGGGTTGTTTTCTGGTGGGTAGGGGCGGGGTCACAAGGTGCTCTGTTGGGGAGCTTCTGAGCCAGGAGAAGGAATTTCTCCAGGTAGTGTCATCACTTAAGGCAGGAACCAGCCATCTTTACTTCTTTTGTGATTTCTTCAGTTGCCTCAGGCCATCTGGATGTATATGTGCAGGCTTGGGCTCAGAGGCCTGACAATTTTACTTTTAAGTTCTGAGATACATGTGCAGAACATGCAGGTTTGTTACGTAAGTATACATTTGCCATGGTGGTTTGCTGCACCTATCAACCCATCATCTAGGTTTTAAGCCCTGCACTTATTAGGTGTTTGTCCTAATGCTCTCCCTCCTGTTGCCCCCCACCCCTCGACAGGCCCCTGTGTGTGATGTTCCCTCCCTGTGTCCATGTGTTCTCATTGTTCAACTCCCACTTATGAATGAGAACATGTGGTGTTTGATTTTCTGTTCCTGTGTTTATTTGCTGAGAATGATGGTTTCCAGCTTCATGCATGTCCCTGCAAAGGACGTGAACTCATTCTTTTTTATGGCTGCAAGAGCAGAACTCTTAGGATGTTTTCATTTTATATTATAATTGTGTATGACAATATTTCACTGTGTACACTATAAGTGTGGAGCACAAATCAAATATAGGTCAGTGATGTGTCTGTTTCCACTATAAGAGTCTCTGTTTATCTGTATGCCTTATTGTTCCTTATTATGGGTTGTATACTTGTTCTGTTTGTATACAATGGTGATTTTACCCTGCCTAGGTGAGTAGGCATTGAAATTCTTCTACTTTTACCCTCCATTTATTTATAAATCTGTTTTTCTGTGTGTCAGAGAAACACTTTTGTGATTTGAAGATAATTTCAAAAACCGTCTTACCATTGTATCTGTTTTAGATATTATTTTTGATTGTCAACACATAAACTTTACAATCTTAAATATTTTTTAATATTCAGCTTAGTCATATTAATTATATTGATATTGTTACTCACTATATCTTTAGCATATGTTTATCTTGCAAAGCTAACACTTAGTACTCATTAAACAACTAACTACCTTTTCTGTCTTCTGGCCCTTTACAAAAATAATTCTGTTTTCTGTTTTAGAGTCAAACTGCTTTAGATCTCATGTGAGTTGATTCATACAGTTTCTTTTCATGGTTGACTTCATGTTGCACAATGTCATCAAGATTTACCTTTATTATACTTGTTATTGTAGCAGGACGAGCCATAGACAAAACCTCTCAGATATGGAGTTGTAGAAGGAAGGGCTTTATTCAGCTGGGAACATCGGCAAGCTACTGCCTTAAAATCCAAGCTCCCTGAGTGCACAATTTCTGTCCCTTTTAAGGACTCACAACACTAAAGATTTTACCATGAAAGGGTCGTGATTGATTTGAGTAAGCAGGGGATACGTGACAGGGGCTGCATGCACCAGTGGTCAGAGAGAAACAGCAGGGCAGGGAGTTTCACAATATTCTATACAATGTCTGAAATCTATGAATAACATCGGTTTCTAAGTTATGAGTTGATTTTTAACTACTGGGTTTAGGCCAGGCAGGCCTAAACCAAAACTGATTTTGGGTCTGGCGCCAGGCTGCCTATCTTTGGTTTTACTTCCTTGTTCTTTCTTAAAACATATACTGAGTATAAAACAATATGAGAGGGTCTCTCTCTTTCCTCATTATGATAGTTTTTGCTTTTTACAAGCTGAAGTAATATTTTAATATTTTTTATTTATTTATTTGGTGAGAGAAATTTGCATTGCTTTCATTTATTTGCTTTTAGTAACAATGCTACAATAATTATGAGGGTAGAAATTACTCTTCATATGACCATATGTGTGTGAGTGTGTATTTTTGCTGGATTTTTTATTTTATTGATCTAGCTGTTCACCTGTATACCCATACCAGATTTTTTTAGTTCTTTAACTTTGTATATGTTTTGATATCATGAACTGTGGTGCATTTGTTTCTCTTTTTGAAGATTGTGGGGTGTTTCATTGTCCCTTGAAATTCCCTATAATTTGGGGGTTCCTATTTCTGTTTCTGCAAAAATTTAATTAAAAATTTGACAGATTGCATTTAATCTGTAGATTACATCGAACAGTCTAGATATCTCATATTATTTGAAACTTTGAACAAGAGCATGCTAAAGTTTATGTTGTTTAATTTCTATAAATGTCCTTTTGTGTGTGTGTATGTGTGTGTGATGGAGTTTCATTCTTGTTACCCAGGCTGGAGTGCAACGGTGTGATCTCAGTGTGATCTTCAGCTCACCGCAACCTCTGCCTCCCAGGTTCAAGTAATTCTCCTGCCTCAGCCTCCCAAGTAGCTGGGATTACAGGCGTGCACCACCACACCTGGCTAATTTTGTATTCTTAGTAGAGACGGGGTTTCTCCATGTCAGTCTGGCTAGTCTCAAACTCTTGACCTCAAGTGGTCCGCTTGCCTTGGCCTCCCAAAGTGCTTGGATTATAGGCATGAGCCACCGCGCCCAGCCAGTTTTCTTTTTTTAATTAGTTTCTACTCTCATTCCAGTTTGGTCATTAAAAGTAAGCTATAAAGTTTCTATTTTAAAAAATTTGTTAAGACTTTTTGGTAGCCTAACAGGTGGTCTATCGAGAATATTTTATGAGCTATTCAGAAGGGTATGTATTCTGCTTTTGTTTAACAGTGTTCTCTACAATTCTATTAGACATAATTGTTTTATACTGCTTTGAAGCCTTCTATTTCCTTATGAGTATTCTTTTCTGATTATTCATTACAGAAGCTGAGGTATTGGAATATCCTGCTATAACTGTATTGCTCTCTATGTCTTGCTTTACTTCTGTCAGTATTTGCTTTATGTATTTGGAACCCTAATGTAAGACACACACACACACACATACACACAAATATATGTATATACACACATTTTTCAGGGGTTCCTAGTAAATGAACATTTCTAATATAATGTTCTTCTTTGTCTCTTATGAGCTTTTAGTTAAAATAAGTTTTATGAAATAGGACAGTTTTTTACTTTAGATGTACTTTGGGTAATGTAATTTTGACCTCTTCAATTTGGTTCTTTGCATAAAGTTTTTTCTTTCCTCTTGCCTTTTTCAGTCTCCTTTAATCATTAGATCTCAAGTGACTCTTGTAGAAAAGCAAGTTGTGGCCAGGCGCGGTGGCTCACACCTGTAATCCCAGCACATTGGGAGGCCGAGGCAGGCGGATCATGAGGTCAGGAGATGAAGACCATCCTGGCTAACACGGTGAAACCCCATCTCTACTAAAAATACAAAAACAAAATTAGCTGGGCGTGGTGGCAGGCACCTGTAGTCCCAGCTACTCGGGAGGTGGAGGCGGGAGAATGGCATAAACCAGGCAGGGGGAGCTTGCAGTGAGCCAATATCATGCCATTGTACTCCAGCCTGGTTAACAGAGTGAGACTCTGTCTCAAAACAAAAAAAGAGAAAGAAAGAAAAGCAAGTTGTATCTTGCTTTTTGATTTCTTAAATAAATTTATTTGGTGCATGTATTTCCAATGGAAAGGTTACTTCATAAATATTTAAATAATTTACTGAAATGGAAAGGCTTATTCATGTTATTTTATTGTTTTGATTATTGTATTTTTGTCCCTTATTTCCTTTTTCTGTCTTTGCATCCTTTTAACTTTTGTATTGATAGATTTTTACTTCTTTTTTTTTATGTATCTGTACAGGTACTTTGTGGTATCTTGGAAATTACATAAAATTTCTTAAAGTTAAAATAATACATTTTAAACTGGTAATTTCAGTTGCTTTTGAAAATTTTTCCTGATTACATCTGCCCTCGACTTTGTTATTAATGTCACTAATTATATTTTTATGTTGTATATTTATTAACAGATTATGATGAAAAGTTTATGATCATTTTTATGGTCTTTAAAATTTTAGAGAATAATTAAAATGTTTTCTGCACTATCATGATAATGGTACAGAACCTTACATTTGTGTATGTTCATGTCTTTCCCAAAAAGTTATTTATTTTCATATGTTTTGTTTTCTTGCATCATATTATTTTCAGTGGAAGATGCTTTCTTCAGCATTTCTTTTGTAAGGCAGGTGTTGTGCTAATATACTTTTTAACATTTGGTTATCTTGAAAGAGCGTTACTTTTTCTTCATTTTTAGGACAGTTTTGTATGTTATATTATTCCTACTTACAAGCTATCTTTCTTTCAGCATTTTAACTATATCACAATTCCCTCTTGTCTAAAAAAATTGTGTTGACAGATTAACTGGTTATCTAAGACCACACTTATAAATGACACATCACTTTTATCTTGCAGCTCCTAAGATTCTCTATCTTTGACTTCTGAAACTTTGCTTATATATGTGCCTTTTTATAAATCTCTATGTATGTATCCTAGTTGAAGTTCATTGAGCTTCTTCATTTTTTACATCCTTCTTTTACTTTTGGAAATTTCTCACTCATTACTTTTGTATTTTTCACCTCCATAATTTTTTTTTTATATTTTAACATTTTCATCGATATTCTCATTTGTCTTATTATGTTTTAGTTGTATGTGTTCCCCTTTAGCTCATTGAGGATTATTCAGGTTAAATTTTTTAAATTTCTACATCTTCATTTTTTTATGGTGGTTTTCTGAAAAGTTTTAAATTTTTTAATTGGGCCATGTTGCCCTGATATTTTGTATATATTGTAACATTTGTTTGTTATTTGAACATTAACAAAAAGGTATTTGTCACAGTCATTTCAGTGTTGCTTTGTCCTGACATAGTCTGAAACCAATTGTCTTTGACAGAGATAATGGGAGCCTCTCATACATGTTCTAAGGATGTGTCTTGTCTGGAATTTTATGTTTGTTTTTCAGTTAAAAAGGATTGTTCATGTTTCTTCTTATGGTCTCTAATCACTCTTCTACCTATTCCCTGTATTTAACACTACAGCCTGCTCCTGAAACATTTGCATTTGGTCTTAGCTGACCCATAGCACCATTTCTCTCAGCTCTCTGTGTTGTTGGAGACAGAAACCAGATTTTGTAAATACCCCAAAAAGCCAGAAGTAAGGATATGTGTATTAGTATTTTTCTTCTAAGTAAGAAGCCAGGAGTTGACAGTTTACTCCTATAGGCACAATGCTATATTGGGGAGTAGGAAAGCTGTGGTGAGTAAATGTAAAAAACTTCCCTTCCTGTTCCATGTGGTTCTTAGTATTGTGCTTACCTGTGGCATTGCATACAATTAAATCATTTACAGATTTTGCACAAAGGCATTTTGGTCAGTATATTTTTGTTACATGTCTGTGAAGAAATTATGGCCTGTGATATTTTGTTATGCTATCTTACTAATGTAGTTTGTATACATTTTCTATATTGTAAAATATATTCATATGAATCTAGTAGGATAATTTGTTATTTTTATTTCTTTCAGCTATGTGTTCTCCTTTCAGCCAAGACCTTTCACCAGTGCAGGGGATAGAAGATTCATTCCAAAAACTTGTACTGAGAAGATACGAGAAGTGTGGATATGAGAATTTACAATTAAGAAAGGGCTGTAAACATGTGAATGAGTGTAAGGTGCAGAAAGGAGTTAATAGTGGAGTTTACCAATGCTTGTCAACTACCCAGAGCAAAATATTTCAATGTAATACATGTGTTAAAGTGTTTAGTAAACTTTCAAATTCAAACAAACATAAGATAAGACATACTGGAGAGAAACTCTTTAAATGTATAGAATGTGGCAGATCATTTTACATGTCACACCTAATTCAACATACAGGAATTCATGCTGGAGAGAAACCCTACAAATGTGAAAAATGCAGCAAAGCCTTTAATAGGTCGACATCACTTACTAAACATAAGAGAATTCATACTGGATAGAAACCCTACACATGTGAAGAATGTGGGAAAGCCTTTAGACGGTCCACAGTTCTGATTGAACATAAGAAAATTCATACTGGGGAAAAACCCTACAAATGTGAAGAATGTGGCAAAGTTTTTACAAGGTCCACAATGCTGAATGAACACAAGAAAATTCATACTGGAGAGAAACCCTACAAATGTAAAGAATATGGCAAAACCTTTAGATGGTCCACAAGCGTGAATGAACATAAGAATATTCATACTGGAGAGAAACCCTACAAATGTGAAGAATGTGGCAAAGCCTTTAGACAGTCCAGGAGTCTGAATGAACATAAAAATATTCATACCGGAGAAAAACCCTACACATGTGAAAAATGTGGCAAAGCTTTTAACCAATCCTCAAGTCTTATTATACACAGGAGCATTCATTCTGAACAAAAACTTTACAAATGCGAAGAATGTGGCAAAGCCTTTACTTGGTCCTCATCCCTTAATAAACATAAGAGAATTCATACTGGAGAGAAACCCTACACATGTGAAGAATGTGGCAAAGCCTTTTATAGGTCCTCACACCTTGCTAAACATAAGAGAATTCATACTGGAGAGAAACCCTACCCATGTGAAGAATGTGGCAAAGCCTTTTATAGGTCCTCACACCTTGCTAAACATAAGAGAATTCATACTGGAGAGAAACCCTACCCATGTGAGGAATGTGGCAAAGCTTTCAACCAATCCTCAACCCTTATATTACACAAGAGAATTCATTCTGGGCAAAAACCTTACAAATGTGAAGAATGTGGCAAAGCCTTTACACGGTCCACAACACTGAATGAACATAAGAAAATTCATACTGGTGAGAAACCCTACAAATGTGAAGAATGAGGCAAAGCTTTCATATGGTCCACAAGGCTGAATGAACATAAGAATATTCATACTGGAGAGAAACCCTACAAATGTAAAGAATGTGGCAAAGCTTTTAACCAGTCCTCAGGCCTTATTATACACAGGAGCATTCATTCTGAACAAAAGCTTTACAAATGTGAAGAATGCGGCAAAGCCTTTACTCAGTCCACAGCCCTGAATGAACACAAGAAAATTCATTCTGGAGAGAAACCCTACAAATGTAAAGAATGTGGCAAAGCCTATAACTTATCCTCAACCCTTACTAAACATAGGAGAATTCATACCAGAGAGAAACCCTTCACATGTGAAGAATGTGGCAAAGCCTTCAATTGGTCCTCATCCCTTACTAAACATAAGGTAATTCATACTGGAGAGAAATTCTACAAATGTGAACAATGTGGCAAAGCTTTTCATCGGCCCTCAACCCTTACTGTACACAAGTGAATTCATACTGGCGAGGAACATAGTTGAATGACATTTCTAGTACTCTCTTCTAGTGTCTTTAAACAGCAAATAAATTGAAGAATATTGTTCCCATATAAACTTTTATTATTTATCTTATTTTAAATTTTTAAAAATTTCTGTAGATACATAGTGTGTGTATATATTTATGGCTTATTTGGGTTATTTTGATACAGGCATATGACATGTAATTATCATATCAGAGTAAATGAGTTGTTCATCACAAGCATTTATTCTTTGTATTACACACAGTCCAGTTATACACTTTTTTATTTTATTTTATTTTATATATATATTTTTTAATTTAATTTTATTTTATGAGACAGAGTCTTGCTCTGTCACCCAGGCTGGAGTGCAATGGTGCAATCTTGGCTCACTGCAACCTCCATCTGCCAGGTTCAAGGAATTCTCCTACCTCAGCCTCATGAGTAGCTGTGACTACAGGCACGTGCCACCATGCCTAGCTAATTTTTGTATTTTTAGTAGAGATGAGGTTTCATAATGCTGGCCAGGATGTTCTCAAACTCCTGACCTCATGATCTGCCCACCTTGGCCTCCCAAAGTGCTGGGATTACAGGCATGAGCCATCGCACCTGGCCACTTTAATTATTTTTAAATGTACATTTTTTTTTTTTTTTTTTACTACAGGTCGTTTTATGATTATAATAAGTATAATTATAATTCACACATTTATAAGTCATTAATGCTTTTTAAAAAGTTCCATATTTATCTTTGACCATGCAGCATCTCTTTCTGCAAATAAATATAGACTTTGGTTTTGATTGACATGGAGGTAAATATGTAAATGTACTGCTCTAAAGATAAAATTTAGGTGTAAGAAAATTATGGGACAAGCAGTTGTGTTTGTGTGAGAGTTTGTATCTATTTTCCAAAGAAAATTGCAATATTGGAACAAAGATTATTTTAATAAGGCGGATAATTTACTAGGAATCTAGAAACCTAAAACATTCTGAAATCAGATCTATATTGTATTACTGTAAAATTTAATGGACCATTGTTGAGACTGTCCCCATGCAAATTCTGTTATTTGTCTATTACTCATGCTAGAGCTATAATTGACTTCTTTCTTATATTTCTTTTTATTTTTGTGAAGTATTTATTATGTGAGCTGGTCAGAAATTACAGTTTTATAAAATTTAGTAGTGCACACAAAATTTTTAGATGCAAGTTCACAATTTATGTATTAAGTTATATTTTAGTTAAAACATTTCATTTTATTGCTTTAATTGGATAACCCTATATGAGCTGTTTAATTATTCCTTTCACTATTTATAATTGACATAAATGAGGTTATTGTGCCAATTTGTTCAGGTAAGTACTGGGAAAACTTTATAATTCATGGGATGTTTTGATAAATATAGTAAACATAAGAAAGACTGGGTATGTAATAAATGCTCCATAATTAGCCATAAATAATAATCTTTCTGGAGTGAGTTTGTAGCTCCAAGCAAGAGAAAGAAAATGTATATGGTGAAGAAATGGCAGTCTGCATTTGGAGAGAACATCTGTTCCCAGGCTGCAAAACTGACTCATTCTGAATTTAAAGAGTATCTCTGATTTTATTTTCTAATTATCTTCAGTTTTGGGATACCTTTATGTGTTTATTCCCAGCTGTGTATGCCTCACAGCCCTTCTTCTTTGTGTTATGGCTACAGTCTTCTCACTGTTCTCTTTTTGCTATGTAATTTCATAGACTTTCTACGTTCTGATTAGAAGTTTGAAATTTTTTAATGTGGTAAATTGTTTTTAACTGGAGTGTTTGAGGTTACTTATAGCTTATCAATGCAATGTTTAGGTCACCTAATTGAGATAAGTCATTTGCTGTCCGCAGGGGCATTGGTGGAACATGAAGTGAAACACCAGGACCTGGTTCTGGAATTATGGAGGGCAACTCCAGTCCCCAGTGTGGGCCCTAGCCTCTGGCACACTGGTGCATGCCAAATGTACTCCTCAGACCACCACTACTCTGATCAGGGCCCTTGCTGCTGTCACTGTTGTCATCTGTGCTTGCAGTCCTCTGGTACCTGGAAGTTCTGTTCTCCAGGTAGCAGATGACTTTGCTCCAAGCATTCACATCTTTTTATTCCATCTGTGCAGGAGTATTTTATAATTCTGAATGTCTTCTAAAAATCATTTTACTTAAGATAGCTCATATAAATGGGATTGTATACTCTTTGTCACTAGGTTTCTGGTATATTTCACTGAATATGATGTCTTAAAGTTTTATGCTTATTGTAGCATGTGCATAATTTGCTATTTGAAGGTACAGCCATATTCCATTGCCTACTTATGCCATATGTTATCCATTTATCAAGAAACTTAAGTAGCTATCACCTTCTTGTGGGGGGAGGGTTGGAAAATGCTCTTAAAAACGTGTGCAAATGTCTATTCCAGGTCCTGCTTTGCATACATAGATTCCCAGAAGTATACCTGGATGGTATAATTTCTCTTTCTCTTCTTTTTCTTTTTTTTTTTTTTTTTTTTTTTTTTTTGAGATTGGGTTTCACTGTGTCACCCAGGCTAGAGTGCAGTGGTGCAAAAATGGCTCACTGCAGCCTTGACATCCCAGGCTCAAACGATCCTTCCACCTCAGTCACCCAAGTAGCTGGGACTACAGGCACATGCCAGCATACCTGGTTAATTTTTGTATTTTTTCGAGAGATAGGGTCTCACTGTGTTGCCCAGGCCGAACTCAAAATTCTGAGCCTAAGTAATTCTCCCACTTTAGCTTCCTAAAGTGTTGAGATTACAAGCATGAGCCACAGTTCATTTTTAATATTTTGGAAAACCTGCATCCTACTTTTATTGAGGGCTGCATTATTCTTTTCCACCAGCAGTGCATAGAGGTTCCAAATCCTACATACTTGACAACATTGATTACTTTTTATTTGTTGAATAGTGGCCATGCTAATGGGTGAGACTTCAAGATTTTACTTTGCATTCTTCTCATAAGTGATTTTGATTGTCTTTTCAAATTCCTCTTAGTCATTTGCATAACTTCTTTTAGGAAATGTCTTTGAAGACACTGGTCCCTTAAAAAAAAGTTATTCACCCTTGGTAGTGGTTATGTTTCAGAAGTCAAATGGTGAATGGCATTTGTACTCCACTTAGTGTTTCCCTTGATGTGTGGATGTGCAGAAGGTTTTGAAAGTTTGATATAGTACCTTTTCTAATTCTCTTATTGCTTCTACTTTTAATGTGATACTCCAAAAGCCGTCAAAAACCAATGTTACTAAACTTCTCCCTATATTTTCTTCTAATTGTTCAAGAGTTATATGTCTTTTAAGTTTTATGTTTAGTGTATGTAAAATGTTTTGTTTGCATTGAAGAGAAAGGTCCAAGTTCATTATCTTTCTTTTTTTTTTTTCATTCATTTAGTCGTTGAGTTTTCTCACACCATTGGTTGGCGAGTCTGACCTTTTCTTCACTGTTTGGTCATAGTAACCTAGTAAAAGATTATTTGATAATATTTGCACAGGCTTATTTCTGGGTTCTTTGTTCTGTCATGTGTTTGTTTTTTTCTTTATGCCATTACCACATTGGTTTTATTTTTGTAGCTCTGTTTTGACATCATGAGATGTGGTACTTTTTTTTTTTTTTTTTTTTTTTTTTGAGAAGGAGTCTTGCTCTGTCACCCAGACTGGAGTGCAGTGGCCGGATCTCAGCTCACTGCAAGCTCCGCCTCCTGGGTTTACGCCATTCTTCTGCCTCAGCCTCCCGAGTAGCTGGGACTAGAGGCGCCTGCCACCTCGCCCAGCTAGTTTTTTATATATATTTTTTTTTTTTAGTAGAGACAGGGTTGCACCGGGTTAGCCAGTATGGTCTCGATCTCCTGACCTCGTACTTCTTTGTTCTTTTCTAAAGCTGTTGGCTATTCATGTTCCCTTGAGATTACACATGAATTTTAGAATTATATAAAATGTCTCTGCCAAATAAGTAACATTGGAATTTTAATAAGGACGATACTGAATTTGTGTAATACTCAGAAGTATTGACAGCTTAACAATATTACATCTCCTGACTGAGAAACATGCATTTGTGTCTGTTTGTGGTGTGTTTGTGAGTGTGGGGATTGGCATCAGAGATAGTGCTGAGATGCAAGAGAAAGAGTTCAAAGTGTTTCCTTGGCCTTTCTCTGGTCTCCTGCACAACTCGTATCCACTGGTTAGCCTACCTTCAACTAGTTTATCTTTTTAGATGTATCATTGTCAAGTTGGTAGGACAATAAAAGTTCCTTTCACAAGTTGAAGACATTTGTCTACTTTTGGCCCAATCTCACACCCAAAGACCCAGAAAGTTGGAAGTTAAGGAAGATAAATTCTCCGTGGTAGATTTGTAGGTTAATTTGTTTTATTGAATTGTGTTTTTATTTTCTAATTTTTTGGCATTGTGTCATTTAATCAGAACAAGACACCATGTATGTTTTATCCTTGCCTGTATTTTCATGTCCATATAAAATGGAAAGAGAACAAAAGAAAGACGTAAAGAACAAAGGAAATAATGTAAAATAAGAAGAGAGGATAAAGGAAGCAAAAAAGAGAAAAATGCAATTTTAAAAGTGCTAGAAATTAGAACTAAGAAAGCATCTGGGCTCTGTAATCACCATTTTGTTGTACAAGGCCCAAACCAACAAGTCCTCCTGAAACAGAGATATCAGACTGCAAATAACTCCTGAACATTTTCTATTTTTATGGTATTTTATTCTTTCCTTAAGTTATCTCACTTTGTTTTGTCAGCTGAAACTAAACCCAGATATATTAATTTGTATTTACACTGCTATGAAGAAATACCTGAGAATGGGTAATTTATAAAGGAAAGAGATGGCTGGGCATGGTGTCTCACACCTGTAATCCCAACATTTTCAGAGGCCGAGTTGGGCGGGTCACAAGGTCAGGAGTTTGAGACCAGCTTTGCCAACGTAGTGAAACCCCATCTCTACTAAAAATACAAAAATTAGCCAGGTATGGTGGCTGGCACTGTAATCCCAGCTAGTCAGGAGGCTGAGGCAGGAAAATCACTTGGATCCGGGAGGCGGAGGTTGAGTGAGCTAAGATAATGTCAGAACAGCATAGGGGAACCGCCCCCACAATCTAATAAGCACCCATGAGTTCCCTCCCCAAATGTGGGGATTACAGTTCAGATTACAATTCAAGATCAAATTTGGGTGGATACACAAAGCCAGACCCTATTATTCCACCTTTGGTCACTCCCAAATCACATGTTTCTCACATTCTAAAACCCAATTATGCCTTCCCAACAGATCCCCAAAGTCTTAACTCATTTCAGCATTAACCCAAAAAGTCTAAGTCCATAGTCTCATCTGAGACAAGGCAAGTCCCTTCCTATGAGCCTGTGAAATCAAAAGCAAGTTAGCTACTTCCAAGATATAATGAGGGTACAGGCATTGGGTAAATACACCCATTTCAAATGGAGCAATTGGCCAAAATAAAGGGGCTGCAGGCCCCACCCAAGTCCAAAATTCAGTAGGGCAGTCATTAAACCTTAAAGTGATCTCGTTTGACTCCATGTCTCACATTTAATTCACACTGATGCAAGAGGTGAGCTTTCACAGCCTTGGGAAGCTTCACCTCTGTGGCTTTGCTTCACAGTCTGGTGTTGAGTGTCTGTGACTTTTCTGGCACACAATGCAAGCTGAGGGTGGATCTGCCATTCTTGGGTCTGGAGGACTTTGTCCTCTTCTCACAGCTTCAGTAGGCAGTGCCCCAGTGGGGACTCTGTGTGTAGGCCTCAACTTGACATTTTTTTGTGCACTGCCCTAGCAGAGATTCTCCATGAGGGCTCAGCCCCTGCAGCAAACTTCTGCCTGGACATCCAGGCATTTCCACACATTCTCTGAAATCTAAACTGAGGCTTCTAAACTTCAGTTCTTCTGTGTGCCTACAGGACCAACACCATGAGGAAGATGCCAAGGCTTGGAGCTTACATCTTTGAAGCAATGGCTCAAGCTGTACCTTGGCTCCTTTTAGCCTTGGCTGGAGTGACTGGAATCCAGGGAACTAAGTCCTGAGACCACACAGCAGGGTTTCCTGGGCC
Organism: Rhinopithecus roxellana; assembly: GCF_007565055.1. Taxonomy (NCBI): domain Eukaryota; kingdom Metazoa; phylum Chordata; class Mammalia; order Primates; family Cercopithecidae; genus Rhinopithecus; species Rhinopithecus roxellana. Next base: position 180,961,932 of record NC_044550.1, on the reverse strand, counting down.
CAGCCAATGAAATTTTTTTTGTCTCCTAGGCCTCCAGGCCTGTGATAGGAGGGGATGCCACAAAGGTCTCTAACATGCCCTGAAGGCATTTTCCCTATTGTCTTGGTGATGAACATTTGCTCCTCACTTCTGCAGCCAGCTTCACATTCTTCTGAGAAAATGGGTCTTTCTTTTCTACCACATCATTAAGCTGTGAATTGTCCAAACTTGAATGCTCTGTCAACTTTTGGATGTTTTGCTGTTTAATTTCTTTTGCCATATACTACAAATTATCTCTCAAGTTCAACCTTCCACAGATCTCTAGGACAGGAGCAAAATGCCACCAGTCTCTTTGCTAAAGCATAGCAAGGGTCACCTTTATTCCAGTTCCCAACAAGTTCCTCACCTCCACCTGAGACCATCTCAGCCTGGACTTCATTGTCCATCACTACCGGCTTTTTGGTCAAAGCGATTCAACAAGTCTCTAGGAAGTCCAAACTTTGCCACATCTTCATGAGTCCTCCAAAATTCCAGCCTCTGCCTGTTACTCAGTTCCAAAGTCACTTCCACATTGTTCGGTATGCTTATAGCAGTTCCCCACTGCGTCAGTACCAATTTACTGATCAGTTTATTTTCATGCTGCTGTGAAGAAATACTTGAGACTAATTTGGAAGAAAAGAGGTTGCATTGACTTAGCGTTTTGCATAGCTGCTAAGACCTCAGGAATCTTACAGTCATGGTGGAAGGGGAACCACACACATCCTACTTTACATGGTGGCAGGAGAGAGAAGTGTTGTGTAAAGGGAAGAAAAGCTTACAAAACCATCAGATCTCATGGGAACTCACTATCATGAGAACAGCATAAGGGAATTACCCACCTGATCTAATCACTTATGATAGCTCTCCCTGAAAATGTGGGGACTACAATTTGAATTAAAATTGAAAATGAGATTTGGCTGGGGACACAAAGCCAGACCATATCATCAGATGTCTAACAATATTTTACTTTGTTACTATAATGCAGGTCCAAATAATAAAAATGTTTTCTAGTCATGGTTGCTTTGTTTAAAGTAGCCTGGGCAGATTGATCAATTGTTATATGAAGTTGGGACAGAAATCATTTATTAGCATTCTGAACCGGGATCCTGGCCAAGAAGAGAAATTCTCTAGAAAGGAGCCGGGAGTACATATATAAGAAAAACTCTGGGCGAGGTTCAGTGAAAATCACAAGCATTTTTACTCTCATCAGACAGAATTCTGGCTGGCTGTGTGGACAAAAAGCCCAACTTTGGGGAATTCAATCCAGGACCTATCTACCTTCAATCTTTTGCTGACCTTTGGATGGGGTTGTTGTGGGTTTTTTGTTTTGTTTTGTTTTTGTTTTTTTTGTTTTTGTTTTTACAATGTGGCCACTATTTTGTAGGGTGACTCTGGTTTGCCGGGGCTCCACTCCAGACCCTAGTCACCTTGGATTTTCCAGTACCTGGAAGTATCATCAGGAAAGGCTGAAAACCAGCAAAGATAGCAGCCTGCCCCTTCCTCTGGGATCTCCATCCTAGGGGGATACTGACCTGTTCCCTGCCTGAATGCATCTGTAGGAGGTGGCTGGAGGCCATGGTTTGGAAGAAAAAGTCTGACTGTGTTTTGGTAGAGCATCTGTGCTGTTGATAGATGCAGGAGGCAGATAAGGGAACCTGCCCAGGTCTTGTCTGCACAAGCCCACAATAAACTGGAGACCCACCAGTGCACTGGGAGAATGGGGTGGAGCCAATGGAAAGTTCACACTTTGTGCAGGGGGAGAGGAACCTGGCCTCTTTAGTTCCTATGTGGTGGCCTGGTGTTCAAGATTCCCTCTCACTTTGCTCTTTGCTGAGAGGTTGGGTTTTTTGTTGTTGTTGTTTGTTTGATTGATTGTTTGTTTTCTTTTCCTTTTTACCCAATAAATTCTGCTCCTCACCCTTTAGGGTGACTGGGAGCCTAATCTTTCCTTAGTATGATAAGAACTCAGTTTTAGCTGAGCTAAGGAGAAAATTCTAAAAAATTTTGGTGCCCAGACATGGGCGTTGAGGAAGGGCAAGATGCAAACCCAGAATCTTTTTCCATTTTGCTTCTAAGCCTTTTCATCCTTGTACTTCTGAGAATAGAGGAAACAGCACACCAACCCACCCCAATAGTCGCAGGTGCACATGAGATGGACCAGTGAATTGTTACTCCCCTGCACCCTCTGGGTTGGGGCGAGAGTGCATGGCTTGGGCAGTGATTTCTCTGCCACTTAGCCGCAGTTTCTCCCCCTCCTCTGACCAAGGACTCCAGCTCTGTTCGAGCCGAGCCCTGGAGAAAATAATCCATTTGCATAAGAAGCTTCTTCCCTGTCCTACCCTTAAACCTTTTTTATTCATTTTCTCCACCCCATCAGCAGTTAACTTTTAAGTGAGAGGGTTTTCCCCCCATTTTAGAGAACATTTTACTAGGCCAGTACACCAAGTATCACTGTGTATGTTCTCTGTAAAGTTTTAATTATTAAAAAAAAAATGGTGAAGTTGGTCTTAAGCTGTATACAATCTGGTGCCCTTTGCATGTCTTCCTGTTTGGTCAGTAGGGATCTTTGCTGCAGGCCTCCATTTTGTTTTATGTCCTTGGGAGCATGACCTGTAACCACATGGCAATATTTTGCTTTAGCCTCTGCAGTCTGGGTTAAGTCCTGGGTAAAGGAATGAGTACTTTTGAGTTGGTATCTGTGTGACTTTTGCCATTTGGTGATTATCTTCTCTTCATGAACAACTCTTGAGTTTTATCTTAAACCTTCCTTTTTCTGGGTTGCCTTTAAAGGTTTTCGATTTTGTGGCCAGGCGCAATGGTTCATGTCTGTAATTCCAGCACTTTGGGAGGCAGAGGCAGCTGGATCACAAGGTCAGGAGTTCGAGACCAGCCTGGCCAAGATGGTGAAACCCTATCTCTACTAAAAATACAAAAATTAGCTGGGCATGGTGGTGGGCACCTGTAATCCCAGTTACTCGGAGGCTGAGACAGGAGAATTGCTTGAACTCAGGAGGCAGAGGTTACAGTGAGCCAAGATCGCTGCACTCTAGCCTGGGCAACAGAGGAAGAAGACTCCATCTCAAAAAAATAATAACATAGATTTTGTGAGAACTGCTAACCCCTTTGAAACTCACAGTTAAATCATAACCTTAATTGGTGCTTGTTGGTTTCACCTGTACAGTTACTTTTAGGAAAGTCTGAAAGCCAGAAATATTGGCTGCTTGGCACAGCTAAAGCAGGTAATGGGGAATTTAGCCGGGCGCGGTGGCTCAAGCCTGTAATCCCAGCACTTTGGGAGGCTGAGACAGGCGGATCACGAGGTCAGGAGATCAAGACCATCCTGGCTAACACGGTGAAACCCCGTCTCTACTTAAAATACAAAAACCTAGCTGGGCAAGGTGGCGGGCGCCTGTAGTCCCAGCTACTCGGGAGGCTGAGGCAGGAGAATGGCGTAAACCCGGGAGGCGGAGCTTGCAGTGAGCTGAGATCCGGCCACTGCACTCCAGCCCGGGCGACAGAGCAAGACTCCGTCTCAAAAAAAAAAAAAAAAAAAATGGGGAATTTAAAAGAATTTTCTTAAAGTACATTCAGCTTAATTAAAAGTGCATATCCAAATTTCATATAGATATATATACACACACACATATATACACACACACACACACATATATATATATTGTTTGTTTGTTTGTTTGTTTGTTTGTTTGTTTTTGAGACTGATCTCACTCCGTAGCCAAGCTGGAGTGCAGGGATGTGATCTCGCCTCACTGCAACCTCCGCTTCATGGGTCCAAGTGATTCTCCTGCCTCAGCCTCCCGAGTAGCTGGTACTACAGACGCACACTACCACACCCAGCTAATTTTTGTATTTTTAGTAGAGACAGGGTTTCACCATGTTGGCCAGGATGATCTCAATCTCTTGACCTTGTGTTCCACCTGCCTCAGCCTCCCAAAGTGCTGGGATTACAGGCATAGCCACTGTGCCTGGCCCAAGTTATAGGTATATTTAAAGGCATTTTTTTTATTGGACCTTGTTTTGCTGAAGAATTCTCAGTTTTCTCCATTTTCTCCATTTTGTTTTTCCACTCTTAATACATGCATGAGAGGCCAATAATCTAATTAGGAGATTGGGAAACAAAACATCTTATAGCTACTGGATTCTTTTTTGCCTATCTGTGTAGTTACATATGTGCTGTATCTATGTAATGTCTATTTTTATAAAGCTGTAATTGACCTAGAGAAAAACGAGTTCTTGGATCAAATATTTTTTGAAGGGAAGGTAAAAGCTGTGGTACATTGAAGTTCACAAGACTTTAATCATGGAGAAATAAAAACAGACTTAGCAATTATTGGTAAAAAGCAGATGTCATCAAAATACACATTTTTGTTTAGGGTTAAAGGATTGTTCTGAATTAGGTAAGATAAAGCTAAAAGTTTAAACAAGTTATAAAAAGTTTCTATAAAATTCATCTTGCCAAAGACATTTTGTCTATGAACATTAAATTACAAAGGGTATTATACTTTTTTTGGTAAATTAAGCATTTGAATAATAGCACAACAAGGTACTCTTAAGGCACTAATCTGCTCTTTAGCAAAATTTGTGAAGTGTTATAAAAGGGCTTTACTTTTGTAAATTTTTTTAAACAATTGTGACAAAATAAATAACATGGTAATCTGGAATTATTTCATAACATCAGGTGTTTTAAACCTCTAACATTTCTTCCCAAAATCAAGCTTCAGTTTCAAAATTGTCTTTCCTCATGCCTGACTTTTGAATGCTACAGGGGGCCCCTGGAGTATCCAAAAGAGATAAACCGGATTATCTGACATATTTAGTTACATGGGATTGACAAAATGGTGTTCAGTTTTCTTCGGGTTATATTTTGATAAATGATACTAATCTAATATATGTTCCAAAATTGTATGGGATTTCTAATATTCTAATGTCTTGAGTATATGCTATCAAAATTAAGGTTTTTATGTTAAGTTATTGTAAACCAGAGAGATTATCAAACTTCTTTGTCAATTGTGTTTCTGACTATAACTACCCTGGACATGTTGTTATTCAAAGACAATTGTTGTCTTGTTTAGATCCTTTTCAAGAGATGGTTTATAAGAAGCTACAAAACTGTTACAGGTGCTCTCAAATGCAGGTTTCCAAATAACTTTGGAGATCATGACATTGAAATAAAGTTCACAAATATCAAGCAGAACAAGAGTTAGCTAAATGGACTGAACTAATAGAAAACTGAAATTATTATTATTTTTTGTTTTTCAGAGTCAAGGAAACTTATTTTGAGCTATTTATAACCTTTAATAATTGAGTAAGGTATACTCCTATGAACAAAATTTGGAGCACATTTATCTTTTTCTCTCTGCCTGCCTTCTCTAGAACTTCAAAACTAGTTGTGAGTATTCTTAACTTATGACAATATAGTTGTTTGCATCAGTGCAATAAGAATTCATTTTTCTTTTTCAACAGGATGCAACTGGAGAAACTGCTTGTTTCACCAAGGCTTTGACTGGAACGGTACATTTCCCTTTAAGGAGTTAAGCTTGACTTGTAGAGCTGATAAAACCCTCTTGGAAAAACGGGCCTTATACTTTGTTACACAGTCCCCATACAAGGTTCCTAACCTGCAGTGAGTAAAGAATGTCACTTTCCAACAGGCCCAGGAACCACATGCTCTTGGGACCTCAAGAAGAGAGGAGTTTACCCAACTCACAGGTATTTGAGAATATAAACCCATGGTTGGACTTAGCTTTGGAAAGTCCTATCTGAGATTCTTTGTGGTACAGAGTTCCATCAAAGCCAATCTAAAAGGCCTATATAGAAATAATTATTCTTGCTGTACTTTATGCAAATAATCAGGCCAAGTATATGACTGAAGACTATTTTGCAAACAACACTGTCCTATCATGGTTTTTTTGTTTGTTTGCTTTTTGTTTTAGATGGAGTCTCATTCTGTCACCCAGGCTGGATGGCAGTGGCACGATCTCGGCTCACTACAACCTCCGCCTGCCAGGTTCAAGTGATTCTCCTGACTCAGCCTCCCAAGTAGTTGGGATTACAGGCACACATCACCATGCCCAGCTAGTTTTTCTATTTTTTTAAATAAGAGATGGCGTTTCACCATGTTGGTCAGGCTGGTCTCAAGCTCCTGACCTCGTGATTCACCTGCCTCAGCCTCCCAAAGTGCTGGGATTACAGTTGTGAGCCACCGCACCCAGCCCATGGTTTTGTAATACAAATGAGAGAAAAATTCTTTTTTTTTTTTTTTTTTTTTTTTTTTTTTGTGAGACAGAGTCTCGCTCTTTCACCCAGGCTGGAGAGTGGCATGATCTTGGCTCACTGCACGCTTCACCTCCCAGGTTCACGCCATTATCCTGCCTCAGCCTCCCAAGTAGCTAATTTGGTGGTGCCCGCCACCACACCCAGCTAATTTTTTGTATTTTTAGTAGAGACGGGGTTTCACAGTGTTAGCCAGGATGGTCTGGATCTCCTGACCTCGTGATCTGCCCGCCTTGGCCTCCCGAGAGAGAGAAATTCAGTTTCAATACTTATCATCATTAAATTCTAGTCTCATTGATTGTCTTTAAGTTTTTGCCTACATTTTAGATTAAACCTGCTTATTCCTATAAACCAACCATCAATCTCTGGCTACAGCTCAGAAGGAACAAAAGGGATGGGAAATGTAAAAACCTGGATCAACATTCTAGTTCTGGGCAATTATTATGCAAATCCTGTCAGGTGGTAGGAATAAATAGGGTGCCCACCCAAATCTTAGCAAGCATAACTATAGCCACTAGCTATCTGGGTATGTCATAAGACATCCTTTTCTCTCCCTTGTTAAAGGAGGACTCAATTCCACAGTTTCACCTTAGCATTTAGCTTATGACAGTCTGTGAAACCACTCAGAGACACATTTTTGTCCCAGTCTCAATTCCAATCTTCGGGTCAACGCCCTAGGAAAGAAAACTGGATCTACGGGATTAGGAGGCAGATGATAATGGAGATTAGAAGGCACAGGGTAGGTGAGCACGACTAATTCCTGCTGATTAAGACAAACTTCCAGTTTCATAGATAAAGGTAATCTCTTGTACCCATGGCATAAATGAGGTTTAGGGAACTCCAAACTCCTGACAGCAGAGCATATAGGGTGTATGGGGGTAAGAGCGGATATTCCGCCCCCTAGGCCCCCCTGTTAACATGGGTAAAAGCCACATTGACACCCATGGGCAGCACCCTGTTGCAGTCACCAAGACTTAGGGATACAAGGATGGAAGAGGTAATGAAGATGCTCTTCCTTCTCTCCCTCACATACCCTGAGTGTTTTCTAGGAAGAGAAGAGAACCAGGGATGCCTGCTCCCCTCTTTCTAGATGAGGGGCCATTCATCTAGAGTCTGAACCTATTTTGATTGCGTTCTGAATCCCTGGGACTCCTTTGAGAAAAAAATGCCTTTTTTCCTTTCTCATCCTCTGTCCTCTTCACTGACAGGTAATTGTGTCTCTGTAATATGGGACACTCACTTCGGATGCATCCTCCAAACTAGGAAAAGTTAATTTTCAAAACCTTAAACTGGTTGGCTTAGGACTGGGCTCCCAAAAGGGTTTGCCAGAAGACTGACATGCTGGCAAAAGCATGCAAGTTGTTTTGCCAGCTGGGCTTTTGGCCTCCCTCTCCCTGTGCAAACTGGTAAAAGGCTTTGGGATTTTTAAGCTGTCCTTACTCCCACCACTGCTTTGTTTTAATACATGTTTTCTAATAACCTAGTTTGTCTCTTCACCTTCAGGCCATCAAAGTCCAAAACATCATGCAACCAGACTGGAGCCTCAAACAATAACCTTTTCTTGCCAGGAACCGTTAGATAGGCCCCTGAGGGAGATCAGACTGCTGTTTTCTGAAAACAGTACCCCCTGTCAGCAGGAAGCAGTTAAGATTGGTCTTCATCCTTATCTTTATTCTAACAGCAGTTAGATGTACTTCTTTAGGGTGGAAGATGATAGATGCAGGAGGCAGTTGAGGGAACCTGCCCAGGATGTTGTATGTGTGTGCCTGCAATGGACTAGTTACCCACCTGCACACTGGAAGAGTGGGGTGGAGCCACTGGAACGTTTACACCTTTTGCAGAAGGGAGGAGCCTGGCATCTTCAGTTCCTGTGTGGTTGCGTGATGTTCAAGATTCCCTCTTGGTTTGCTGAGAGTTTTTTCCTTTTTCCTTTTCACCCAATAAATTCTGCTGCTTATCCATCAGTGTGTCCATGAGCCTAATCTTTCTTGGTCATATGACAAGAACCCAGTTTTAGCTGAGCTAAGGAGAAAATTCTGAAACACTGTGTTGGGGATTCCTTCATCCCCTGATTGGTTTGGGCACTCCAAGTACCACAGGCTTCATTGGCTGAGATGCACAAACAGCAAAAGTGATAGCCCACCATGACCTCCTGGGCATTCCATCTCAAAGAAATTAGAATTCTGATGGACTTAGAACATAAACAGGGGTGGTACAAATCTCTGGTTGGGAGGACACTCCCAGTAAGGAGGAATGAATTGGGGTCCCATTTAAAGAAAAAGTCAACCCATGCCTCAAGAAAACAGCAATGCCAATGGTGAGGCACCACCTCTACCCTGGTCAGCTTGGACTCACCAAAGCCTGCTGGCTGGAATGACTGAGTCACCCAAATGACAAAGGTGGCAGCCTGGCCCCTCTCCCTGGGCACTCCATCCCAGACAAAAATCAGAATTCTGACATAGAATATGGGTGGGGGTGCCTGGAGGCCCCTGCTGGGAGGAGTCACCCAGTGAGCGGAATGAATTGGAGTCCCATTTAAAGAAATTGGCCACATGTTGGTAAAGCAGCTGTGCTGTGCTATGGGGTTTCTTCCTCATTTGGATCATTTGGACTCTTCAAAGCCCACAGGCTGCAATGGCTGCATTATCCAAAGAGCAAAAATGGTGGCTCACCTCTCCTGTCAGGGAGTCTCACCCATCTCAAGCAGGTGCTACTCTGTTGCCAGTGGCTGTCTGGAATTCTGAGCCAGTGGGTTTTATCTTATGAGGTGCCATGGAAGGGAGACCAACAGGAATTTCTTAAGCATGTACTTCAAGAAAAAATGTTTGTGTCTGAGGTTAAAAATGAAAGAAGAAGAAACTTGATTTGAGAGCTGACATGTCCTTTCCTCAGGGTTGTCAGTCCCTGGCAGGCTTTCACTCACAACACTCTAGAGTTCACAAAATGTTCCTATATTCCATCTCCTCTCTGATCTTTATACCCTGAGGCTGTGCAAAATAGGGGCTTGAGTCCCATTTTGCAGATGAAAAAGCTGAGGCTCAGAAAGAAAAAGATAATACACAAAGTTTGAGGCAGAGTTGGAACTAGAACACAAGATTCTCAAACCATGCTTTTCCCATCATTAAATCATTCCTAGGGCTAGGAATCCATTAAGACTCCAAAAGAGAGAGCACTATTCAATGCATCCCGTCAACATTAGACCTTACCCACCCCAGAAAACTAAGCAGCTCTGGGACCCTGAGGTGGAGAACTCAAAGAGAATGATGCCTACATTTGCACATCTGATCTCCAATCCAAACTGCCACTCAGCCACAGAACCTCATTTTCTCAGCCTCAGCCTTTTCTGCTGTAAAATGGAACTACAGAAGGCATCAAAAACCTAAGGATAAGGGCAGAACTCTACTCTAAATGCAGGAGTGACTGTAAGGTGGATAGCACTCCTTGACTTTTGCCTTAAACACATGGATAATATGTTGTGTTTCTTTGTGTCACCTCCGTTGTGTCTGGTTCATGGATCCAGATCCTGGGGGCTTCTAACCAACCCTTTGCTAACTGATGGATAGATAGATGATAAATGGGTGAGTAGATGAAAAGATAGATATAGAAAGACGGATGGATGTGTGGATCTTCAGGAGAAGCACAAAAAAGTAAACAGGAAGTCAAAGACTGAGGTGATGATTGATGGATGGAGAGTCCATGCATGAAATAGAGGCATAGTCTCCAGACCTCCTAACTCCACCCAGCCCCAGCACAACCTACCTTGGGGTAGCAGTGACATGCTTCAAATGATGCCCTCAGTCACCATGACAGCTTCAGAAGGTGCCATAGGTCTGGAGCCAATCATAGCTCATAAGAAAGGTGCAGACAGCCAGCAGAAAAAAACCCAGCATGGTAAAGTGCATTTTGAAGTTCTTCTCATCTGTCATGGCTTCTTGGTCAGGCCATAGTCTATTCACTGCTAGCCGAGGGGGTGCATGTGATCCAGGATAAACACCGAGACAGGCTCACAGCAGGGGACAAAGCTCTGGGATAAGCAAATTGAGGCTTAAAGTTAAAGGGAGAGTAAGACCCCTTCAGGTCCAGACACAGTCCCTGGACCCACAAGTTCAGCACAGCAAGAGGCAGCACAATTGAGTGGACAAGCGCACCCACTCACCTTCTCTCCTCACCCTCCTGCCTTTTCTGCAGGCTAACCAGTCCTGCAGGGCGTGTATGAATATGAGTGAGAGAGTATACATGAAAGAGAGAAGGGAAGGTTACCAGGGCTGGGCCCAGCCAAGGCTTTGACATCACCTTGTTTGCCTACTATAGGGATGAACTAGGTGGACACGTGGCCATATTATTACACTATATTAATACAAATACACCTTCCAGCCCTGGGAAGCAGCACACAATTCTGCAGCCAAGAGATGTTAGAATGCTGCTGGAGGATTCCAGGATCTCACAGGCTGGATTTCAGAGTTCTGAATTTTAGACTTTTCAAGGACATGTGCCCATCTGGGGTTCAGGCATAATAGACTATATTTACTGATGGTGACTGTGTGCATGCCACCATAACATGTTACACCATTAACTCACTTAAGGGACTCCATGAGGCAGGTACTGCTATCTTGACTTTACAGAGGACACTGAGCACAGGCAAGTAACTTCCCCATGGTCACACAGCTGGAAATAGCAGAGCAGCTGCAATGTGAACCCAGAGTCTGTGTGCTTAACCACAGTGCAATCCTGCATAACTGCACAACAAGCTTATTTGTGTGAGCTCTGATGACAAGGCAAGCTGGCTGGGTTAAGATCCTGGCTCCTCGACTCTGGGCAGCGTGGTCTTGACCTGCCTGTGCTTCAGTTTCGTCCTCTGTAAAATGAGCATAATAACAGTGCCTTCTAGGTTTGGAGCTGTCCCCAGGTTTAGCCTCTCTGTGTTTTTCTGTCCCCTTCACACTCTGGCCACCATCCAGTCCCACTTATAATAAGCTCCTCCCATTCCACACCAAGGCTCTGGTAAATTAATGTCTGTGCAGGGTGTGAATGACTGACAACAACTAACTCAATTTCCTAGCAGCCTAGTCCAGAAGGATGCCTTACAAAAAATAATATTCTAATTTGGGATACATTTTAATTGTAATTAATTCCTGGGGACAGGCTGGTGAAAAAATTTCCTGGGGACAGTGTGATGTGAAAAATCCATTTCCTTTACAGGATTACAAGAAAATAAGAACTATCACTATCGCGAAAAGACAATGTTCACTTGCAGTGTTTATGAGGTTAAATGGCTGATGCAGGATAAAAGACTTTCATTTGGCTCCTTGACTTTCTGGGTTTTTGGATTTTCCTGTTTTTGGTCATCACTTTCTCTCTCCTCCTCAGCATGGCTGTGCTTGTTCCCTAACCCCACACCTGTGCCCACACCAGGTCTTCTGCCTGGTAGTCCAAGCCACAGACCTTTTTCATTTTTCTTCTAGACAATTAAGTTGAGCTCAGGGTGACTTTTAATATGCCAGTCAGTATTAATAAAACACAAGTCAAAGACAAATGCAAACATTTTACATCAAAATCAGTGAGAAAAAAAATGAACAAATTCTTTTTGTTTGTTTGTTTGTTTTCTTTTGCAAAATACATTAGCCAGTATTAGTAGTCAAATGGCTAATCACAAGGGAAAAAAAAAATCTATTTTGTAAAAAACTTGGAATATCAGAAATAATTCTGGCATTACAAACAGCTGTGTAGAGGATCACCAAGATGAGTTTATAAACACATACATGTGAGAGAAACCAGGCAAAACATTGAACAACAGACTAACAATATGATCAAATACAAAACTGGGAAGGAGGGAAGAGGTATTTTTCTATGAGTCAGGGAAGTATATTACCAGAACAAAATTAGAAAACTCAGTAATTATTGTACTGGATTAATACAAAATTCCAAAGCTTTAAAGTGCAAAGAAAAAGAAAGGCCAATAGCTGCTTTTCATCAAGACCAGCTGTACACTTTACATATTTGTTTCAAAAAGAAGCCTATTAACAACAGTGATTGTTTAATGCTGCGAGTTTACAGCAAAGACAAAACTGAAATAGCAAATTCATAAGGCTTTAGAATGATCCCATGTCTCATGCAATGCCTACAAACTGCTGCCAGTTGGATATACAAGTATAATTCACTTGTATATGAGTGTGTGTTTGTGCGTGTGTACAGAGAGAAACAGAGAGAAATTTCATACACAGATACATTGAAGGCTGAGTAGTAATGAGTGGTTTTAGCATTTGCCTTATTGAGAGAATATGTTTGTCATCATTCCCTTGAATCCTTTCTTCAGGTCACCAAAGGAAAAGATACCTTCATTACAGTGCAACAGCACACTGAGAGCAACACGCCACCACAGCGGTTAATTTTGGAAAGGCTGCGTTAACATCCACCAGTGACTGACATTTTACAGAAGACAGACTGGTAAGACTATAGAAAAGCCTGAAAAAGTTATGGTCAAAATATGGTTTTCAACTGTAATTCACAAATAAAAGTCCTAATCAGTAAAACCACTGACACCAATAGACAGAGTAATTGCAAATTGGATTCTAGCAGTGATTTCGACCTAGCTTGCTTTTCTCATAGTGTTTTTTGCAGGGTGAGTAGGTGGGAAATGAGTAGTTTAGTTTTCTGACAGAGCATCTTATCAGAAAGAAAACAAAGTGCTCTGTCAGACGGAGGGGGAGTCTGCTGGTCCCTGTGGGACCCCCGGTGCCCCGCGCAGGCCTCCCGCAAGCGCCACACACCCGGAGGGTCTGTTCACCTCTGCTTAGTTCCTTCTTGAGAGACACAGAAATATCAGGAAAAGGGGTTTGATCCACGACACATTCCTCCAGTGAATTCTCACCTTTTCCCTCCGGATTCTGTGTCGCGTCATTGCTGGGAGAGCGTGGTGGTAGAGCGAGCAGGAGCTGGGATTGACTCCTGTGGTGAAGACATGGAAGCCAGTGGTGATGAGTTTGAAGACGAAACACCTGCTTAGAGAATTACAGTTACTGAAAGCAATGTGAACTTTGCTTTCAAGGCTGACAGAGCACTTTGTTTTCTTTCTGATAAGATGTTCTGTTCCTCTGCGTGGTGGACCTAGTGGCCTCTGATCAGTGAAGAGTGCGCCTTCCTCAGCTGCAGCTTTTACCATCTATGCTCTCATGAGTTCTTTTTGTAAAAGTGTATTTTTGAACGTTTCAACATTCAATCCTATACATAGTGGTTCTCTACTCTTCCTAGAAGCGGACAGCAGCAGTGAATGCTTTATGACGGCCATTGCTGAAGGTATTCTCTCTGAATCTGGATGAATCGTAACTTTAAACAACTCTGTAAATTCTTGGGAAAGCACTTGTGGTATCCGAGGTAATCTATTCTCTCTGATTCCATGGCACTGGTCTCCATTCCTGGGAAGAGCACAGACCAGCAGCACAGACAACTGTGAGGGCAAGTGCAAGATATCTGCCTTTGGTAGACGCTATAATTCACCTGTAAAACTTTATTTGCAAACAAAACAAAACAAAACAAAACAAAAAGACCATCAGTCTCTTCAACTTGTGGGTTAGGGATCGTTGTTACATGCCCACAATCACAAATAATGCCCAGTCGTCTTGATCTCCTTCAGAGGCAGCACTGGGGATTGAGGTTTGAGACATGGAAATATTATAAGGTTCCTTAGCCATGTGAATCAAAGACATTGAATGAATATACCTTGAGCCCCGGCCAACAGGCAGAAGGAGATCCCTCAACTCTGCTTCTTTAAAGTAACTCATGATTCGGTAATTTTCACTTATAGCATCAACTAACCTTCCACCATCACGATATCCATTCTGTGGAAGCATACGAGCATCTGCCCAAGCAGACGAGTGTCAAACTACCCGAATGCCGTCCGAGCACTGCGTGAGCTCTTCTCTCACTTCTCTCAAAGGGTTCTGCTCATCAACAGAGCCGGTCAGTGACTTTTCTGATCTCTTAATGGCATAAATCCAGACTCTCCACGCTGTTAAAAACAGAATCAAATTCCGCAGAGCCCATTTTCTCTGGCTCATGAAATTCTGTCGTAGGCTGAGAGTTCACATTGCTTTCAGTAACTGTAATTCTCTAAGCAGGTGTTTCGTCTTCAAACTCATCACCACTGGCTTCCATGTCTTCACCACAGGAGTCAATCCCAGCACCTGCTCGCTCTACCACGACGCTGTCCAGCAATGACGCGACACAGAATCCGGAGGGAAAAGGTGAGAATTCACTGGAGGAATGTGTCGTGGATCAAACCCCTTTTCCTGATATTTCCGTGTCTCTCAAGAAGGAACTAAGCAGAAGTGAACAGACTCTCCGGGTGTGTGGCGCTTGCGGGAGGCCTGCGCGGGGCACCGGGGGTCCCACAGGGACCAGCAGACTCCCCCTCCGTGCCCGGCGCGCCCCGCAGCCCCGCACGAGGCGTTCCCAGGGCCTCAGCGCCCGGGCCGGGAAGAGCCGCCCAGGAAGCAGGCGGCCGCCGGGCTTCGACCTGCGACGAGGAGCCGACCCGCCCTGTCCGGTGAGTCGCCCCGGGGCCTCCGCCCGCCCCTCGGCGCTGGGCAGGGCCCCAGCCGCTTGTCCTCCTCCAGCTCCTGGGCTCCGCGGGGCTCCACGCGGGTGGCAGCGGCCAGCGGTCCCCTGCGGGGCCGAGTCCTCCCTTCCCTCCTCCTGCTCCTCCTCCGCGCGGTCGCCGGGGGCGATACCAACTTGTGCCGCAAGGTGCAGGCGGCCCGGGCGGCGGCTGCGGCTCAGGAAACGCATGGCCCCGGGTTCGGGGCGAGTACAGGAGAGCCCGGCTGCGAGGTCGGGACCCTGAGGCCCAGGGGCTGTCCGCGGCGTGCAGGTCCCTGGCGGTTCCTCTGCGCTGCGCTCCGGGCGCGCGGGATGCGGGCAGCTGCGGGACGGGCCACACAAGCGGGGCGGCTGGATTCTCCCTCCTGTTCCAAGGGCGGGGTCTCCTTCACTCACAGCCGCCATCGCCAGCCCTCAGCTCAGTCCCGGCTGCACTTGACAGTTCAGGGGATTATAGGAAAACGTATGTAAAGTGCATTGGAAATGACGGGTCGTCGGCAGGTTCCCTCTTGTTCCGTCTGCCCAGCTCTTTCGTCTCCCTCCAGCGCAAAGCAGGGGACAGGCGAGAAAAGCCTGTCGTCTCCCAGCACAGGGCGTGCTAACCAGGGTTTTCAGGATCCTTGGAGTGGGACCATCCCCACAGGACCCTCGCGAGGGAAGGGGAAAGCGCACACGGATTTGACAGATGCAGAAACGGAGGCTCATGCAGGCAAGGTGAGCGGCCCAAGGTGGCCGAACCTGTAAAGAAGAGTGCTAGAGTCCAGCCAGGTCCCCTGTCAGTCTCTCTCTGAGCCCTACTGTGTGCGAACACTCCGAGAAACACAGACATCAGCGATGGATGGCACCTGACTCCTGGGGCACCTTCTGGGGCACAATATGGTCGAGGCTGTGTAGCGTGCATGAGGCCCAGTATGTGCATGAAGCAAAGAGAGGGATAGAGGGGATGAGGGCGGACAGGACAGATTCACAGAAGGTACACTTGAGAAGGCAGTTAAAGCTCTTCCAGGGAAGGGAAAGATTTCCAGGCACAGAGGCCAACGTGTGCAAAGGCACAGGGGCAAGTACACGGCTGGAGAGAAAGCTCTAAATGCTGTGTACAGGCTGCCCACACTGCATCCTCCTCCCCAGACCTGCTCTTCCCCAAACCCCATCCTTCCAGTTAGTGATCCAGGCCACTGTCCTCACCTCCTTTCTCACACCCACCTCCTGTGGGTCCCACCTTCAAGACATAAGAATCCAATTGCTTCTCATCCCCCATGACTACTCATTGCCTGGTGTGAGTCCCCTTCATCCCTCTCCCCCTAACTGGTCTCCACTTCCATTGTTGACCCCTGAAGTCCCTTTGCCACCCAACACTAGGTGAAATCATATCAGTGCTCTGCACAGAACCGTGGACTGGCTTCCTGTCTCATCAGAGTAAAAGCCAAAGGCTTTAAGATGACCCACAAGGTCCTGGAGAATTGGCCCATGCTGTCCAAGCATCACCCCTCTGAGTTTGCCTCCCACCGCACCTCCCCTCACTTGCTTCCCTCTGGCCACCCTGACCCTGTGCTGTTTCTGGAACATAGGGGCTCCCCAGGCCCCCTGCACCTGCTGTTTTTTCTGCCTGGACTGCCCTTCCTCCAGAGAGCTGCATAGCTGCCTCTAAAATTGCAGAACCTCCTCTCCCAGGGGTTCCCTGTCTTCCTTTCCCAATCTCTTTTACTCCATAGTCCTCATCACCATCTGTCACACTATATACATTATTTATTCATTTTGTCTGTTATCTGTCTCCCCCAACTGGAACTCAAGCTCCCACAGGGTGGGGACATTGTTTGGTTCACTGCTATATCCCCAAGGACTACAACATGGTAGGCTCTGGACATATATGTGAATGGAAAGACGGAGTCTAAGTGCCTGGGAAAAGGAGGTGGGAAAGGAAATACAGGCAGAAAACTTCCTGGGGTTTAGGCATCTGACTTTTTTCACGGAGCTTATGCAAGGGAGAGAGAGAGGAATCAGACGTTAATTTTCAGTTAGGTAGAGAAAGACTCAATGGAGAAATAATTAGCATCTGGGTGAGTGGCAGGGGAGACTGCTGACTGAGAGGGGCTGGGTTAATGTAAAGATCTCCACAGGAATGGTTCACCAGCCCACTCAGAGGCTAACAGAAGCCCAGGGGGGTCAAGGAAAGCACAGAAGAGGCCTGAATTGTGAGGGTCCCTGACAGCCGAGCCTCTAGTGGCCGGGACAAGATGGGGTCTGAACGGTGGGCGAGGAAACTGGACAGTTGGACCCAAGAGGAAAAAGACCAGGAAGCAAAATGGAGCCTACTGGAGGCTAGAGTGGCAGAGCTGGCACTCCTGTGGCTCCTTGGTTAGGCACCCTGCCTTTGGGCACAAGGAGCCCCATTCAGTGAGGCCACTGCCACTTGGAAGCAGACACTGGCTCACACTGGTCAGGAGACTGTCTCCCTCTGTGGCTCAGTGTTCTCCAAGGTGCTGGTAACCTTGAGCAAGTCATCATCCCTGCTGTGGGCTTTCAGTTAGGACACAGATCAGTGGATGTGAGAGAAAGAGAGAGAGAGAGAGAGAGAGAGAGAGAGAGAGAGAGAGAGAGAGAGAGAGAGAGAGAGAGAGACGTGTTTCTGTGCTTCCTGCCCCTTCAGTGCCTGCCTGATACAGTGGTGTCTCTTGGTCACACCTGCTACTCATTAAGTCACCTTTGCTGGGGGAAATTCCTCACCTTGGGGATAGGAGGTTCCTTTATTAACCCTTTAGGAATTGCAGAGGGTCTAATAAATCTGTGTGTGGCTATTTCAGGATCCCTTCAAGCCTACACCTCCAGACCCCTAGATCACCCTGGGTTAATACTGGGGCAGGAGGGAGAAGCAATGACAGGAGAGAAAGAGAGGAAGGGAGGAGGCACAAAAGGGGATTGATCTGCAGTTTGGTGATGGGAGAGGGAGAGGGTCACAAAAGATCCTGGAGGTGAGGAGTTAGCCCAGGGAAGAGATTCCGGAGAGAGGGAAGGCAATGCAGGGGCCCCGGGGACACTGGCCAGAGCGGAGGGCACGGGGGAGGGAGTGGAAGAGGTGAGAAAGTTAGAAAGGAAGGGAAGGCCCAGATCAAACCTCAAGTCCCCCTTCTCCACAGACCAGTGTGAAGGTTGTCACTATTCAGAGTCCCAGAGGGCTGTGATACTGGTTTCCAATAGCTCAATTTGGTCCAATAGCTCAATTTGGCCCAGTATCTGAGCTGAGAATAGACTGCAGGGTCCTCGGGCAGAAGCAGGGAGACCGATTCTGGCCCCTCACACTGGGTGCCAGGGCTACTGTGACAGTGATGCAGGCCTAGGTGGGAGGACTCACACTGACGCTGGCTTTGTTCCCTGGATTTTCACATCTCCAAGGCAGTTTTCTCACCCATCAAATGAGGACACCACCACCTGTTGCAGAACATCTTTGAGGAAGGCCCAGTGGCAGAGGACCTGGCCCAATCAAGGAAAATATCTTGGGCCCCAAAGTCACTAGGCTAAAGGGAAAATTCAAGCTGGCAACTGCTTAGGGCAAACTTGCCTTCCATTCAATTCAAAGTCATCCCTCTGCTCACTGAGATAAATGCATCTTATTTCTCCTTTAAAAAAGCTGATCAGAAACTCAAAAGAAGGCAATGGATTGTCTCTCACCTACCTATGACCTGGAAACCCCCTCCCACTTCCAGCTGTCTCGCTTTTGCTTGGAGTTGTCCCACCTTTCTGGACCGATCCAATGTTCGTCTTACATGTGTTGACTGATGTCATATGCCCCCCAAAATGTATGAAACCCAGCTGTGCTCTGACCACCTTGGGCACATGTTAGGACCTCCTAAGGTGTGTTACAGACATGCATCCACAACCTTGGCAAAATAAAGTTTTTAAATTAACTGTCTCAAATGTGGGGGGTTCGGAGGGAAGAGAACAAAGGCAATGGGGGAGTGAAACATGGCCCCATGACATGCAGTGCCACTGTGTGTGGGGCATGTGCGGGTACCTGGGGGCACGTAAACAGTCCTACAATTGGGAAAATGCACAACACTTTGGTAAATCTCCAGGCCCAGGAGTCTCAGGATGAAAGGCTTCTGGGAGGCAGAGGTGGGCCTGGAGACTGGGAAATGGGGAAAATATTTAGGGGAAGGTGTGTCAGGTGGATGGACTTGTGTGAGCAAAGAACAGGAAGGTTAGAAGTGTAGGGCAGGAGGGGGAGATGGTTGGAAAGCCAGTTTGGAGTTAGGCTGGTGAGAGCCCTTGATGCCACGTTCCAGTCTGGAGTTTATTTTGTAGCAGCAAAGCACTTCTGATGGGTTTAGAATAGAGGACTAAAGAGAGAAGGTAGAATCCAGCCTGGAACCCCAAGGGAGGAGCCTCACGGCCTCTGGTGAGGAGGGCTCACTCCTCAACAGAGGCCATTGCTCCATCTCCCAGTCCCTCTAACACTCTTTCTTATCCCTGCACCCACAAAGTTTGGGATCCTGCTGCGGCTCACAGTGGAGCCTCCTCTACATCCAGGGCTGGCCTGGGCAGTTTCCTGGCTCCCTCTGCCCCTCCTTCTGTTCCTTTTACTGGCATCAGGTTTCAGAAAGCTTCTGTTTCCTGCTGCCACCCTCCCACAGGTGTATTCTGTGAGCGTCAGTATTCTGTGAGCGTCACGCAGGGTCCTGTAGCAAGGGCCTGAAGATGAATGCTGAGAGCCACCCTTAAGAGGGATGAGAATTCAGATCTGGTAAAAGAGTGCAGCACCTGGAAGTGCTTTGTCCTGGTGTAGCAGGATGAGCTGCAGACAAAACTCCTCAGACACGGGATTAAAGAAGGAAGAGGTTTTTTATTTGGCCCGGAGCGTTGGCAGACTCACGTCTCAAGAACCGAGCTCCCTGAAGAAGAAATACGTGGCCTTTTTAAAGGCTTACAACTTTAAGGAATCCATGTAAAAGGGTCATGATAAATCAAGCAAGCATGGAAAACGTGACGAGGGGCTACATGCACCAGCTAACAGAACAAAAAGTTTTACAGTGCTTTCTCATACAATGTCTGGAATTTACAGATAACACTAGTAGTTTTGGTCAGGGGTTAATATTATCATTATTATTTTAACCACCAGGGCCAGGTGGTGGTGCCAAGGTCGTCTAGCTATTTATCTTACTTCTGTTTCTTTCCAACTTTTTGCTTTCTCCCCCTTCTCCTGTCTTATAAACTAGGGAAAAGGGGAGATGGGGAAAAGCTGGGAAAGACAGCAGGAGAAGTGGTGGCCTCATTCTATACTGGTACCCTGGATTCTGCTGGTCAGGGTCACAACTCCAGAGTCCTGCCTACCCGCCATCCCCACCTGCACCTGTAGCAGGACGAGCCGCAGACAAAACCCCTCAGACACTGAGGTAAAGAAGGAAGGGCTTTATTCGGCCAGGAGTGTTGGAAAGACTCATGTCTCAAAACCCGAGCTTCCCAAGTGAGCAATTCCTGTCCCTTTTAAGGGCTCACAACTCTAAGGGGGTCCACAGGAGAGGGTCATGATGGATTGAGCAACCAGGGGGTACATGACTGGGGGCTGCGTGCACCAGTAATCAGAATGGAACAGCACAGGACAGGGATTTTCACAATGCTTTTCCATACAATGTCTGAAATCTATAGATAACACAAGCAGTTAGGCCAGGGATGGATTTTTAACTACCAGGCCCAGGTGCAGTGCTGGGCTATCTGCCTGTGGATTCCATTTCTGCCTTTTAGTTTTTGCTTCTTTCTTTGGGGCAGAAATTGAGCAAAAGACAATATGAAGGGTGGTCTCCTCCCTTACACCCTCTTTCTCGGCTCTTTTTACAAGTTCAGATTCTCCATTTACCTGCTTGTCTTCCCCAACAGACTGCCAGCTCCTGGAAGACAGGGACTTATCTGACTCACCCATGGGCCATAGGGCCTGGGTCCAAGCAGCCTAGTGAGGACTTCCTAACCTCAACTAAACTGTAGGGTTCACTGTGGGCAGGAAGTAGGGGGGCAGCTACACTAGCTGCTGCCCTGGACCTGCCAGGAGCCATTGATATCCATTATATCCAATCCTCACAGCCACCCTGATGGAGCTTAGGGGGGACCCTTTGATTGTCTGCATTGCCACAGAAACTCAGGAATGGGGAAATCACGGGGAAAGATGAGAGATAGAAATCCTACTTATCCTTTTCTGATAAAGAAGTGTGCTGGTAAGAAAACGGGCTACAAGATCGGACACGGTGACTCATGCCTGTAATCCTAGCACTTTGGGAGGCCAAGGCAGGTGGATTGCCTGAGCTCAGGAGCTTGAGACCAGTATGGACAACATGTGAAATCCTGTCTCTACTAAAATACAAAATATTAGTTGGGTGTAGTGATGCAAGCCTGTAGTCCCAGCTACTTGGGAGGCTGACGCAAGAGAATCACTTGAACCCAGGAGGCGGAGGTTGCAGTGAGCTGAGATCATGCCACTGCACTCCAGCCTGGGTGGCAGAGTGAGACTCCATCTCCACCCCACTCAAAAAAAAAAAATGGGTAACAAAGGTGGCTGGAAGGTGTGGGTCTTGTTGCAAGCTTCCTGGAGACCCACTGACCTAATAGCCTTACAAATGTGCATATTATTTCGTCCATCTAGCCATTCTACTTGAAACTTGGCAAAAAAAAAAAAAAGATGTCATCTTCAATACAATTAAAGATACAGAACAAAGCAAAATGTTGTATCACTGTTTTCTTTCTTCTTTCTTTTTATCTTTCTCTCTCTTTTTTTTTCTTTCTCTCTTCTGTTTTTGAGAGAGGGTATCACTCTGTCACACAGCCTGGAGAGCAGTGTTGCACTTCACTTGATTTTCAGGCAGCTAAGGCAGGATATTGCTTAAGCCCTGGAGTTCGAAGCTGTGGTGAGGTATGATCCCGACACTCCACTCCAGCCTGGGTGACAAAACAAGACCCTGTATCAGAAAAATAAAGCATGAAGTTTAATAAGTTCCAAAATACATGTGCACCCATAAAGCCATTACCACAATAATAACAATGAATATGCCCATCCCACCCCCAAATTTCCTGTGTTCCTTGATAATCTCTTCCTCAACCCCTCCCTGCCTCTTCCCTTCACATCGTTAGGCAAGCAATGATCTTTTTTCTGTCATATCAGTGTCAGTTTGTTTCTAGAGTTTTATATAAATGGAATCATAACACTCTCTCTTTGGCTTCTTTCACTCAGTGTAATTATTTTGAGATTCATCCATGTTGAAGTATGTATCAATAGCATATTCCGTTTCACTGCTGAGTCATATTCCATTGTATGGATACGTCACAGTTTGCTTGTTCATTCAGCTGATGATGGACATTTTCACTGGTTCCAGTTTGGAGTTATTACAAAGAAAATGAAACATTTGTAAGCAATCTTTGTGTGGACATATGCTTTCCTTTCTCCCTTTCTCTTGGGTAAATATTTGGTAGTGGAATGGCTAGATTATACGGTAGGTGAATGTTTACCTGTTTAGGAAACTCCCAATTTTTTTCTCAAAGTAGTTTTACTATTTTACATTCCCACCAACAGTGTGAGTGTTCCAGTTGTTCCACATGATAATATAAACTTGGTATGGTTAGCGGTCTTCATTTTAGCCATCTTAATACGTGGATATTAATTTCTCATTTTTGTTTTAGTTTGCATTTTCCTTATTTTTGTTGCTTCTAAATACAGACTACTGTTTACGTTGGGCATCTTTTTATGTGCATATTGTCATTTGTATATCTTCTTGTGTCAAAGACATTTGAACAAAAGCAACTCCATCTTGAATAGGGGCTGGGTAGATTGAGGCTGAAACCTACTGAGCTGCATTTCCAGGAGGTGAGGCATTCTTACTCACAGGATCAGACAGGAGGTCAGCACGAGATGCAGGTCATGAAGACCTTTCTGATATGACACCATGCAGTAAAGAAGCCGGCCAAAACCCACCAAAAACAAGATGGTGATGAAAGTGGCCTCTGGTCATCCTCACTGCTTATTATATGCTAATTATAATACATTAGCATGCTAAAAGACACTCCCACCAGCACCATGACAGTTTGCAAATGCCATCTGTTGAGCATACAATCAAGAAATAAATATAGTCAGTAGAACAACTCATGTCACATCTCTGCCTGTGGTACAGCCAGTCTTCATTCCTTTACTTTTCTAATAAACTTCCTCTCACTTTACTCTATGGACTCACCCCATATTCTTGCTGGACAACCGAGAACCTTCTTTTGGGGTCCAGATCAGGACCCCTTTCCTATAACACCTTGGTGAGGCCTGTTCAAATCTTTTGTCAGTTTTTAAAATCAGTTTTTTTCTTATACACTCTGGAAACATGTCGCTTATCAAACACATGATTTGTGAGTATTTCCTCCCAGTCTATGGCTTGTATTTTGAAAATTAAAAGTTTTTTAATTTTTTGGTAAAGTCTAATTTGTTAATATCTTATTGCACACTTTGTGTTTTTCATGTCCCTCAGGGCTCGCTGACTCTGCCTTAGTCCTGGGGCTGGCTATGCAGTGGGCTCCTCAGTTGTGGCAGTGTAATAGCAGCAGAATGTGATTCTTGGGGTACCCCCTGGGGAGCTGAAGGTGGCTGTGCTGATGGATCTGTTTTGGGACTCAGGAGAGGTGCACAGCCCCATCTTTATACATAGCCTCATCTTCCAGGAGCCATGACTCAGAGGAAAAGGGTGCTTGGATTTTGTTATAGCCATTTGCTTTGTGGAAATTAATGTTTACCATATTATATAAAAGATAGAATTGCATTAGGTCTTCCAACTGTTTATTTTTTAGCTTCCAATTGTATAAGTTTATAGATTTTTAAACCAAGATGCTTTATATATTTTTTTGTGGAAGTATAAGTTTTAAGGCACATGGTTGGTTCTGTTGTTTCTCGCTTTCAGGCAAAATTGATCTTGAGTCCCAGCCAGCTTCTTAGTAGCTTTGGGGCACTTATATAAGCCTCATCTGCTAGAAAAGCCATAATAAAATTGATTGCATAAGTGACACATTTTTTTTGGCCAGGCGCAGTGGCTCACACCTGTAATCCCAGCACTTTGGGAGGCCAAGGTGAGTGGATCACCTGAGGTCAGGAGTTTGAGACCAGCCTGGCCAGCATGGAGAAATATGTCTCTACTAAAAATAGAAAAAAATTAGCCAGGCATGGTGGTATGTGCCTGTAATCCCAGCTACTCTGGAGGCTGAAGGAGGAGAATCGCTTGAACCTGGAAGGCAGAGGTTGCAGTGAGCTCAGGTCATGCCATTGCTCTCTAGCCTGGGTGACAAGAGCAAAACTGTGTCTCAAAAATAAAAAAGACAAATATCTTAAAATTTCATCTTGTATTCATGCCCTTGGCAATGACTTTTATAGTGGTTCCCATCGAGAGACAAATTCTGCTTCCCAAACCTTGAATCTTTCTTGCCTTATTTGCACAGGCCAAAGCTGTGCATATGACAGTGTGTCCGTTTGGTACCTAGGTTCAAACGGTTTTAAATGCTTCTGTTTTCTTTTTCAGAACCCTTTCATCTCTATTAGAACAAGCCCATTTTAACTTTCTGGAGGATAAAATGGCATGCTGAGAAAAGGAAAAGCCAAAGTGCCTCAGTTTACAGACAGTTCACTCCCAGAAGCAGAGCCACCTAATTCACCAGCAGCTGACCACTCACACCTGAAGGAGCCAAACTGAGCCCAGCAGAATGGCCCAGCTGAGCCCAGCCTAAATTTCTAACCAGCTCAATCAGGAGCTAGCATGTTTTGAGATTGTTTGTTATGCAGTTATAGCTCACTAATGTATATACCCATTAAAGACAGGATGCCAGGACAGATCGATTACAAATAACCTGCAAATGCTAGGCACCCTATAAGGATTGATTTTCTTTTCCCTTTATTTAATAGATTTGTTGTAAGATGGCATTGAGTTATTCAGAAGTGAGGTAGGAGAATAGGGTGTGGAGGCAGGGAACTTAAGGCCAATTTGTGCTGACTTACTAAAACACACACACACACACACACCCCAAGGTCTGGGGGTAGAGAACCTAAGATCAGTTAAGGCCAACTTCCAACAGCTAAACCAAAAGAGAAAGAACCCGTCCCCCCACACCGGAGTGGCAAAGGATCAAAGGCTACTCTCCCTTCAACACTCCCCATTCCATCACTCCTCAGATGTAAAGGGAGAGTGCCTTGGAGTGGCCACAGGCTAAGCACAGGCCATCCCTTCATCTGCATAGAATGTCAATTCCTCTGAGTTTTTAATTAGCCACAGATCAAATCCTTCATCCAGATAAGGGGTAGCCAATAGGGACCCCAAAAACTGTACTTAAAACCCAGAAAACTTTGTACCCAGGTCCTTGAGCCATTTGCTCGAGCCAACACCCACCCTGTGAGTGCTTTCTCACTTTAATAAATTTTTACTTTTGCTGCTTCCTCCTGTGTTTTGTTCCTTTGTTACTTTGTGCATTTTGTTCAATTCTTTGTTCAAAATATCAAGGATCTGGACAACTCACACTCACCGCCTTCCTTCTGGGAACAGAAGTGCAGGAAGATGTGGATGCATGTGATTGGTGCTTAAACTCACACAGTGCCCCCCACCACAGGAGAAAAACACACAGTTACAGTCTGACAATTAGGTCCAAAGATAAATAGGAAAACAAGAAGTTTGCCTTTAATCTATTCCGTCTACATCTAATCTTTGGAGGTCAAGGCTGTGAAGAGACCTGAAGACATAGTGTTCTCTCCTACTGGAGCCCCATCATTCTTTGTTTACTGTCTGGTATTTAAAAGGAAAACAAACCTCTGAGAGAGGAGGGAGTCAGAGGCAGATAGAGGCGGAGGGTTTTGGGAGAGAAAAAACACCCACAGGACCGCACCAGCACTGCCCCTGTAGCTAGCAGGAAGAAATGTGGTTAAGAACTTCCTTATGCCAGGATGTTGTTCAGAAGGGATTTTTTTCAACTTAGGTGCAGGTGCAGTAAATCAACCCAAATGTCCTAAACTTGACCCAGCTTATTAGAATATCATACACATGACATTAGCATTGTTGTTTTAGCACTCCCCTATCCCCCTTTCTCCAAGGTTTGCTTAGGCACTTATGGGTAATAACCAACATGGAGTCACTGTGGCCAACCCCAGGCATGCACAGATGCAGCACCCTTGGTGGGGAACTTACCCCTCTCATTTGGGCAGAACCCACAGAAGACTCCCTTTTTCTTGCCCCACAAAAGACCCATAACTCAGATGGGTGAGGTGGCTCATGCCTGTAATCCCAGCACTTTGGGAGGCAGGGGCAGGCAAATCACTTGAGGTCAGGAATTGAAAACCAGCCTGGCCAACAACATGGTGAAACCCCATCTCTACAAAAATACAAAAAATTAGCCAGGCATGATGGTGGGTGCCTGTAATCCCTGCTACTCAGGAGGCTGAGGCTGGAGAATCACTTGAACTGGGGAGGCAGATGTTGCAGTGAGCTGAGATCAAGCCACTGCACTCCAGCATGGGCAACAGAGCAATACTCCATCTCAAAGAAAAAAAAAAGAAAGAGAAATTAGGCCCATTTCTGGCAACCTGCTTTCAGGTACCCTCTTGCTGTGAAGAGCTTTCCTTTTGCTTAATAAATCCTACTCTGCCAAACTCACTGTCTGGTGTTGCTCTGCTTCATTCTCCTTGGTGGTAGACCAGAGCACGGACCTGGCCGAACTGAGGAGACCACCACACCTCTACAAAACAGCAACTGTGAGACCGTGGTCTTCCCGTGGACACTCTCAGCTTGCAGCCCCTGCTCTCTCTAGGGGTACTGTTCCACCCACACTTGAGCCTGAGGAGAAAAGTTGGTAGAGAGGCTGTTCCCTCACTTTTAACAGAAAAGACACGTTCAAGCCCTCACTTCCCTGAGGTCAGAGCCCTCATGCCTGCACTCAGTGTGGCAGACGCCTGCCATATGTAGCTACTGGGTACCTGGAATGTGGCTGGTTTGAAGTAAAATGTGCTGCAAACAAAAAATGCACTGTGAGTTTAGAAGAATTATACCAGAAATATACTTTATTTCTTTTTAATTTTTTTTTTGAGATGAGTCTCGCTCTGTTGCCCAGAATGGAATGCAGTGGTGCTATCTTGGCTCACTGCAAGCTCTGCCTCCCGGGTTCATGCCATTCTTCCTCAGTCTCCCGAGTAGCTGGGACTACAGGCACCCGTCACAAAGCCTGCCTAATTTTTTTGTATTTTTAGTAGAAACGGGGTTTCACCATGCTAGCCAGGATGGTCTCTATCTCCCGACCTCCTGATCCACCCGCCTCAGCCTCCCAAAGTGCTGGGATTACAGGCATGAGCCACAGTGCCTGGCAAAATATATTTTATTTCTAATTATGTGTCCGGAGTTAGTTCCTTCCCGCGGGTTCCTTCTCTCGCTGACCAAGAATGAAGCCACGGACCTTCACAGTGAGCGTTACAGCTTTTAAAGATGGCATGGACCCAAAGAGTGAGCAGTAGCAAGGTTTATTGTGAAGAGGGAAAGAATAAAGCTTCCACAGCATAGAAGGGGACCCCAGTGGGTTGCCACTGCTCCCTGAGGTGGCCAGCTTTTATTCGCCCTCCCATTTTCCCTTAATTGTCCCCTCCCATGTTCCGTTTTTGTCCTATCAGAGTGCCCTTTTTTCAATCCTCCCTGCGATTGGCTACTTTTAGTATCCTGCTGATTGGTGCATTTTACGGAGCGCTGATTGGTGCATTTTACAACCCTCTTGCTCGCTACAGAGCACTGATTGGTGCATTTTTACAGAGCGTTGATTGGTGCATTTTATAATCCTCTTGTAAGACAGAAAAGTTCTCCAAGTCCCCACTTGACCCAGGAAGTCCAGCTGGCTTCACCTCTCAATTCTATATTGATCACATATTAAAACAGTAATATTTTGCAGCTAGCAGGCTAAAATTAACACAAACAATTTCACTTCTTATTTTTGATGTGGCTAATAAAAAATTGAAAATTCACTAATAGCTAACATTTTAGTTTTTAGAGGATTACTTCCTTCTTAAAAATCTCAGGTGTCCTACACAAAAGACCAGAGGCCAGAAAGGTTATAAAACATTAAAATAATTGTCCTTATATTGTTTCCATTTGTGAACATGTGTGTGTGCAAGTGTGCATGTGTACCTGTGTGTGAGTACATGGGTGTGTGTATGCATGCATGCGTGTACAATTTATATTATAAATGGACTTAACCTTACACACCACAAGGTTAAAAAATGACCACTGGGCTGTGCCAAGCCAATCACAGAGATAAAACCCAGCCTGGGCCAGGCGCAGTGCCTCACGCCTTTAATCCCAGCATTTTGGGGGGCCCAGGCAAACAGATAACCTGGTTCAAGACCAGCCTGGCCAACATGGTGAAACCCTGTCTCTACTAAAAATACAAAAATTGGCCAGGTGTGGTGGCGGGCACCTGTAATCCAAGCTACTTGGGAGGCTGAGGCAGGACAATCACTTAAACCCGGGAGGCAGAGGTTGCAGAAAGCCGACTTCGCGCCACTACACTCTAGCCTGGGCGAGAAGAGCCAGACTCCCTCTCCAAACACAAACGCAAAAACTTGCCTCAAAGTGCCTGGAGGCCAGAGCCTCTCACTCTTGCCTCATTCAGTGTAGTGTATGGTTGCAACCTCTGTCACTCAAGGCCTGGGGGGCGGGGCTTACAGCCTATCCAATTAGGGCGCTGCATTGACAACTGCCGAATCAGGAGCTCAGCGGAGAGGAGGGGGCGGCATCCGGGAGCTGGCGGGGCTTTTGCCTGTAGCTCCAGCCAGAGCTCCGTTAGGGCCTCATCGCTCTGCTTCAGCTCCTTGGGGAGGCGTCGGTGATTCTGCCACAGCCTCAGCCTCTGTCCCTCTGTGACCTGCGGGTATTGCATGATTCCTATCTAAGACTCTGGGACACTCCTGAAGTCGGGAAATGGTGAGTGTGCGGGGCAGGGGGGCAGGGCGTCCCCAGGCTGGGGAGGCCTCATGGGAACCGGCGGAAAATGGCGGGAAATGGCGGCGGTGGGACTAGTATGTGAGTGGAGTTCCCGCTCAGCCCTCGGTCTTCAGTCCCCTCCCGTGAGGAACGGGGGCTCCTGTCAATCCCCGCACAGCGGCTCTGCCCAGCCTGCAGCCCTCCTCGTGCAGCTCTGCGCCGGCAGCCCCGCACCTTCCCCAGGCTGTGGGGTGAGGCGCTCACCGGGAAGACGCCGGCGCGGCGTGCGCGGGCACCGCGTGGGAGGAGCTGTGGTCCGGGGTCCTGTCCCTACTTTACCCTGTTCCGAATGAGATGGAGGCTCCGTCAAAACATAGAGTTCATGTGAGCAAACAGGACTCATTAATGGGACAGCGCCACCGTGGCTCCTGGTTTGGGAGCTGCCAGCGGGTCTTGAAGGAAAGGCTTGTGTGAGGTGTGTGAGGAAGGGAAGCAGATCACCCGCCCGCCCCAACTTTCCCACCGGTCCCCTTGCCCTGAGCGCCGCCTCCGCGTGGCTGTTCCTGAGTGGCCTCTTTTAGAATAGGCTGGTGTCGTGTGCACAGCGCTTCGCTGAGTTCTGTGAGTGGTTCTGCCACATTATGGAACTTGAGGAGGGTGTGGGCGCCCCTAGTTTGTTGCAGGCGTTCAGAAATGAAGACGGGTGTCCAGAGGCAGGGACTGGCGTCTGCAGGGGGGCAGTTGCGGGAAGAGCGCTGAGCTTGTGGGTCTGCCCTGACTCTGGGTGGGGTCTTTAGTGAGTTGCTGGACAGCCCGTTGGGGTTGGAGCATTGACGGGTGTTGAGGAAACTCCGCAGGTTTTCTGTCAGAAGAAAGACATGGCTGAGCCTGGGCTGGAGGGAGTCGTCTGGTGTCCGCGGGAGGCGCGAGTGGGTTCTGCACATGCGCGGTCCTGCTGGGCACTGTCGGGTTCCTCCCGGTCTCCTCCCGGGGAGAGGGGACTGGGAACTTAAGAGGAAAGGAGTTCTGAGAAACGTCCCTTCCCTGCACCCTGCTGCCAGCCCCCACCCAATGCTAACCCACTCCTGAGCACGCCCACTGGGCATTCACATGGCCACACCCGTCCTAGGACAGGGTTCTACCCTCGGAAATTGTGGGCATGGCAGCTTTGCTCCTACAGTTTTCTGTCAAAACCACACGCAGTGCCCAGAAGACTCCTGGGTCATCTCCACCCCAGATCTGTAGCAGGAATCTGTTTCCTTCCCCAATCCAGGCTTCTGGACCATCTGATCCTAATCTCCTCTGCCTTTATGGACTCAGGAATCCGAGCGTAGCCCTGCCTCAACCTGTACCTGTAAGCACAAACCAGTCCTTTCATCAGTTGTGTCCTGTCCCCACCCCATGGCTCTTGATAGCTCCTTTCTGTCTTCTGCTTTTTTCTTCCCCACAAATCCTCTTCTGTGCACACAGTGTGCCCAAGTTCATCCCTTACGTGCCTACAAGAATTCAGACCTTAGGGAATTCAAGACCATGCCTTTAGACCTGGCTGTTGTAGGAACAAATAGAAATTAGAAAGAAGAGGCTTAATGATTTCTCTTTCGAATGAGGGAAGAATTTTTGTTCCTCTCCCTTTTCTTAAAGCATTTAGGTGGAAAATTTTTATAATTATTTTCACTGGTTTTTGAAATATATGTAAATCATTTTTATCAGTTAAGTAAGTCATTTGTCTTTTTTTTGACTCAGACTTGTCTTTATCTAGGACCTGGAAACTATTGCTTTGAAATGTGAATAGCAAGAATATATACCACAGTTTCTGTAGGAGGGTGGGAGGCTGCCTTCAGCAGGTAACTGGCTCCACATTGCGAATCTACATCCTGTCATGAAGATGTGGGAAGTTTATTTTTCCTTTGAATATTACCAATTAGAAAACCCAGATTACCTCCCAAATTACTAGGTGAAATAATAAACTATAAATGGTGCTTTCAAGTCTTCCACTTGAAAACTAATAATGGTGACTTTTTTTCTGTGTTTGCAGTCTCTTAGTAGATTGCCTTTGAGGCACATCACATTTTGGTTTAATTATATAACAAAACATTTTCTTGCTGTTCTATTATGGTGGAAATTTTTTTGGGGATTGGAGATAATTTTTCTTTTCTCTCTCTTTTTTTTTTTTTTTTTAAGATGGAGTCTTGCTCTGTTGCCAGGCTGGAGTGCAGTAGTGCGATCTCAGCTCACTGCGGTCTCCACCTCCCAGGTTCAAGTGATTCTCCTGCCTCAGTCTCCCGAGTAGCTGGGACTACAGGCGCGCCACCACACTCAGCTAATTTTTTAATATTTTTAGTAGAGATGGGGTTTCACCATGTTAGCCAGGATGGTCTCCATCTTCTGAATTCATGATCCACCCACCTCGGCCTCCCGAAGTGTTGGAATTACAGGCGTGAGCCACCGAGCCTGGCTGAAAATTTTTCTTTTAGTCATATTTTCCATACACTGTTTAGAGGTACCAGATGTTATATACAAAGTGCCTATCAGGCTTCACTTGAGAGAAAAACCTTCATTCTCAGGATTCCAGCCACAACCCACAATTGTATGACAAAGTGCAGCAAGGTGCTCCCCAAATCTGCAAACAAAATAGTCTCTCTATTTGGGATCTACAGTCCTTTCTAGAGCAGTTAGACTAGATTTCTACAAAAATAACTTCAGAACAGCAATCAGTTATTTCACTTCCTTCAGTGGTCCTGTCATCTTCAGATCTGACACAGATTCAGAGATCATGGGGCCCATAAACCCAACCAGGATCATACATATGCATTGATTAAACTTGAGAACTTCAATTCTCTCCCTCCTCCCCTTGCCCCAATGCCCACAAATGTGCATAGCTCACCAGCCCTCCAAGACCTAAATGTGCAGTTCCAAATTTTAAATTTATTTTCTGGGATTTGAGAGAAGAAAAGAACTTTTGTTTGAGAAATACATGTTCTTTTAATGATCAGACCCAGAGTCTTGTTAAAATGAGACCACAGTGATATACTGTTCCCATCTTTGAACTGTTTATCTTTTGAAATTGCTTGCTATTGGCACAAGTGGCTATAAATTAACCTAATAATGCCACACTGGACACCATAACCCACACCCAATAGCTTAAAAATGTATATAACCAATCACTAACCAATGTTACTATTGTAAACCAATAAGAATTCCTGACAACTTTCTATCAGTTCCCTCTCTGCCTTCCTTTTTCCTTTACAAATATACTTGTAACTGGAGTGTATATTCAGGGTAGCTTTATACTCCAGGATTGCAATATTCAAGCTTTGGCCCCAAAGCTCTCTACTTATATTATGTTTACCCTAGTATTTCCTTTTAGGTCAAAATATTCTTTAGAATGTATTGAAGGAGCCTCACTGAGGGGATCTCTCCTCTGGTTTTACTGTGCTTGCTCTAATCCCTAAGAATGCAGAGGCACATTGATCCCACCTAGAATCTGCATATGAAAGTTGGCTTCTGCCTAGGATTCCCAACACTGGACCAGACTTTGGGTTGAAGACATATGAAAAACTCACAGAAGACATTTTCTGCATCATGAGAGGCCAACATAGACATCTTAAGCCCCATTTTTAGAGTGGAGCCCTTTGAGTTTTCCAGATCTTGTTCAGTGACCTGCTACAGCTGTGTGAGAGGCTTCTGATGGGAACAAAATCCTGTGACAGAATCTGTAAGTGTAATAAGCATCTTAGCAGTGGGAGATAAGGCCACAAAATATCCAGAGCCTTAATGACAACCATAATCACAAGTATGCCTTCCTCCTGTGTACTGTGTTATGGGAGTAGAGTACTTTTGTCCTTCTTACCTCAGAGTTAGCTGATCGGGGCAGGGGATATCACATCTGGAGCCAAGATATGCAGGTCCACCAGGACAGCTCTATTTTCTATTTGCACCCCACAAAGTCAGCCTGAGTGTCTCCTCCATGGATCACTGTGGGGGCATCAACCAAAGGTCACTGGGGACACTCACCAGCATCTTTGAGTAATGAGACATTTGAGGATGTTCTGTGCAGACTAGGGTCAGTCTCACAAGAAGGTCTAATTCTGCTCCCATTTCAGAGGAAGATTAAGTGACTCATCCAGGGTTTGTGCCTCCCCTCACAGAAAGAATCTCCTTGGTTTTTACCCAGATAAGAATTGCTCCAGTTTTCTGGTTCTTTGGTGAAAAATGAGGAGATCTGGGGACTCAAACTGATCAATAAGCTAATTGCTTCTATTTCATAGGGTCATTAGAAAAAGACGTAAAGTAGTCGTGGTCCCTACCATCAAGGAACTTGCAGTCTGGAGCACATGAATAAATGGTTGAATTCAGCATCATGTGTTCAGTACAAAGATGGACACTGTACAGGACACTTAAACTTCATTTGGGTTACTTCCCTTTTATTGTTTTCTGAATTTTGATGCCACCACCTGATTGTTCATTGACAGAAGAGAAATTGTTGTTATTATTATTTGTATTGTTTTTACCTTGCTAAGAATAAATAATTAGCTTCTAATATAATTGGTCTAGAAAAACATAAGGGTTTTGGTTGAATTCCTTGTTATTGTGTGTTATAAAATAGGGAATTAGCTAAAATAGATTAAGATACAGAAACTCTGGGAATCAAATTTCTCTTCAGCAGGCTTAGAAAAGACAAAACTGAAAATACGGGCATAGAGAGCAGATGCCTAGGACCTACCTTCTGTCCCAGCTCTGTCCAGATCCACTCTCTGCTGAACCTTGTCCAGGTCTGACCCCACACTGAAATCTCTCACAGAACTGCTTAGAGGAGATCAGTTAGGGTGGCTAACCCTACTGCCTCTCTGGAGCTGGTGCTCACAATTTCCTGAAACCCAAAAGCAGATAAATGGGGAAAAGCAATATACTTTTGTGCCTTAAATTGTTTTTTATAAAATTAAAATTAGTGTTTCTAGAGACATCCTATCCAGCAACCTGTTCACCATCTCTACAGTTTCAGTGGTTTTTTTCACAAGTCTCAAAGTAACTACAAACACAAAAATAAAAAAGTCCTCTGAATTGCACTTAACACTTTCTTTCTGTATCTGTCCCATCTATCTATATTGAGCTATTATTCTACACATTTAAAAAACAAAACAAAACAAACAAACAAACAAAAAAAAAAACAATAAGAAAACAGAAGAGCAAATAGAAATGCTGGGGCCCTGCATTTAAATCCTGGGAAGTATAGGACTACTTTTCAGGATGTTATAGTATTAACACATGTAATGTGAACTTCCCAGCACACTGCTCTGTGACATACTTCTGAGCACATACTACATGCTCCATAAAGATTGCATTAATGCATATACACATTTTTCAAATGCAGACTTACTCAGACTTGCCACCATCTTCCGCCTCTGTAAACATTAAAGGGCCTGCAGAGAATGCCATATTTCAAGATGATGATTGGTGGTCTTGTCTTCGGATGTAAAGTATTTGTGTTATGGTAAGGGTGTTGCAGTGAGGGACTCGTGCTGTGATTGCTTTTTCTAGCTGAGTGGTATAATGGGTCTAGGAGCAGGAGCGTCGGCAATAAGAAGACTTGGAATAACAGGAGACTTGCAGTAAGAAGCTAATTCATAGACCCTTTTCAAACCTGCAGAATTTTGTTACTTACAGTGAGGTTTTGAATACCAAATAATTTATATGCACATTGAACCTTAGAGGCAAAGCTTGGCTGAGTGACTCTCAGCCCAGTCTTGCTGCAGAATCACGTGGAGAGTCTGAAGAGAAACCATAACTTATGCCCTCCCCACAGATCCTGTCTGTTTTACTGGGTGGAAAAATTCCTGGTTTTGGCCAGGCACTGTGGCTCATGCCTGTAATCCCAGCACTTTGGGAGGCCGAGGCGGGCGGATCATGAGGTCAGAAGATCAAGAATACTCTGACTAACACAGTGAAACCCCATCTCTACTAAAAATACAAAAAAAATTAGCTGGGCATGGTGGCGGGCACCTGTGGTCCCAGCTATTCAGGAGGCTGAGGTAGGAGAATGGCCTGAACCTGGGAGGCAGAGGTTGCAGTGAGCTGAGATTACACCACTTCATTCCAGCCTGGGCGACAGAGCAAGACTCCATCTCAAAAAAAACAAAAATAGCCAGGCGCGGTGGCTCAAGCCTGTAATCCCAGCACTTTGGGAGGCCGAGACGGGCGGATCACAAGGTCAGGAGATCGAGACCATCCTGGCTAACCCAGTGAAACCCTGTCTCTACTAAATGCAAAAAAAAAAAAAAAAAAAAAAAAAAACTAGCCAGGCGAGGTGGCGGGTCCCTGTAGTCCCAGCTACTCGGGAGGCTGAGGCAGGAGAATAGCGTAAACCCGGCAGGCGGAGCTTGCAGTGAGCTGAGCTCTGGCCGCTGCACTCCAGCCCGGGCGACAGAGCGAGACTCCGTCTCAAAAAAAAAAAAAAAAAAAAAAAAAAATTCCTGGTTTTTATTTATTTATTTTTGAGACGGAGTCTCGCTCTGTCGCCCGGGCTGGAGTGCAGTGGCCGGATCTCAGCTCACTGCAAGCTCCGCCTCCCGGGTTTATGCCATTCTCCCGCCTCAGCCTCCGGAGTAGCTGGGACTACAGGCGCCCACCACCTCGCCCGGCTAGTTTTTTGTATTTTTCAGTAGAGACGGGGTTTCACAGTGTTAGCCAGGATGGTCTACGATCTTCTGACCTCGTGATCCGCCCTTCTCGGCCTCCGGAAGTGCTGGGATTACAGGCTTGACCCACCGCGCCCGGCCCTGGTTTTTAAATTGAATTCCTCACATGATTCTACCACGAGGCCAGGGTCAAGCATGAGGGCTTCCAGATACTTTAATGAGAAGTGAGTTCACCCTTTGTTCTAGGAAGTCACAGGGCCTGCTCTGCTTGGTTTTGGTAGGGGCATGTCAGTGTAGCCCATATTTCCACTGCAGCAACAGAAATTGCTGGCATGCCCTCCTTTTTCCTCAGAGTTATAGAATAATTTAGAGAACATTACTGTGTTGAAAGTTATTTTGTCGGATAACTCCATTCAGTCTTGTAAGTCAGAACTAGTTCTCTTAACTCATTTCACCTGTAGTCAAATTAAGGCCTCACAGCCGGGTGCAGTAGCTCATGTCTGTAATCCCAGCACTTTGGGAGGCTGAGGCAGACGAATCACCTGAGGTCAGAAGTTGGAGACCAGCCTGGCCAACATGGTGAAACCCTGTCTGTAACAAAAATACAAAAATTAGCCGGGCATGGTGGCGGGTGCCTGTAATCCTAGCTAGTCAGGAGGCTGAGGCAGGAGAATCACTTGAGCCTGGGAGGCGAAGGTTGAAGTGAGCCAAGACCGCGCCACTGCACTCCAGCCTGGGCAACAGAGCAGGACTCCATATTAAAAAAAAAAAAGAAGAAGAAGAATTCTGTCACTTGATAAATATGTATTTTCAGGAACTCTTAACATTCAGGGATGTGGCCATAGAATTCTCTCCTGAAGAGTGGAAATGTCTGGACCCTTCTCAGCAGAATTTATATAGAGATGTGATGTTGGAAAACTACAGAAACTTGGTCTCCCTGGGTGAGGATAACTTTAATATGTAATTCCAAATACTTTTTCAGAATTTCATTTTCTTCCTTTGTAGAATGTCTCTTAGGAGCTTTTGCTTTGCATGAATTAATTTCAGTTCCTTCATGAAAAAGTTGGGTGTTTGGTGGTATAAAAAATAAAATCTTTAGGATGTTTCATCTTTACATAAACCTTCTTTTGAGCTAATTTGTTTCCTTCACTCTAGGCTAGTGGTAATTCTGTAAATTAATGATATAAAATAATTGTCTTTCACATCTTAACATGCAATTTGCACTACTTATTTTTGATTCAGTAGTACTCGGTAGTGGAACTTAAAGCCCACAGATTTAAAATACTTAAATAATCTAAAGATTCTGTCAGAAAACAATTTTTGGATTAATTTTCCAGAATCTTCCCTAATTTCTCTATTCTACTTAGCGTAGTACTAGGTTGGTAATTGGAGTATCCCCAGCAATAGTCATGTTAATTTTTAAAAAATAAAACGGGGGTTACTATCTCTAACCCAGACCTGATCACCAGTCTGGAGCAAAGAAAAGAGCCCTACAATTTCAAGATACATGAGACAGCAGCCAAACCCTCGGGTAGGTGAGAGTGAATGGAGAAGAGGACACAGGCAAGGAGGCCAAAAGTCAAGAAGGAAGCCAGTCCTTAAAATGTAGTTTGGGAGGCTGAGCACTGTGGCTCATGCCTGTAATCCCAGCACTTTGGGAGGCCGAGGCAGGTGGATCACCTGAGATCAGGAGTTCATGACCAGCCTAGCCAATATAGTGAAACCCCGTCTCTACTAAAAATACAAAAATTAGCTGGGTGTGGTGGCTTGTGCCTGTAATCCCAGCTACTCAGGATGCTGAGGCAGAGAGAATTGCTTAAAAACCCAGGAGGCAGAGGTTATGGTCAGCTGAGATCACGCCACTGTACTCCAGCCTGGGCAATATAGAGCTAGACTCCATTGCAAAAAATAAATAAGTAAATAAATGTAGTTGGGAAGCTCTGTGATAAAGAAAATAACTTCCAAAAAGGCTGCATTTTTCTCATAGGGTCATCTTCTGTCCCATGCTCTTAAATCCAAGAATTCTGTTTTTCCTTTCGTATCTCCCTTCAAGTTTACAGGGAGAGCCAGTGTCCATTTTATCACTTATAAAAGGCTGCATGATCTGACTGCTGTTCATTGCTTTTGGGGACCTGGGAGTATTTGTACTATTGAGGAGCTCTGTGTTAAAAGTTTTTTTGTTTGTTTTTTTTTTTCCCAAATACTGTTTTTGCATCATGTCTAAAATGTGTAAGGTGAGTAGTGGACATATTGGGATTTGGTTCAGAAATCCCAGGAACACCAGGGACCGATGTTGCATCTTTTCTGCTTGGTGATTTTTAATCCTATAGAGGTTGCAAATGTAATTCTACAAAAAAATTCTTAGCAATTTTATCAGAACAATAAGCATTTTCCTAAATATGAAAAAAGGTAATTTTATTTTACTTCAAAATGTTATTGTTTTAATATAAACTGAGATTTATAATTTAAACTCTACTTTTGCAAGTTTTCAAATTATTTAAAGCATGGGTTTCCAACCTTTGGCTTCCTTGGACCACCACATTGGAAGAAAAATTGTCTCGGCCACACATAAAATACAGTAACATGGCCGGGCATGGTGGCTCACACCTGTAATCCCAGCACTTTGGGAGACCAAGGCGGGCAGATCATGAGGTTGGGAGTTAGAGACCAGCCTGGCAAGCATGGTGAAACCCCATCTCTACTAAAAATACAAAAATTAGCTGGGCATGGTGGTGCACGCCTGTAATCCCAGCTACTTGGGAGGCTAAGGTAGGAGAATTGCTTGACCCCGGGAGGTGGAAGTTGCAGTGAGCCGAGATCATGCCACAGGCACTCCAGCCTGGGCAACAGAGCAAGACTCCGTCTAAAAAAAATAAATAAAAATAATACAAATAATAAAAATTATGCTAACACCAATAATAGCTGATGAGCTTTAAAAAAAAAAAAAAAAAAAAAGGTTTGCGAATAATTTTTGTGATATCCACCACCAGAGATAAGTAAAAATGCCCTCACATTCAAAGGGTTGGCCATCACTGAATTTCTTAAATGCACTATGTCATTAACCAGCTTAGAACATTGCTAAGTGTATATTAAACTCTCAATTGTTACCTTATTTCTTAATAACTATTATCTTTTAATTTTGTCTTATTTAGTAGGAAGCCTACTGAAATTCTGTTATTGAGATCTATCTATATATAAAAATGTGTGTTTCACACACAGACACACCTATGTAAGTTTTATATGTGTATAATAAATTCTTACTTCGCTGATAGGTTCTTGGAAACAGTAAATGAAGCAACATATTAAGAAAACTAATTTTACCAGAGTTTAATTAATACAAGAGGTATGTTTGCATGACATATAGCAACATTGTTGATTTAAAGATGCAGTTTTCAAGAACCTATTTTGAACATAAAGTGAGGGCTTACTGTACATCTCTGTGTGACCTGGATTTTTCTGATAAATAAAAATTGTATAACTATTTAATGTGTACAGTGTAATGATTTGATATGTATATACGTTGTAAAATAAAATATAGTCAAGTTGATGAACACATCTATTACCTCAGGTAGATAACCGATTTTTTTGTAGTAAGAACACTTAAAGTTTACTGTTGTAGCAAATTGTAAGCATACATTCCAGTGTTACTAACTATAAACAATGCTATTTTGCTGATCTAATGCTGATGTACTTTAGATTTTTCAGTTACTCAACTTATAACTGAAAATTTGTATTCTTTGAACATTTCCTTATTTTCCACCCTCAGGCACTAACAATCACCATCAATCAATGTTAAAGTTTTTTGTTTGTTTGTTTTGTTTTGTTTTGAGACGGAGCCTCGCTGTCACCCAGGCTGGACTGCAGTGGTGTGATATCCACTCACTGCAAGCTCCGCATCTCGGGTTCACCCCATTCTCCTGCCTCAGCCTCCCGAGTAGCTGGGACTACAGGCACTCGCCACCATGCCCGGCTAATTTTGTTTTTATATTTTTAGTAGAGACAGGGTTTCACCGTGTTAGCCAGGATGGTCTCTATCTGACCTCGTGATCTGCCCACCTCGGCCTCCCAAAGTGCTGGGATTACAGGTGTGAGCCACCGTGCCCAGCCAATCAATGTTAAAGTTGTTTAAGGTTACACTTAAGTTTTACAATTGTGTTTTCTTTTATTTTTTTATTTATTTTTTTTTTTGAGACGGAGTCTCGCTGTGTCGCCCAGGCTGGAGTGCAGTGGCGCGATCTCGGCTCACTGCAAGCTCCGCCTCCCGGGTTCCCGCCATTCTCCCGCCTCAGCCTCGGAGTAGCTGGGACTACAGGCGCCCGCCACCGCGCCCGGCTAGTTTTTTGTATTTTTAGTAGAGACGGGGTTTCACCGTGTTAGCCAGGAGGGTCTCGATCTCCTGACCTCGTGATCCGCCCGCCTCGGCCTCCCAAAGTGCTGGGATTACAGGCTTGAGCCACCGCGCCCGGCCTATGTTTTCTGTTATTGTGAAAAATGACACTAAAATTTTCACATTGAATATATAGATCACTTATGATAGTATGGTACTTCGACAATATTAGTTATTCTAATGAAATATGTTTCCATTTATTTGTGTGTATTGCAATTTCTGTCAATATCTTGTTGTATTTAGTGTATACATATTTCATCGGTTAAATTTACTTTGATTACATTTTTTATAATTATACTATTGCAGATGAAAATTGTTTCTTTTTTTTGGAAGGTTTGTAGTTACTATTTGGAAATGCAACAAATATTTTTTTTGTTTGTTTGTTTGTTTGTTTTTTTTGAGACGGAGTCTCACTCTGTCACCCAGGCTGGAGTGCAGTGGCCGGATCTCAGCTCACTGCAACCCCGCCTCCCAGGTTTATGGCATTCTCCTGCCTCAGCCTCCCGAGTAGCTGGGACTACAGGCGCCTGCCACCTCGCCCAGCTAGTTTTTTTCTATTTTTTTAGTAGAGACGGGGTTTCACCGTGTTCACCAGGATGGTCTCGATCTCCTGACCTCGTTGCTGGGATTGCAGGCTTGAGCCACCGCCCCCGGCCAACAAATATTTTTATGTTGGGCCAGGTCCAGTGACTCATTTCTGTAATCCCAGTACTTTCAGATGCCAAGG
Source organism: Rhinopithecus roxellana (assembly GCF_007565055.1). Lineage (NCBI taxonomy): Eukaryota > Metazoa > Chordata > Mammalia > Primates > Cercopithecidae > Rhinopithecus > Rhinopithecus roxellana. The sequence goes on along the minus strand of NC_044550.1, from coordinate 180,921,333 downwards.
CTGGTGGATCACTTGAGCATAGGAGTTTAAGATGAACCTGGGCAACAGAATATTAACTCCAAAAATCTGAGACGGGTCTCAGTTAATGTGGAAAGTTTATTTTGCCGGCCAGGCACGGTGGCTCATGACCGTAATCCCAGGACTTTGGGAGGCCGAGGCGGGTAGATCATGAGGTCAAGAGATCGAGACCATCCTGGCCAACATGGTGAAACCCCATCTCTACTAAAAACACAAAAATTAGCGGGGCATGGTGGCACGCGCCTATAGTCCCAGCTACTTGGGAGGCTGAGGCAGGAGAATCGCTTAATTCCAGGAGGTGGAAATTACAGTGAACTGAGATTGCACCACTGCACTCCAGCCTGGCGACAAAGCAAGACTCTGTCTCAAAAAAAAAAAAAAAAAAAAAAAGAAAATAAAAAAAGTTTTATTTTGTTAAGGTTGAGGACACATGCCCCTGACACAGCCTTAGGAAGTCTTGATGACATGTACCCAAGGTGGTTTGGGCACAGCTTGGTTTTATACATTTTAAGGAGATATGAGACATAAATCAATATATATATAAGATGTACACTGGTTCCATCCTGAAAGGCAGGACAACTCAAGCAAGGGATGGGGTTTCTAGGTCACAGTACGTGAGAGAGAGACTGCTGTATTCTTTTAAGTTTCTGATTTGCCTGTCCAAAGGAGGCAATCAGATGTCCATTTATCTCAGTGAGCAGAGGGATGACTTTGAATAGAATGGGAGGCAGGTTTGCCCTAGGCAGTTCCCAGCTCGACGGTTTAGCTTAGTGATTTTGGGGGCCCTAAGAGTTCCAAGATTTATTTTCCTTTCACAGGATTATGTATCCTGATGCTTTAATGAATGTATTTATTGAGTTTTTGTTGATTTACCCTAGAGTTATATATATACACACACATATATATGCATGATTATATAATCTACAAACAGTAATGTTTTTATTTCTTTTCCAAAGCTGGAGAGCTTCGTTCAATCCTTTTCCTTGCCTAATTGTTCTCATACAAGTTTTTAGTAATATGTTAAGATAGAAGTTGTGGCCCTGGAGCAGGCCTGCAGATCTTGGCCTCAGCTGTGGTCTCTGAAGCAGCCCTGTGTCTGTACATTTGAAGGATCTAACAATGATTACAATTTCTGTAACTGTAACAAAGATTACAATTTGGCAGGTGAAGAACTCCTTTTGTTCTGTCCTCATGCTGATGAGATTACCTCTGCTTTTGATGATTGTGTTAACAGAGATTTGGACAGTCATGGATTCTTTCTGGGCCCTGGAAAAATTAAATTTCCTTGAGGACATTATCTGTATGGCAGGCAGTAAGGTAGGGTTTTGAAGTTTGTCTGTATATGATAGGCCAAGTACCAGGTGTATGAATGGGTTTGGCTTCTACTGACTACTGGGGAACAGTTTTCACAGGTCTCTCTGAGTCCATGAGTGTGTACAACTGGCCATGGACTGTGACTGTGAGGGCTAGAACTGAGTCACGTGGCTGCTTCAGGGACCATAGCTAAGGCCAAGATCTGTAGGCCTGCCTCCAGGGCCGTGGCTGGGTGTGTCTCCTGGCAGTCTCTTGATAGGAAGGACCACTTGTGTACTCTAGCTGAGAGGAGTTTGAGACAGGTTGCAGAACTGCTTCAGCATCCTTAATAAGACCAAGCTTAGTGTACCATGTTTTGTCTGCAGCCATGTCTATGGGCTCTTGAGTTGGCCACCTGGGTGAGGGCCTGCTTTTTCCAAATATCTCTACTTGATTTTTGGCTCCACTGAGGTTTCACAATCCTAACCAAAGGCAAGTACCTTTCTGCTTAGGTTTTCTGCGAGTTTACTACTTAACATATGTTACCTAAGTGGAATCATATACTGTCACTTTGTTAGTGTCTTCACTTAAAATAATGGCTTTAAGATTTATCCTTGTAGCCTCTGACAAGATATTTTCATTTGAAGCTAAAGAATATTTCATTGTATGTATAAGTCACATCTTTTTAAATCATTCATCTGTTAAGGGACATTTCAATTTTTTTTTCCTTTGACTTTTGTAAATGATATGGTTTGGATCTGTGTCCTCATTCAAATCTCATGTCAAATTGCAATCCCTAATGTTGGAGGTGGGGCCTGGTGGGAGGTGATGGGATGATAAGGTTGACTTCTCATGGATGGTTTAGCAGCAGCCCCTTTGGTACTGTCTTTGCCATAGTGAGTTTGTTCTCCTGAGATCTCACTTTTTAAAAGCATGTGGCACCTCTCCTTTCACTGTCTCTTGCTCCTGCTCCCACCATGTGAGGTGACTCACTCCTTATTTGCTTTCTACCATAATTGAAAGCTTTTTGAGGTCTCGCCAGAAACAGAAGCTGCTATGCTTCCTGTACAGCCTGCAGTACCATGAGCCAGTTAAACCTTTTTCTTCAAAAAAAAAAAAAATTACCTAGTCTCAGGTATTTATAGCAATGCAAGAATAAACTAAAACAGTGAATATTGCTGCAGTAAACATGGATGTGCAAATATTTCTGTCAGATACACTTTGCATATTTTGAGTAAGATGCTCAGAAGTAGAATTAGTGGGTCATAGAATAACTTCTTTTTTTTTTTTTTTTTTTTTTTTGAGGAATCCCCATACATTTTTTAGAGGGCTGTATCACTTTCTTCCTACCAACTGCACAAGGGTTTCAATTCATCTACATTCTTGGCGTTTGTTATCTTTTGTTCGCTTGATGTTGGCCGCTCTCATTAATACACGAGAATACCTCATTGTGGTTTTGCTTTACATTTTTCTTTCTTTTTTTTTTAAGACAGAGTCTGGCTCTGTCGCCCGGGCTGGAGTGCAGTGGCCGGATCTCAGCTCACTGCAAGCTCCGTCTCCCGGGTTTACGCCATTCTCCTGCCTCAGCCTCCCGAGTAGCTGGGACTACAGGCGCCCGCCTCGTCGCCCGGCTAGTTTTTTGTATTTTTTAGTAGAGACGGGGTTTCACCGTGTTAGCCAGGATGGTCTCCATCTCCTGACCTCGTGATCCGCCCGTCTCGGCCTCCCAAAGTGCTGGGATTACAGGCTTGAGCCACCGCGCCCGGCCTGCTTTACATTTTTCTAAAGATTAAAAATTTTTCAATAATTGTTTGCTATGTGTATTTATTCTTTGGAGAAACATTTTCATCTGTTCATTTGTTAATCATGTTACTTACTCTTTGTTGACTTTTTGGAGTCTATTCTGGGTGTTAACTTCTGTCAAATGTATACTTTTTACTTTTTTCTTAATTGCGACTCTGACTAAATGTTTATTTTAATGTGCAGAGATAAATTTAATATAATTCCATTTTTCTGTGTTTTTAAATGTGCTACTCATGTAGTTGATGTTATATGCAAGAAAACATTGCCAAAACCAGTGTCATAATCTTTCTTCCTGTATTTTCTTCTAAAAATTGTAGTTATGCTTCTTACATTTAAATATTTAATTTATTCAGGATAGTTTTTGTATATGGTTCAGGATTTTAAATTTTTATGAGTACACAGTAGCTTTATATATCTATGGGTTACATGAGATATTTTGATGTAGGCATGAAATGCATAAAAATCATGTCAGGGTAAATGGGTATTCGTTACCTCAAGTGTTTAGTCTTTGTTTTACACACAACCTAACTACATTCTTTTAGTTATTTAAAAATGTACAATTAAGTTGCTTTTGACTATAGTCACTTTGTGTACTAACAACTACTAAATCTTAGTCTTTCTAATTATTTTTCTACCCATTAATCTTCCCCACTTCCCCCAATCCCCCACTACACTTTCCAGCCTCTGGTAACAATCCTTCTGTTCTCTATCTCTATGAATTAATTTAATTTTTAGCTCCAGCAAATGTGTGAGAACATGCAACATTTGCCTTCATGTGCCTGGCTTATTTTTCTTAACATAATGGCCTCTAGTTCATCCATGTTGTTGAAGATGATGGGATCTTGTTCTTTTTTATTATTGAAAAGTACTTGGTTATGTATGTGCACCACATTTACTTTGTCCATTCATGTAATGATAGACATTACAGGTTGCTTCTGAATTTTGGATAATGTGAACACTGCTGCAGTAAAAATGGAGATGCAAATATCTCTCTGATGTCCTGATTTCTTTTCTTTTATGTACATACCTTTGAATGGGATTGCTGGATAATATAGTAGCTTTATTTTTCATTTTTTGAGGAACCTCTAAACTGTTCTCCATAGTCGTTGTACTAATTTACATTCCCACCAAGAGAGTGCTAGAGTTCACTTTCACTTTTCTCCACATCCTCACCAGTATTTGTTAATTGCCTGACTTTTGGATAAAAGCCATTGTAACTGGGGTGAGATAATATCTCATTGTCGTTTTGGTTTGCACTTCTCTGATGATAAATGATGTTGAGCACTGTGTCGTATGGCTTTTTCTTATATGCTCTCTTTTGAGAAATGTCTATTCAAATTTTTTATTATTTATCATCAGATTTTAACCTATAGAGCTGTTTGTGTGCCTTATGCATTCTTGTTATTAATTTCTTTTCTTATGGGCAGTTTCCAAATATTTTCTCCCATTTTGTGTGTTGTCTCTTTGCTTTGTTGATTGTTTCTTTTCTTTTTTTTTTTTCTTTTTTTTTGAGATGGAGTCTTGCTCTGTCGCCGGGGCTGGAGTGCAGTGGCGCGTTCTCAGCTCACTGCAAGCTCCGCGTCCTGGGTTCATGCCATTTTCCTGCCTCAGTCTCCCGAGTAGCTGGGACTACAGGCGCCCGCCACCACGACCGGCTAATTTTTTGTATTTTTAGTAGAGATGGGGTTTCATTGTGTTAGCCAGGATGGTCTCAATCTCCCGACCTTGTGATCCGCTCGCCTTGGCCTCTCAAAGAGCTGGGATTACAGGTGTGAGCCACCGCGCCCGGCCTGTTGATGTTTCATTTGCTGTTTAGAAGCTCTTTAACTGATGTGATTCCATTTGTTCATTTTTGCATTGGCTGCCTGTGCTTGCGTGGTATTATTCAAGACATCTTTGCCCGGTTTAATTTCCTGGAGAGTTTCACCAATTTTTTTTGTAGTAGTTTCATAGTTTCATGTCTTAGATTTGTCTCTAATCCATTTTGGTTTATTTATTTATTTTTAGATGGCAAGAGATACGGGTCTAGTTTCATTCCTGTGAATATGGATATTCAGTTTTTGTAACACAATTTGTTGAAGAGACTCCCCCATTATATTGAGGCAGGAAAATAGGATCTGGAGGCAGGGAACGTAAGACCAATTCACACTTCAGCTATGACAGGAAATACCCTTTCCATAGGGCGTAGGCCATAAATAACTTTGTAATTTTATTTAATCCTCTCCATTTACATAGGGCATACCCGAAGTAACCGGTGGAATCTTCTAGGGGGTATTTAAACTCCCAAAAATTCTGTAATGGGGCCTTTAAGCCCCTATGCTTGGGCTTTTTCCCACACTGTGGAGTTTACTTTCATTTTCAATAAATCCCTTCATGCCTTCCTTGCTTTGTGTGTTTTGTCCAATTCCTTGTTAAAGACATCAAGGACCAGGACATCTACAACTGGTAACATGTCTTTCGGCGAGCCAGCCAGGAGGAAGAAGTAAGCCGAACGTTTGGGATTCATTTTTCTCCCTTTCCTGTCTGCTCCATACAGGGGCTTTCTCTTTTCCTTTCTAACTTGGAACCCTTGGTGGGAAGCACCTAAACACGGAGGCAACTGCGGGTTTCTGGCCCTGGCCTGTGAAACTAATGGGTTTCCATGTGGAGAAGCCTGACTGCCACCTCCTGGTTGGTTTAAGGAACCTGGGTCTCTCTTTTTTTTTTTTTTCCTTTATTTCTTTCTCAGTCTTTAAGTGGCTGTTTATAATTCCCTTGCCCAGAAGAGGGAATGACTTTTTCTTTATCTTTTCTGAATGTGGTCCCCGATCCCTATGTATGGCGCAGTTCGGAGCAAACTCGCACATGTTTCAAGGGACTTAAACCTTCTTATGCTAAATTCTTCCCTTATTGTACTCAACTGGCTAAGGAACAAAAAGGCCCACCCAGAATCCAGTTCTCATTACAGTTCATGGCTATTTTTATAATGCTTATAGTATGCTCTGGAGGTGGCCACCTAAGGTCAGAGACATCTGACACTAAGATCAGGTCAACAGGAGGATACTCTGTGGGTCCTGCAGACCTCAACCTACCAAAGGAGACGTTCTCGGCAGACGTTCTGAGATCAAGTACTAAAGAATTTTCTCTTGTAGTTGCAATGCTTTTTGGCCCCGACATTGTTTGGAATCTGGCGTTTACTGTTGAATGGAAAAGTGGAATGGCATTGTATGTATGCAGGCGCTTGTACTGTGATTCCAAGCAGGGGGCCTGGTTAATGTGTGATGCCCTCCTTTGGTATGGTTTGGTCCCAGTGCTCTTTGGATTCTGGGGAGGTTTGGCCTTTAAAAATCAAACTACCATGGAGACTGCTTTACCAAAAATTTTGGTTCACAGCCTTCACTGGATTATATACTGGGGCAAAGTAAAACCAGCAAGTTTCTATTGCTGTCTCATGGCTAAGGTTCCAAGCTATTGAGTCTTCATTTATGTGTGTTCATACATGTCTAGATGTCTTTATTTGCATGCACACTTACTGTTATATGTTGTGTCTACCAAATTGGCTTACAAGTAAAAGAACGCTCGTAAATTAATAAGTCTAAGCAATTTTCAAGTTCATGTGACTTAAAGTACAACTTTACTAAACAAGCTAGCTTTAAAAGTATTGGTGGACTAAAAATAGAAATGCCTTCATAATTGTCAGCATACATTTTGTCTGAATTTTATATTTGTCTTTGCTAAATATTTTTAAATGTCAGTGTTAATTCAAGCTGGGAGCTGCTTAGGTTGAGCCTGCCTTCTATTCTATCCGAAGTCTCACTGAGATAAATGCATATCTGATTGCTTCCTTTGGAAAGGCTAATCAGAAACTCTAAAGAATGCAACTGTTTGCATCCCACCTAGCTGTCATCTGAAAGCCCCCAAGCCGCCTCCTCATGTTAAGTTGTCCTGCCTTTGTGGACCAAACCAATGTTCATTTTACATATGTTAATTAATATCTCATTTCTCCCGTGTTAAAAAGTAAAAAATTAAGAACAGTGAATAAGATAATTGTTTTAGGTAAACTTTTTGTGTAAATTAAAACCATAAAGTTATTTTTATTGCTCACTTAATATCTGTGTCATTTCCAATTAAGAAGAGGGCTGTGATATGGGAAATATGTTTCTAAAATTGTGGAATTGTCCATATCCAGTAGTTTAGGATTTTTTCTATTTTAGGGTTTCATTAAAGTTTTAGGTTTCTATTTAACATGTAATTCTGTATACCAAATGTACCAGAAAGGGTTATGTTATTCATGAAAAAAAGAGAATAATTTTGTCTAATTCAATAGTTATGTAAAAGTTGGTTCAAATTACAGATTTACAAAGGTTATTCATAAAACAATGTAGTAAGGAATCATTAGACGAAAAATGTGGAAAAAGTTTAAATAATAAAATATTTTTTAAAACCTGATAAATAATTGGAGACATTTGGCTAACTGAACATTTTCATAAAGCTGTTAGTTTTGATTAAAGTAAAATAAAAAGTTTTGTAAAAATGCATCAGCAGTTTGGCAATTTTTAAAAAAAATATAGTTAAGCATGAACCTGGATATAATGTAAAGGCAAATTTCACATACATGCTTGTTTCCTAATGCCTGGCTTTTTGGATGGATCAGAGGGCCCCTGAAAACATTCAGAAAGGAGGTAAATGGGATTATTGGACATGTTTGGGTACATGTGATTGCTAAAATGATGTTCAATCTTCTTTAGGTTATATTTTTGTGAATAATACTAATATATGTTCCAAAATTGTATGAACTTTCTAAAGTAGTATATGCTATCAATTATAATTGTGGTTATTATGTTATTGTAAACTGCAGAAATAATCAAATTTCTTTGTATAAAGCTACTAACCTACTAACCCAAGTAAAACAAAAATTAAACACCAAAAAAAAACTTTGTCAAATTTTCATGTTAAACCAGGTGATACTAAAATTGTTTAAAATAGTTTATAACCAATACGTAATCCCATATTCCTAGGAATACAATTAAAGCTTAAGGTACATTTGGTCACCTGGTGGGCCATTTAAACATTTTATAAAGGGATTTCATTCCGTTGTTATTTTCAGTGCATGTTTTCTGGTTGTATAAAAGCTTTCCTATGCAAGGAGGCTGAGATTATTATGCTGCATATACTTCCACCAGGTAAAAAAGCTTTTTATGGTTTAAATCTTATGAGAACATTGGAGAAAAACTGTCCTTGCCACCCACACTACAACAAAATGTCAGGACTCTGGGCTTTGGGTCAATGGGTTTTGATAAGGGCCCCTCCACATTTTTGGAACCGTGCACCCACTGGAACCCTTGAGGTGAAGCTAACCAGGGAAATTTCTCCCAAGAAGAGGGCATCCTTGATGTAAACAGCTTTTCCCAAGTTCACAAATTAAAACTTCTATCATAAAACTCTTGCCTTTGAATTTTTTTTCTTTCTTATGCCTCTACAAACATTAAAAGTAGAAAAGGGGTCTGTTAAGTGCCTTTATGTGGTATACTTCTATTTGTGAAGGAGTTTGCAGCCAGCTTGATACATGCATAAGCTTATACTTTGGTAAGTAAAAGATGAAAGCCCAGTCAGTGTAAGAAAGAAACTTCAGTGGTACATACATTGCCTCATAATCAGTCCAAAAACAAAACATTGGTTCATTCCTGTTAACCCACACCATGGGTTAAAGAGAACATTGCCAGGAGGCCTTCACTCTTCTAGAGGGGCATAATTTGTTAGGTCCTTTTCCATGGTTTAAAGTAAAAGAAGCAATGATTAAAAAGGTATCCCTCATGATAGGCTCTATAGCAAATTCTACTGTAAAGGCTACAGTTATGCAACAGACTTTAAATTCTTTTGTGAAAGTTATAATAGAATTGACTAAACAGGGAAGTACCTGTGCAGCTGCTGGCACTTGTGGCTTATGGAGAAATAAGTCAAATGAAGATTATAGACATTCAGTGGTAGGGGATTAACAAATTGCTTAGTTAAGTAAGTAAACTCTTTATCTGGCTCATTCTTTGATCTATTTAATTTTACGAGGTTTGGTTAATGGAAACCTTGAGTAAGGAGCATACTGTGAACTCTTGGTGTTTTCCTCCCAATGGTCATAATAATAGTCTCCCTGTGTGCTGTGTTCTCTCAAAGGTTTAAATGCTTGCATGCAGCCATCTCTAGGATGTCATATGGTCTCTCTTCAACTATAATAACAGGAGCTAAAAGAAATGTGCAACCATGAGAACACCGTAACCTATAAATAATGTGCTGAGACCAGAAATCCAAAATGATGGTAACTGAGAGTGGCTCAAAGGCCGTAAATTTTGGACACACTGTAATCTAAGTGAGAACCTAACCAAAAAGGAGGAATTGTTTTGTTTTGTTTTGAGATGGAGTCTCACTGTGTCACCCAGACTGGCGTGCAGTGGTGTAATCTTGGCTCACGGCAACCTGCGCCTCCCAGGTTCAAGCAGTTCTTTGCCTCAGCCTCCCAAGTGACTGGGATTACAGGCTCCTGCCACCATGCCTGGCTAATTTTTTTATTTTTAGTAGAGATGGGGTTTCACTGTTTTGCCCAGGCTGATCTTGAACTCCTGACCTCGTGATCCACCTGCCTCGGCCTCCCAAAGTGCCAGGGTTACCGGCTTGAGCCACCGTGCATGGGCAAGAGGGAAGTTTTTAAACAAAATTCTGGGATGCCATTGTTTTGGACTAAGCTCATACACTAGGCCCCAACAGACCAAACCACAATGGAGTTGTTTGTGCCAAGACTTTAAGGAAACACATAAATTCTAGAACAAACCAGGTTTTTTTTTTGTCCTGCAAATCTCTGTAACAAACATTCCTAACAGCATAGGTATCCACCCCCATTATATCTTTTAACCGAATACATTTCCTGTTGCATAGAGACCATCAAGTTTCAGATGATCATGCAATGAAAGCTCCAGCCAGTTCCAGGTGAAAACACACCCCTGGCCATCAAGAAACTACCCTGCCTCCACTAGACAGAACAGAGCGGGATTACTGTGATCTCCGATAGGCAGGGACTACACCCCAAGCCGGCATAAAGCAGTTAAAGAAAAAGACCGTTGATCCCACTGCCTCCAATAAGGATTTATGAGGATCACATATCTCGGGGGAGATGAGGCAGGAAAACAGGGTCTGGAGGCAGGGACCATAAGGCCAATTCACACTTTAGCTATAACAGGAAATATCCTCTCCATAGGGCGTGCGCCATAAATGACTAACTTTACTTCGCTCTCTCCATTTACGGAGGGCATACCCAAAGTAACCAATGGAATCCCCTAGGTGGTATTTAAGCTCCCAAAAATTCTGTAACCAGGCCTTTGAGCCCCTATGCTCGGGCTTGCACTTTGGAGTGTACTTTCATTTTCAATAAATCCTTTTATTCCTTCCTTGCTTTGTGCATTTTGTCCAATTCTTTGTTCAAGATGCCAAGAACCTGGACACTTTCTACCAGTAACAATATATTCCTGATAGCTTTGTCAAAAAGAAGTTTGCTGTAGTATGGATTTATCTCTGCATTCTCTCTGTTTTACTGATGAGTTTTATGCTGTTTTAATGATGGTAGCTCTGTTGTATCATTTAAATTCAAATACTATGATTCCTCCAGTTTCTTTTTTCGTACAACGACTTTGGCTATTTTGAGTCTTTTATGGTTCTGTCTACATTATAAGATTGTTCTTCCTATTTCTGTGAAGAATGTCATTGATGCTTGAAGGGGTGGCCTGCCCCTCCACACCTGTGGGTGCTTCTCGTTAGGTGGAATGAGAGACTTGAGAAAAAGAAATAATACACAGAGACAAAGTATAGAGAAAGAAAAGCAGGGCCTAGGGGACCGGTGCTGTGCTTACAGAGGACCCACACCAGCACCGGTCCCTGAGTTCCCTCAGTATTTATTGCTCAAAAGATAAGGGAGTAAATCAGCAGTAAGACATACAGATACACGGAGATGTTCCATTTCCCAGGGACGGGCAGGAGACAGATGTTTTTCTTTTACTGAGATTTAAGGGAATGGTGATGGCCTTTAACCACAAGCAGCCTTTAGGCATTTGTTTAACAAAGCGCATTCCTTACAGCCCAAAATCCTTTAAACCTTACTTCACCACAGCGATGTCTCTTGCAAGGACAAGGTTGGGGGTAGAGTCACAGATTAACAGCATCTCAAATACAGAGCCAAATGGAGTCTCTTAAATTTACTTCTTTCTATATAAACACAGTAACAAGCTGACCTCTCTTTTCCCCACAGATGCTTTGACAGGAATTGCATTAAATATGTAGATTGTTTTGGGTAGTATGAAAATTTTAATAACACTGATCTTTCCTATTCATGAACATAAAATATCTTTCCTTTTTTTTCTCTTGCTTAAGTTCTTGCATTGATGTTTTATAGTATTCATCATAGAGATCTTTCATGTCTTTGGTTAAGTTCATTCCTGGTATTTAATTTGTGGCTATTGTAAATGGGATTACTCTCTTGGTTTGATTTTCACATTGTTCACTGTTGGCATGGAGAAACACTAATTTTTTAATCCTATATCTTGACTAAATGTATGAGTTCTAATGGTGTTTTAGTGAAGTAGGTTTTTAAAATATAAGACCGCATCATATGCAAAGTTCTTTTTTTGTGACAGATTTTTTGTTTCTATATGTCTCTTTTGTTTGATATTGAAGGGGGCCAGCCCTTCCACAACCTGTGGGTGTTTCTCGTCAGGTGGGACAAGAGACTGAGAAAAGAAATAAGAGACAGAGACAAAGTATGGAGAAAGAAAAGTGGGCCCAAGGGACCGGTGCTCAGCATATGGAGGACCTGTGCCGGCACTGGTCTCTGAGTTCCCTCAGTATTTATTGATTATTATTATCTCTACCATCTCGGAGAGGGGGATGTGGCAGGACAATAGGGTAATAGTGGGGAGAGGGTCAGCAGGAAAACATGTGAACAAAGGTCTCTGTGTCATAAATAAGTTTAAGGAAAGGTGCTATGCCTTGATGTGCATGCACACAAACATCTCGGTGCAATAAAAAGCTGTATTGCCACCAGCATGTCTCACCTTCAGTCCTAAGGTGGTTTTCTCCTATCTCAGTAAATAGAACAATCAGGTTTTACACCAAGACATTGTATTCCCAGGGAGGAGCAGGAGACATATGCCTTCCTCTTAGCCGCAAAGAGGCCTTCCTCTTTCAATCATCCTCCTCAGCACAGACCCTTTACGGGTGTGGGGCTGGGGGATGGGTGTGGGGCTGGGGGACGGTCAGGTCTTTCCCTTCCCACGAGGCCATATCTCAGGCTATCACATGGGGAGAAACCTTGGACAATACCTGGCTTTCCTGGGCAGAGGTCCCTGTGGCCTTCTGCAGTGTATTGTGTCCCTGGGTACTTGAGATTAGAGAATGGCAATGACTTTTAACAAGCATACTGCCTTCAAGCATTTTTTTTAACAAAGCACATCCTGCATAGCCCTAAATCCATTAAACCTTGAGTCAACACAGCACATGTCTCTGCAAGCACAGCGTTGAGGCTAGGATTATAGATTAACAGCATCTCAAGGCAGAAGAATTTCTCTTAGTACAGAACAAAATGGAGTTTCTTATGTCTACTTCTTTCTACATAGAGTACATACAGTAACAGTCTGATTACTCTTTCTTTTCCCCACAAATATAACCACCCCTACACTTTTTTAGTTATTGGCATGGAATATTCTTTTTCATCTTTGAACCACTCATTCCCAATGTGGGAATAATGAGACTAATCCTTTCATGAGAATAGAGCTCTCATAACCTGATAACTTCTTAAGGGGCTGATTCTTCATTTTCTCACCATGGCAGTTAAATATTAACATAAATTTTGGAGGGACACTCAAACAATAGCAGTGTGTGTTTATTGGATAAGTAAATGTTTTTCTATTTAAAGTAATTATTGACAAGAACTTATTACTGCTATTTTGTTCAATGTTTTCTGACCATTTAGTAGTTTCTATGTTTTAATTCTTTCATGCTTTCTTCCTTTGCATTTTCTTGCATTTTTGATTTTGTTTTTGTTTTTCTGTTATATGCTTTAATTCTTTTTCTTTTGCGTGTATTTACTACCATTTTTATTTTAATTTCCAAGAGACTTACATAAAACATCTCATAGTTATAAAAGTCTAGTTTGAGATAACAACGTAACTTCTTTTTTTGTACAGATAGGGTCTTCCTTTGTTACTCAGGCTGTAGTGCAGTACATTCACAGCTCAGTGCAGCCTTGACCTCCCCAGACTCAAGCAATGTTCCCATGTTACCCTCCTGAGCAGCTGGGACTACAAGCACAAGTCCGGCTACTTTTTTTGGTACTTTATGTAGAGACAGGGTTTTGCCATGTTGCTCAGGCTGGTCTTGAACTCCTGGGTTCAAGCACTCCACCTGCCTTGGCCTCTCAAAGTGCTAGGATTACATGAATGAGACATCACGCCCAGTGCTGCTTTAAAAAACAAAAAAACAAAAAAAAAACTAGCTTTGTGAGATCTTTATTTTATTTTATTCTTGTATTTATTTTAGAGACAGAGTCCTGCTATATTGACCAGGCTGTTTTTGAATTCCAGGTCTCAAGCAAAAGTTAACTTCTATATGTAGAAATATTAAACAATTTTCCTTTAAAACACTATGTCACCCTTTAAATTTTTTTGTATTGTGTACCTGTTAACAAATATACCGAAGCTATATGTGTTCTAATGCTTTTTTTATGGCTTTTATGTCAGAGTTTAAAGTGATTTATGCACCATAATTAGTTATATAGCCTTCTATGTATATGTTTTCCAGTAAGATTTGTACTTTTATGTTTTCTTGCTGTAAGTTAGGATTCCATCCTTACAACTTGAAAAATTCTCGTTAACATTTTTTTGTAAGACAGATCTAAATTCCCTCAACTTATTTTTTGATCTGAGAATATCTTGATTGATACTTCATTTGTCAAGGACAGCTTTGTCAGGTGTAGTCTCCTTATTTGTCAGAGTTTTTTCTTTTTCTCTGTTCATTTGCGCTTTAAATATATGGTCTCACTTTTATGTGGCCTGCGTTGTTTCTGCTGAGCAATTTACGGATAACTTTATAGATGTTCCCCTGTATGAGAAGAATCTCTTTTTCTTGCTTCTTTTAAGAATCTCCCATTGTCTTTGCATTTTTGGCAGTTTAATTATAATTGTGTCCTGGGCAATTTTTTTATTAGATTCTTCTTGCTATAGATATTTTGAACCTCAGAAAACTGAATGTCTGTATTTCTTCCAAGATTGGGAAAAATTTAACACATTATATCTTTAAACAATTAAAAAAAAGTTTTCTCTCTTTTGAACCTCCTAAAATATGTACCTTTTTATGGTTTATTATATAGCATGGGTCCCAAATGCTTTATTCACACTTTTATTTTTTTAAAAATTCTAATAAGAAACTTTCAAATAACTTAAGTTTGCTGGGGTGTTTTTTTTTTTTTTTTGTATACCTGAGTCTCCTGTTAAAGCTTTCTCTTAAATTTTTTTTTTTATTATACATTAAGTTCTAGGGTACATGTGCACAACATGCAGGTTTGTTACATATGTATACATGTGCCATGTTGGTGTGCTGCATCCGTTAACTCGTCATTTACATTAGGTGTATCTCCTAATGCTATCCCTCTTCCCTCCCCCCTCCCCACAATAGGACCTGGTGTGTGATGTTCCCCTTCCTGTGTCCAAGTGATCTCATTGTTCAGTTCCTACCTATGAGTGAGAACATGCGGTGTTTGGTTTTCTGTTCTTGCAATAGTTTGTTGAGAATGATGGTTTCCAGCTGCATCCATGTCCCTACAAAGGACACGAACTCATCCTTTTTTATGGCTGCCTAGTATTCCATGGTGTATATGTGCCACATTTTCTTAATCCAGTCTGTCACTGATGGACATTTAGGTTGATTCCAAGTCTTTACTATTATGAATAGTGCCATAATAAACATACGTGTGCATGTGTCTTTATAGCAGCATGACTTATAATCCTTTGGGTGTATCCCCAGTAATGGGATGGCTGGGTCAAATGGTATTTCTAGTTCTAGTTCTAGATCCTTGAGGAATCGCCACACTGTTTTCCACAATGGTTGAACTAGTTTCCAGTCCTACCAACAGTGTAAAAGTGTCCCTATTTCTCCACATCCTCTCCAGCACCTGTTGTTTCCTGGCTCCAATGCACTTAACTGCAATATCAGCAGAAATCTCATCAGTCCAGAGATCCAATAGAAGTAGATATTTACCTCCCCAAATTAGTTTCTAATGACTGAAAGAGGTATTTGCTCCTTCAGATGCAAGGACATCCTTAATGGATCATGAAGGATCAGGCAAATGTAACACCACCAAAGGAAACTAAAAATGCTTCAGTAACCAGTAAAACACAGATCTAAAAAATGACTAACAGAGAATTCCAGATAATCTTAAAGCATCTCACCAGCCTGGCCAACATGATGAAACCCTCTTTCTACTAAAAGTACAAAAATTAGCCAGGTGTGGTGGTGCACACCTGTAGTCACAGCTACTTTGGAGACTGAGGCAAAAGAATTGCTTGAATCTGGAGGGTGGAGGTTGCAGTGAGTTGAGATCACCCCACACTGCACTCTAGCCTGAGCAACAGAGTGAGATGCTGTCTAAAAAAAAAAAAAAAGCTCAGTAAGATGCAAAAGTACACAGATTACCAATTTTTTTTTGCAACAATGCATGAAAAAAATCACAATTATAATACAGAAAAAGAAACCATTATAAAAGAACCAAATAGATGTGCTGGAGCTAAAGTACAAAATAGTAGAACTGAAGATACTAAGAGAAAGCGGGGCGTGCCCAAGATGGCCGAATAGGAACAGCTCCAGCCTCCAGCTCCCAGCGTGAGTGACACAGAAGACGGTGATTTCTGCATTTTCAACTGAGGTACCGGGTTCATCTCACTGGGGCGTGTCGGACAGTTGGCACTGGTCTGTGGGTGCAGCCCGACCAGCAAGAGCTGAAGCAGGGTGAGGCATTGCCTCACGTGGAAAGGGCAAGGGGGAAGGGAATTCCTTTTCCTAGCCAAAGGAAATTGAGACACACAACACCTGGAAAATCGGGTAACTCTCACCCTAATACTGCGCTTTACCAAGGGTCTTAGCAACCGGCACGCCAGGAGATTATATCCCATACCTGGCCCAGAGGGTCCCATGCCCACGGAGCCTCCCTCATTGCTAGCACAGCAGTCTGAGATCTAACTGCAAGGGGGCAGCAAGGCTGGGGGAGGGGCACCTGCCATTGCTGAGGCTTAAGTAGGTAAACAAAGCTGCTAGGAAGCTCGAATTGGCTGGAGCCCACCGCAGCTCAAGGAGGCCGGCCTGCCTCTGTAGACTTCTCCTCTGGGGACAGGTCATAGCTAAACAAAAAGCGGCAGAAACCTCGGCAGAGGTAAATGCCCCCGTCTGACAGCTTTGAAGAGAGCAGTGGATCTCCCAGCACGGAGGCTGAGATCTGAGAACGGACAGACTGCCTGCTCAAGTGGGTCCCTGACTCCTGAGGAGCCTAACTGGGAGACATCCCCCACTAAGTGCAGACCACAACTGCTGTATTTTCATCACTAGAAGTTGTGGGTAGAGAACCTCCTATTCTGCCATCTTGCTATGTAACTCCCCTTGTAAATTTCACTTTCCGATATGTTCTATGTCAAAATTATCTGATTTCAAATTCAAAATTTCTGAAATAAAATGCTCAAGTTTACACATTGTGTAATAAGTACATACATTGACATGGCTCATTTTCATTAGAGCATTTTATTAATTATTGAGATGCATTTTCTTTTACTGCTTTACATTGCATGGCAAAGATTCAAAATCCTGGCTCTTCAATAAGTACATAGTCACAGTTAAAAACTGTAGTTATTTAAAGGATTGTTTTTATGATACATCTGTATATATTTAATGTTTTGTGGGTCAGAATTTTTGTTGTATTCAACTCCATTTTACTGGGGAATCTTTTTTCATATAGATACTCCTCGATTATTTAATTTTTTTCACTTCTAATCTTCATATTTGGTAATTTTCAACTCTATACCTTTTATGATCAAGTGGTGTTTAATTTTAAAAAAAATTGGGTTTCACTTGAAGCAAGTTAAAATACATTTATAAATCAGACATTTTTATTGCCTATAAAAGTTAGGTGGTATTTGCCTGTATAAATACTACCCCTTCTTTGATTATAAATTATTTATTTCCTTTGGTGGCCATTGGTGTTTTCTTGTGTAGGTGAGTAGTCAAAAAACAGTGTGAAGTTACCATCTATTTATTGTCTTATTACATGTTATTCTGTGAGAGAAACACTTTTGCTATTTGCAGGTGATTTCTGAAAAATGTAACCTTTTTAAGTAGGTGTAAATAGTTATGAAAAAAATTAAATTGCCTTCTTAAACATTTTCAACCATCCTGGCTAACACAGTGAAACCCCATCTCTACTAAATAATATAAAAAATTAGCCGGGTGTGGTGGCAGGTGCCTGTAATCCCAGCTACTCAGGAGGCTGAGGCAGGAGAATGGTGTGAACTCAGGAGGCGGAGCTTGTAGTGAGCTGAGATTGCACCAGCCTGGGAGACAGAGGGAGATTCCATCTCAAAAAAAAAAAAAAAAAATTCAAGTGTACATTCTAGTGATGTTAAGTATATTTACATTATATTGCAATGGGTGTCTAGATTTCTTTTATCTTATAATAGTAAAATGTAATACCCAATAAAAAATAAACTGCCCCCACCTTTTTTTCTTCAGCTCCTGAAGAACACCATTTGACTTATTGTTTTTATAATTTTGACTAATTTTAGTATTCTTATTAGTGTCATTATATAATGTCTGTTTCTGTTTGGCTGTCTTATTTTACTTCATGTAATGTTCCCAGGGTTTGTTTTTATAAGATATATCAGAATATCTATTTTAAAATGAAATAATATTGTATATATATGTCACATTTTAAAAATCTGATACTAATCTGTAAAGGGACATTTGTGTTGTTTCCAGGAATTGTGTTTTGTAGATAGTAATAAATGAACATGTGTGTGTAAATATCTATTTAAAGTCCTGCTTTAAATATTCTTGGGATATTTTGGGTACAATGATGTAGTACCATGTATATTTTCAGGGGTTTGTTTCCTGAGCCTTCCAAAAAATGATTGCCAAGACCAGTGCGTGAAGCCTTTATCATATACTGTTAGATTTCATATATGTGTAAGATCATGTGGTACTTGTCTTGGTGAATCTGGTTTATTTCCCTTAATGTAATGGCCTCCAGGTTCATCCGCACCCTTGCGAATATCAAACTTTTATTGTCTTTTGTAACTGAATAGTATTTTGTTGTGTATCTATACTAGATTTTCTTTATCATCTGGTTTTCAATAATTGGATTGATTCCATATCTTAGCTATTGTAAATAGTATTGTAATAAACATGGGAGTGTAGATGTCTCTTTGACATACTGATGTTGTTTTTTTTAGCTACAAAGAAAATAGAACTTTTATATGCTCCAGCAATCGTGTTTAATTAAAAAACTAAAAATAGAACTAAGATGCTTTAGCAGTCCTGTTTTATTAAAAAATAAATAGAACTAACATATGATCCAACAATTTGAATTTTGTGTGTGTGTATTTGTGTGTAGTCATCAATGTTTTATTGTCTAGGTGACAAGTCAAAGAAACAGTCTAAATTATCATATATTGATTGTTTAAATATGTTATCCTGTGATGCTTTTTTTCCTGTAATGGCTGTACTAAGTTACAGTTTTACAACTGTATTTGTTTCCTTTTCTATACATTCTCACTAACAATTGTTAGTCTTTATTTACTTATTTATTTATTTATTTGAGATGGAGTCTTACTCTGTCACCCAGGCTGGAGTGCAGTGGTGTGATCTCGGCTCTCTGCAACCTCTGCCTCCTGGGTTCAGGCAGTTCTCCTGCCTCAGCCTCCCAAGTAGCTGGGACTACAGGCATATACTGCCATGCCCAGCTAATTTTTTTTTTGTATTTTAGTAGAGATGGGGTTTCATCACGTTGCTCAGGCTGGTCTCGAACTCCTCAGCTCAGGCAACCTGCCCATTTTGGCCTCCCAAAGTGCTAGGATTATAGGTGTGAGCCACCATGCCCAGCCAGTCTTTTCAATTACAGTCTTTTCAATAACAGTTATTCTCACTGGAATAATGTTTTTTATTGTTGTTATTGTTTTTTGTATTGTTTTGTTTTGTTTTGTTTGAGACAGAGTTTTGCTCTAGTTGCCAAGGCTGGAGTGCAGTGACATGATCTCAGCTCACTGCAACCTCCACCTCCCAGGTTCAAGTGATTCTCCTGCCTCAGCCTCCCAAGTAGCTGGGACTACAGGCGGCCACCACCATACTGTGCTCATTCTGCCTTTTTAGTAGAGATGAGGTTTCATCATGTTGGCCAGGATGGTCTTGAACTCCTAACCTCAAGTAATCCACCCACCTCAGCCTCCCAAAGTGCTGGGATTACAGGTGTGAGCCACCATGCCTGGCTGTGATGTGGTATTTTATTGTGGTTTTGATTTTAATTTCTCTGATAATTAGTGATATTGAGCATATTTGCATGTACTTTTTGGCCATTTGTATTTCTTCTTTTGAAAAATGTCTATTAAGGTCTCTTGCTTGTTTTTAAGTTGTGTGTTATTTTTGTTTTAAGTTTGTTAAAAATCACTTGGCTCTAGGCTCATGAATTTATTACTGGGCTCACTGGATACTGTCCTCTGTCTATTTTTATGCCAGAATCATGCTCCTTTGCTTATTGTAGCTTTATAGCATATTATGGAGTCAGGTAGTGTGATGTCTCCAGCTTTATTCTTTTTACTCAGGATTTCTTTAGCTATTTGGGGGTCTTTGGTGGTTCCCTATAAAGTTTAAGCTTGTTTTTTCCATTTCTTTGAAAAAAGTCATTGGTATTTTGATAGAGATTGCATCGAATCTGTAGATCACCTTGGGTAGTATAGCGACTTTCTTAATATTTTTTCAATTTATAAGCATAAAAATCTTTCAGTTTTTCATGTCTTTTTCAGATTTTTGTCAATGATTTATCATTTTCATTGTAGAGTGTTCAGCTTTTTAATGAAGTTTGCTGCTAGACATCTCTTTTTTATTGTGAATGCAAAGCAGCATTTGGCAAAACTCAACATGCGTTTGTGATTTAAGAAACTCAACAAATTAGGTATAGATGGTATGTAGCTCAACAGAATAAAGGCCACATTTGACATACCTATGACTGAACAAATCTGTATACTGACCAGAAATCTATATACTGACAAATCTATATACTAAACAGAAGAAAAAGCAGAAAATGTTTTATTTGAAATTTGGGACAAGATAAGGATGTTATTTGATATTATAATTGTGTATGACAATATTCAACTGTGTACACTGTAAGACAGTGATATGGTTTGATTGTGTCCCCACCCAAATCTCATCTTGAATTGCAGCTTTCATAATTCCCATGTGTTGTGGGAGATAATTAAGTCATGGGGGCAGTCTCCCCCATACTGTTCTCACAGTGGTGAATAAGTCTCAGGAGATCTGATAATTTTATAAGGTTTCCCCTTTTGTTTGGCTCTCATTCTGTCTTGCCTCCCGCCATATATGACATGACTTTTGGCTTCTGCCGTGATTTTGAGGCCTCCCTAGCCACATGAAACTGAGTCCATTAAACCTCTTTTTCTTCATAGATTACCCAATCTCAGGTATGTCTTTATCAGCAGTGTGAAAATGGACTTCTGCAGTAAATTGGTACCAGTAGAGTCAGGAACTTCACCCGAAAATGTGGAAGTGACACTGGAACTGGGTAACAGGCAGAGGTTGGAACAGTTTGGAGGGCTGAGAAGGAGACAGGAAAATGTGGGAAAGTTTGGAACTTCCTAGAGATGTGTTTAACCAAAATGCTAATGATGATATGGACAATGAAAATCCAGTCCAAGGTGCTCTCAGGTGGAGATGAGGAACTTGGGAAATGCAGTAAAGGTGTCTCTTGCTATGTTTTAACAGAAAGACTGGTGGCATTTTGCCCCTGCACTAGACATCTGTGGAACTTTGAACTTGAGGGAGATGACTTAGAGTATCTGGTAGAAGAAATTCCTAAGCCATAAAGCATTCATGAGGTGACTTGGGTGCTGTTAAAAGCATTCAGTTTTAAAAGGGAAACAGCATAAAGAGTTCAGAAATTTTATAGCCTGATGATGTGCTAGACAAGAAAACCCCATTTTCTGAAGCAAAATTCAAGCTCACTGCAGAAATTCACATAAGTAATGAGGAGCCAAATGTTAATCACCAAGACACTGGGGAAAATGTCTCTAGGGCATTTCAGAGAACTTTGTGATAGCTGCTCCCATCACAGGCCCAGAGGCCTAAGAGAGAAAATAATTTTATGGGTTGGGCCTAGCCCCCCCTTTCCTAGGGCATTGGTGCCATGTGTCCCAGCTACCTACCCATAGCTAAAAAGGCTCAAGGTACAGCTTAGGCCTTGGCTTCAGAGGGTCCAAGCCCCAAGCCTTGGCAGGTTCCCTGTGGTCTTGAGCCTTTTTGACTTCTGTATACCTGCAGTGCGAGATTTGGAAACCTCTGCCTACATTTCAGAATATGTATGGAAATGCCTGACTGTCTAGGCAGAAGTTTGCTGCAGGGATGCAGCCCTCATGGAGACCCTCTCCTAGGGCAGTGCAGAAGGGAAATGTGGGGTTGGAGCCCCCACACAGAGTCCCCACTGGGGCACTGCCTAGTGGCGCTGTGAGAAGCAGGACTACTGTCCTCCAGACCCCAGAATGGTAGATCCACTGTCAGCTTGCACCATGCACCTGTAAAACCCACAAACACTCAACACCAGCG
Organism: Rhinopithecus roxellana; assembly: GCF_007565055.1. Taxonomy (NCBI): domain Eukaryota; kingdom Metazoa; phylum Chordata; class Mammalia; order Primates; family Cercopithecidae; genus Rhinopithecus; species Rhinopithecus roxellana. The sequence continues at coordinate 180,899,340 of NC_044550.1, read as the reverse complement.
CATGAAAGCAGCCAGAAGGCTGACTGTACCCTGCAAAACCACAGGGGTGGAGCTGCTCAAGATCATGGGAACCCATTTCTTGCATCAATGTGACCTGGATGTGAGACATGGAGTCAAAGGAGATCATTTTGGAGCTTTAAGATTTGACTGCCCTGCTGAATTTTGGCCTTGCATGGGGCCTGTAGCTTCCTTGTTTTGGCCAATTTCTCTTATTTGGTATGGGTGTATTTACCCAATGCCTGCACCCCCATTGTGTCTAGGAAATAACTAACTTGCTTTTGATTTTACAGGCTCATAGGTGGAAGGGACTTACTTTCTCTCAAATGAAACTTGACTGTGGACTTACGAGTTTAACCTGAAATGAGTTAAGACTTTGGGGGACTGCTGGGAAGGCATAATTTGTTGTGAAGTGTGAGGACATGAGATTTGGAAAGGGCCAGGGGTGGAATGATAGGGTTTGGCTGTGTCTTCACCCAAATCTCATTCTGAATTGTAGCTCCCATAATTCCCATGTGTTGTGGGAGGGACCCAGAGAGAGATAATTGAATCGTGGTGGTTTTTGCCATACCGTTTTTACAGTAGTGAATGACTCTCATGAGACCTGATGGTTTTTATAAGGGGTTTCCCCATTTGTTTGGCTCTTATTCTCTTTTGTCTACCACCATGTAAGATGTGCCTTTCACTTTCTACCTCCCACAATGATTTTGAGGCCACCCCAGCCACATGTGACTGTGAGTCCATTAAACCTTTTTTTCTTTGGGTATGTTTATCAGTAGTGTGAAAATAGAATAATACAGTGTGAAGCACAAGTCAAATATGCATCAGTGATATATCTATTTCCAATATAAGTCTCTGTGTTTGTTTATCTGTATTTGTATTGTTCCTGCATTGCTTGTAAGTTGTATACTTGTTCTGTTTGTGTGTATACAGTGGTCGTTTTACCCTCTCTAGGTGAGTTGTCATTGAAATACTTCTAATTTGTAAATCTTTATTTTTATGTGTGGGAGAAGCACTTTTGTGATTAAAGGATAATTTCAAAAGCTATCATACCTTTGTATCTGTTTTAGATATCACTATTTTTAATTGTCAAAAAAACAAACTTTACAGTCTTAAAAATTTTTAATACTCAGTTTAGTCATATTATATTGACATTGTTATGCACTGTATCTCTAGAATGTATCTAGCAAAGCTAAAACTCTACACATTAAGCAACTATGTATTTCTGTTTTCTGGCACTTTACAAAAACAACTGCTTTCTATTTCAGATTCAGACTAGTTTTAGATATCTTATGTAAGTTGATTCATATAGTTTCTGTCTCTTTGTGGCTGACTTATTTCATGTTGCACTAATTTCATTAAGATTTATTTTTATTTCATTAGATTATTTTTGCTTCTAAAAAACTAATATTAATATTTCAAATTACATTTATCCATCTGATGAGAGACATTTCATTTATTTGCTTCGTTAACAATGCTGCAATAACTATGAGTATACAAATTGCTCCTCTTGGCCATGTATATGAGAGTTTATATTTGTGCTGGATTTAATCTTATGGATCTAGCTGTTCAGTTTATACCCATACTAAATTGTTTTAATTTTTGGCTTCATATGTGTTTTGAAATCAGGAGCTGTGATGCCTCCAACATTGTTGTTTTTCTTTTCCTTTTTCTTTTTTTTTTTTTTAAGACAGTTTCATGCTTGTTGCCCATGCTGGAGTGCAGTGGTGCAATCTCGGCTCACCGCAACCTCTGCTTCCCAGGTTCAAGTGGTTGTCCTTCCTCAGCCTCCTGAGTGGCTGGGATTACAGGCATGTGCCACCACGCCCAGCTAATTTTGTATTTTTTTTAGTAGAGATGGGATTTCTCCATGTTGGTCAGGCTGGTCTTGAACTCCCAACCTAAGGTGATCCACCCACCTCAGTCTCCCAAAGTGCTGGTATTACAGGTGTGAGCCACCACACTAAGCCTTGTTGGTTTCTTATTGAAGATCGCTTGGCGCTATATTGTCTCTTGAAATTTTACCTAATTTTAGGGTTGCTGTTTCTATTTCTGGAAAAACTCAATTTGAAATTTGACAGAGATTGCATTTTATCCAAATATTGCATTCAGCAGTCCAGACAGCTTCATAATATTAAATGTTTCAAACATTGAACAAGAGCAAGCTAAAGAGTATATTTTTTACTTTCTATAATTATGTAAGATTTTCTGTTTTTTTTTTATTCTACTGTCCAGTTCGGTCATAAAAAGTAATCTGTAAAATTTTAATTAAAAAAAATTTTGTTAAGGGTCTTTTTGTGGTCTAACTCGTGGTTTATCAAGAAGACTTTTGTATGAGCTATTGAGAAGGTTATGTATTCTGCTGTTGTTGAGCAGTGTTTTCTACAATTCTGTTAGGCATAATTTTTTAATACTGCTTTCAAGTCTTCTGTTCCCTTATGAATATTGTCTTTTTGTTTTATTCATTACCAAAATTGGGATATCAAAATATCCTGGTATAATTGTATTGCTTTGTATATCTTGCTTTACTTCTGTCAGTATTTGCTTTATATATTTGAAATCCTAATGTGAGATACACACACACATTAATATATATATATACACGCATTTGTCATAGATTTCCAGTAAATGAACATTTTTATTACTGTTTAATGTCCTTTGTCTCTTATAAGCTTTTAGTTAAGGCATATTTTATGAAATAGGACAGTTTTTCACTTAAGATGCACTTTGTGTAATATAATTTTGACCTCTTATTTGGTCATTTGCATGAAATGTCTTTTTTATCTTGTCTCCTTTAATCATTAGATTTTAAGTGACTTGTAGAAAAGCAGGTTGGATCTTTTTTTTAATTGTTAAAATTTTTTTATTCGATGTATGTATTTTGAATGGAAAGTTTACTTCATAAATATTTACATAATTTGCTGAAATAGAAAGGCTTACTAATGTTATTTTATTGTTTTACTTGATAATTTTATCTTCGTCCCTTATTTTCTGTCTTCCTTTGTGCCTTTTTGATTTTTGTATTGACAGGCCCTTCCTATTTTTTCAGTATCTCTACAGGATCCTTTTTTATTTGGTATCTTGGGAATTACATAAAATTTCTTAAATTTAAAATAATATATTTTCAACTGGTAAAAATTTAACTTTACTTGCATGTCGAAATTCTTCCTCATTACATCTGCCCTCAACTTTATTATTGATGTCACTAATCATGTTTTTCATTTTGCATATTAACAGTTTATGATTACCTTTTTTTTTTTTTTTTGCTTTTATCTTTCACACTTTGGAGAAAAATTAAAATGTTTTCTGTGCTATCATGATAATGGTATAGAACTTTATATTTTTGTATGTGCATATCTTTCCCAGAAAATTATGTTTTCATATGATTATGTTTTGTTTTCTCACATTATATTATTTTCAGTGAAAAATACTTGCTTTAGCTTTTTAAAATTTTTTAAATTTTATTTATTTATTTTTTTTGCAAGGCAGATGTAGTGCTAATATACTTTTTCAGCATTTGGTTATCTTGAAAGGTCTTTACTGTTTCTTTATTTTTAGGACAGTTTTGCTAGTTATATTATTCCCCTTAGAAGCTATTTCTCTTTTTTTTTTTTTTTCCCGAGATGGAGTCTTGCCTTGTCGCCTAGGCTAGAGTACAGTGGCACAATCTCAGCTCACTGCAACCTCTGCCTCCCGGGTTCAAGTGATTCTGCTGCCTCAGCCTCCCAAGTAGCTGGGACTATAGGCACACACCACCACACCCGGCTTTTTTTTTTTTTTTTTTTGGCATTTTTAGTAGAATGGGGTTTCACCGTGTTGGCCAGGATGGTCTCGTGATCTGCCCGCTTGGCCTCCCAAAGTGCTGGGATTACAGGTGTGAGCCACTGTGCCTGGCTGAAGCTATTTTTTTTTCTAGCACTTTATGTTACAATTCCCTGACATCTGAAAATTTTTTTTGACAGATTCACTGGTTATAAGACTACACTTATAAATGACACATCACTTTTATCTTATAACTCCTAAGATTCTCTTCTTGTCTTTGACTTTTGAAACTTATATGTGTCTTGTCATAAATCTCTGTGTGTATCCTAGTTAATAAGTTTGTGGAGCATCTTCAGTTTTTACATCCTTTTTTTACTTTTGAAAATGTCTCAGTCATTATTGTTGTATTTTTCACCTTCATGACTTTTGTTTTTTATATTTTTAATGTTTTTATTGATATTCTTATTTTTTCGATTTTATAAATTGTATGTGTTTCTATTTCACTCATTGAGCATTATTCAGGTTAAAAATTTAAAATTTGAATATCTTCATTATTTATAGTTGTTTTCTGAAAATTTTCAAATTTTTAAATTGGGCCATGTTGCCCTAATGTTGCCCACCATTTCTTTCAGCACCCTGTAGTATTGGAGACAGAAACCAGTTTTTGTAATAATTTCCAAAAACCAGAAGTAGGAATATGTGTGTCACTATTTTTCCTCTATTAAGCCAGGTTTTGGCAGTTTACTACCAAGGGCACAATGCTATATTTGTGGGGAGGAAGAGCTGCAGTGGGTAAATGTAACACACTTTTCTTCGTGTTTTATGTGGCTTTTGGCATTGTGCTTACCTGAGGCATTGCACACAGTTAACTCATTTATAGATTTCACACAAAGGCATTTTGGTCAGTGTATTTTTGTTGTATATGTCTGTAAAGAAATTATGTCCTGTGGTATTTACTGAGCATCTTACTGATGTACTTTGTATAATTTTATATATTAGATTTGTTATGTTATATATTAGATTTATAAAGTATATTTATTTACTTATTTGTTTATTTATTTATTGAGACGGGGTCTCGCCCTGTCACCTTGCCTGGAGTGCAGTGGTGCGATCTCGGCTGATGGAAACCTCTACCTCCTGGGTTCAAGGGATTCTCCTGCCTCAGCCTCCCAAGTAGCTGGGATTATAGGCATGCACCATCATTCCCAGCACTTTTTTTTTTTTTGTATTTTTAATACAGATGGGGTTTCACCATGTTGGCCAGGCTGGTCTCGAACTCCTGACCTTGTTATTTGTCCACCTCAGCCTTGAAAACTGCTGGAATTACAGGCATGAGTCACCATGCCTGGCCTGTATAGTACATATACATGAATCTAGTAAGTGGGATAATTTGTTATTTTTATTTCTTTCAGCTGTGTGTTCTCATTTCACCCAAAACCTTTGGACAGTGCAGGGCATAGAAGATTCATTCCACAAACGTATACAAAAAGGACATGAGAAACGTGGACATGAGAATTTAAAATTAAGAAAAACTTGTAAAAGTGTGAATGAGTGTAAGGTGCAGAAAGGTGGTTATAATGGAATTAACCAATGCTAATTAACTACCCAGAGCAAAATAATTCAATGTAATATATGTGTCAAAGTTTTTCATAAATTTTCAAATTCAAACAAACGTAAGATAAGATATATTGGAGAGAAAACCTTTAAATGTAAAGAATGTGGCAAATCATTTCACATGCTCTCACATCTAACTCAACACAAAAGAATTCATACTGGAGAGAACCCCCACACATGTGAAGAATGTGGCAAAGCCTTTAATCGGTCCTCAATTCTTACTAAACATAAGAGAATTCATGCCAGAGAGAAACCCTACAAGTGTGAAGAATGTGGTAAAGGCTTTACTCAGTCCTCACACCTTACTAAACACAAGAGAATTCATACTGGAGAGAAACCCTACATATGTGAAGAATGTGGTAAAGCTTTTAACCAGTCCTCAACTCTTTTTTTTTTTTTTTTTTTTTTTGAGACAGAGTCTTGCTCTGTCACCCAGGCTGGAGTGCAGTGGCCGGATCTCAGCTCACTGCAAGCTCCGCCTCCCGGGCTCACGCCATTCTCCTGCCTCAGCCTCCCGAGTAGCTGGGACTACAGGCGCCCGCCACCTCGCCCGGCTAGTTTTTTTTTTTTTTTTTTTTTTTGTAGTTTTTAGTAGAGACAGGGTTTCACCGTGTTAGCCAGGATGGTCTTGATCTCCTGACCTCGTGATCCGCCCGTCTCGGCCTCCCAAAGTGCTGGGATTACAGGCTTGAGCCACCACGCCCGGCACCAGTCCTCAACTCTTAATTTACATAAGAGAATTCATTCTGGACAAAAATGTTACAAATGTGAAGAATGTGGTAAAGCCTTTAAGTGATCCTCATCCGTTAATGAACATAAGAGAATTCATGCTGGAGAGAAACCCTTCTCATGCGAAGAATGTGGCAGTGTCTTTACTACATCCTCAGACTTTGCTAAACATAAGAGAATTCATACAGGAGAGAAACCCTACAAATGTGAAGAACGTGGCAAATCCTTTAATAGGTCCACAACCCTTATGACACTTAAGAGAATCCATACCTGGAGAGAAATCCTACACATGTGGAGAATGTGGTAAAGCCTTTAATTGGTCCTCAACCCTTAATGTACACAAGAGAATTCACTCTGGAAAAAATCCCTACAAATGTGAAGATTGTGGCAAAGCCTTTGAAGTGTTTGCAAACCTGTATAATCATAAAAAAGTTCATACTGGAGAGAAACCCTACGTATGTACACAATGTGGCAAAGCCTTTAAATAGTCCTCACACCTGAATAAACATAAGAAAATTCACACTGTAGATAAATCTACAAATGTAAAGAATGTGGGAGTACTTTTAAGCAGTACTCCAACCTTCCTCAACATAAGAGAACTCATACTGGAGAAAAACTTTAGAAATGTGAAGCATGTGGGAGCTTTTAAGTCTTCCTCAATCTTTTCTATTCATAATTCATACTGGAGAGAAACTCTACATATGTGAAAAATTTGACAGAGCTTTTAACCACAACTCAAACTGTTCTAAACATAAGAGAAATGGTATTGGTGAGAAGCCATAAAAATACGAAAAGTGTGGAAAAGCCTTCAAATGCTTGTCACATCTTACTATATATAATTCCTACTGAAGAAAACCCCTAGGAATATTAAAAGTGTGGCAAAACTTTTAACCAATGCTCGTATCTCTTAGCACATGATAGCATTTATGCTTGAGAAAAATTGTACAAATATGGAAAATGTAGAAACTAAGCCATTAATGCCTACTCACATGTTACTAAATATCAGAAAGTCTGTACTTAATAAAAGCATTATAAATGTAATATTTGTTGAAAGACCTATTAGAAAATACAGGTCTTAAAGGTGAAGAAGAGTATTCTGAAGACAGACAATACAAATAGTAAGACGGTTGTAGTACCTGTGCTTGCATCATGGGTCTTTTTTTTTTTTTTTTTTTTTTTCTGAGACAGAGTCTGGCTCTGTCGCCCAGGCTGGAGTGCAGTGGCCAGATCTCAGCTCACTGCAAGCTCCACCTCCTGGGTTCACGCCATTCTCCTGCCTCAGCCTCCCGAGTAGCTGGGATTACAGGCACCTGCCACCTCGCCCGGCTAGTTTTTTGTATTTTTTAGTAGAGACGGGGTTTCATCGTTTTAGCCAGGATGGTCTCGATCTCCTGACCTCGTGATCCGCCCGTCTCAGCCTCCCAAAGTGCTGGGATTACAGGCTTGAGCCACCGCGCCCGGCCGCATCATGGGTCTTATTGTGCATATTTCATAGTAGAAGAAAACCCTGAGGCAGTTGCCCCAAACTTCTTCGACATTGGAGAATTTATATTGGATAGAAATTTTACAAATATAATAAATTTGGAAAAGCATTTGTTCAAAAACTGTAGCTTAAAAAAATACCAGAGGGTTTATACTAGAAGATATTTTGTAGATGCGTTAAGTATGAAAAGATATTCAGTCTAAAATTAAGACTAAATGTCAGAATATTTACAGTGGGAAGAAGGCATTAACACTTGAAACATTACGGTAAATCAGAGTGTTAAGTATAAAAAAATTCCAAAGCCGAAACTGTTAGATAATTTCTTTGTATATAAGTTGAAAAGGAGTAGATTTTTGAAGTTACTCCATTGAAATTATACTTTTTTTACTTGAAAAAGTTACAGATCTTTTGAAAAGCAAATTCACCTCTAAAATTTCTTCATACTGATTCAACTTATTGTTTATATGAAAGCGTGTGATGAATTGTTGCATCAGAGGTATGAGTGATTCTTTTTAGGTGGGCATCATTCATGAACTTTTACATGAATGAGTAAGGACATTGAAAGATACATGAGATGATGTGTGCATCTTTGTGGTTGACTTATATCATTGCATGATTCATGAGGTACATGTTCAAAGTAATATTCTTCTGTATTAAAGTGAGAGAAAAACAATCTGAATTTTAGTAATAAATTATTTTACCAATTGTACATTTATGTAATCAAATACATTAAATTTTAAAATTTTCTTTTAAGATTGTGTGTGAACTTAATTTTTTAATTCAACAAAATTGCTAATGTGTTGAAATTACTGTGTCTGGAATGAAGTGTTACTATGCCACAACTTTCACCTATCACACCTTACTCAAGGGTATAGGTAAAAAATGGTAACAGTGTACTTTTAGTAACATAGTTTAATGACATTTCTAGCAATCCCTTTTTCCAGTGGCTTTAAACAGCAAATAAATTGCAAGAATATTGTTCTCATGTTAAATTTTTATTATTTTTCTTATTTAAATTTATTTTTAAAAATTTATGTGGGTACATGGTATGTGTATATATTCATGGCATATATGGGTTACTTTGATACAGGCATACAACATGTAATCACATCAGTGTAAATGAGTTATTCATCACCTCAAGCATTTATCCTTTGTATTACAAACAATCCAATTATACACTTTATTTTTAAATGTACAATTAAATTATTTTTTATTACAAGTAATTTTATGATTGTATTCAGTATTATATCAGAATATAATTATAATTTAGACATTTCTGTGTCCTGAATACATATTTTTTTAAATGTTCCATATTTTCCTTTGGACATGTGGCTTCTCTTCTGGGAAACACATACAGACTTTTAGTTTTGATTTACATGGAGATAAATATACAAATGTATTGCTCTAAGATAAACCTTAGGTGTAAAAAATTATAGAACAAGCAATTGTGTTTGGAAATTTGTACCTATTTTCCAAAGAAAATAGCAACATTGGGACAAAAAATATTCTTTTAATAATATATATAACTGACTAGAAACATAAAAACCTAAAATATTCTGGAATCCAATCTATACTATCTTTGTATTTAATTGATTACTGTAAAATCTAATGGGTCATTGTTGAGAATCTCCTTGTGCAAATTATCTGTTTTGTCTGGTACTCATGCTAGTGATATAATTCACTTGTTTCTCATAGTTTTTTGTTTTAACTTCATTAAGTATTTATTGTGTGAGCTGGTCAGAAATTGTAAGAATGATTTTTATAAAATTTAGAGCACACAAAATAAATTTAAGATGTTCACAATGTGTGTATTAAGTAATATTTAGTTAGAACATTTTGTTTAATTGGGGAACCATATATAAGCTGTTTAGTTATTGTTCCTTTCACTTTTTATAATTGACATAATTGAGTTTATTGGGCCAATTCAAGTAAGTACTGGGAACACTTTATAAGTTATGAGGATGTTTTGATACATAATTGCAGTGAACAAACATAAGAAAGTGAAGGGTGTGTAATAGATGCTCCATAATTAGGTACAAATATTTTTCTGGAGTTTATTTGTAGGTCCAAGTAAGAGATTGAAAATATCTGTGATGAAGAAATGGTATTAATTCTGCATGTTAAGAGGACATTTGTTCCCAGGCTGTAAAAGTGACTCATTCTGAATTTAAATAAGATTTCGGTGTTTATATTCTAATTATCTTCAGTTTTTTCTTTTTATGTCTTTATGTGTTCATCCTCAGCTGTATGTACCTCACAGGCCTTCTCCTGATTTGTGTTATGGCTACAGTTTTTTCACTGTTCTCTTCATGCCATGTAATTTCACATGGATTTTCTAGGTTCTCATGAAAAGTTTGGATTTTTTTTTAATGTGGTAAATTATTGTTTTTAAGCGAGGTGTTTGTATAGCTTATCAATGCAACATTTATATTACTTGAGTCATTTACTGTTCACATGTGAAAGGATTCAGTCAGTCAGCATTGTTTTTCTCTGTAAAAGAAAAATTTTATGGGATTCTAAACAAAGTATGTTAAATGAAACATAAGCTAGAATAGGTAAAGTGTTAATATGGGTGGGTTGCATATTATAACTACCATATGAAGAAACTCATCCAAATTTTGAAATCTCTTAGAAGAAAATATGTCTTAGAAATAAATTTCTAGGCTGGGCGCAGTGGCTCACGCCTGTAATCCCAGCACTTTGGGAGGCTGAGGCAGATGGATCACCTGAGGTCAGGAGTTCAAGACCAGCCTGACCAACATGGAGAAACCCCGTTTCTACTAAAAATACAAAAATTAGCCAGTTGCAATGGTAGGTGCCTATAATCCCAGCTACTTGGAAGGCTGAGGCTAGAGAATTGTTTGAACCTGGGAGGTAGAGGTTGCAGTGAACTGAGATGGCAACACTGCACTCCAGCCTGGGTGACAGAGCGAGACTCAATCTCAAAAGAAAGAAATTTCTTGGAGACTTAGTGATATGTGAAATATTTTACATTAATTTTCTATGACATAGCAAAACTTTTTTTTATGCAGAATAGTCTATATATTTATTATAAAGTATATACTGTACATGGTGACTGAAGTCACCATGTTGTACAATAAATTTTCTGAACTTACTCCTCCTAGTCAACTGTAATTATGTATTATTTTACAGACATCTTTCCAAATGCCTCTTTTTTTCTAAATAACCAAGCATCCAGTAACCAGCATTTGCTGTCTGGCTTATTTCACTTAGCATAATGTCCTCTAAATTTATCCATATTGTTTCAAATGACAAGATTTTTTTCTCCTTTATTGCTGAATAGTATTTCATTGTCACACATTTTTAAAAATTTAAATAAGTAATCATTTATTGGTTGAAAAACTCATGTAATGAAAATCCATTTGTGTTAAAGCATGTATTAATGTAATTCAGCATGTAAAATTTTATTAATCGTAGCTAATTTGTACCAAACACTAACCAAAATTCAGTGTGTGTTAAGGAAGGTAAATTATCGGTGGTGGAATTGTAGGTTATTTTAATTTGCTTTATTGAACAGTTTTTTACTTCCTAATTTTTGGCATTGTGTCATTTAATTAAAATAAAACATCATATATGTTTTAACCTTGCCTTTATTTGTATATACATGTTAAATGAAGAAAGAAAGAAAGAACAAAAGAAAGGGAGAAAAAAAGAAACAAAAAGTAAGAATTTAAAAAATGGAAGAGAGGAAGAAAGGAAGCAGAGAAAAAAATAAAATTTTAAAAGTGCTATAAATTAGAGCCAAGAAAGCATCTTGATAGTGTAATCAGTTTTGCTATACAAGGCCCAAGCCAACAGGGCCTCCTGGGAGAGACAGAGATACTGGAGACTGCAAATAATTCCTAAACATTTTCCATTTTTATCGCTTTTCATTCATTGTGTAAGTTACTACACTTTTTTTGTCAGCTGAAACTAATTCCAGTTGTCTAACAATATTTTACTTTGTTATTATAATCCAGATTCAAAGAATAAAAATGAAAGTGTTTTCTAGGCTGGTTGCTTATTTGTCAATTAGGCAGAATGATCAGTCTAGACAAGAATCATTTATTAGCATTCTGAACAGGGATCCTGGCCAAGAGGAGGAATTCTCCAGAAAGGAGCCAGGGATCTCAGTATAAGAAAAACTCTTGGTCGGTTTCAGTGACAATCACAAGCAATTTCACTCTGACCAGATAAGACTCTGGCTGGCAGTGTGGAAAAAGAGCCCAACTTTGGGGGAATCAAACCAGGGCCTTCCAGATATTCATTCATTTACCAAGAAAGCATTACTGATGTAAAATTATGTGCATCACCCTGTGTTTAGGGCAATGAAAGTTAAATAAAAACGCATCAGGCATATCCACCCTTCTGGAAACACATTCTAGTTGGGTGCCTCTGAAGGCCTGCATTTGGTGTTGCCATTCTGGGGACTGTGATGATATTATTGTGATTTTAGTAGCATTTCCTAATGAGTAATAATATTGAAACATTTTACATGCCACTTAGAATTTGTCTATTCAAACACTTTATTCGTGTTGCATTGGTAAATTATTGTATTATTATTAAATCATAAGAGTTCTCTGAATATATTTATTCCTAGACCCAAATCAGATTTAAAACTTAAAATATGTTTTGCCATTAGGTAGTTTGTCTTTTGTATTCATTATGCTTCTGTTCAAAAAGCAGATGTTTTTCTGTTTCGTGAAGTAATATTCTTTATTTTTCTCTCGTTTTGAGACAGGGTCTCTGCACCCAATCTGAAGTGCAGTGGCACAATTGTGGCTCACTGCAGCCTCAATCTCCTCTCCTGAGGAAATGGCACTACAGGCCTGTGCCCCAATGCCCAGCTTTTTTTTTTTCTTTAATTTTTCACAGACATGAAGTCTCACTATGTTGCCCAGGCTGGTCTCGAACTCCTGGGATCATGTAATTCTCCCACCTCAGCCTCTCCAAGAGCTGGGATTACAGGTATAAGCCATTGATCCTGGCCTAAGTTTTTCTTATTCTGGATTTTGCTTTTGTGTAATTTTGTGTAATAGCTAAGATATTTTTTGCCTAACCCAACATTATAAAAATTTACTCTAATTTTTGTCCAGTGAATATGATAATTTTAACTTTTATAATTAAGAGATAATCAATTTTTAATATTTTCTTTTGTGTGGTTTGAGTTAGGGGTTCAGCTTTACTTGTTTGCGTGTTGACAATTGATTTCTCAGCATCATTTGTTGAAGAAACTTCTGCTATTAAAATTTCTTGGCATCTTTGACAAAATTAATTTTACCGCAAGTTAATGTGTTCATTAATATACCATCAATTATATTCCTTTAATATATAAAAATATATTTTTTTCACTGTATTTCCAGCTCTTAAGTCCAGGAGTGCATGTGCAGGATGTGTGGGTTTGTTACATACATGGGTAAACATGTGCCATGGTGGTTGGCTGCACAGATCATCCAGTCACCCAGGTATTAAGCCCAGCATGTGCTAGCTATTCTTCCTAATCCTCTACTTCCTCTCACGTTCCATACTCAGGCCCCAGTGTGTGTTGTTCCTGCTGTGTGTACATGTGTTCTCTTTACTTAGTTCCCACCTATAAGTGAGAACATGCAGTATTTGGTTTTTGGTTCCTGCATTAATTTGCTAACAATAGTGGCCTCTAGATCTATCCATGTCACTGCAAAGGACATGATCTTGTTCCTTTTTATGGATGCATAGAATTTCATGGTGTTTATATATCACATTTTCTTTATCTAGCCTGTCATTGATGGGCATTTAGATTCATCCCATGTCTTTGCTATTATGAATAGTGCTGCAATGAGCATACGCGTGTATGTGCCTTTATAATGAAACAATTTATAATCCTTTAGGTATATACCCAGTTATGGGATTTCTGGGTCAAATGGTATTTCTTCCTCTAGGTCTCTGAGGAATCGTCACACTGTCTTCCACAATGGTTGAACTAATTTACACTCTCACCAATGGTGTAAGAGCATTCCTTTTTTCCCACAACCTTACCAGCATCTGTTGTTTTGTGACTTTTTTGTTATAGCCATTCTGACTCAGTGTGAGATGATATCTCATTTTAGTTTTGATTTGGATTTATATTTATTTACTTATTTTTGAGACAGAGACTTACTCTGTTGCCAAGGCTGGAGTGCAGTGGCATGATCTCGGTTTACTGCAACCTCCACCGCCCAGGTTTAAGTGATTCTTCTGCCTTAGCCTTCTGAGTAGCTGGGATTACAACCAGCACCACCATGCCTGGCTAATTTTTTGTATTTTTAGTAGAAATGGGGTTTCACCATGTTGGCCAGGCTGGTGTTGAACTCTTCACCTCAAGTGATCGACCCACCTCAGCCTCCCAAAGTGCTGAGATTACAGGTGTGAGCCACTGCATTTGGCCTGCATTTTTCTAATGATCAGTGATGTTGAGCTTTTCTTCATATGTTGTTTGGCCACATGTATGTCTTCTTTTGGGAAGTGTCTGTTAATATCCTTTGCCCACTTTTAAGTGGGGATGTTTGTTTTCTTGTAAATTTGTTCAAACTTTTTATACGTGCTGGATATTAGACCTTTGTCAGATGCATAGATTGCAATTTTTTTTATTTTGTAGGTTATCTATTTACTCTGTTGACAGTTTCTTTTTCTGTGCAGAAGCTCTTTAGTGTAATTAGATCCCATTTTTAAATTTTTGCTTTTCTTGAAATGGCTTTTTGTGTCTTTGTCATGAAATCTTTGCCCGTGCCTATGTCTTGAATGATATTGCCTTGGTTTTCCTTTAGGGTTTTTATAGTTTTTGGTTTTACATTTAAGTCTTTAAACCATTTTGAGTTGATTTTTGTATATGGTGTAAGAAAGGGATCCAGTTTCAATTTTCTGCATATGGCTAGCCAGTTCTCCCAACACCATTTATTAAATAGGACATTCTTTTCCCATTGCTTGTTTTTGTCAGGTTTGTTGAAGACCAGGTGGCTGTAGATGTGCAGTCTTATGTATGGGTTCTCTATTCTGTTCCATTAGTCTATCTATCTGTTCTTGTACCAGTACCAGACTGTTTTGGTTACTGTAGCCCTGTAGTATAGTTTCAAGTCAGGTAGCGTGATGCCTCCAGCTTTATTCTTTTTGCTTAGAATTGCCTTGGCTATTTGGACTATTTTTTGGTTCCATATGAATTTTAAAATAGTTTGTTTCTAGTTCTGTGAAGAATGTCAATGGTAGTTTAATGGGAATAGCATTGAATCTATAAATTTCTTTGGGTAGTGTGGCCATTTTCATGATATTGATTCTTCGTATGGATGGGCATGGAATGTATTTCCATTTGTTTGTGACATCTCTGATTTATTTGAGCCATGGCTTTTAGTTCTTGAAGAGGTCCTTCACTTCCCTTGTTAGCTGTATTCCTAGGTATTGTATTCCTTTTGGCAATTATGAATGGGAGTTCGTTCTTGATTTGGATCTCGACTGGCTTGTTTTTGGTACATAGGAATGTTAGAGTTTTTTTTTTTTTTTTTTTTCTCTCATTGATTTTGTATCCTGAGACACTGCTGAAGTTGCTTGTCAGCTTAAGAGGCTTTTGGGCTGAGACAGTGGGGTTTTCTAGACACAGGATCATGTCATCTGCAGAAAACATAGTTTAATTTCCTCTCTTTTTATGTGAATACACTTTATTTCCTTCTCTTGCCTGATTGCTATGGCCACAACTTCCAATATTGTGTTGAATAAAAGTGGTGAGAGTGGGCATCCTTGTCTTGTGCTGATTTTCAAGGCAAATGCTTCCAGCTTCTGCCCATTCAGTATAATATTGGCTGTGGGTTTGTCATAGGTGCCTCTTACTATTTTGAGGTATGTTCCTTCAATACCTACTTTATTGAGAGTTCTTAACATGAAGAGATGTTGAATTTTATCAAAGGCCTCTTCTGCATCTATTGAGAAATATCATGTGGTTTTTGTCCTTAGTTGTGTTTATGTGATGAACCACATATATCGATTTGTGTATGTTCCGCCAACCAGGGATGAAACCTACTTGGTGGTGGTGGACAAGCTTTTCTATGGGCTGCTGGATTCAGTTTGCCAGTATTTTGTTGAGGATTTTTGCATCAATGTTTATCAAGAATATTGGCCTAAAGTTTTCTTTTTTTGTTGTTGTATCTCTGTCAGGTTTTGGTATCAGAATAATGCTGGCCTGATAGAATGCCTTAGGGAAGAGTCCATCATTTTCACTTTTTTGGGGATAGTTTCAGTAAGAATGGTACCAGCTCTTCTTTGTACCTCTGGTAGAATTCAGCTTTGAATCTGTCGGATCCTGGGCTTTTTTGGGTCAGTAGGTTTTCTATTACTGTCTCAAATTCAGAACTCATAATTGGCCTATTTAGGGGTTCAGTGTCTTCCTAGTTCAGTCCTGGGAGGGTTATGTGTCCAAGAATGTATGTATTTATTCTAGATTTTCTAGTTTATGTATGTAGAAGTGTTTATAATATTCTCTGTTTGTTATCTGTATTTCTGTGGCATCAGTGGTAATATCTCTTTTCTTATTTCTGATTGTGTTTATTTGAATCTTTCCTCTTCTTTATTAGTCTAGCTAGAAGTCTATTTTATTAATTTTTTCAAAAAATAGCTCCTCGATTTGTTGATATTTTGAAGGGGTTTTTTTGTGTCTCTATTACCTTCTGTTCAGCTCTGATCCTGGTTATTTTTTGTCTTATGCTAGCTTTGGGGTTTGTTTGCTCTTGTTTCTCTAGTTCTTTTAGTTGTAATGTTAGGTTGATAACTTGAGATCTTGTTAGCTTTTTAATGTGGACATTTAGTGCTACCAGTTTTTCGCTTAACACTGCTTTAGCTGCATCTCAGAGATTCTGGTACATTGTCTCTTTGTGCTCATTAGTTTAAAAGAACTTCTTGATGTTTGCCTTAATTTCATTATTTACCCCAAATCCTTAAGGAGAAGGTTGTTCAAGTTCCATGTAGTTGCATGGTTTTGAGTGAATTTCTTACTCTTGAGTTCTAATTTGCTTGCACTGTGGTTTGAGACACTGTTATGATTTCAGTTCTTTTGCACTCGTTGAGGCATGTTTTGCTTCTGATTATGTGGTCAATTTTAGAGTAAGTTGTATGTGGTGATGAGAACAATGCATATTCTGTTATTTTGGGGTGGAGAGCTCTGTAAGTATCCATCAGTTCCACTTAATTTAGGGCTGAGTTCACACCTGAAATCTTTGTTAATTTTCTATCTTGATGTCTAATATTATCAGTGGGTTGTTAAAGTACCCCACTACTATTATGTGGGAGTCTAAGTCTCCTTGAAGGTTGCTAAGAACTTGCTTTATGAATCAGGGTGCTCCTGTGTTGGGTATGTATATATTTAGGATAGTTCACTCTTTTTGTTGAATTGGAACCTTTACCCTTATTTAATGCCTTTCTTTGTCTTTTTGATCTTGTTGGTTTAAAGTCTGTTTTATCAGAAACTAGGATTGCAACCTCTGCTTTTTTCTGTTATCTCTTTGCTTGGTAAATTTTCATCCATCCTTTTATTTTGAGCCTATGTGTGTCTTTGCATGTGAGATGGGTCTTTTGAAGACAGCATGCCAATGGTTCTTGGTACTTTATCCAGCTTGCCATGCTGTGTCTTTTAACCGGGGCACTTATCCCATTCATATTTAAGGTTAGTATTGTTATGTGTGGTTTTGATCCTGTCATCATGATGCTAGCTGGTTATTTTGTAGACTTCTTTATGTGGTTGCTTCATAGTGTCACTCGTCTGTATACTTCAGTATGTTTTTGTAGTGGCTGGTAATGGTAACTTTCCATATTTAGTGCTTCCTTCAAGAGGTCTTGTCAGGCAAGTCTGCTGGTAGTAAATTCCCTCAGTATTTGCTTTTCTGAAAAAAAAAAAAATCTTATTTCTCCTTCTCTTATGAAGCTTAGTTTGGCCAGATATGAAATTCTGGGTTGGAATTTCTTTTCTTTAAGAATGTTGAATATTGGCCCCCAAGCTCTTCTGGCTTGTAGGGTTTTCACTAAGAGGTCTGCTGTTAGTTTGATGGGCTTCTGTTTGTAGGTGACCTGACCACTCTCTCTGGCTGCCCTTAACATTTTTTCTTTCGTTTTGACCTTGGAGAATCTGATGATTATATGACTTGGGAGTGGTCTTTTCATGGAGTATCTTACTGGGGTTCTCTGCATTTCCTGAATTTGAATGTTGGCCTGTCTAGCTAGGTTGAGGAAGTTCTCCCGGATGATATCCTGAAATATGTTCATACATCTCAGAGGTTTCGTTCATTCCTTTTCATTATTTTCTCTATTCATGTCTGCCTGTCTTATTTGAGAAAGACAGTCTTCAAGCTCTGTGATGTTTTTCCTCCACTTGGTCTATTCTGCTGTTAATATTTGTGATTATATTGTGAAGGTCTTGCAGTGACTTTTTTTTTCAACTTTATCAGGTCATTTATGTTTCTAGATATACTGGCCATTTTGGCTGTCAGTTCCTGCATTGTTTTAACATGATTCTTAGCTTACTTGCATTGGATTACAATATGCCCCTTTAGCTCAGCAAAGCTCATTTGTATTCACATTCTGAAGCCTACGTCTATCATTTCAGCCATTTCAGCCTCAGCCCAGTTCTGAACCCTTGTTGGAGAGGTGTTGCAGTCATTTGGAGAACAGGGTGCACCCTTACTTTTTGAGTTTTCATCATGTTTGTGCCACTTTTTATCTTTGTGGGCTTATCTGTTTTCAATCTTTCAGGTTGCTGACTTTGGATGGGGTTATTGTGGGGGGTTTTTGTTGTTGTTTGTCTGTCTGTTTTTCTTTTAATCATTTGGTTGCTGTTTTGTAAGGCTACTGTTGTTTGCTGGGGGTCCACTCCACACTTAGTTTTTTTGTTTTTTTGTTTTTCTGTTTTTTTGAGACAGAGTCTCGCTCTGTAGCCCAAGCTGGAGTGCAGTGGTGCAATCTCGGCTCACTGCAACCTCCACCTCCAGGGTTCAAGCGATTCTTCTTCCTCAGCCTCCCGAGTGGCTGGGACTACAGGTGCACATCACTACGCTCAGCTAATTGTTGTATTTTTAGTAGAGACAGGGTTTCACCATATTGGCCAGGCTGGTCTCAAACTCCTGACCTCGTGATCCACCCACCTCAGCCTCTCAAAGTGCTGGGATCACAGGCGTGAGCCACCAGGCCCGGCAGTCACGGTGGTTTTTTAAATACCTGGAAGTATCACCAGTTAAGGCTGCAATACAGCAAGGATGGCAGCCTGAACATTCCTCTGGGGTCTCCATCCCAGGGGTTACTGACCTGTTGACTGCCTGAACACAACCGTAGGAGGTGGCTGGAGACCACGGTTTGGAGGTCCCACCCAATCAGGAGAAAGGGGATGAGCAACCAATTAAAGAAGGAGTCTGGCCATGTTTTGGTAGAGCGACTGTACTGTGTTGGGGATTTGTTCCTCCCCCAGTTGGCTTGGGCTCTCCAAGGCCCACAGGCTACACTGGCTGAGATGCTCAAACAGCAAAGATGGTGACCCACTCTGCTTCCTGGGCACTCCATCCCAGGGAGAAATTAGAACTTTGGTGGCCTCAGAACACGGGCATGGGTGGCAGGAAGCCCTGGCTGGGAGGACCTGCCCAGCAAGGAAAAATGGACTGGGGTCCCGTTTAAAGAAGCAGTCAGGCCATGCCTCAACAAAACAGCTGTTCCATGCTGGGGAACCACCTTTGTCCCAGTCAGCTTGGACTCTCCAAAGCCACAGGCTGGAATGGCCGAGTCACCCAAACAGCTAAGGTAGCAGCCCGTCTTCCCCTTTCTGAGCACTCCATCTTAGGGAGAAATCAGAACTCTGTTCATAGAATATGGGTGGGGCTGGCTGGAGGCCCGTGCTGGGAAGACTCATCCAGCGAGGATAATGGATTGGGTTTTTATTTGAAGAAGCAACCTGGCCATATTTTGGTAAAACAGCTGCGCCTTGCTGTGGGGTCCCTTCCTCATTCGGATTGTTTGGACTCTCCAAAGCCATCATCCGAGCAGCAAAGATGGTGGCCTGGCCCTCCCCCAGGGGCTCAGACCCATCTCAGTCAGGTGCTAGGCTGTTGCTGGCGGCTGGCTGGAATTCCAAGCCAGTGGGGCTTGTCATGTGAGGTGCAGTGGAAGTGGGGCCCACAGACTGATGCTGCTCGGCCCCCTGGATTCGGCCCCTTCCTGGAGGCACGCACCGACCTCCCACCTTCCTGATTTGCAGTCACCTTTGTTGGAAATCCCAGGGCTGAAGTGTGTAAAGCTCCTGGGTCTCTGTGTGTGTCTGAACAGCTGCTCTACTGAGACTCCACACAACTCTGTGTGTCAGGCCCAAGGCCCTGGTCAAGTGGGCTCACAAGGGGCTCTCCTGATCCAAGGGTTGCAAAGATCTGTGGGAGAAGTGTGATTTCCTAGGGTTGCAAATTCTCTCACCCCTATTCTTGGCTGGGGGTGGGAGTTTTGTTGGCTCTGTGTCATTCCTGGATAGGTCCCCAAAATCTACCCTTATAGTAGTACCATATTGTTTGGTTATGATAACATTTTAGTAAGAACTGATATTGGAAGTTAATTTTGTTTTTATTTTCAAAATTCTCAGGTGTGTTTGATTTTTTTGCACATCTATATAGAATTTAGAAAGGGCAGCTTGTCAATTTACATTGAAAATAATTTACTTTGAAATTTGCATTGAATCTGTAAATTTTTTTTTTTTTTTTGGAGACAGAGTTTCGCTCTTGTCACCCAGGCTGGAGTGCAATGGTGCAATCTTGGCCCACTTCAACCTCTGCCTCCTGGGTTCAAGCAATTCTCCTGCCTCAGCCTCCTGAGAAGCTGGGATTACAGGTGTGTGCCACCACACCCGGCTACTGTAAATGTTTTCTTTGGGTATTTTGATATTAATATTTCTTATTGATAATCTTGAATATTAGATTCTTTCCTTATAGTTTTAAAAATTTCTTTCAGCATTTTAAAAAATTTTCACTGTGAAGTATGTGTGCTTGCTTTTAAAAATATATTCCTAAATGGTTTTTTCAATATTATTAATAAATCTTTTCTTGACTTAATTTTTAGTATGTCAATTACTGTTACATAAAAGTATTATTTAATATTGTATATTAATCTTGTATTTTGTGACATTAATAAATTTTATTAGTTCAAGTAAGTTTTTGGTAAATTTATAATAGATTTTTATACATTACGGCAAGAAAATAGTATTCTACTTTTTTCTAATCCAAAAGTTTTATTTATTTTTCTAGTATAGTTTTCTGGTTAGTACTTCCAGTACATTTTTAAACAGAGTGGAAGAAATGTACATTCTTGTTCCATTTTTTGAACTTACAAATAAAGTCTACAGCCATCCACCATTAAGTATACTATTAGCTGTTATTTTTTTATACATGCTTTCTAGCAGGTCTTAGAATTTCCATTCTAGTCGTTTTCTGAGTGTTTTATCATAAATAGGTGCTGGATTTGTCAAACTTTTGCATCTATTTAGGTTGTCACTTTTTTCTATTGTTCAAGTAACATTTTGTAATATGTTGATTTTTAAAATATTAAGCCAACACTGCATTTGTGTAAAACTATTACTTTGGTCATTGTATGTAATCAGTTTTACATATTGCTAAATTTAGTTTCCTAACATTTCTGAGAATTTCATCAGGAATTCTATATTTATATAGGATTTTGGTCCACGGTCTTCTTTATTTGTGATCCTTTTGTCTAGTTTTGGTATCCCAGTACTCTTGGCTAATAGATAAATAGAAAAATCTTACCTGTTCTAGGCCAGGCACGGTGGCTCTTGCCTGTAATCCCAACACTTTGGGAGGCCAAGGCAGGCAGATCACAAGGTCAGGAGATCAAGACCATCCTGGCTAACACAGTGAAACGCTGTCACAACTAAAAATACAAAAAATTAGCCAGGTATGGTGATGGGTGCCTGTAGTCCCAGCTACTCAGGAGGCTGAGGCAGGAGAATGGTGTGAACCCGGGAAGTGGAGCTTGCAGTGAGCTGAGATCGCGCCACTGCACTCCAGCCTGCACGACAGAGTGAGTCTCTGTCTCAAAAAAAAAAAAAAATTTTAAGTCAATATAATGAGGAAAATAGTAAATATATTAATAATGTGGAAGAAAAAAGAAGCTATAAGGGTGACAAATCTTATTTGGAAAAAAGTCAAATATAAAGTAAACAATTAAAAATGAATCAGTCTATTTAATTTACAACATTTGAGTGAAACATTAAATTAGTCTGAGCTAATGAGAAGATTAGGGAACTAGAATACCGAGCAGAATTAGTGTAAAAGCAGAAAAGGAAAAGTTATAAAACCACAAATATACATTTATGAAAAGTAGAATGAGAGGAAATAAATCTGTTTTTTTCAGCTGGGCGTGGTGCTCACACTTGTAATCCCAGCACTTTAGGAGGCCAAGGCTGGCAGATAACAAGGTCAGGAGTTCGAGACCAGCCTGACTAACAAAGGGAAACCCCGTCTCTACTAAACATACAAAAATTAGCTGGACGTGGTGGTGGGTGACTGTAATCCCAGCTACTTGGGAGGCTGAGGCAGGAGAATTGCTTGGACCCAGGAGGCAGATATCGATTATTAGTATTAATATTTATTATATTTATTAATATTAATAATTATTAGACTTGTTCCTGATATCTACCAGGGAGAGGATGATATTACTTTAAATATCACAAAAGGTATACACGCACCCAGTGATATTGCTTCAAATTTCCACGCGAGAGTGGAGGATGTGACACGCAATATCGCTGGGAGTAGACACACTCCTGGGATACTGTAATTAATATTCAGGGGGAAGAGTATGATAAGACTCCCAATAGAGGCGATCGGGGGCCCCCAGCCGCCGGGGGGGTGTGGCGTGGCGGCTGCTGGGAGCCCGGATGGGGGGGGGGCATTTGCCACCCCCTGGCGATCAGGGGCCCCCAGCCGCGGTGGGGCGTGGCGTGGCGGCTGCTGGGGGCTGGATCGGGGGGCGTGCCTCACCGCCCGGAGATAGGGCTCCCAATAGCCGTGGGGAGAGGTATTGACTATTAGTCCCCACATCACAGGGAGTGCCCCACAGATATCACCGAGTTGGTGTTCACCTGCTGCCATTTGAGGAGTAATACCATGGTCTCGTCTTCCGGATATCAGGAAGCGTATATCCCGGGGTTGTACAGTGTCTGCGATACTGGGAGTAATATCAATCTCCTGGCCTTGTAATATTAAGAAGAACGTCACAGTGTGGATGTACAACCTCTGCCATATTGGGAGTAATATTAGCCTCTGCCCTCCATGGATATTAGGAACAATATCCCAGGCTGGGTGTTCGCCTTCTGCTGTACGGAGTGTTATATCACCTTCTCCCTTCTAGGATATTAATAACACTATCACGGGGCGGGTGAACACAACCTACGAATTATTATCATCCTCTTCCCCTCCTGATACTGGGAACAATATCACAGAAGAACTGTACCCTCCCTGCGATATTGCGAGCAATGGCATAGGCTTCTTCCGGGAATATTAGGAGCAATATTACCGGGTGGCTGTCCATTCATTGCTATGTTGGGAGTCGTGTCATACACTACCTCCCTGGATATTAGGATCAGTGTCACGGGGTCAGTGTACACCTACTGCGATGTTAAAACTAAATTCACGCTCTCTGTCCCAGGATATTAGGAACATCACAGGTAGGTGTACACTGCCTGTGGTATTAGGAGTAATAATATGGTTATGACACATCAATGATCGATTTTAATAATTATCAATGGTACTAATAATAGGATACTATTGTTAATTTTGGAGAATTATTTTAAGTACCTGATGATGCACGCTTCATATTAATTATTAATATTAATGTCATTGAACAATATTATTAGTCCCTAATACTAATCATTATTTTCTTGCCAGCATCACTTTGTATTGATTTAAGTAACATTAATTGTGGATATCGTTATTTGATTATTAATGGTGATATTGATATTAATTACCATTCCAAATCGTTAACATTTTAAACCACTATCAATTTTTACGAAGTTTATTGTGATCATTAATATCGATTATTAGTATTAATTATTATTTTTATTAATATTAATAATTAATAGACTTGTTCCTGATATCCACCGGGGAGAGGATGATATTACTTTAAATATCACAAAAGGTGTACACGCACCCAGTGGTATTGCTTCAAAGTTCCGCGCGAGAGTGGAGGATGTGACACGCAATATCGCTGGGAGTAGACACACTCCTGGGATACTGTAATTAATATTCAGGGGGAAGAGTATGATATGACTCCCAATACAGGCGATCGGGGGCCCCCAGGCGCCGGGGGGCGTGTCGTGGCAGCTGCTGGGGGCCCGGATCGCGGGGGGGGGCTCACCCCCACCCCCCGGTGATCGGGGGCCCCGAGGCATCGGGGGGCGTGTCGGGGCGGCTACGAAATAACCCAGTGTCAGATAAATCACGCTCCAGACACACAACAGGTATCCAGCAGCTGTGATACAGAACCAAGGTGTTCTCTGAGTGCCAACAAGGAAAAATCCCTGAGACATATTAAGCAGAAAAAAGCAAGTTGCAGAGTGTCTGAAAGTGGGGTTAGGATGCACTCGTATCTGTTTGCACTTGTGAAAAGAAACCGCAGGAGGATGAAGCACTGGCAACAGCGGGAAGCTGAGTCAGTGAGCCACAGGGAAATTCTCGGCGCTGAAACTATTCTTTTTTTTTTTTTTTTTTTTTTTTTTGAGATGACGTCTCTGATGGTGGATACCTGACTCCATTTCCCAAAAGACATTGAACTTTACAGCACAGGGAGCCCCAGTGTGTGCACTTTTTTTTTTTTTTTTTTTTTTTTTGAGAGAGTTTCGCTCTTGTTCCCCAGGTTGGAGTGCAATGCCATGATCTCAGCTCACCACAACCTCCACCTCCCGGGTTCAAGCGATTCTCCTGGCTCAGCCTCCCGAGTAGCTGCGACTACAGGCACCTGCAACCACGCCCAGCTAATTTTTGTATTTTTAGTAGAGATGGCGTTTGATCGTATTGGTCAGGCTGGTGTCAAACTCCCAACCTCAGGTCATCCACCCGCTTCGGCCTCTCAAAGTGCTGGGATTACAGGCGTGAGCCATCGTGCCCTGTCTATGTATGCAAATTATATTTTTTTAAAAAAGTAGGCAGACAGGGGAATCCCAGGATGAATGTGAAATGTGACAAAACAATTAACTGTATCACAAATGTATGCGACAATCTCATTGAAGTGGGAGGAAGAAAGTTCCACTAAGTCTGTGAAACTGAAGGCAAAAGGATCCCCACAGACGCACTCCGCTCTGGCTGATAAAGTTGCTTTCCAGCCATCCACAGTGGCTCACACCTGTAATCCCAGTACTTTGGGAGGCTGAGGCAGGAGGATCACGTGAGCCCAGGGTTCAAGACCAGCCTGAGCAACATGATGAGACCCTGTCTCTAGAAAATATAAAAAATTAGCTGGGTGTGGTGGCATGTGCCTGTAGTCCCAGTTACTCAGGAGACTAAGCCAGGAGGATTATTTGAGCCAGGGAGGTCAAGGCTGCAGTGAGCCATGCTCACACCACTGCACTCCAGCCTGGGCAACAGAGCAACAGCCTATCTTAAAAAATAAATGAATAAAGTTGCCTCCCACAGGGATATGGGTCAGCCATTCTGATACTTCTGTACACGTAGACTGGAACAGAACTGTTATGTCAGTGGATGGCTAATGGTGAAAGCCAGGTTTCTCAATGTTGGAGTGGGTGGTTGTTACAGATTGCCGGTGGGGCGGAGCTGGAATCCACTTAGTAATAACGTATTTGAGTTGGAGATGTCAGTATGAACTCACATTTAACCTAATAGAGATACAGATATTGCATCTAGGCCTACTTAGGGACATGCATATATATGTGGTTAGTGTACGCATATATGCCTTCATGCTCTGTCAGCTGAGAGGGCCTAAAAGAAAAGACACCCAGCCAGGCACAGTGGTTCATGCCTGTAATCCAGCACTTTGGGAGGCTGAGGTGGGTGGATCATGAGGTCAGGAGTTCGAGATCAGCCTGGCCAGCATGATGAAACCCCATCTCTACTAAAAATACAAAAATTAGCTGAGTGTGGTGGGTGGTGAGCGCCTGTAATCCCAGCTACTCAGGAGGCTGAGGCAGGAGAATTGCTTGAACCTGAGAGGTGGAGGTTGCCATGAGCCGAGATTGTGCCACTGCACTCCAGTCTGGGTGACAGAGTGAGACTCTGTCTCAAAAAAAAAAAAAAAAAAAAAAAAAAAAAAAAATCCACCTGTAGTCCCAGCTCAGGCGGCTGAGGCAAGAGGCTCCCTTGACGCCAGGAGTTTGAGGTCAGACTGGGCAATACAGTGAGACTTTGATGCTAAAAAACATTTAAAACAACAACAAAAACTAAAAAAAAAAAGCAAAAAAAAAAACAATTTTTTTTTTTTTTTTTTGAAGAAAAGATCTCCACATAGCAGCAAGCATACCTAGCACCCAAAGAGATCTTGGTTTCTAATACCTTTACCCAACAACAACAAAAGTCAGGGCTCAGAGAAACGGCAGATTCTAGGACTGGGCCAAGAAATGGACAGGCTGAGCCTGGCCTGTGGTGCCAGGAGAGTGAGTCCCTGCCTGCATTGGGGAAGGAGTGAAATCCCACATCGTGGGGTGTGTCAAAGGGACATGGAACCAGCTGAAAGAGTTAAAGTAATTTGAGCAAAACTAAGGTAGTATTTGATTATAACCCAAAGTGTAAAATAGATATCCACTAATCCGTCCTTAAATAAGTCAATAATGGAATAATTGAGTAAATGGAGGGTAAGAGGTGAATCTCCCGGGCAGAAGAGTTCCAATAACTGATGTAGTGGCTCCACACTGAAGGCAGGGACCAAGACTCCTGCTCCTTCTTTTTTTTTTTTTGAGACTGAGTTTCACTTTTGTCACCTGGGCTGGAGTGCAGTGTCGCGAATCTCAGCTCACTGCAACGTCCGCCTCACAGGTTCAAGCGATTCTCCTGCCTCATCCTCCCGAGTAGCTGGGATCAGAGGTGCCCACCACCACACCTGGCTAATTTTTGTACTTTTAGTAAAGATGGGGTTTCACCATGTTGGCCAGGCTGGTCTCGAACTCCTGACGTCACGATTCGCCCACCTCAGTCTCTCAAAGTGGTGGGATTACAGGCGTGAACCACCGCGCTCGGCCAACTCCTGCTCCTTAAGTGTGGGTTGCACACAGAGACTTCCTTCCAGAGAGGACCGGAGGGAGCGGGAGGAAAAGAGAATCTTTATAAGGAGAAACCTGACCAACGCCCCTCAGCCAGGTGGCCAGGGTCAAGGTCAACAGTGGGGAGTCCTGTTGACCGCGTGTGGCCCTGGGACCATGTGATGTGGATGGCACTGCGCCTCTGAGGTCTGTCCCCCAAGAACCCATAATAACTCCAATCTAATCATGAGAAAAACTTCAGACAAATCCCAACGGAGGCACATTCTACAAAATCCCGACCACACCTCAAAACTGTCAAGGCCAGCAAAACCAAGGAAAGTCTGAGAAACTATTACACCGTGGAGGAGCCCAATGAGACAGGAGGACTAAATGCAGCGTGGGGTCCTGGGTGGGATCCTAGGGCAGGCGAAGGCATTCGGTAAAGACGAAGGAAATCTGAGTCAAGTGCGGGCTGCAGTTAGTAATGAGGCATTGGTGGTATTGGCTCATTAGTTGTGACAAATGTACCCTACCAAGGTAAGATGCTAATCATAGAGGCAGCTGGGTGGGTTTTTATGAGAACTCTCTGAACTGTCTTCCTGACTGTCTTGTAAATCTAAAAGGATTCCAAAGAATTCAGTCTATTAAAAGAAAAACAAACAAAAAGTCCCTGTAGGGTGGAACAAATTTGATGTGTTTGGAGAGTGAACTTTTAAGGCCCAAAGACACCCAAGCGTCACCGCAGGATCCTATCCAAGCCTGGAGCCGCCTGCTTGGGTGACACCCTGGGGCTGCTTGCCATGGGCCTCGGGCCAGCCCGGAAGCCTCCCTGGGCCATGCCTCCCTGCACTGTACAGGGACTGAGTTAATCACAGAGATGCATGGGGCAGGGCCAGTTTCTGGTAATTGTCCCCACAGCACCAGGAAACTGAGGCAGGGCTTTAGAAGGGCTTCCTAGCCCCAGGTGTGACCTGCCCGTGGTCCTCAGCCAGTCCTGCCACCTTGAACCCTGGTCTTCCTCTGTAACGAGGGTGAGGATAAAGACGGGCTCCTTCCTGGTGAACAGAACTCACCCGGGGCTGCTGCCACAGAGGGCTCCAGAGCATTCTATAGCCCCAGTGGGGGAGGGAGGCAAGGTCACCAGGCAGGTGGCATGCTGAGAAACTGAGGCTCACAGAGGCCCCACACCTTGCAGGGGCCACAGAGCCCCCTCACCCCCAGGGCAGCCTCTCCTCTGCCCTCCTCTGGGTCAGGCCCCTGTGCCTCTCCTCACTGCCCTTACAGCCTCTGCATTCAGCCCCCACCTCCTTCAAAACCCATTCCCAAGTCCAGCCCTAACAGAAGGCAACCTCATCCCCAGCAGCAGGTGGGAACCCTGGCCCCATGAGGGGGACTAAGGCTTCAGAGACGCAGAGAGCCACTGGAACCCCTCCGAGACCACTGACACTGGTGCAGTGGGAGGGCAGGGGCAGCATGAGAGACACAGGGTGCAGGGGAAGCCTGACTCTGGGCCAGCCCAGGGCTCCTGCGCCCTCCAGCATCACCACACTGCACCGTTTCCATCAACTATGGCTGCTGGCCATATGCGGACACTGCCCTGGGCACCAACACCAATGCCTTATCTTACAGATGGAGACACTGAGGCACAAAGGGTAGAATCACTTGGTGGCAAGCCAGGATCAGAACCCCTGGCCACAGCCTCTTGGGACCTCACCTTTCCACCAGGCATCCTGCCCGCCCAGTCATCAGGATCCTGGGGAGACAGCACCCCCACCTCACCCTGCCACCCTGCCAGCATCCAGCTCCACCCATCAGGCTCTTGGCCCATTTGTCATACGTGGGAACACCTGGCTGGCCCTTCGCCTAAAACCCCACTCGAGGCAGCACCCACCCTGCCACTTTTGGCCAGGCGAGTTTCGAGTTTCGGGTGCAGCCTCCCCATGAAAACCCTCTCCAGCCTCACCTGTCTCAACAGGTGACACTGAGCATGGGGCTGGGGCCTTAGCCTCGCGGGGAGGGCTCTCCAAGTGCAGACCCAGCGAAATGCACTGGAACTTACCCTGCCAGGGAAGGGAGGAGGGGAGGCTGGATCCTGGGCCCACCACCTGCTGCAGGGCCACAGCTATTGCTATCGCAGTTCCTCAGGACAGCACTATAGCCCAGCACCGTACCCAGGCAGGAAGGTGCACATTTTTAGTGAGCCTGGCCTCTGGGCTTCAATCAGATGACCTGGGTGGCCAGCCTGGGTCATTGGCTGTGCTGCTGCGGCCTGCCCCACCCCACCCGGGGAAAGGCTGTCTCCTCCCTGACCTTCCTCCTCCTTATCAGCTGTCGGAACTGTCAGCTCTTCTGGGACAGAATTCCCAAGTAGGGCGCGGAGGAGCCACCGCAGGGAGCTTGACACAGGCGCTCCTGGGCCGGTTCAGTCTGCCCAGGGCTTTCAGGGTTTCAGACCACCTCCCGGTCCCTGCTCAGAGAGGAGAGAGGCTGGGACCTAGGAACAGACACCAGGCCTTGCTCCACCAGGATGAGGAGAAAATGATCAGTCTCGCCCAAGCCTGGTTTCTGCAGCTGGGCAGTCACGGCAGCTCGGTGGGAGTCCAGTAAACATTTACGAAGCACCTACTGTGTGCCGCGGGGCCCAGTGTGAGGCCAGAAAAGACAGGCGGGGTCTCTCGTGGTGGCCAGAGGGACTGGTCCCCAAACTCGCTCAAGATAGAGTCACCTGGGACGTCCTTACAGGTTCAGATTCTTGACTTGGGACCCCCGTATCAGGATCTCCCAGAGTGGAGCCCAGAAATTTGGATTTTTAACAGGTTCCCAAGCTGTCATCGGGTGATTCTGGGAACCCCTGTTCCAAACAGCACTCTTACCTTCAGGTACTCACCAGGGGCCTTGACAGATACAGGCCCCCTGAACCCCCAGGAGCTGGACACAGCCTCTGTGACTGGCTGTGTGACACAGGGCAAGTTCCTTAACCTCTCTGTGCCTCCCTTTCCTGGACTTTGTGCTAAAAGAACAATAGGTAGTTGGCCTACCTTATCGGATATTTATGAGGAATAAACGAGTTAATCAACATTCAGGGCCTAAAACAATGCCCTACACACAGAGACACACAACACAGACACACATGTGCACACATGCATACACATACATGCACACACACATACATGCACACATACACACATGTGTGCACATACATACACCCACATATACACACAGGTGCACTCACACACATGTATACACACACAGACACATGCACACAGACACGTGCACACGTGCATACACATACTTGCATGCACACACATACACACGTGCACATGCATGCTCACACATACACATACACACAAGTGCACTCACACACCTATATACACATACACATGTGCACACATACACATGCACACAGACATGTACACACAGATACATGGGCACATATGCATAAACATACATGCACACACATATACATAGACACATACGTGCACATACACATACATGCAGGTGCATTCACATACATACACACACGTGCACACAGACGCATGTACACACACGTGCACACATGCATACACATACATGCACACACATACACATACACACATGTGCGCACACATGCACATACAGGTGCACTCACATATGTACACATATATACACATACACATGCACACATGGAGATACATGTACATTCATGCGCGCGCACACACATGCGCGCACACCCCTGACGTGTATTTTTGTCGGGCATCCTGGTGATCCTGACCCAGCCCTGCCAGGTGACTTAGGCTGTGACTCAGTGGGGACAGGGGAAGTGCTGGGCTTGGGACCTGAGCTGGTCCTCGGGGCTGGGCAGGAGTTGCCCATGCAGGGCTTGTTATCTGTGTGAATGAATGAATGAATGAATGAGGTATGAATTGACATTTTTCTTTGCTTTGAATTAGGAGAGCACCAAATTCGCCTCTATAATGCCCTGCTCATTGCAATCTGGTAACGACAGTCACTGGGTCTCTGCCCTGTCCCTTGCACTAGAGATTTCCTTCCCCCACATTCACTGGGCCCTGCTCCAGGACCAGTGATTTCGGACAGGCCCCACCTTGGGAGCTCACGTTCCCGGAGCATCCCCCTCGTCCGTGGCCCTCAGTGCGCTGGGGTGAGGTTTAAAGACTTCCCAGTGTGTTTCCAGCAATAAAGCAGGCAGAGGTTTCCCCCGAAAGCCAGACATCCTGCTGTTCTTGAAAACCCAGGAAGCCTGGCCACATGGGGTGACACTTTCAGCCTGCCCACAGCAGGCGCTGAGTCAGCTGTCCGTGGGGTGAGCTCTCTGACCCCACAGTGGTACGGAGGTCCCTGCTGACTGACACCCTGCCGGAAGCTGAGCTGTGACTGAGCCTCCAGCCGCTCCATCCTCAGGAACCTGCCCAGAGCCCTGGAATTCCTGGAGGGCCCCAAGCTCCTGGTGGCCACAGGTGTGTGCCCTGGCCACTAGACCAGGGAGGCCAGGCCCTGGGGCTGAGAAGAGATTAGTCCCAGGCCACTCTCTACCATGGGCCCTCTGCAGGTCAAGAGCCTGCAGGGGACCAGGGGCCTCGCTGGGTGCTTCTCTTTGTGTCTCTGACTTGGGTGTCAACCCCCCACCCCCAGCCCCCAGTGAGGTCTAGTCAGCTGTCCCCATTTCCAAGGGCAGAGACAGGGTCTAGCAGCCCAGCAGCTTGGACACATTCTTACCCTGGAAGCCTCAAGCTGGGTCTGCGCCCAGGCGCCTCCCACCGCTAACGTCACAGAGACTCGGAGCTCTTCTGTGTGGACGTTCTGACCTCTGCCCTCCCCAGCCCATCGGGTCCTCTCCCGGGGCTGAGCCGTGTCAGGAGCCTGCATTTAAAATCCCAGCCTCAGTCTCCCTGTCTGCATCTGGAAGGGTTTGGCTGGGCACGCTCTGTGCACCTTCCAGTGAGGGTGCGGGGCTGAGTTACTGAGCAGGGACCTCCTACCTGCCAGACTGTGGGGAGGCATTTTCCTTCTCCACCGACACCCCCACAGCTCCAGCGGGCTGAGGGGGGCTGGGATGGTGTGAGAGCCAGAGCGAGACACCTCTGCTCCCTTCTCGTTGTCAAGAACTCCCTAACGACAGGAGGGTCCACACCATGGCAGCCTCCCAGCCTCCTTTTAATCTAAGGTGGACTCAGAACTCACATGAGAAGAGGCTTCACTGATGTGTACAAGATGTGTGTGAGGCCAGGCACGGTGGCTCACGCCTGTAATCCCAGCATTTTGGGAGGCTGAGGGGAGAGGATTGCTTGAGCCCAAGAATTTGAGACCAGCCCGAGCAATGTAGTGAGACCTTGTCTCTACAAAAAATTAGCCGGGCATGGTGGCATGCACCTGCAGTCCCAGCTAGTTGGGAGGCTGAGGTGGGAGTCTCACTTGAGTCCAGGAGGTAGAGGGTGCAGTGAGCTATGATGGTGCCACTGCACTCCAGCCTGGGTGACAGAGTGGGACCCTGTCTCTAAAACAAACACACAAACAAAAATATGCATAATTCCTTGTGCCTTGGGGACTGGCACTATGGAGCCAGAATTCATTTAAAAACACATGTCTGGACATGGTGGCTCATGCCTGTAATCCCAGCACTTTGGGAGGCTGGGATCACAAGGTCAAGAGATCCAGACAATCCTGGCCAACATGGTGAAACCCTGTCTCCATTAAAAATACAAAAATTAGCTGGGTATGATGGTGTGCACCTGTAGTCCCAGCTACTCAGGAGGCTGAGGCGAGAGAATCGCTTGAACCCAGGAGGCGGAGGTTGCAGTGAGCCAAGATTGCACCACTGCACTCCAGCCTGGGGACAGAGTGAGACTCGTCTCAAAAAAACAAAACAAACAAACAAACAAATCACAAGTTACCTCTGTATTGTCTTACTGTATAAGACTGTTCTAGAAATAAATAAAGCCAAGTGCACCTTCTTTTGGTCAGTCTTGATCCTGAAAGTGCCGGCCAGGCTACATGCTAGGGCAGAGGCGGACGGAGATTTGACAGGGGCCCCGTGAGGCGAGTCTCCCACGGCTGGGAGGAGTTTGCAGGGCGAGTGAGGGAGTGAGGGGTGAAAGGTGGCCTTGAAGGGCAGGCATGGCCCCCTGCGTGGAGGCCACCCACGAGAGGCTGGAAGATCCCACATAACGATGGACACTGCTGGACCCAGGCCCCAGGCAGCAGAAGCAGAGACCCGCAGCAGCTAGCACACTGCTCCTTTGTTTCTCTCTGGGATAAGCAGTACACCCCGAGGCCAGAGCAAGACACAGAGACAGGCAAAGGAAAGGTGGGTGGTCTGGCAGGGCAGAGACAGTTGGACCTCCTGAGTGGGGGAATCCCAGCTTCCCACCGGCTGAGGGCAATGGGGTGGGTAACACTGAGGCCACACAGGACCTGAACTGCGCCCTTCTGACCTGGCCGCAGGAGCTGGACCTCACCTCTCCCCGGGACCCACCCTCTCCAAATCCAGCTTGGGCCCTGACACCAGGGGTCTGCCCAGCCCAGCAGGGAGTCAGGAGCCACTGAGAGTGACGGGCAATGTTCAGTAGAACAGTGACTGCGTGGGAGGCAATCTCAATGTATTCCCCGAGGCAGATGAGATCTCAAAACATTGTGCTTCTAAAAATGCTCTTAAGAAGAAAAAAGTTGGACAGAAGAATATGGAAACATTTGCTGTGGTCATCAGAGTGACAGGTTGGAGTGAATAAATGGACTAAATGTTCACTATCCTCTTTCTGTATTTTTCATGTGCATTACTTTTAAAATCAAGATTATTTTTGCAATCAAGAAATGTGATTAGTGTGATAATAAAAGCCATTTGTTGGTGCAAGTGTATAGAGGATAGTGTTTCTGGGAGTTTATAGACAAAAGAGGTGTCCCTCTTCAGGGGTCCAGAGCCCCCGGCCCAGCCCAAGCACAGCACACCTTGCACAGGGGGCTCCTAGGGCCCCGGTCTTCAGCAGCCCCTGACTCAGGGCCCCCGACTCCCCGCCGCAACAAGTTTGCAATCCTTTAGGCTGTTACCTGCCTGTGGTGTTTCCCCACAAGCACGCATTGTGAACAAGCGTGTGATGGGCCATGGGAACCCTGGGGCAGCTCTGCCTGGTAGCTTTGAGCAAGTCCCTCCTCGTGTGTAGACAGAGCACCAACCTCTGCAGCTCCCCAGACACTTACAGGCCCAGGTAGTCGCAGCCTGGAGAGGATGGCCCTGACCCACCACTGCCCTCTAGCGGAAAATCAGAAAAACAACAGCAGCACACAGGATTGAGCTCTGGTCTGGGACAGGCGCTGGGCTAAGACCCTCCTGTTCCTCCCCTCAGTGAGAGTGCCCCGAGGGCACGTTCCTAAACCAACCTCTTCCATGGATAGGAGAGGGGCATGGCTTGCCCAGGAAGTGGTGGGCTGGGCTTCATCTGGCTGTCTCTAGTTGTGAGATCCCCAGCCCTTAAGCATATAGTAGTACTGTATTGAACGGCAGATAACATGCATGGATCTCTGCAATGGAGGGACAATGTCCGGTGAATGTATCCTGCATGTGTTGACTCAGCTACCACTCCACTTGGCTGGCCCATCTGATCACCAGCATAGCCTGCGAGGTGGGGACTTCTGGCTTCACTCTTTAGAGTGGCGAGCTGACAGATGATGCGGGGGTGGAGGGTCCCAGCATCTCCTGCTGGGGAGTGAGATGAACGTGGGGATGGCCCAGGCACTCTGGCCCCGTGGCCTGGACTCCACCATCATACGTTACCTCCCTGGTGGTGTCTTCTTCCATGCCTGTGGCACCCGGTCACAAGTTGATTGCATCAAGTTGAGGCCCTGCACTGGGGCTCAGGTGTCTCTGCCACTGGACACAGGGAGCTGTTTCATGGAGCAAGAACAGGGGCTTTCAGCCGGAAGACCTGGTTTGCATCCCACCTCCACCAAACCCCCAGTGTGTGACCCTGGGCAGCTGCCCCACCTGAGCCTAGGAGACATTTACAAAGTCAGGATGGGATTACAGGCAGGCCTGGCCTGGCTGGGATTTGTGGATTGATGTCTGAGGAGTGTGCTGTGGGTGCCCATGGTGGCAGCTGCCGGCAAAGACAGAAGACAGAGGGGGTTCCATGCCCTGGCAAGCCCCAGGAGCTGCCTCCACCTGGATCACCTGTCTCTGCACAGGCTGATGAATTCACCTGGCCCTGATCCTTCCAGCTGTATTTTCTGGAGTCAGACCCTTAACCTCTCTAAGCCTCAGTTTGTTCATCTCACAAATGGGGCTCATGCATGAGCAGGTTCAGAGGTGGATCCTCCCCCAGTGAACCTTCAGATGAGACCACAGACCCTGCCAATGCTGACTGCAACCTCATGAGTGGCCTTCAGCCAGAGGCATCAGATTCCTGACCCACAGAAACTGCAAAAATAAATGCCGTTTTAAGCCACTAACAATACAGGATTCAGCCTCCCTTCCTCCCCAGCCCCCATGGAAGCACTGTTTGTGATTAAATGAAGGCAGGCAAGGTGAGGTTCATGGTTCCAACTGTGACTGTGTGCCAAGCACACGTAGGGTCTGTGCTTCTACTCTGCCATTTGCTGCCTACTGGGGAGGGCGTGGCCTCATGTGCCTTGCTTCTCTCACCTGTGAAAGGGAGCAGTCTCTGGCTCTGTTGGGAGGAGGTCGTGCAGGTGAGGCGCCAAGGACACTTAGTAATTTGAGGGTTGCTCTGGTGTCAGGCCTTTGTCGTGTAGCTGTTGCTGCATTAGTGCCCACTCCCTTCCCCCACGGCCCCTGGAAAGGCAGCGCCTCTTCCCAATAAGAAAACACAGGAAGGTCCCAGGTCTGTTTGTACCTTGGGAGAGCAAATAATAAACAGCCTGACTTTCTGGAAGGACAAGGATGAGAGTGATCTGATAAAATGCTCTGGTAGGCCCCCTTGGTCCGTCCAATTCACTAAAAACACTGGGATTAGAATGTACTTCACCTTGGTGTTTCTGGCTCTACCAAAAGCTGCTGTGTGACCTGGGGCAGAGCCCTCAACCTCTCTGAGCCTGAGTGTCCCCAGGTGTGAAGTGGGTCGGGTGGACCGGATGACATAAACTTGTGGTGGCCCTGCCCCGTTCTCTTCTCTCCTGCCCACCTCTGACTCCTGGAGTCCTCCGTTTCCCTAGTCTGCCTTTTTACCCAAGTTCCAGACTTTACCGAATCAATTGATCGATCGATCTAAAACCTCCAGCTCCTGGCCTGAGGGCGCTTATTGCACAACTCATTGAAGCCCCTCCTCCTGCGCAGTTCCGCCCCTGCCAGCCCTGCGAGGCCAGTGCCAGCTCCCTTTTATGGAGGAGGAGCGGCGAGGGCTCAGGAAATATCTGGGTGTCACAGTTGGTCGGGGTGTGGGGCGGTCTAGTCGGCCTAGTCTGGGTCTCTTGCACTCCAGAGGGCTACCAGGAAACCCAGCCCGGGGGGGAGGCCACAGGCCAGGAAGGGGCCCCAGACAACCCGAGAAAGGTGGGAGAGAGGGGAGGCAGGGCATGGCTAAGCCTTGGGCTATGGTGGCCGCTCTTCCTCACCTCTGGCCCTGCCCCCAGAGTCCCTTCTGCCAGGCTGGCTGGCACCTCTGCTCCTGACCTCCAGCCCCGAGGGGCAGGTGTGGCCACCTTGGCCATGGGCAGCAGCAGGTAGCTTGAGTTCCCCCTGGGTGTGCTCTGCAGCAGAAGGCCCGGGTTAGTAAGCTATGGGGAGTGATTTCCCAGGAGGAAGGGCACAAGTGGGCAATTACTGACCCTGGTGTAGTGGATGAACATTCCAGAATCCAGACTCGCCCTGGCAGAGCAACTTCAACCTACCGTGCGCCTTCAGAGTGCACTGCGGGCCTGGTCTCCAGTCCTGGCACTGCCATCTCCAGTTCCGTGACCCTGGGAAGGCCTCTCCCCGAGTCAGCCTTGGTTTCCTCATCTGTGCAAGGGCGATGGTGGTACAGGCTCAGTGAAGGATTCTAGGTAGCCTGAGGGAATGCCGTGTGCCCGGCGTAGGAGGGTGCTTATGTGGCGGTAGTGTTGTTTCAGTACTATTTTTTTTTAAACTTTTATATACAGTAACAGTTACCTTGTTTGGGTTCTCACCATTCTGAGTTTTATCCTGTGTGTCCATCCATTTACTCACCCACCCCTGCAAAAATAAAAGGTAATTTCATCACTTCTTAAAAACAGGTCTTTGTGAATTCAGTGTCTTTCCTGGCAGGCGGTGGAGCTGGTTAAACGACTCAGATGTCTGGTCCTTGTCCTGTCTGGTTTGTGTGCGCTGGGGTTCCCATGTCTGTTCAGCTTTGATTCCTTTGCAGTGAGGTCAGGAGTGCCCCATGGGTACACTGCCTGGGACCCTCGTTAGGGTCAGACCCTGAGGCATACTCAGCTTGGGGGTGAGCTGGGGGTTCTCAGCTGCCTGCCTGAGTGATCTCCCAGCACTGGAGGGCAGTTGACACATCAGGGGAGCAGGGATGTGCAGGACTCCCAGGAAACTGAGCTGTCGAGTCAGAGAGCTGGGGGAGCCCCTCTTCCCGCCATCTGCATGTGTGGATGGGGCTGGCTTCATGAGCACCTGCTCATGCACTTCACCCTGCGAAACCGTCACCGCCAGCCTGCGGGCTGTGTGTGAACATGCCCATCGCGAAGACGAAAAGAGTGAGGCCGGAGAGGGAGTGGCAGTGGGGCAATGGTGACACTGGTTCTGTGGGTCCTGGGCATTTCTGCTCAGAAACCCACATGGGGACCTCTCCCTGATGAAAGTTCAGAGCCCACTGGTGTCTGCGTCTTCTCCCCCACACTTCCCTTTCCTTCTGTGCAAGAAAGCAGATAGTTGGCTATTTGGAGAGTAGGTTGGATTACTCACCGTCAGCAAGGACCCCAGCACACCCTCCCACAGCTCCCTCACAGCAACTGGGATGAGCTCAGGATCCTCGGGGCAGGAGGCTAATGTGAGTGAAACATCTCTTGATTTTTCCTTCCCTTTGGCCTTTCTCTTTAAGGATTCCCTGAGAAGATGGAGCCCCAATGCCCTCAGGCATCCATCCTCAGAATGAAGCCACCGCCCTGCCCCTGGTATCCACAACGGTCAGGTCCCAAATGTCCCTGGGAGAACTGTGAACAGAGGGTCCTCTGCGACAGAACCCCAGGCTGGAGGGGTGGCAGGGCTGATCCTCCGCTTCCAGCAACTCTGCTTTCCCTCCCTTCCACCCCAGTCTCTTCCCCTGTCATTTCCCTGCATCTCCCCCCTGTTTCTTCCTCTCTGGGTCTTTCTCCTTCCCTCCCTCTCTCTCTCCAGTTGTGTATATGTGGGTGTCTGTGGTCTCTGTCCGTCTCTCCATCTCTCTCCTGGGTCAAGTCTGCAATTGCTGTTACTCAGACATCTCAGGCACAAAGACTTAGCCACTTTCATTTGCTGAGAGCCCAAGGAGCCCAGCGTCTGCAGCTGGCATGTGAGGCTTCTGGGTACCTGCCCACCAGCCTGGGTTCCTGCTCCCCACTCCTTCCCTGCCTCAAGCTGTTCCCCCACCCACACCCCTCTCTGGAAAGCAGAGCTGGAGACCCAGTTCCGGAAGAGGAAGTTTATTTCTAAAGGGCCCAGGGCAACAGGAGTGGGGCTGGGGAGAGGGAGCCGGGAGGGAGGCCCATATGGGGGGGCATTGTCTCTGGACTTCTCCCCTGCGGGCACCTGGGGCTTGATGGTCGAGATCGTCAGAGGAGCCGAGCAGAACGTGACTTAGAATTGTCCACTTGCAGGCTGGGCACGTGACTCTCGCCTGTAACCTCAGCATTTTGGGAGGCCGAGGTGGGTGGATCACCTGAGGTAGGGAGTTCGAGACCAGCCTGGCCAACATGGCGAAATCCAGTCTCTACTAAAAATATAAAAATTAGCCAGGCATGGTGGTGGGTGCCTGTAGTCCCAGCTACTTGGGAGGCTGAAGCAGGAGAATCACTTGAACCTGGGAGGCAGAAGTTGTGATTAGTTGAGATCTTGCCACTGCACTCCAGCCTGGGCAACAGAGTGAGACGCTGTCTCAAAAAAAAATAAAATAAAATAAATTGTCCACTTGCAGCTCGGAAAAGGGGGCCATGCATTCATAGGCTCCCATGCCCATGGGTCAGTGTGCCTGTGGCTGCCAGTTCCCTCTCAGGACTGGGCCGGCATGCCAGGAAGCCCCAAGACCATCCCACGTCGGATGTCAGTGAAGCCAGGGGCAGAATCAGAGACACATCTGCAGGTGGCCAAGGCAGCAGTGCAGTCAGATTCTAATTCTGCCTCGCTGGTTTCCCCCACCTGACCAGGGCTATGGGAAGGCCGCCCCTCAGGTGCCCCTACAGTCCACCCCCATGTGGCTCCCCTACTCCTGCCTCAAAAAGACCCACCATGGGACCTCCAAGCTGCTCACCATCTCTGCAGACTCCTCCAGGAGGGTCAGCCGGACAAGCCCTGGCCCCACGCCTGTGGGTGATCCCAGGGCTATGGTGGACACCACCATCTCCTCCACCAGCCACTCCCACCGTGCACCCTGGACAGCCCGTCGGTCAGGCTTGGTGACCCATACCCCCAGCTCTAAGGTATCTGAGCCCTGAGTCATTTGTGTCTGCCAGTCAGTAGTTGTTGCAATTGCCTATTTACCATTATCTCTGGGCATGGAAGAATCTAGAAACGCTCCAGTGAAGCTTCTGGGCTGAGGCTCCTCATTCCTCCCTGCTCTCATGGTGAAGGCGCACCTCCAGCTCTCGTGGTAATAAGGGTAATTTGCAGTTTTCTGCCCCCTCCCTCCCAGTGGAAGAACTCTTCATTGCCTTCCCGTCCATTGGGATGAGTAGCCCATTAATAGTCAGGTTCAGGTTCAACGGGTTCAACAGATTCGACAGAGACGTTTTTCCTTCCCTTGGCAGAAACATCGCCATCCTCCTACCCTGAACCAAGACCTCTGATGCCACAGAGCTCAAGACTGAAGGACAAAGGTCACAGGGAGGTCCCTGCAAAGGACGGAGCTTCTGCCCTTTGCTTCCAGGCCCTGTGCGCTGCCTGTGGGTTTGGTGCACATGCTGTGTCCTGAGAACTAGGACCCAGCCCTCAGCACGCAGCTCAGAAGGCTGAGCCTCGGGTGGGTCATTCTAGCACCCGGCAGCTGTCCTGAGATGGGGTGTGTGGAAGGACAAGTGAGCCCCGTGGTCAGGAGCTCATTATCTCACTGTCTTTGTTGCAAAATGGGACATTTGGTCTGAGCCCCCTCCCCAGGAAGTTGCATAGACAATACTATCCATTGCCATTAGTAAATAAGTCCTGATCACAGTCTGCAAGACTTTTTGCCAGCCTGCATTGGGCGGGGAGCTGGGGACCTAGGGAACATTCTGTACTGGACATATTTCTCCTTCCATCTTTCAGTGAGGTGAATGTAAGGAGGCTCCCTGACACACAGTGGGGATCCCTTTCTTCCTGAGTCTTGCCTGAAGTAGAGTTGAGAGGTGTCATCTTTCTTTCCACCTCTGAAGAGGGGTCAGGGAAGCCAGAGCCTCTCAGGAATCCCCCAGGCACACCCGCCAGGCCAGGGAGCAGGTGAGGGGTGAGGGCCCCTGCAGTGTTCTGCTGCCTAAACCAAAAGCAATCCAAATGCCATGGTATTTTGAGGGAGACCATGCCAAGGACACTTAAGCCCACTGGCATTCATTTCAGTGACATCACAGACACTGATGACTTGCGGCTTCGTGGAGTGTTATAAATAATGAAGTACTCAAGTCCACGTGGCTCAAATGAAAAAATCTTCCTTGGTTCATGGACTGGGAAGTCCAGAGGTAGGTGGACCTCAGGACTGGCTTGATCCAGGGGCTCTGAGACCACTTCTTTACAATTGGGTTCACTCTCAGGCTCACTTCCCACATGGAGACAAAATTGCCCAAGTGGTCCCTGGCATACATCCCACACTGCAATAACCAAAGCAGGAGAGAAGGCAGCTCCCAAACTCTCTGCGGAAGGTGGAGATGTTCTTTCCAGCCTTTCTCAGCAAGCCACCTGCCATACTCCATTGGACCCGAATTGGGTCATATGCCTTTCCTGGAGCAAATCTTTGTGTCCAGGGATGTTAACTAATGTAGCCTGCCTGTCTCCAGAGATGGGGTCATCTTTTGACTCATTAAAACCTTCTGAGCTGGATGTGGAGTCACTCACTTACTGAAAAGTCCATGGCCTGCATGGGGGTAGGTGTTGTGGCCCTTGCACAAAAAATTGGGGTGCTATAAGCAGGGAGCAGGGGAAATGGGAGTGAAGTAAACAACCCACCCAAAAACAGAGACTATGGTGTGTCTGACTGGCTGCCCCACCATCTCCACACTCATATGCCTAATGAGATCACAGTTACAAGCCTGCACAGTCTCTGGACCCAAGACCTCAGAAATCAGGAAGGGAGGGTGATTAAAGATCTTACATGAAACTACCCCTTCCCTTCTGTCCCTTTGTGTTGGCTGAAGGCAGATGTTTGGGTGCTGTTTGATGAGGGCAATGTCTGCCCATTTTTCACAGGTTGGGTGTCACGGCTGGGATAGAGGGGATTTCTGATC
Organism: Rhinopithecus roxellana; assembly: GCF_007565055.1. NCBI lineage: Eukaryota > Metazoa > Chordata > Mammalia > Primates > Cercopithecidae > Rhinopithecus > Rhinopithecus roxellana. The sequence continues at coordinate 180,857,968 of NC_044550.1, read as the reverse complement.
CTCGATAGTATGCCTGCAATTAGGGTAGTCTGCCACCAGAGGGCAGCAAAGTAAAAAAAAAAAAAAAAAAAGCTCTTTCGCCTTGGCATCCTGAGAAATGTAGATGATCACATATTTTCTCCATGAAATTATGAGTAACTTTTATGCTAAAAATACCACTTCATTATACAACTAGGTTCCTCTCAGATGTTTGCTCATCACCTACTGTATGCACGGTAAGCCCCCAGGCCTCTGCATCCAGTGACGAAAAGGGACAGGAAGGAAGGGATGGTTAGCAGAAGCAGTGCTCTGAGATGCACGCTGTGTTGGCTGTGCGCTGTGGGGGAAGCCAGACTGGCCTCACCCCACAGGATCTGTAGGGGCAGGTTCTTCAAGTCTCAGGGTTGGGAAGTGTGCTTCTTCTCAGCAATTCTTCTAATCCTGTGGACACAGAGAATTATGTAACTGACCCTGTTCCTCTCTGCTGGGGCTGCCTGGCAGTGCAGAGAGGAAGGAGGGGCTGCCCTCAGCTGTGTCACCACCTGCGGCAGAGATTCGAGGGCTTGACCTCAGCCCCAACTTCCTCCCAATCTATGTAGCTTTCCTTAACTCTAGTTTTCTTACCAGCTTTTAGAAAGATCTTTCTGTAGTAATGCTTTCTTTGTAAGAAGCCCCATATACTCTTTAGAACAAGATAGGATAAAAACACTCGATTTTTAATGTTCCAGGTGCTGCAATCAAAAAGTCAAGTAAAACACACAGGCCTTCCTGGATTTTCTGGCCCCATCCTTTACCTGGCCCATTACCTCGGCCCTGTCAAATCTCAGCTTTCCTCAGGGAAGCTCATAGCGCTCAAAGCTCACTGTTTAGTGAGGGAGACGGACAAGGAAACAATCAATGACGATCCCAAGCGACCAGCATCCCAAGTGCTCTTAATGCCTTCAACAGATTGGATGAGGGTGATCCTCTTATTATGAAGGGTGATCTCCTTAAAGTCATTTTATTATTATCAAACCATTAGCATTATCATCAAACCACGTAGTTCCTGCTCCAAAGAGGAAGTTCCAGGACTCATGGAAACCTGGGGGTTGCCCAATTCAGCCGGGGGCCAGGGAGGACTTCTAGGAGGAGATGATGTCTGGGCTGATCCTTAAAGACTGAAGAGAAGTTGGCCAGGCAGAGGAGGAGAGGGAGGCCCCTGGCAGGCAGGAGCGTGATGGAGTGGAATTTGCTTTGATTTAGTAAATCCTTCTGGCTGCAGAAGAAGGAATGTGGGTGGGGAGAGTGGAGCAAATAGAGCAGGAGAAGGTGCCTGCACGTGTGTCCCACTACACTGTGGAAGGACTTGGAGGCAGGACCTGAAGTTGGACTGATGTGATGGAGCCGGAAGAGAAGCCTCCCAGAGGGGTTCTCAGGTGTCAGGGAGAGCAATGGGGTGGCAGCAGGTGCCATTTCTGGAGCTGGGAGGAGCTTAGGACAGGCTGAGCTCAGCCAGGGGCCTTCAAGTCATGGTGTCAGGGAGCCCAGGGAATTATAGATTTGGAAAGTATATCAGTCTGGCTTCTCCAAAGAAACAGAACTGATAGAAACAGATGGATGGTGGGTGGATGGTGGATGAGTGGCAGATGCATGGATGGGTGGATGAGAGTGGATGGATGGATAGGTGAATGGATGGTGGATGGGGGTGTGGATGCATGGATGGTGGGTGGATGATGGATAGATGGATGGGTAGATGGGTGGTGGATAAAGGGGTGGATAAGTGGGTGGATAGGTGGATGGACAGATGGATGGATGTATGAGTGGATAGGTGGTGGATAGATGGGTGAATGGGTGGTAGATGGATGGCGGTATGGGTGAATGGATGAACGGATAGGTAGATGGATGGATGGGTGGATAGACAGATGGAGAGATGAATGGGTGGATGGGTGGTGGATAGATGGGTAGATGAGTGGTGGATGGGTAGATAGATGGACAGATGGATGCATGGATGGGTGAATGGGTGACAGATAGATGGCTGAATGGATACATGGGTGGATGAGTGGTGGATGGATGGCTGTATGGGTGAGTGGATGATCAGATAGGTAAATGGATGGATGGGTGGATGGGTGGTGGATGGATGGGTGGATGGATGGATAGGTGATGGATGGCTGCTGGATGGGTGACTGGATGAATGGATAGATGGATGGATAGATGGATGGACAGGTGGATAGATGGGTAGATATATTAATGTATGGGTAGATATATTAATGTATAATTAATGTAATGGATGGGTGGTAGATGGATGGATGGTGGGTGGATGGATGAATGGATGAATGAATGGGTGGGTAGGTAGGTAAGCAGACAGGTACAAAGGACAATTGATAGGTAAACAGGGTTCTATTTTAAGGAATGGTCTCATGGTATTGTGGCGGCTGACAAGTTCGAAATCTGCAGGGCAGGCTGGCAACTCAGGCAGGAGGTGGTGCTGCAGTCTTGAGGCAAATTTTCTTCTCCACTGGAAACTGCTTTTGCTCTTCATGCCTTCAACAGATTGGATGAGGGTGATCCCCCTATTATCAAGGGTGATCTCCTTTACTTAAAGTCATTTTATTGTTATCAAACCATTAGCATTATCATCAAACCACGCAGTTCCTGCTCCAAGCAGCTTGGCCACAGCGAAAGAAGAAATTCTAGTGCGGACTGCCTTGCTCTGGTCATCTCAGGGAGCCGGGTCCAGCCCCATCCAGCTGACTGCACATTTCTTGGCCTTGGTGAGCCTGCACTGTCTCATCTGTAAGACTGGGTGACACTCAGCACCATGATCTCAAGGGAACACCCAATTGCGAGGCCCGTGGAACAAGCACTTTGTAAGTTATACAGGCAAGGCCTCCTGATTAAGCTTCTTCAAAACCTTATCCTTTCCATGCCCACACAGCAGCTCTGGGAAGCACAGCCTGGTGACAAAGTTGCTAAGAAGAGACACAATGTCTTGCTTGATCAGCAGCTGGGGGGCAAACTTGAGCTTGCCGGTGAGGCCAACAAGGCCAGGCCCAGGCTTCTGGCAGGACCCGTCTGCCCTCCCAGGACAAGAGCTGCTCTCACTATCAGGGATGGCTGACTTCTGAGTCCCTTGCAGGGCTGTGTACCTGCGTGGTCGCCAACCAAGGGTCACATGGCTCGGGGAGCACTGTGGCTTCTGGCCTCCTGAGGACCTGGCCCCATCTGACCTTGTCTCTCTGGGCTTCCATTTCTTCTCCCCAACTGGGAGCCCTCAGACTTGCAGTTTTCCTCCCAGGTCCCACAGGCCATGGCTCTGGAAGACCATGCCCCTTGTGGGGTCCAATAATGGTGGTCCCCTCTGGTGGGGTACATTGTACCTTCCAGAAGGATATGTTGAAGTCCTAACCCCAAGATTTAGCTCCCGGGAATGTGACCTTATTTGGAAATCAGGTCTTCAAAGAAATGACTGGTTAAGATGAAGTCAGACAGTATTGGGTTAGGGTGGGCCCTCCATCCTAGGTCCAGTGTCCTTATGAGAACAGAAGGGGAACATTCAGAGAAGAATGCCGTGTGACAGCAGAGGCAGAGTGCAGAGATCAGCCTCCGGCGCCGGGAGAGATGCCCTGCCTTTGTTCAAGCCCCTTCGGGAAAGCCTGTGGTCCTCTGTTTCGCAGCGTGGCTGACTCATGCACCTGCCTGCTCTAGCTGAGCTTTTTCATCTCTCACTTCCAGCACAGGGGCAGGTATGCAGTAGGTGCTGAATAGATGTGGCCCCTCACCTCCCAGCTTGCTGCCTGCTCTGCTCTCCCTTTCTCGCTCCTTCCCAGGTGCTCCTGATGTTCCTCATCTGTTTCCCCTGCACAGGAATAAAATTTAATCAAAGGAAGGCCTTTTGGAAGACCAGCCACATCCAAGCCTTGCACGGTGTGAGTCATATTCCCGAATCAGGCCTATACATTCTGCTTCCTTCCATCACTTGTAATGAACCATCTCTTGTGAGTTTTCTGTGATGGCAAAACATTGCCAAATCTACAAACCACTCTGAGTTAACTGGGCAGCTGGAATTGTGGCATAGATCAAGTGTTAGGGAGAACAGATACCTGTGTAACCCAGGGCTACGCTTCCCCTCCTGACCCACCCGGAGGCGTCAGGCAAGGCATTGGCATGTGAGGGTGAGGCTGGGCCTGACCTAACTGAAAATCCAGGTGTGTGGACCCATGCTTGAGAGATAGGCTCCAAGCCATGAGTCACATGCTATTTTTACTCCTGGTTTCATATGGCGTGGTTTTAAATTATTGAGCAACTGGAAAGATCCCACAATGAAATCATATTTCATTTGTTTCTCCATTTGGCTGTGAAGTCAATCAATTCCTGGACTGTATTTAGAGATGAAGAAATACATCTCTAAATGCCGCTTTGGTGAGAGAAAGCCTGGAGGCTCCCTTACAGTGCAGAGCCCCTGACGGCCTCAGGACGCCGTCTGTTCTGTCTGCTGCCCTGCGTCTCTGACTTGCTGGGTTTCCACACCGCTGGGTTTCCAGAGCGGGCACCTTCTTTCTAGATCAGGCCCCAGGTGAGCGCAGCCACACTGTGCTGCTCTCCATAGAAGCAATTTGTGGGAAGCCCCAGCAGACCCAGGGAGAGGTCAGGACGGCGGGAAAGGGGCTCAGGCAGGTCTGACCTCTTTCCTTTGCTGAGTGGGAGTGGCAGCCTCAGTGCGGGTACCCGCTGATCCCGCAGTTCAGTGGGCACTCTCCTCTGATCTGGAGACCCCCTGGGGGAGTGGAGGTGGCACCCGACTTTGCTAGAGGACCAGGGAGGCTTGTCCAAGGAGGGGATCTCAACCAAGGTCCAGAGAGTGAGCCTGAGCTGTCCGGGAGAAGACAGGGCACTCCCAGCAACCCAGGGTGGGGGCAGCAGGCCTGGCACGGCTTGGGCCCAGCGGAGCAGGTACCCTGGCCATGGGCCTCACACTGAACCCCACGACTCCCAGCTTCATCCCTTGACCTCTTGAATACCCCCTGGAGGGGATGACAGATTCCGGAGGGCCATGGGGCTGAAGCCCACGGGCTCTCTCCTCAGCGGGGCCCTGGTGTGCGTCCTACCTGCTCCACTTGGTCATAGTTTGCAATTGGGTAAGTGAATGCCTCAGGTTTCCCATCTGTGACATTGGGATGATGATGATACAATGACAATGACAGAGTCCTCTGAGCCTTGGTGCAGAGCTGCAGGACACAGCAGCCCTGGCCGTCACTGTTTGCCTAGCCTGGCCCCTGGGAGCTCTGAGGTGCAGTGTCACACGTCCCTCCACCTCTGAGCTAGCCTGGAGTCGCTCCCACTGGGGCTTAGACAGGACCCCTCTATGGAGGCTCCCCTGGCCCCTAAAGCAGCCGCCAGCCCATGGGATGCTGGCCCCTCTCCCTCCTGGCCCCTCCTGGCCCAGCCTCAAGAAACCCACAGCCCCACCTGCCCCAGTCCATGTGAGGCTGGCACTGTGGGGTCTGCCCCAGCCCCCAACCCCATCCAGCATGTGTCCTTCTACACTTTCTAAGAGCTTCACACCCTCTGAAAGGGCAATAGCTTTTTCAGGACAAACGATCCTAATTTTGAAGCAATTTAAAGGCCACAGAGCAGTAACAGGTGCCTGTGCTTGTGGTGGGGGCATTTATCATGAAGAGAACAAGTCTCTACCTGTGGTCACAGGACTCACATTTTAGGAAGCCTCACCAGCTCAGCCATGCAGGAAAAGCATCCCCCAGACACACCATGGCAGGGCTCTTCACGCAAGCACCTGGCTTTATGTTCGCAATAGACATTTGTGAAGGTGCGTGTTTGTGTTGAATCGTCTTTTTGTTTTTTCTTCTTTTTTTTTTGGATGGAGTCTCGCTCTGTCATGCAGGCTGGAGGGCAGTGGCATGATCTCAGCTCACTGCAACCTCCGCCTCCCAGGTTCAAGCAATTCTCCTGCCTCAGCCTCCCCAGTAGCTGGGATTACAGGTGTGCGCCACCATGCCCAGTTAATTTTTGTATTTTTAGCAGCGATGGAGTTTCTCCATGTTGGCCAGGCTGGTCTTGAACACCTGACCTTGTGATCCGCCAGCCTCAGCCTCCCAAAGTGCTGGGATTACAGGAATGAGCCACCGCACCCGGCCGCCTTTTTGTTTTTTTATGGTTACCTCTATCACCAGGTCCAGGACCCCACATGTAAACCTGGTGCCCCAGGGAAGCAACGTTCGGCTTCCGACGGCTTGGCCTGGGGCATGGTGGGCCACAGACCTGGGGCTACCCTCCCTGCATTCTACTCCCTCCATCTCTGGAACAACCCACATCCCACAATAGTGGTTAGGACACTCAGAAAGAGTGGGTGCCCTACTGGGGGTTCCGACCATTGTCTTCTGGCCTCCTGCGGGCCTGTCACCTTCCTGCTGGCCCTGGACCTGCCCCTGGGCAGACCCCCATAACATTGCTGTCCTCCCCGAAGCCCAGAGCACCCCGTCATAGAGTAGGGGAAAGGTGGACACATCACCTTTAAGTGTCTCCTAATCCCAAAAGAAGGCGGAGTGCCTGAAAGCGCGTCCCAGGGAGGCCAGTCCAGGGGTACATCCTGAAGCCTCCAACCAGGGGCACCAGGAGGAGTGAAGGAAACCCCGCCCTTTAGCTGGTGCCTTGGAAAGCTCTCGCTTTCCCCCTAGTGCTTCCTGGAATGAGAAGCCTGGGTCAAGTTGCTTCCCCTCTGTAAGACTCCTGTCTGCAGAGCAGAGAAGTCCACAGTCCACTGAAGCAGGCAGATCCTCAGGCAGGAGCGGTACAGTCAAGGGCTGTGCTGAAAATGTGGGCGTGGAAATGGGCAGATGGGGCCTGGGGCCTTTGAGGCCACTGCCTGGGGCACCCACCTATGAGGGGCTTGACAGGATCCCCAGTGAAATGGGATGGGAGCCCCCAGGGGAACCTGGATAAGCAATGGAGGTAGAAGGGAGTCCCCTGGAGCTCAGGTCTCTACCCCCTGCCTGCTGCAAGGGATATGGGTCACTGCAGGGCTTCCCTGTGTGGTGCAGGGCATGTGAGCTGAGGCAGGAGGAGGAGGGCAGGGGCTCCTGCTTCCATATTGGTACCCCCCAAGGTACCCACCAAGGTCCTCCTCTCAATGCACATTTAATGAATTTTTTTTTTTTTTTTTTTTTTTTTTTTTTTTCATGAGACAGGGTCTATCACCCAGGCTGGAGTACAGTGGTTCAATCATGGCTCATTGCAACCTCTGCCTCCCAGGTTCAAGCAATCATCCCAGCTCAGCCTCCAGAGTAGCTGGAACCACAGGCACACACCACCATATCCAGCTAATTTTTGTGTTTTTTATAGACAGGGTTTTGCCATGTTGCCCAGGCTGGTCTCAAACTCCTGAGTGCAAGCAATCCTCCCACCTTGGCCTCACAAAGTGCTAGGATTACAGGTGTGAGCCACTGCGCCCAGTCCCCGTTTAATGAACCTTTAAAGGACCTTGGTTTGACATGTTTGGGGACTCCCTGTGTCCATGAGCCCCTTGAAGACCCCCTGACACCCCACCAGGCCTGCTAAAAAATAAGAAGGGCAATGTTTTTCTAGAATGAATCTTGTGGCTTGTGAAACGATTTCTTGTCTATTTTCTTCACGAGGACTAGACAGGCCAGCATATTAAAGGTATTCGAGAATCCTAAGGGGTATGTATGCACTGTGATTTGAAGGATACAGAAACTCAGGCACACAGAGGGCAAGCAAGTTGCCTGAGGTCACATCTGGCCTGTAGTACCATGGACAGAGAACCAAAGTCTGTTTCAATGGATTCAGTTCAACCAGCAGATTCTCTGAAGTCCCAGTTCAGCAGACACCGTGCAGGAAGGAAAGACAAGACCTGGCTCAGGCCCCACTCTGTCACTAATTTGCTGGGTGACTTGGGGCAGGACGTCTTTGGGCCTTGGTTTCTGCCCTTGTGAAAGAAGATGTTGGAACCATATGGCCCCAAGGCCCTTCCAGGTTGAGAACTGTTAAAGCTCCCCAGCCCCTTGTCCTGAGCTCTGGAACCAGTCTGGAACGGGGCACCCACATCCACCCTCTGGCTCACAGGGTCTTGGCAGAGAGGTGTGAGGGCACCCTGCTGTCCTCACCAGGCTGTGTGGGGAAATCATGGCACCCCTGGGAGGTTCGCAGGAGACTTTGCAAACACAGAGAGAGGAAATAGAGGCTGTGGGGGAGCCTGACCGAGAGTTCCTTAGAGGGCAGATGGCAGCAGGGTGTCCCTATGGCAGGTGAGTAGCTGGCCTACCTCTCAGGTTATGATCCAGGAATGCCAGGTGCCAGCACTCTCCCCTCCCCTCTATCCTTCTCTCCGTTTATTCAACAGATATTTGCAGAGTGCCCACTCTGTGCCAGGCCCTATGTTAGGCACCGAGAATAATAATAGCAAAGCAAAGACATTTATTGATCTCAATTCACACTGGGTCATGGCATATATTAGCTCACTGATCCTTAGATCTGGCGCCCCCTCAATTCCGTGGCACAAGATCCCAGTGGACTGGCATGGGAATCCTGCAGCTGCGGGCAGAATCACCTAGCTGGGCCTCTTGGATTTCTAGGGTGTGTGGGGCTGGGCTGGTTCCCCAGGACTTCAGCTCTCCCCTGAGCCATTGTACTCCTGGCCTCCTGTCCTGGCCCCTCTTGGGGGAGATGGCTGCTGCTGAGGGAAGGGGAGGAGTACCTGCTCCTGCCTCAGTGTTCCATTCAGTCTACATTTTCTGTGCCCAATCTTCTTTCCCTTGTTGAAAGCATCTCCAAATAGCCCTGGCTCAAGCCAAAAGTCCTTGGCCTCTCTCTCCATGCCAGGTTCCTGCGATTCTGCATCTAAATGCTCCTCCGGCCCAGGCCCTCCGCGCCCGGTGGGCATCCTTGTGTTGGCCGGCTCCTCTCGACCTCTCTGCAGCTCGCCTTTTGTAGCACCAGGCAACAGTGGGGACCCCTGCTCCTCCCCGTTCCGACTCCCTCTCCTGTACCCGCGTCCACGCCCTGTGCTGGGCGCCTGATGTCACAGGGGAGCCGGTCACCATGGGGGCTGCGGCTGGGACTGCCGAAGTGAGCCGCGCCACCTCTTCCGGTGCACCTCCCAGCTGGGCGCCAGGGCGAGGAGCGACGGGAGCCTGGGATGGGTGGCGAGGCGCGGATAGCCCAGGCCCGGAGGCAGGAAACCTGCGCACGAATCCCCACCAGTGCAAGCCTCGCCGATAGATACGGTCTAATCCTGCCCGCGCCCCGCCCCCCGCCTCAGTTTCCTTCTCTGTAAACTGGGAAAGAAGAGTTGGCCCAGAAAGTCTTCAGGCGCCTTGTAGGTCCACGACTCAAGAAGAGCTGCACCAAGCTCGCTTTTCCCTGCGCCGCTCTCCTAGCGACTCCCGGACTTCCGAGAGCGGCGATCCCCAGGTCGCCCCTCAGGCCGTGGCGACAGCTCTGCAGATATCTAAGAACGACTGCGAAAGGCCTCAGCCGCCGTCGCCCGTCTGCGCCTGCGCTGGTCGCGGAGCATGCTGGGACTTGTAGTCCTCTCTTCCGGCAGCTGGGGAGCGAGGTTGAGTGGCGGGTCGAGGCGCCTACACTTCCCAGGGTGCTTCCGGGCGGCAGCGAGCACGGGGCGGGGCCGCCATGAGGGGCGTGGAAGTGGGCGTGGGGTGGGCGTGACCCGCGCGCCGTGGGGCTGCGGCGGCGCTGCCTGGCGGGTGCGCAAGGAGCGGGCGCGGAGCCGGCGGGCGGGCGGACGGTAGCGCGGGCGCGGCACCTGCGGGCCGGAGGGTCTGGCTGCCGCAGCGCCGGGCTGCCCCGACTCCGAGCTGCTGCTGAGATGAGTGCAGGTGAGTGCTGGGGACTGAGGGACCAGCGGGTCCCCTCGCTGGATCGCGGCGCCGCAAGGGCTGGGTGTCATTCGGAGGCAGCACCTGCAACGCCGGGGAAAATCACCCAGCGGCTCCACCCAACTTTTGCTCCAGGATTTTGCAGCCCCGAGGGGCCAGAGCGCAGCCTCCTGCCGTGCGCCTGGAACGCTTAGCTCAGTGGCGGGGGCCGGGAATCCTTTCCCAGCGCGCCGGCCGGTGTGGCTGCGCCGGGCTGTCTGGAAGGCGCCCCTTCTTTGCTTCTCACGGGGATCCGGGTTGTTCCAGGCTGCAGAAAGCGGTCAGGGTCCGCGCGAAGAGCCGGGGTCCTAGCACACGTAGGCACGCAGAGGTGAGATGACAGGCGGGGCTTTGCAGCTGGGGGAGCCGCCCTTGCATTGCTCCGGCAGCGCCTGGGTTGGGGGCGTCAGGTCGACCCTCGGCGCCCAGGACTCTCCGCAGCAGATCTGGGGACCGCATGTGTCAAACCCGGCCCCGACCCGATCTCTGCGCGTCTCCAGCCCCTCGTCCCTGCGCGTCGCACCGCTGCCTTTCCCGCCGCACCCACCCTCCGGGATCTGACAGCCTCTGTGCGGCGCTGGAAAAATCCCACAGCGCTGGAGCCCAGCCGCGCCTTGTGCTGTGGGGGAAACTGAGACTTAGAACTGGAGCCCTTGGCGGTGAGCCCCGGAGGCGGCCTGAGGATGCCCGGATCTGAGAGCCTCCTGGGGCCCGCACCGGGCTGAGGGCTTGTCGTTGCATTCCCGGCAGGGAAGAGCTATCACCCCATTTTTCAGGGTGTGACCCGAGGCGCACCAGGCTTGAGTCACTTGCTTGACTCAGGAAGGGGGGCGGGGATTCGAACCCGGTGCTCCCTGACTCTTGTGCTCTTTCCTCTAAGCCTGTCGCGCCAGGGACTGCAGTATGGCCCTTGGCCATGGTGCAGAAACCAATGGGGACAGCCGCTTCCCCTGGGGGAGATCGGACTGGGGAGAGAATGTGCATTTAGTAAGAGCTTCCTGTGGGCTGTAGGCCTAGAAGGGAGCGGGGGCTGAGGGGCCAGGGACTCCCCTCCCTCGGGAGATTGTTTCCCTCCCCCTTCAATCCAAGGAAGGAGGGACTGCGTTGCAGGGAGCCTTTGGGAGTAGCTGAGAGCAATGGCAGGCGGTTGGGGCGGTCGGAGGCAGAACCCTTTGGAAGAGGATTTCTGAAATGGCCAACCTAGTTATCTGGGGGTGGCTGGGCAGCAGGGCACCCTGAGACTTGGCAGAACCTCCAGACACATTTATCTAATGGCAGGTGGGGATAATGGCTGGGTGCACACAGAATAATTTTATGCTTCTTGTGGCCATGATTGATACCTGTGGTCCCCCCTGTCATCAGGGAGAGCCTCAGAAGCAGTGCTGGCATCTCTCCTCTGCATCTGATGAGAAGAGGTGTGGGGGCACTGGGGCAGCTGGGGGCAGTGACTGGAGTTTGAACCATGGTGGCTGCCTGGTGGTCTTAGGCATAGGTGGCACCTTCCAGAGCTTGGCTTCCTGACCTGTAAGAGCAATAGCATTGCTTGCCTGGAGGGGACAAGGAACAACACGAAGAGCCCCACACCTGGGAGGCCCTCAGTAGTTTGGGATGGTCATTGCTGGGTGGCCAGTTCAGCTCAGCCCCTCTGAATCAATCCAGCCCTTTGGAACTGGCAGTGTGTGTGCTCTCCGGGCCACCTGTCGCCCCTGCCCAGCCCTGTCCCCAGCCGATGATGTGCACAGCAGGCATTCCCACCCACACAGTGGGGGAGAGCAGACAGCATGGTCCCTTGTCCCTGGCATGTGGGCTCTAATGTCCTGCCACTGTGTATGTCTGGCAGGACAGGAGCTTCCATCATCAACAAGGGCAACAAGGGCAGGTCCCCCGTGGCCCTCCCCATGCCGGCTGGCAGTATTCCAGAGCTCAGCACTGGTAGGAGGGGCTGAGCATCATCTCGTCCAGTCTCCAGCTGCCCAAATAGGCCGGAGGCTCAGAGCCCATGGCAACCTGTCTAACCCTCCTGGGTTGCAGGCTCCTCATTCCTTTGGGCTGTGTGCACATCTTCAGTGTCATGACACAGGGTGCCTCCAAGATGACCCAGGTGTGGATTGAGGCCATGCAGTTGCCTTACTTTTGTTGCCTGTTGATTTCAGGTGGCCGGCGCGACTGTTTATATAGCACATGGCAAGGTGGAAGGAGATGGTGTCTCGTACCAGACAGGCCTGGATCCGAATCCAATACCCTAGCTGTGGGGCGCCCCCTGCCTCAGTTTCCCCAGTAGTATGGTGGGCAGGCCTTTAGTTCTGAATGTAGTGCCAGTCCACACATGGTGAGCCCAGCAGGTGACGATCAGTGTGGTGTAGCTTCATCTCACTGCAGCCCACGTGGTCACAAGGGGGGTCAACTGGGAGTGGGGTTGAGGAAGGTACCTGAGCTGGGGCAGGGGGCGGGGTGGGAGGGATTCCAGTGCCAGGTCTGCCACCAGTCAGCACCAGATCCTTGAGCAAGGCCTGTGCTCCTTCTGAGCCTAAATGTCCCCCTGGGCAGCCGCTGGCCTGGCAGGTCAGATTCCCCCAGGTGGACAGAGGCTCCTGAGGGGTTGTGTTAATTTGCTCCATAACAAAGTACTAAAGACCAGGTGGGTTAAAGAGAAGACATTTATATTTTTGCCAATTCTAGAGGCCAGAAGTCTGAGATCAAGGTGTCAGCTGGGTTACTTCCTTCTAAAGCCTCTGTCCTTGGCTTGCGGATGGCCGCCCTCTCCCTGTGTCCTCGCACGGTCCTCCCTTTCTGTGTGTGTGTGTGTCCTAATCTGTTCTTCTTATGAAAACCCCAGCCAGGCCGGGCGCGGTGGCTCACGCCTGTAATCCCAGCACTTTGGGAGGCCGAGGCGGGCGGATCACGAGGTCAGGAGATCGAGACCATCTTGGCTAACACGGTGAAACCCCGTCTCTACTAAAAATACAAAAAATTAGCCGGGGATGGTGGTGGGCGCCTGTAGTCCCAGCTACTCGGAGGCTGAGGCGGGAGAATGGCATGAACCCGGGAGGCGGAGCTTGCAGTGAGCCGAGATCGCGCCACTGCACTCCAGCCTGGACGACACAGCCAGACTCCGTCTCAAAAAAAAAAAACAAAAACAAAAAATTAGCCGGGCGTGGTGGTGGGCACCTGTAGTCCCAGCTACTCGGGAGGCTGAGGCAGGAGAATGGTGTGAACCCAGGAGGTAGAGCTTGCAGTGAGCCAAGATCACACCACCGCACTCCAGCCTGGGCGACAGAGTGAGACTCCATCTCAAAAAAAGAAAAAAAAAAGAAAACCCCAGCCAGACTGGGTTAGAGCCTACCCTCATGACCTCATGTCACCTTAGCGGCCTCCTTCAAGGTCCTGTCTCCATGCATAGTCACATCCTGGAGTACTGGGGGTTAGGACTTCAGCACCTGAATTTAGACAATTCAGTCCATAACAGGGGTGCGGGTCCAAGGGAGGCCTGGTGGCTGGCTCAGCCTTCTGTTTCCATGTTGCTCTTAGGATCATGGAGCTGGAAGGATGTGAGGAATGCTCCAGCCCAAGCCCACCCACCTGCACAAAGAGGGAAACCAAGGCTTAGGGAAGGAAAAGCAGCTGCCCAGGGCCAAGGAGAGGATGTGGCAGAACCCAAACCTGAGCCCTAGTCCTCGGATTGGACGGTGCAGATCCTAGTATTTGGAACAGAGACACATTTCTCCACCTAATCCCAGAATGGGCAGTGATGTAGCCACAGAAACGTTCATCTCAGCCTTACTAGTAACAACAACAAGTTAGAAACCACCAAACCGTGGAAGTCAGTGATGGAATATGAGCCATCTGTTCCATCTCACTCACTCATTATTCTGCAAAAGACACACAAAATACCTACTATGAGCTGATACAGTCTGGCTGTGTCCCCACCCACATCTTACCTTGAGTTGTAATAATCCCCACGTGTCAAGGGCGGGGCCAGGTGGAGATAATGGAATCATGGGGGTGGTTTCTCCCATATTGTTCTCATGGTAGTGATTAAGGCTCGCAATAGCTGGTGGTTTTATAAAGGGCAGTTCCCCTCTACACGCTCTCTTGCCTGCTGCCGTGTGAGACATCCCTTTGCCCTTCCTTCGTCTTCCGCCTTGATTGTGAGGCCTCCCCAGCCATGCGGAACTGTAAGTCTGTGAAACCTCTTTCCTTTATAAATTATGCAGTCCTGTGTATGTCTTTATTGGCAGCATGAGAACAGACTAATACGTGAGCCCACACTGCTCCAGGCCCTGGGATTCAGCAATGGACGAGAACAACCCAAAATCTATGTTCTCTTGAACTTACATTCTAATTGGGCGGTGGGGAAGACATGTATATGAAGTTACTATGCGTGTGAAGAACTAACTGCGTATGTAAAGAATTTCTAATGTTAGGAGAAAATGCTTAAGAAAATAGGTTTAATTGGCAGGGCGTGGTAGCTCACACCTGTAATCACAGCACTTTGGGAGGCCAAGGCGGGCGGATCACGAGGTCAGGAGATTGAGACCATCCTGGCCAATGTGGTGAAACCCCGTCTCTACTAAAGATACAAAAATTAGCTGGGTGTGGTGGTGTGTGCCTGTAGTCCCTGCTTCTCAGGAGGCTGAGGCAGGAGAATCACTTGAACCAGTGAGTCGGAGGTTGCAGTGAGCCGAGATCGCGCCACTACATTCCAGCCTGGGCAACAGAGCAAGACTCTATCTCAAAAAAAAAAAAAAAAGAAAGAAAGAAAAGAAGTTTAATTTAGAAAACAGCAAAACAGCTGAGGACAAAATTGTATGTCATATAGGATGTCAACTCTACAAAAACAGTGAGGGAGGCGATGTGTGGAAGTGCCATCCGTGCCCATGTATAAGTGGTGGGAGAAGGAACCAAGTTTTCCCTCTTCTGCACCTTTTTACTTTCCATGTGTTTTCCAAGTTTTCTTCATTGTGTGCCCTTTTCTTTTGTACTGAAAGATCAGATAGAAAGAAGACAGCACACTCTGCCTCCAGCTCTGAGAAGGGCACGCGCTGGTAGAAACCCATGACTCCAGGAGAAGTCTGGCGATTCCATTCTGCACGGCCACTGTCTGCTGCATGGGATGGTGGTGTCTCCCAGCATTGAGGGAGCTTAGCACAGGCAGCTGCACTGCCCCCAAATTTCCCTGCCTGATGCCGCTCTGAATGAGGTGCAGCAGAAGCCAGACCCTCCTGACCCAGAAATTCATCTGAGATTGTATCTGGAGAGGACTGCTGTTACCCAGACATTGGTAGTCTCTGCTTAGCCTGGTCACCCCCAAGCTCTGCCCTATTCTTCCGTGATGTGCAGGGTTCCTTCCTAACATGGCCACCCAAGATCCTTTGACTCTTTATGGTTTCTGTCAACGAGATAGTTTGGGAGTAGATAGGATATTTTCTGGAATCAAGTCTTGAGTTTGATGAACTCTTAGAAAGTCCAGTCTTACTGTCCTAGAAAAAGGTATGTGTCCCTGACTCATGGAAAAGCTGCCTGGCCCACACCCTGGGCTTCCAGAGCATCATCTGGGTCATGGGAGACCTCTGAGCTTGCAAGAGGAAATTGGCAAGACTGGGAGATGAAGGGACCTGTCTTGTCGCTGGCCCTTTAAGCAGGCACTGCCTGTCCTTGAAGCCAGACCAGGCTGCTGGCCCGATGCCATCTACCAACCCCAGAGCCTGGATTCCACAGCCCCTTCCCTGCAAAGATACTCAGGGGCCTTCCTTGCTGCACCCCTTGGCTGTGCCTCTGCCTAGGTAGGGCTCCGTAAAACCTACCCTGAAGTGGGGTCTCAGGCTCACACCCATCCCTGCCACTTGCTAGCGTGATCAAAGATCAGACCTCTGTGTCCTTCTTTCCGTTGCTGCCCCTCCCCAGGATCTCGGTAGGGATGGAGGGTCCCATGAGCTGATCAGCCTCTGCCTGGCACGTGGAAGAGGCTCCCAGAGCTTGTTAAAATAGTTGCGATAGGAAAACATGGGTCATGTCCTGGGGTAGCTCCTAGTGCTTGAGGCTGATCACATGGGTCCTGCAGTCGTCCCCGCATCATGGACCCGGCTGTCCCAGTCCCGGGGAAGCCCCGAAAGAGCAGACCTCTGAGGCTCACGCCCAGCACAGGGCAACCCGAGTGGAGCAGTCTTAATTTACTCAAGGAATGTTTCCGTCGCCAGGGCTGCTCAGGGTGTCTAGGATGTCAGGCAGCACCCAGGTGGGACAGGCTTAAATGTCGCAGAGACCGTGGCTCATCCAGTGCGCCCTGGGGCCTGGGCCAGATGCTCATATAGGTTTCCTCCCGGGGTCCTCGCATCGCTGCTCAGAGCGGCCGGTGCCATCTCTGCCTACAGAGGAGGAAATGCCTGCGAGTCCCGCCCGGCACCTGGTGTCACGTGATTGGTAAATGGCAGAGCTGGGATTTGAACCCCAGTGTGCCCGACTCAGCCACAGACATGCATCTCCCCGGCTGGGCGGGCTCTGTCTGCCTGTCCCCTGCCTGCATGCTTTAGCTGGCTGCGTTGGAGGATTTGTTGCTGCCTCATAATGTGTAGCTGAGTGTTGGTCTGGATGAAGCCTGGCCCATTTGGGGGCATCATGATGGTGCTTCTTGGTAGGGGTCTCACACAGTCCATCTTCTCGCCTGGGCCATGGTGTGTTATTCCCATTTTCCAGGTGCAGGACCTGCCAGCACAGAGCCAGGAGGCAGGACTAGACCCAAACCCACCTCCTATGGAGGTTCCTGCCTGGGGTCATTGCATGGCCCCTGTGACTCACCCTCAGATAGCCTGGGCCTGAGAGGGATTTTCACCACATTGAGCCCATGCGCCCCCGCTGGACGCTTGACCCTCTGGTCCAGCTCCCCCACCCCCACCCCAAATCCTGCCATCCCCCCAGGGCCCATCTGTTCCACTGAAGGCAGTACCTCTCCCGCTGCTTACACAGCCCAGCCCAACAGCTTCTCCAGCCCCTCACCTGGACCTCTGTGATCTTGGACAAGTCATCATCCCTCTGTGCCTCAGTGTACCCATCTGTAAAAACAGGGCCACTGCCATCCTCAGAGGGCGACCCTGCTTTCTTCTGACACCACCGCCCCACCCCACCCACTGTCTGGGTGTGAGGCCTGGCCGCCATTTCAGGGGCCCTGCTGCACCTGCCTTTCTCATCTGGCTCTCGGGGTGCTCCCGGCTGGGTGAGCAGTACTTGGGCCTCACGCTAAGGGTCTCTGGCGTGGAGGGAGGTGCTCGACACCTGGGGGTTAGCGGCTTCTGTGGATGTCCGCCTGGAGCTGGAGCTAGGAGGGCAGCTGGGTCTCTCATGTCTGTGGGAAGGACTGGGGCGGAGGAGGGGGCTTTGGATTCTGGGGTGCTCACTGGTCCTTGGGGATTTGGCACCTGGCCCTTGTGGGTTCCAGGGCTGGCTCTGGAACTTCCTGCCATCAGCAGCTTCCAGGCCTAGAACAAACAGGTCTGCTGCAGATAATGAGCTGCGTGGCTTCATGCCACTTCCCTTGGCTGAACAGTTCCAAATGTGAGGGGGGCAGTCTGGGTGCCTCAGAAGGTGCGCTGGTTTTGGGGCTGGGTACACCTGGGCTCTAGCCCCTAATGTCCCTTGCTAGTTGTGTGCTTCTTTGAGCAGACTGCTTAACTGCCCTTTGCCTCAGTTTCCCCACATAAAAAGTACGGGTGATGACAGCTGCTTTTGAGGGGTTACTATAGACTCAGAGATGCTGAGTGACAGTCAATGGCCTGGGCACTGCAGGCACCAGGGAACGGGCAGGGTGGGCTTTGTCACAGCTGTAAATACGCTTCACAGTTTGGGGACAAACCCAACGTCGTACCCTGTGGGAGCCGCTTTGGCATCATGGGCCACACCCTAGCCTGGGTTCACAGCTTCCCCTCCCCTTCGCTGGTCCTGCTGTCTCCCCTGCCAGTCCCATCTCAGTCCTGTTTACAAGGCTGCAGCCCAGTGCCAGGAGGAGCACCGTCTCCAGAGAGCCGCCCAGCTCCCAGTTCTTCTCGGCACAGCATCCTTAGGAGGTGTGGTGTCTTGAGTCATCAGTCTCAGCTGGAAGCTTCATTTTAGCTGCATTCTACTGAGCAGCCTCCATCCCAGGCAGCAACAGTGGCTCCCCCTGCCTCCTGCACGGAGCTCACATCCTGTGCTGGAAGTTTGAGACATTGGTTTCTCTGTGTTTAGAGCGACGAGTTAGATGATCTGGCAATGTGAGTCCAGCCAGCACACCAAGAAAAGTGCTCAGTGTCACTGCAGCTAGCATGCTGGCTCTGTCCCCACTGGCGTCTGTCCTCAGGGCACGACGGGGCCTTGTACTGGCTCCCCTGAAAGCCGCTCGGGTGGAATGAGAGGAGGCATTTCGTGAACACCCAAGGAGTGGAGGATGAGTGACGGGTGGAACTCCGTCCCCAGTTCAGCATGGCCTCCTCATCTGTCTGCCGTCACTCCGGGTGAAGCACGCACAGCCTGGCCCGTCTCTGACCCTCTGCTTCTACGGCCCTCTGTGTCCCCAGGATCGCACATGGAAAATGACATCAGTTGATGCTGCAGTTGGACACGAAGTGCCTAGAATGAAGAATTCCAAGGATCATCCAGACCTTCAACCTGGCAGCCACGTTTCAAATGCCCTCATGATGGTCCAGCCCCTTTGCCCCACAGCGGTCTCCATTTAGGCTCCCTGAGTAGGTGCAGCTGGAACTTGGGTGCAGGTGGCTTACCTGGGAGGTGACCCCAGGAAGCATGAGGGAGGTGTGAGGAAGGTGAGAGGAGGAAGGGAGGGGAAGCCAGGAAGGGGCATTTTATGGGGGGCACCACTCTGGCAACTGGGGACTCAGTCCCACTGGGAGCCTCTGAATTGCCCCACAGAGGGACCAGCTATGTGGGGTCTTTCTCCACAGGCCCCGTCCTGTCTGGGCGCAGGGCCAGTCCTGAGTGTGAAGTGCTGGGGAAGTCTCAGCCTAGGTCCAGGCTTCCTCTGTGTCCAGCAGTCAACAGACCCCCACAAGGGCTCAGAGCTCTTCCAAAATCTTTCTCCTGTCCCTCCATGACTATTTATTAAGCACCTACTATGTGCTGTCTTTGCCCTGATCCCTAAACAGCCTTGCATTCTTCTTGTCACCGTCTGTCTGCCCCCACTCTCCTGGAGTCCCTCCTCCTCTCCCTTTCAAGGCTCTGCCAGACTCCAGGGCCGCCGTGAAGCTTTCCTCACATCTTTAGGCCCTCCGCTTCCCTCCCTGCTCTGAACTGTGGACACAGACCATGCTGGTATTTCCTGCAGAGATTTGTGTCTGCTCCCGCCTGCTCTGCAGCCTGGAGCTGCGACCTACCCTCTCTGAAATACCTCCTTTCGGATGGTGCGGGGGGCTGAACAGTGGACTCAAAGGTGCCTGTGTCCTAATCCCAGGCCCTGTGACTATATGACCTCGTGTGGCAAAATGACTGTTTCTGTGACTGTGTGAAGGATTTTGCCACAGGGAGACTGTTCTGGATTTCGGGGGGCCTGATGCTTCTCGCTAATGGGAGGCAGGAGGCCCAGGGAAGGGAAGGCGGCAGAGAGGAGAGAGAAGTCTCCATGCCTGGCTCTGAGGGTGGAGGGAGGGGCCCCGCCCAAAGAAACTCGGGTGCCCCTAGAAGCTAGAAGAGGCAGGGAAGCGGATCTCCCCTGGAGCTTCCAGAAGACCCCAGCCCTGCACCCTTCACACTCTGACTGGATTTGCCCTGGTATCTGGGGACCCCAGATCTCAGCGTGGCCTGACTCTCCCTGGTGTCTGGAGACCCTGGGCCTCGGCACAGCTGGACTCTCCCTGGTACTTCCAGATCCCGGGTCCTGGCGTGGCCTGATCTCCCTGGTGCCTGCAGAGCCTGGGTCTCTTGGTGCATAAGCAACTCTGGGAGGAGATAAGGGTGGTCTAATGGAGAGGCGGGGGACCCGAAACCAGCCCAGGCCATGCACTCCCTGAGCCTTGGCCTCCTCATCTCTGTTGGGGTTGGGCTTTTCCTAGAGGATCTTTCCGACTCTGAGCCCATGTGTGGTTTAGGGCAGTGGACACCTTGGGATGTAGCATTTGCTTCCAGGCAAGCAGGACTCTGCTGTGCACGCCCACAAGGGAATGGCTTACGTGGTTCCCTGACATGGACCCAGCACCGTGCTGGGGCCCTGCACTGTGATGTGCTTTCACCCTGTAATTCTTACATCAGATCTCCTTGCTCAGGACTACCAGTATTCCCACTTCACAGGTGAGCAAACAGAGGCCCAGGGAATTAGGTAACTCTCCTGAGGTGATTCAGCTGAGAAGCACCATGCCAGCTGCAGAACCTGCACTCCTAACTGTGGTGCACCATGGCGCCCCCTTGTCCTGAGCGACTACCTCACCTCCTGTGGGCCCTGCTTCACTGTACGCCCAGAGCCCCCTCTGGAATCCAGTGGGGAGGCCTCTCCAGGACCTCGGTGCTGCTTAGGTCACCTGCAGCTGCAGCCCTCTCATCCACCAGCTCATTCTGTCCCCTCCAGACATGCTGGGCCCT
The DNA here is from genome assembly GCF_007565055.1 of Rhinopithecus roxellana. Classification (NCBI taxonomy): domain Eukaryota; kingdom Metazoa; phylum Chordata; class Mammalia; order Primates; family Cercopithecidae; genus Rhinopithecus; species Rhinopithecus roxellana. Next base: position 180,837,545 of record NC_044550.1, on the reverse strand, counting down.
TCAGAACCTGCCCGGCCCAGGGCTGCTGCAGGAGAGCTGCTGCTGCACCGCTGCTGCCTCTTCCTTTTCTCCCTCTCCCCCTGCCTCCCGCCACCCCAAGCCACTTCTCTGCCGAGGAAGGTGTGCATTGTGGGCTTTGGTGAGGGTTTCTCCCCTAGCAAGGTCGGGCCACTGTCCCTTGGTGCCTGCCCACCCAGGCCTCAGGGAACCACACCAGAGTTGGTCTCCAGCTGGGTCCTGACTCGTGTCCCCTCTTCTGGGATATTGGACCTCAGGCTGACTTGGTGGTTAAAGGGTGATTCACACATTAAAGAAAGGATTTTGTGCGGCTCTGTGCCTCACTCAGGGAAGGTGGCACAACTGGAGTGCTGGGCAAAGGCCACCTGTGAGTGTCTAGGGGCTGCCGTCACCAGTGACCACAAGCCCGGGGGTTTAAAGCAAGAGAAGGCGCTTCCTCCCAGCTCTGGAGGCCAGCGATTCAATGTCAGTGTCAGAGGCTAAACCTGGCGCCAGCAGCTCCCACGGGCGCTCAGGGGAGGCTCAGTCCTCGCCCCTCCAGTTTTGGTGGCTGCCAAATTCTGAGGTTTGTGGCCACATTGCTCTAATCTTCAAGGCAGTATCTTCAAATCCTCCCTTGGCTCCCTCTTCACGTGACTTTTCCCCTGTGTGTGTCTTCTCCCGCTCCCTCCTCCCCATGAGGACTCCTGAGATTGTACTCACGGCCCGCCCATAGAATCCAGAATCATCTCCCAGTCTCTAGACCCTTTATGTAATCACGTCTGCAAAGACCCCTCCCCGTTTAACTATATATGTCACAGGTTCTAGCGATTAGATGTGGGTATCTTCTGGGGGAGGCATTACTCAGCCTGGCACAGGTAGTCTCTTGGTGCATCCTGTTTATGGGGTCGATACCTTTTCTTCTCCCTGTGGGGTCTCTAGAATGGATGAGAAAGTGAGAATGACTTCTCATAAGATTAAAAAAATAAATATTACTCGCTAAATTTAAACATCCCGGGAGCTAGATCCTGTCACAAACTGTGGACAGGAATATCAATTGGTCCAGTCTTTTGGGAAACAGGTGAAACGTGTGGAGTCTTAAATACATTCATGCCTTTTGATGGAATAATGCGACTTCTGGGAATCTATTCTGAAGAAAGGTTCTGAAACACAGACATGAATTCAGAAATAAAAAGCCATTCATTGCAGGGGTTACATACTCTGCAACGTAAATGTCCAACAGCAGAACGCTGGCTACGGGAACTCCTGTCCATACATGGCAGTACTTCTCAAACTTCTAGGGCCTCAGGGCTCAATTATTGAGGACCCCAGAGAGCTTTTGCTTATGTGCATTATATTTCTTGATATTTATTGTATTTGAAATTAAAACAGAATTTAAAAAAATATTTGTTGACTCAGCACGGTGGCTCACACCTGTAATCCCAGTGCTTTGGGAGGCTGAAGTGGACAGACCACTTCAGGAGTTCAAGACCAGCCTGGGCAACATAGTGAGACCTCGCCTCTACAAAAAATAAAAAAAAATAGCTGAGCATGTGCCTAGTCCCAGCTACTCTGGGGGCTGAGGCAGGAGGATCGCTTGAGGCTGGGAGACCATGATTGCGCCACTGCACTCCAGCCTGGGTGACAGGGTGAGACCCTGTCTCAAAAAATATATATAAATAAGAATTGAAAAATAAAAAATGTGTTAAACTGCAAAAGGACAATGACTGCTTTGCATGTTAACATGAGAGCATTTTTAGTGAGCCGAAGTACTGCTTTACAGCTTTGCAAATCTCATTAATATCTGGCTTTGTAGGTGACGGCTGGATTCTGATGTCTGCCCTGAGTTAAATCAGTTGTGATGTCACATGTCATGCGGCCTCTGCAAAACTCCATTGCACACTCAGGAGAGAGTGACAGTGAAAAGGGAAACCATATCTTAGTGTTGTTATTGAAAGGATTTTGACCACCAAACCCTATATGGGGTCCTGAGGACCTCCCTAGACCACACTTTGAGAGCTGCTGATAAAAGATGGAATATTGTGCATTAAAAATATTATGAAGCATGAATAAACTGTGTGTGAAGGCTGGTAGTAGACGAATACAGGACACATCATTTTTTACAGTCTGCAAAATATGCAGAAAAACATCTCGGGAGAAAAAATGCGCTAGGATCATGGGCAGTTTTCCTTTGTTCCTAATGCTTTGCTGTTCTGTGTTTTCACTGCTTATTCATTTTAAGGACATACTAGTGGCGGGTTTGCTCAATACTAGTTCTCAAGGACACTCCATTAGGAAGCAGCTGTCAGCCTCCCCGGCAGCTGGCCAGGTCCTCTTGCTCTGAGATTCTCTATTTTGGGAAGTGGACTTTCACTGTTGAGCTAGGGCTGTGAGTGGTATTGACATGTTACAAGCACAGGGATCTCAAGGGTGTGTGTGTGTGTGTGTGTACACGAGTGTGTCCTCGGGGGATAATGTAGCCTTCGGTTATAAAAGAGAGGGAGTTCTGCTCTGGAGCAAAATCCATGGTTGCCAATGAGAAATTAGGAGCTGGTCTGAGATTTCATGTCCTCAGCTGGAATGCTAGCACCCAGCAGGGCTCCAGCAGAGAGCTAAATATATCCTGGGTGCACCGGCAACCTCAGGAACCCTCGGCGCTGAGCAGAGCGGGACCCAAAGGGAGGATGGATTTGTCTAATGAATATCAATACCTGGCCGGGTGCGGTGGCTCACGCCTGTAGTCCCAGCACTTTGGGAGGCCGAGGTGGGCAGATCACCTGAGGTCAGGAGTTCAAGATCAGCCTGGCCAACATGGCAAAACCCCGCCTCTACTAAAAACGCAAAAATTAGCTGGGCGTGGTGGTGTGTGCCTATAATCCCAGCTACTCAGGAGGCTGAGGCAGTCCCTCACAATCGCTCTCCCAGATAGGTCTCCTGTGGAGGCTTGAACGCGGGAGGCAGAGGTTGCAGTGAGCTGAGATCACGCCACTGCACTCCAGCCTGGGTGACAGAGTGAGACTCTATCTCAAAAAAAAAAAAAAAAAAAAAAAAAAAAAAAAAAAAGTCAGGTGCAGTGGCTCACACCTGTAATCCCAGCACTTTGGGAGGCTGAGGTGGGTAGATCACCTGAGGTCAGGAGTTCAAGATCAGCCTGGTTAACATGGAGAAACCCTGCCTCTACTAAAAATGCAAAAATTAGCTGGATATGGTGGTGTGTGCCTGTAATCCCAGCTACTCGGGAGGCTGAGGCAGGAGAATCACTTGAATCTGGGAGGCGGAGGTTGTAGTGAGCTGAGATCATGCCACTGCACTCCTGCCTGGACGACAGAGCGAGACTCTGTCTCAGAAAAAAAAAAAAAAAAATCAATGCCTGCCATTTACAGAGCACCTAGCAACACTGGGCATGGGAGCAAGGCTGCACAGGTAGATCTCTGATACCACAAAGCCCTGTGGGGTGATGTTACTGCTCGCAATTTGCAGATGAGGATGCTTGGATAAGACGGGAGGCACGACCTGCCCCAGGTCACACAGCTGGTAAAGATGGGAGGTAGGCTTCCCACTGGCATGCCTGCCTCTCAGAACACCCACTCAGTGCCGCCGCCTCGCCACAGCGTGTCTCCCCACGGGTTCTTTCAAATTCTAAGGGCAACAGGGAACAAAGAGTTATGTGCCTGATTAAAAAAAAAAAAAAAAAAAATCCCTTTTGCGGATGGTGCATTTTTATGCTTTCCAAAGAGCTCACGCTTCTCGATAAAAGGGTGCCTGGAGGCTGGTATAGACAGCAGCATAGCGGGGTCATAACACGGGCTGAGCGCGGACTGTGTCACCTCCATGAATCCTCTCCACACCGGGTGGCGGGGTGGGGAGCTGTGACTCTCCATTTTACAGGTGGGGACATAGAGGCAAAGTGACACGGAGAAGCCTGCCCCATGTCAGCCGTCAGGCTGGCACTGGAGCTCAGGCTGTGTCCTTCCAGACCCTGTGCTCAGCTGAATGGCACCCTCCCTCCCTCTATAATCTGCATTAAATGTGGGTCAGCTTCCTGCCAGGCTTTCACAAGCCTTCTCTCAGCTCAGTGCGGGAGTGCAGGAGTCGTTTTATGTGCTGTCTGCGTATTTGTGATTCTCCTCCACACCTTGCCTTTCAAATAGAACAGGTCCCCCAGCGGTGGCCTTGGGCATGAGGGGCAGTGCCATCACCTCACTGGGGAGCCGTAGGGGGTGATGCGGATTCTGGAAGGGACTTAGAAACTCTCTCTCTCTTCTTCCTTAAAATGTGACCCACAGCTTCCTAGGAGGTTGACAACTTAGAAGGAGGATTTTGCCAGGAATTTCTGCCCCAGCCCCACAGGCTGCTTCCCCCCTGAGGCTCTGCTCACAGCCCTGATCCCTTCCCTTCCCCCAGCTCTGCCAGGCACCCCTGTGGCCCAGCAGGAGATCCCAGCAGGACTTTGCTCTGGATTTGGGAGGGAAGGGACCATCAGGTTACAGCTAGCCCCTACTTGGTATTGACCTGGGAAGCCCCCAATGGACAGCTTTCCGGGTAGGGGCTGGTGGTTTTTCCTGGGACCTAAGTCCTCCCCTCCAAGCACCTGTTTCCTCAGTGAGGACCTGCCGCTCCCTGAGGAGACAGACACCAGGAAGGATACCCCTCACAGAAGACCCCCCAGCCTGCTGCAAAGGCCTGGCCCCACCCCAGGTCTCACGGGCAGCCATGTCCTCTAACACGCAGCCAGGCAGTGTCCATGGGCTTGGCGGGGAGGCTAGAGGTGGTGTGTTCCCTGGAGCACGTTGATCCTCTGGCCGGGCACTGGAGGCCATTCTTCCCTCCAGGAGCACCCAGCCAATGAAGAAGGCATGCAGTAAGTGATGACACTCTGTGAAAGCACTTCTCGGAGGGAGGCTGTGGGGCCAGAGAGAAAGTGAACCTGGCCTGAGAGAGAAATCCTGGCAGGCTTCCTGAAGGAGGTGACATCCAACCAAGTAGGAGTTAGCCAGACAAAGCAGTGGGAGAAGGGCACCTGACAGCAGGAACAGCTGATGCAGAGCCCCCGAGATGGGAGGGAGGGGGTGTGTTTGAGGAACTTCATCCATGCCCTGACCTTAGGCCCTGGGTAGGGTGCAGGGTGCAGGGCTTTACAGTGCTGTCTGCCTTTTGTGCACCATGGTCCTCTGGTACCTCCCATAGCAACTGGCTGGTAGTACGTGCTCAGTGACAGTGTAGGGAACCCAGCCTGGGGGCCCTGGGAGTCATGTCTGGGGGAAGCTCTTTTCTTAGAGGAGCGGAGACCCCTGACAGTACAACACGCAGATGCCTGGGCCTCAACCTGGGATGCTGTGGTAGAGCTGGGCAGGCCCTAGGAGATGCATTTGCAGACGCGCCCCTCCCCGCCCCAGTTTGGGCACTGTTGACATTGACACCCCTTTCAAGACATATAGCCATGAAGAAAGGGGACAAGAAGGACAAGAGCTGGTATTGCCAGGATCAAGGGAGGATTGGGCCTTTGCAGATGGGAAGTGGGGGGCCTGCAGGGGGGAGGGAGGCTGGCTGAGAGCGTTCAGGGAACAGATGCCAAGGCCACATCCCTGTGCCTCCCCTCTTGTTCACTGAGCTATCTTTGTCGCCCTCCCACCTTCCCCAGACCTGAGGTCCCTCGAGGGCCAGGCCAGGCTGGCGTCCTCACTGAGGGCTTGTTGACCAGAAAGGGATGGTGTCCTCGGGGAGGGCAGGGTCCAGAGAGGGGGCAATTGGTGCTGCACAATTGCAGGAAGTGACAGCTTTGTCCAACTGTGCAGGGGAAGAGTGAGAACCGTCAAGGGCGAGGCCGCCGATTCGGGAGCCCTGGTCCCCCTCTGTGCCCACCCTGTGGTCACAAGCACACATCAACGATGCCAGCGCCCCGATGCACCGTTCAGCAGCTGGCCCCAGTGAGCCCGTGCAGCCCACCCACAGCCCTTGTCATAATTTCACTCAAGAGCAGTGGAGGGCTGGGGTGTGGGCACCTGTTTTGAGGCTTAGCAGCATCTTGTTCAAGCTAGTGGCTCTTTAGCTCCTGGGCCAGGGAAGGCAATAGGGAAGCCAGGTAACCAGGACATGTGCCCTCTGTGCCTGAAGGTGGAAAGTCGTCATAATAGACTCTGCCAGTGCACCCCCTGGGCACTGGGACCCTCAGTGCTGGCCCCAGGGGTGATGTTGGGGCAGTGAGGTAAGGCAGAGTCCATGCCCTCGGCCAGTGCGGGCAGCAGGAGAGACCAGCTGGGAGCAGGCAGTCACAGCAGTGGGGATCGGTGCCATAGAGACCGCAAGACCCGGACACTCTGGGAGGGGCTCGAGCCGGTGTGGAGACCTGGGCAGTGTCCCGGCCCTTGCTGTCCCAGATCTAGGAAAGAGGGTTAGTTATGCCAGGAATAGAACCCTCTATTTCCCATGGTACCACCTGACTCAGGGTAACTCAAGCAGCTTCGCCACTAGAGGCTGGGCTTGCAGTTGGAGGGAGGTGGGCTGGTCACAGCGCCCCGTTGGCCCCAGGATGACATGGCCAAGCGGCTTGTTTCCCTCTGCACTCATGGTTAAGTTTTCCGGTGGGCTCCTGCAGGGAGCTGGGGGGCCCCTCCCCCTCTTCTCAGTCCCAGGGTGCATGTATTTTCTCTCTACTTGAAGTACAGGTGGAGCATTTGGCCCCACACAGGTGGACATATGAAATTTTAAGAGGGGACCCTAGCTACAATGTGGCAAGTAGCACTGGTTGCAAATTCTCCTTTTACTTAGAACTCACAATCGCCCTCCCAAATAGGTCTCCTGTGGACAGATCTGCACATAAATCTGCTCCTAACATCAAGCATAACTGGCTGATATTAGAAGCAGATCTATGTGCTCACTCCTGTAATCCCAGCACTTTGGGAGACCAAAGCCGGAGGATCATTTGAGGCCAGGAATTTGAGACTAGCCTAGGCAACGTAGCCATACTCCATCTCTACAAAATAAAAAATAAAAAAGCATAATCTATGCTTAATATTAAGCATAGCCTCCCTTCCCCTTTTATGGAAGTTAAATTATTCAAATGTTGGTGAATGTGTTTGGCAAAGGTCATTCCCTGGGGCCTGTGAGCTTCAGGCCAGCGGCAGCTAACTGCGGGGAAAGCCGTGAAGGAGGCGTGTGTGGTTGTGGTTTGCTGAGGAAGAGGGGCTGGTAATTAACTGCAGGTCATGTCTGGGGCTTGGACTTGTGGGACTTATAATCCATAAGATTATAGCTTTTGTTTGCTCAGGGCCAGGCACTTCGATGTTTGTGATCTCTTTAGAGTGATTCCAGAATTCTTAGAAATACTTAGGGCTCTGGGGGTTGGGGAGAGGGGGTGGCCAAGGTCACATGACTGGGGAGAGACAAGGCTATGATGTGAGCTCAGGGCTCTCTGTTCCCAGTCCCGGGCCATTCCCACTACCTGGAGATGACTTGCAGGATGGTGAGAATATCTAGACAGGTGAGGCAAAGGCAAGGGCAGGTAAGGGGGCTGGAGACAGGGGCAGCATCCACCTGATCCTGAGGTCAGGTTCAGTGGCCTTGGAGACCAGCCCACAGCTGCAGGCTTTACCGTGGATTTTAATGAGTAAGAGTTCTGGAAAAACACCGTTCACACCAACCAGGCCTCCTCTGCATTGGTCCAGCTTCTAATTCTTCAGAGCTCTTCTTGGCAGCCACCTCCCTGCCCTGAACCCCACCCTGACTCAGGAGCTGCGGTAAATGCACTCTTTTCTGAATATTATCAGCCCCTTCCCTCCTTCTGTATATGTCTGGGTGCCACTCTCTGCTGGCATCCATGGGGACCTTCAAGAGGCCCCAGCTCCCCTGAGTCACTGCCCTCTTGTGTATTCTCTGGGGTCGATTTTATCATCATTGCTTCCATCATCAGTAGCAGTGGTCATAGGCGTAACGGTGTCATGGACAGCAGTAGCAGTAGTCATGGGAGTAACGGTGTCACAGACAGAATGAGCGTTTGTTTTTGAAAGGGCAGCTGGTTAAAGAGAGGCTGCATGTGGCTCCCACATGCAGGCAAGGCCCCGTGCCACTGCCCCCTTTCCCCCATGCTCCCCATCATGCAAGCCTCCGGGTGGTGCACGATGCGGTCCTCCTCTGGCCCTGTTTCACAAAGTTCCTGCCTGGCATGAAATCCCTGGCCATGGCTGATGTCTTAGCTGCCGTGTGGGATCCCACTGCATGGCTCCCTGTGGTGTGTTTGACCACATTCTCTCTTTCCTTCACCAGATGGGGAGCATTGCTTTTGTTTTGTATTTTTTTTCTTCATTTTATTTTATTTTAAGTTCTGGGATGCACATGCAGGACATGCAGGTTTGTTACATAGGTAAACGTGTACCATGGTGATTTACCATACCTATTAACCCATCACCTAGGTATTGAGCCCTGCATGCATTAGCTATTTATCCTGATGCTCTCCCTCCCCCCACCCCTCCAACGGGCCCTAGTGTGTGTTGTTCATCTCCCCGTTTCCATGTGTTCTCATTGTTCAGCTCCTACTTATAAGTGAGAACATGCAGTGTTTGGTTTTCTGTTCCTGTGTCAGTTTGCTAAGGATAATGGCTTCTAGTTCTATCCATGTCCTTGCAAAGGACATGATCTCATTCCTTTTTATGGCTGCATAGTATTCCATGGTGTATATGTGCTGCATTTTCTTTATCTGGTCTATCATTGATGGGCATTTGGGTTGATTCCATGCCTTTGCTATTGTGAATAGTGCTATGATAAACATACACATACATGTATTTTTTAATAGAATGATTTATATTCCTTTGGGCATATACCCAGTAATGCGATTGCCGGTTCAAATGGTATTTCTGGTTCTGGATCTTTGAAGAATCAGCACACTGGGTTTCACAATGGTGGAACTAATTTATATTCCCCCCAACAGTGTAAAAGCATTCCTATTTCTCCACAGCCTCACAAGCATCTGTTGTTTCTTGACTTTTTCATAATTGCCATTCTAACTGGTGTGAGATGATATCTTATTATAGTTTTGATTTGCACTTCTCTAATGATCATTGATGTTGAGCTTTTTTCATGTTTGTTGGCCACATAAATGTCTTCTTTTGTGAAGTGTCTGTTCATGTCTTTTGCCCACTTTTTGATGGGGTTGTTTTTTTCTTGTAAATTTATTTAAGTTCCTTGTAGATTCTGGATATTAGATCTTTCTCAGAAGGATAGATTGCAAAAATGTTTTCCCATTCCATAGGTTGTCTGTTCACTCTAATAACAGTTTTCTTTTCTTTTCCTTTTGAGACAGAGTTTCGCTCTTGTTGCCGAGGCTGGAGTGCAATGGTGTGATCTCAGCTCACTGCAACCTCCGCCTCCTGGGTTCAAGCAATTCTCCTGCCCTCAGCTTCCCGAGGAGCTGGGATTACAAGTGCCCACCGCCATGTCCGGCTAATTTTTGTATTTTTATTAGAGACGGGGTTTCGCCATGTTGGACAGGCTAGTCTTGAACTCCTGACCTCAGGTGATCCACCTACCTCAGCCTCCCAAAGTGCTGTGATTACAGGCATGAGCCACTGCACCCAGTCTCTGATGATAGTTTCTTTTGCTGTGCAGAAGCTCTTTAGTTTAATTAGGTCCTGTTTGTCAATGTTTGCTTCTGTTGCAATTGCTTTTGATGTTTTTGTCATGAAATCTTTGCCCATGCCTGTGTCCTGAATGGTATCGCCTAGATTTTCTTCTAGAGTTTTCATAGTTTTGGGTTTTACGTTTAAGTCTTTAATCCATCCAGAGTTAATTTTTGTATAAGGTATAAGGAAGGAGTCCAGTTTCAATTTTCTGCATATGGCTAGCCAGTTTTCTCAAAACTATTCATTAAATAGGGAATCCTTTCCCCGTTGCTTGTTTTCTCAAGTTTGTTGAAGATCAGATGGTTGTATATGTGTGGTCTAATTTCTGAGATATCCGTTCTATTTCATTGGTCTGTGTGTCTGTTTTTGTACCAGTACCATGCTGTTTTGGTTACTGTAGCCTTGTAGTATAGTTTGAAGTCAGGTAGCATGATGCCTCCAGCTTTGGTCTTTTTGCTTAGATTTGTCTTGGCTATATGAGCTCTTTTTTGGTTCCATATGATTGTTTTGTATTTTTAAATTTTATATTTTATTGTGGTTAAATATATTCACCTTAAAATTTACCATTTTAACCGTTTTTAAGTATACAATTCAGTGGCATTAAGTCCATTCGCATGGTTGAATGATGATGCAGCCATCATCACTGTCCACCCATAGAACGTTTTTCATCTCCCTAAACTGAGACTCTGTCCCCATTAAACACTCATTCCCCATTCTCCCCGACCCAGCCCCTGTAATCCCCATTCCTTCTGTCTCTGTGGATTCAACAACTCTAGGGGCCTCCTATCAGTGGAATCCTGCACTATTCGCCCTCTGTGACTGGGATCTCACTCAGCATAATGTCTTCAAGGGTCATCCATGTCATAGCCTGTGTCAGAATTCCTCTCCTTTGTAAGGCTGAATAATGTTCCACTGAATGGCTGGGCCGCATTTTGTTTATCAGTTCATTTGCTGAAGGACACCTGGGCAGCTTCTGTCTCTTGGCTGATGTGACTAAGGCTGCTATGAACATGGGTGTGCAGGTATCTCCTAGGGAGGCTGCTTTCTGTTCTTTGGGGTAGATACCCAGAAAGTGGGACTGCTGGATCAAATGGCCATTCTATCAAGTTTTCAAGGGCCCACCCTACTTTTCCACAACGGCTGCACCATTTGACACTTGGTGGGGGCATTTTGAGGGCAGGACTGTGTCAGGCTGGCCTGTGAGACCTGTGCACAAGGAGTGACTCCACAACTTGGCTGAGGGACTGCGATGTGGCTGTATCTCGCCAACTGCACCTCCCATCACTTCCTCATCACACCCTGTGCCTGGCCAGGCTGAGCTCTTAGGTGCTCCCATGAGTGCCCTTCCCCAGCCCTGTGTCTTTGCACAGGCTCTTCCCCTTGTGGAACGTCCCCTGCCCGAGGCCTGCCCCATGGGCGCACTGCCTGTGGTCACTCCCCGGGCCCTCAGCCGCCCGCACCGTCTTTGTCCCTGTGAGGCATGGGCTTGTCCACTTGTGCGGGATTCATGACCTTTCTGTCTGCCTTCCTTGACCAGGAACTCCCAGAGCAGGGACTGTGTCGCCCAGCTCAGGATCCCCCGAGCCAGTGAGCCCCTGAGGCAGAGTCGGGGGGTCCCATCGCCTGCTGGAGACTAAGGGTCTGAGCAGTGCCCACGTCAGTGTATGAGTCAGCCCGGCTGCCGTGACAAATACCACAGCCTGGGCGGCCTATGAAGAGAGACGTTGGACTCTCACACTTCTGGAGGCTGGAAGTCCCAGATGGAGGTGTGGAGAGTGGGCTCTGTTGGGGGCCACCTCCTCATAGATGGGGCCTTCTCAATGTGGCCTCCCACGGAAGGCGACAAGGAGCTCTTTGGGCTCTACCCTCATGACCTGACCACCTCCTGAGGGCCCAGCTCCTAATACATTGCCTTGCAAGTTAGGATTTCATCACACAAATTTGGGGGCGGGGGGCACAAACATTCGGACCATAGCAACGAGTGACAGGCCTTGGTTTCCTGAGGCCGAAGCGGGGAGGCCCCGCCGTGTGTTCTGGAGAGTTGCAGCTGGACCCGAGGCCACGTGGCGGGACATGGCACTAGGCAGTGAGACGTACATTTAGCCACACTGAGTGGGAAAATGTCATGCACCTTCCTTCCTCCGCTTCCCTCGGCCTCATCAGCATGACTCAGACAGTGGCGCTGTTGGCAGATGCCCTGCAGACCACGAGTTGTCTGGTGGGTCCCGGGGACTCAAGTGGGCAACAGGTCACTGACCCACAAAGTCAGCCACGTGGGGTGCAGAAGGCGAGGCCCCCACCTGGTACAGCAGAGCCCTTACCCCGTGTCTAGTTTGGATTTTTGCTGCCCTAGGCACAGAGAGCATCTATTGGCATCATTTTTAAAAACGGTGGTACTATGGATACATTAAATTTCCACCTAGACCATTCTTAAGTGTGCCATTCTGTGGCACTAAACACATACACTACACAGTGCTGTGCATCCAGCAACGCCATCCATCCACAAGACCCTCTCATCTTCCCAAATGGAAGCCGTGTCCCCTGCAACACTCACTCCCCGGCCCCTGGCGCCCACGCTTCTACTTTCCATCTCTATGAAGTTGACAACTCTCGGGACCGCATCAAAGTGACATCCTGTGATATTTGTCCTTCTGGGACTGGGCACGGTGTCCTCAAGAGCCATCCAGGCTGTCGCCTGTGTCGGGATTTCATTTCTTCTTAGGACTGAGTGATAGTTCATCGTCCGTATAGATCACGTTTTGCCCATCTGTTCATGTTTATGGACGCAAGGGTCGTCTCCTCCGCTTGGCTGGTGGAGATTCTGCTGCTGTGAACGTGGGTGAGCACATACGCATTCGTGTTTTTAAGGGTCTTGTCAGCAGCTCCGTGGCAGGTGACCTCAGAGCAGGGACCAGGTGCCAGGCCTCATGCGCAGCACTTTCCACCAGCTGCTTTATTCATTCCTCACCACGTTGGTTCTTCACCACCTGTGAAGCGGGAGCTCTTACTGTCCTGATGTGCTGAGGAGGAAACGCATCAGCCATGAGAGGCCCCTTGCCCATGATGCCGGCCTCCAGGCTGGGTGCCAAGTCCTTCGGAACCCGCATCATCTGTGCTCCTGGAGCGCGTCTGTCTTCGTCCATGGGGGCTGCTCTCACAGGACATCACAGCCCAGTGGCCTATACACAGCAGACATTGATTTCTCACAATCCTGGAGGCTGGAGGTCCCAGATGAAGGCACTGTCAGATTCAGTGTCTGGGCAGGGCTGCTTCCTGGTTTATTGATAACGTCTTCTCACTGTGTCCTCACACACCGAAGGGGCGAGGGAGCTCTCTGAGGTCCCTTTTGTAAGAGCACTAATCCCATTCATGAAGCTTCCACGCTCATGAAGTAATCACCTTCCAAAGGCCTCACCGCCTAACACCCTCATATTGGGGGTGAGGACTTCGACACATGAATTTGGGGAGCACAGGCATCCAGATATAGCAATATGTTAGCACATATCGCTAGCAAAACATAGCCTGTGCAATGTCCACCTTCTGGCTGCCCCGGTTACCCCCAGGTGTCCGTTGCAGGTATTTGCTTACCTTTTCTCTTCCAGGATCCAACCCAGAATCATGCATTGCAGTTGGCTATCATGTGTCGTTGTCCTTAATAGCCTTTATTCTAGAATGTTCTCCCTACCTTTCTTCCTTTTCTGTCTTTCTTTTGTGCCATGGACACACTACAGAAGTCCAGACCTGTGGCCCTGTGGCATGTCCCACCAGTTAGGACTGGTCTGTTTCTTCATGTCTGGCTTTGGCTGAGCATTTTGGGCAAGGGCCTGCCTCAGTGATACTGGGTCCTTGCCACTGTGCCCATCAGAGGCACCCAGGGCCCACTGGCTCCCAAGTACTTTCAGATTGTAGCACACCTTGTGTGCATCTAGTGGAGATGAAAATTCTCACACATATGTCTTTGCACCCACATGCAAATAGACATGTAACAGATATTCCTGGAAGAGGAACTGTTGGACGGAAATGCCTTCTGCCAAGCCACCCTCCCCAATGGCTGTCCCAATTTCTACCTGTACCAAAAAGGCACAAGACCCTCATCCCTGGTCCCTCCAAGCCCAGCTCAGGACACTGTCAGTCTTTTAAATATTTGCCAGACCATGGGAAAAGGGGGCGCTTCATGCCTTCCTGGTGCTGCAGAGCCTGAGAGCATTTTCATACATTTCTGGGCCGTTTGTGTCTCTGTGAATTTCCTGTCCCTTTCTTTGCTTATTTTTCTGTTGGGTTGTTTGTCTTTATTGATTCAGGAGGCCGACAGGGCGTGTGGTCTGTGTTTTGCAGGCAGGGAGATGGATCGCTATTGGTTTTAGCATGTGTTCTTCTTGCCGACAGGGGCTGGGCCGAGCTGTGTGTGGAGGGGCTGTGGGTGTGGAGAGGGAGGGGCAGCAGGAGGCGGCCCAGTTTCCGGCCTGGGCCTCCCTGGGGACAGAAGGCAGGGTGTGGTGGAGGGGTGGCACCTCCCAACAGGGAGACACAGCACCATACCCTCCAATCCTCCCTGGTGGATTTTCTCACTGTGTCTCTGTGCTCACCCTGCCCTGGGGCTGCCTGAGACCTCTGGAAGGGAGTTGGCATGCTTAGTCCAGGCCTTCAAGGCTTCCCTCATGGCCCCTCAACATCCTCTGCTTGCCTTTGTTTCTGCCTGGTCTCAGAGCCTCTGCACCGCCATCCCCTCTTCAGCTGTGTCCTTCAGTGCTTGGTGCAGATGTCCTGTCCTCACGAGGCCCTCGGCCCGCCAGTGCCCACGGCAGTCGCAGCAGCCACAGAGGGCACTCACGTCACTGTTCACTGTTTGTCACCCCCCCCAACCTGCCAGCTTCATGCATGATGAGACCCCCACGTCCCCATGTGCCTTGCTCTGACACCTGACAGGTGCTCCCCCCATGGACAAATGCACTGGTGTTAGTGGCACTCAGGACTGTGGTGTGGACAGGGACACTGCCTAACTAGCCCAGCCATCACCTGCCTGGGTTGTTTCCATGGTGGCCAGCTCCCTGTTGACACCTCAGGGGGCTCTGGGAATCGCTCTGTCAAGGGGCATTTGCAATGCTCATTGTCCTGCAGAGATGCTGTCGGGTGGCCAGGACATGGGCCCAGGTGGAGCTGGGCAGCCTGGATGTGTGCAGAGCACAGAGGGATGAGGGGCGAGGAGAGCGGGACCCAGGGAGGAGCTCCAGCCAGGCTGGGGTCTGCAGATCCGGAACCAGGAGGAGGAGAGTGGGACCCGGGGTGGAGCTCCAGCCGAGCTGGGGTCTGCAGATCCAGAAACAGGAGGAGGAGAGTGGGACCCGGGGCGAAGCTCCAGCCAGGCTGGGGTCTGCAGATCCGGAACCAGGAGGAGGAGAGTGGGACCCGGGGAGGAGCTCCAACTGGGCTGGGGTCTGCAGATCCGAAACCAGAAGTTTGCTCTCAACCTGGGAGGCCTGGTGTGCCCCAAAGAGGACACTGTGTGCTGGAGACTGGGAGGCTAGCCTGGCAAGGAGTGGAGGGCCCTTGAGGGTGGTATGGGGACCTCCTGTCTCTACCAGGAGAGATACGGACTGGCAGGCAGGAGGGGGCAGGAGAAGAGATGCCCCACAGGGGACGGGGAGAAAGCTCCCTTAATGGGGACATGTGCTGGGGCACCAGGGTGTAGGTCTCCTGATGAAAAGGGGAAAGCTGCCACTATGGGTTGAATTGCATTCCCACTAAGTTAAGCCCTGACACCTCCGCATGTGACCTTATTTGGCGGTAGGGTCACTGTGGGATGGAACTCATCCAGATGAGGTCATGCTGGATTTGGGAAAGGAGAAGAGGGAAGGTGATGTGAACTCATGCGGGGAGGAGGCCAGGTGATGTCGGAGGCAGAGACTGGAGTGACGTGGCTGCAGGCTGAGGCTCGTGAGGATTGCCGGCCGCCAGCAGAAGCAGGAAGAGGCCAGGAAGGTTCTTCCCAGAGCCCCAGAGCCTGCATTGTCCTCACAACCCCTGATCCGGGACTTCTGGTCTCCAGAACCTGGGAGAGTAAATGCCTGTTGTTAAGCCACTGTCTGTGGCACTGTGTCACAGTGGCGACAGAACACCCATTGAGTCAGGAACTGGGGAACAAAGATGCCAATTACCGAGTGCCTGCCACATGCCCGGGTAGGGGCCAGGCACTTTCACAGGCATCATCTCATTTAGTCTCCCTGCAACCCAGTCCGTGGTATCCCCATTTACAGATGAGGAAACTGAGGCTCTAAGAGGTTCAGTCGCTGGGCCCAGGTCCCAGGGGTGTGGAGTGTTGAGGCCTGTTGCAGGCCCAGGACTGAGTTACTTGAGGGAAGACAGCAGGGTAAGGGCCTTGCTTCATGACGTGTGGCATTGCTAGGGGGCAGGAGTGGCGGTGAAGGAGGGTGGCGGTGAGCAGGCCTTCTGCATTCTGTTTTCTGACTGTGAGGTGCCCAAAGCTTCCCCATGGAGGCATCCAGCACTCAGAGGGAGGCTGGGGGCCCAGTGCTCAGGAGAGGCCACGGCTGGACATCCTTCTTCGGGGACTGGCTGGTCTCAGATCCCTCTAAACCTAAGGTTTTACAATCCTGAAAAAGCACTGGTGTCTTCCTTGCTTTAAGTCTCAGTGAAAATCTCTCCCGCCTGACCCTGTTTCAGGGTCTGATCTCATTACTTCTCAGCTTTTAAGCAGTGTTCAGAAACGAAGATGTGAGTAATTGTACCCCATCCATGCCCCCGTGATGGTTGGCAGCCACAGTGCTGGGCTGTCAGGGAGTGAAGGGTTGTGTGCCGGGGAGGGGGTGAGCATGAGTGATCGGGGGGGGTGATTGCAGCCTCATGGGACCATGCACGCCGTTTCCTTTCTAACCAGGTCTCGCCTGTGTCACTTGAGCCATCCTGCTAGCACACCCCACCTCCACAGAGAGATGTTCAGGCACCCTGAGGCCTGAGCTCAGCCAGCACAGCTGTGCTTGGGGATGCAGGCTGCTGCGCTGGGGATGCAGGCTGCTGCGCTGGGGATGCAGGCTGCTGCGCTGGGGATGCAGGTTGCTGTGCTGGGGATGCAGGCTGCTGCGCTGGGGATGCAGGTTGCTGTGCTGGAGTTGCAGGCTGCTGCGCTGGGGATGCAGGCTGCTGTGCTGGAGGTGCAGGCTACTGTGCTGGGGATGCAGGCTGCTGTGCTGAGGCCAGCAGAGGGTGGCTAAGAGCATGTGAGAGAGTCAGGGAGGGGTCGGAGGTCCTCCCAGACCCTTGTCAGTCCTGCCTGCCCTCCGTGTGCATAAACAGCTCATCCCCCTCTTTTACTAAAGTCATCATAGTTCTCGTCCTGGTCCCCACCCTGGCAGGATGCAGCTGTAGAGGTTAGGATAGAATTTTCTGCACTGCAGGTGGCGACCCAGTGCCTGGTAGGAAATCAGTTTAGTGGGTCGCAGCAGTGTGCGTTATATAAGAAGGTGAGTTGAGTAGAAAGTAGTAGAGCACATCACAAGGAGTAAAGGTGTTTTCTGTGAATTTTTTGTTCGCTACTTACATAGAGTATCAGATAAGTTGCTGCTGCGTGTGGTCAGCTGAGAAATTGTACCCCACCCCAGCATATCAGGTCCTGATCCCTGTGACCTGTGAATATTGCCTTATTTGGAAAAAGGGTCTTTGCAGATGGGATTACACCAGGATGCTGAGATGGGGAGCTGGTCCCGGATGATCTGAGTGGGCCCTGAGTGTCATCACAGTTATTCTAAGAGAGAGGCAGAGTGGGGTGACCACAGAGCCAGAGACTGGAGTGCTGCTGCCGCCACCAGGAAATGCAGGCAGCCGCAGGAGCGGGGCAAGGTAAGGGCAGCCTCCCCTATAGCCTTCGGGGGAGCTCAACCTTGGGGCCACCTTGCTGTCCACAGTCAGGAAATACAGGCCGTCCCAGGAGCCGGGCAAGGCAAGGATAGCCTGCCCTAGAGCCTTCGGGGAGCTTGACCTCGGGGCTGCCTTGACAGCAGCCCAGTGATACGGATTTTGTATTCCAGTCCTGGTTGCACTGCCCTCTGTCCAGACTGTCTCTCCCCTCCCTGAGCCTGGCCAATTCCTCCTCCCTCTCACAGCTGGACTCTGACACCACCTCCTCCAGGAAGCCCCCCTGCTCCCTCCAGGCCAGGTCAGGTCACCCTGTGCTCCCCTGGGTGCCGTCAAGCACACCCTGGGCTCGGGCCAGGCTGCCTCCATTCAAGCTCCAGTAAGGTAGGGCCAAGCATGGCGCCATCTCACAGTGTCTCAGGGAAGCTTAGACAACCTGATACTCTAAAAAGCTGTGGAAAGGCCCGGATCAGTGCCCGGCGCTGGCGCCCGCTCTCCCTGCCATAGCCACTGCAGTTGTTGGGCTTGAGCCAGGAGGACACTGAGGGCCCAGGCAGGACTCAGAAGGCCGACCTCTCCACATGCCCCTCCCCCGAACATTACAGAAAATCCCCTTAACGTGATGGCCTCAAAGCAACGTGATGTTTCCCAGTATGGGCCATCCCGAAACTGGTGTCAGACGCGGCCGGGCCTCGGCCATCCTGCGTCTCCATCCCTGGCCCTCTGAGCCATCAGTACCTGCTGGCTGAGTTCCTTCTAGACTCGAGTGTTCCCCTTCCAGCCTGAGACCACCAGGGCCTCCCTTGGGGGCTGCCTTTGAATAAACTCGATGCTTAGGGGTGGACAGCAGGCTGGAGGCGAGGGGGATCTGAGGCTCCTTCTCCATGGGAACCCCAGGCAGTGCTGAGTGCTGGGAGCCTGCAGGGCACCAGCCATGCTGACTAGCGGAAGCCTGGCTCCAGCAGCCTCCTTGGCCTGTGTCCTGGGCTGGTGCGGTTGGCTTCTCGGTGTCTCCGAGCATGGAAGAGGTCTCCTCTCAGGATTAGGCACAGAACTCTCCAGGCTGCCCCTGCACTCCCATCCATCCAATGACGGGGAGAGGGGTGGCTGGTGATCACTATGGCCTCTTCTAGCCCTGACACTTCTCAAGGCCAGCCCTCCCAGGACCCCAGAGCCACAGAGAGAGAGAGGGAGCGTACCCGTCTCCGCTCCCAGCCCCACTGGCTGCTGCTGAAAGGCGTGTCCGCAGGAGACTCATATGTGCATATAGTTGGCTTGCGAACAGTCATGATGACAGCACAGTGTGGTGGGCTTTGGGGTGGGGTGTCAAGGTTTCAAGTTCTGTGCCCCGGATTTCTCCCCGAATCTTAGAAACACCATCTTTAAACACCTGTCTTACAGCGTGTCTTAGTCTAATTGCATGAATCAGTATGGTAGCTACTGGCCACGTGTGATTATTTAAAATGAATTAAAATCCAATAAAATCTAAAACTGTTTTGCATGGTGCTGGCCATGTTTCAGGTGTGCAGGGGCTGCACGAACTGGAGGCAGATGTGCTGGGTGTGCAGGTGCCACACATCCTACAACGGGGTGCTGGCCTCTGATTCGCCTGTGCAGGGGATTTGAGTGAGTGACAGAGGGAGGGGGGCATACGTATTTCTGCCTTTTATTGCTTTTCCCTTAAAGGTGGCATTGAGAGTGTTTCCTCTGATGTCAAATTATAAATGTCAAAACTCGGGAAAATGTTAAAAGGAACATTTCCTGCCCCTAGCGACTAGACACACCCACCGTGTGTGGTCCTCCAGGACCTCTGCCCCCAGCCTCAGGTCCCTGGATGGGCACAGCCTATGGGGGCACTGGCAGCCCAGTCAGGGGAAAGCCAGGGACAGCCAGGTAGGATGTGTGGTCTCGGTGCAGCGCAACGAAGTCCCACAGACTGGTGGCTTCTAAACAATAGACATTTATTTTTCCCAGTTTTGGAGGCTAGAAGTCCAAGATCAGGATGCCAGCATGGTCAGGCTCTGGGCCCGACTTCTGGGCTGCAGACAGCCGCCTTCTCCTCACACCCTCATATGGTAGGAAGAGCGAGGCAGCCTCTGGCCTCTCCTTACAAGGGCACTCATCCCATGATGAGGCCTCCACCTGCAAGACCTAATTCCTCCCAAAGACCCCGCCTCCAAATCCCATCACACTGGGGTTCAGGATATCAGCATGTGAGTCTGGAGGAGGGGACTCCACATTCAATCCATGGCAGTGGCTTGGGCTAGACAATGACTTCATCTCTTTCCTGCCTTAGAGAGCCAGGGCAAGGAGACCAGCTGTGCAAGGTCACTGAAGGTTTAGTGCATTCGTGTTTTAGAGCCTGGGAGAACATCAATAACCAGCAGGTCCCCTGGTTGAATTAAAATTAAATAAAATCTAAAACTGTGTTCTGCATGGTGCTGGCCATGTTTGGTATGCAGGGGCCACGCGAGCTGGAGGCAGCTGTGCTGGGTGTGCAGGTGCAACGCATCCTACGACGGGGTGCTGGACTCTGATTCGCTAGATAGAGACACGTCTTCTTGTGGTCACACCCACCTGGAAGCTCAGAATGTGACCTTGTTTGGGTGTTTCCGTATGTAATTACGGTAAAGATGGAGATGAGGTCATTGTGGATGAGGGCAGACCCTAAATGCAGTGACTGGTGTCCTCATAAGAGACAAAAAAGGACACGCAGAGACACACAGGGAAGACAGCCCATGACGGCGGGGGCAGAGATGGGGGCCCTGCAGCCACATGCCAAGGGGTGCCTGGAGCCACCCACAGTGGGAAGAGGAAGCCTGAGTCTCCCTACACCCCTGTGGAGAGCAGGGCCCTGCTGGCACCTTCATGTCAGACTTCTGGCCCCCACAACGGCGAGAGAATCGTTATCTGTTGTTTGAAGCCCCCATTTCAGGGAACCCTGGTGCAGGCTGTGACTCCCAGCACACGGGGCTGTGGGGGTTTTGAGCTCACTCGTGCTGCCCCTACACATGGAGGAAGGGTCAGCAGACACTCCCCACCCCCACCACACCTCCCCCACCCCTAGTGCCTTTTGAGAACCCCTTTCCTGAAGGGGGACAGGTGTGTGTCTGGCGTATAGTGTGGCGGGAGTCTATTTCAGTGTGCTGGGAAGGGCTTGGCTCTGCCTCTCCCTGGGCAGAGGGTGGCAGCTGCCACGTGACCCTGTGGGAGACCTGTGGGCCACAGAGGCTCTTCCCCGGCCCACTGCTGCCCGAGCCTCTGTGGGTGCCAGGCCCAGCCACGCAGAGGGAGAGCCGCTGACCCGCTGGCCCTGCACAAGCAGCCACGCTCCATGGGAGTGCCAGGGGGAGACACAGGTAAAGCCCGGACTGCGCTTTTGCCGAGACTATCTGGCTAGGAGCTGCGAGCCCCATGAATCAGATTCAGGGGTCCGGCGGGAAAGGACGGGTCCAGTCAAGTTGTGCCACGTGTGAAGCTTGTGAGCGCCAGCGCCACGGGCGCCAGTGGGTACAGGCTTCGGGGACACTCTCTATGGGCAGCACTGTGGGGTGAGGAGGGTGACCCCCATTATACAGGTGAATCAGCTGAGGCTGGGGACGGGAAGGGTCTGGTCCAACCTCACACGGTGCTGGTATCAGAGCTGCGTCTGGACTCCAGCACCCGCTGACCACAGCGTCTGGGCCTCCCTCCCTCCCTTTTCTTTTTTCCTTTAAGCTGGTGGTTCTTACCCATGGGCAGCTGTGCTCCTGTGCTCCCAGGGGGATACATGGCAATGTCTGCAGGCATTTTTTTTTTCTTTTTTTAGACAGGGTCTCACTCTGTGACCCAGGCTGGAGTGCAGTGGCATGAACATGGCTCACTGCAGCCTCAACCTCCTGGGCTCAAGTGATCCTCACATCTCAGCCTTCCAGGTAGCTGGGACTAAGGTGCACACCACCATGCCTGGCTAATTTTTAATTTTTTTAGTAGAGACAAGGTCTCACTTTGTTGCCCAGGTGGGTCTTGAACTCCTGGGTATAAGCAATTCTCCCATCTCAGCCTCCCAAATTGCTGGGATTACAGGTGTGAGCCACGTGCCTGGCCATCTGGAGACATTTTTGATGGTCACAGCTCAGGAGGGTGTGCCTCTGGCATCTGGCAGGAAGAGGTCAGGCCACTGCTGAGTGTCCCACGGTGCACAGGACACCCACAGTAGGGACTGGCTGGCCCGGTGTCCTGCTGGGGAAATAGCATGAATGCCGCAGTTCCCCGATATTAACATAAAAGACACAGGGCCCATCAGGCTCCTTAGATACGAATGACGAGCAAGTCCAATAGCTCCAATCCTGCATGTTGACCAGGCGGCCTGTAGGGTGAAGGTCATGGCAAAATGTGTGCGGCTAGGGAGAGAGGAGAAAAGGGGGGCAGGTGGAGTAAGATGAGGGGAGAGGGAAGGGAGGGGAGGGAGAACAGTAGGGAGGGAGCCTGGACCCCTGGAAGCAGAGCTGGGGGTACACAGGGGAGGGGGCCTCGGTGGGCCTGACACAGTGCCAGGGCCTCCAGCAGCTCCCCCCTCCCGCTGAAACATTCCCCACTCCATGTGGGGAGAGGCCTGGTGCCCAGCAGGGCCTCATCTCTGAGCAGCCAGACCAGAATCTTCCTTCCCTGGTGCCCTTCTTCTGGCCTGTGGGGTCTGCCCTGTGCAGGGGAACTGGGACTCTTGGCCATAGCTCCCCCGTCAGCGCCTCACACTCTGAAACTCTGGAATGGTACTGAAGGGAGCAGCCCTGGCTAGGGCAGTGGCAGTGGCTCTGGAATCCAACCCATGAAGCTTCAAGCCCTGACTCTGCCTGACCTCACTGTGGGGCCTGCAAGAGACACTTGCGTGCCCATGAGGCCCCAGAAAAAGGGGGTTGGCTGTGTGGCTCCTCCCTCCCAGGGTGTTGTGAACCGAAAGAGGAGACACGTGTGTTCCCAAAAGCACCAAGCTGCAGGTCCCCCAAGGCTGCCCATGCACATCCGAGTGTGAGTTCTCCCTCCTGCCCGGGAGGACGAGCGTGTGTGGCCAGGGTGCTGGAGCGTTCTGAGGAGAGCCATGGATTCCCAGAGGGGACAGCAGGTGACAATGTCCGTGTCCCAAATGGAATTTCCATGGCAGAGGCTGGGACAGGCCTCTCCAGCTCAGCTGAGTCTGCGATGCTTCTCAGGCCCACTGTGCTTCCACCACTTGTGGACAACTGTGCTGGACGGACCGTCACACTGACGGCAGAGCACATGACCATCCCAGAAGCAGCCCCAGCGCCGAGGCCCCAGGCAAACCTGCGGCCATCAACACTGCAGATCACGATGCACATGCAAAGCAAGGGTGTCCACAATTAAAACTCGCAGTCAGGTAGATGTGATTCTATTTATGTAAAATTATACATGTAAAATTATAGTAAAACGAAGAAAAACCTGTAAATCTCTTAGAAGAACCCTCAGAAGTGCATCTTCATGACAGTGGGTCAGGCGATGGTTTCTTAGAAAAGACGCCAAAGCACAAGCCATCATAACAAGACATAGATGACTGGATTTCATCAAAAATCTCTGTGATGCCAAAGACATGGTGAGGAAAGTGAAAACACAACTCACAAAATAGAAGAAAATCTTTGCAAATTAGCAAGCTGACATGGGACTTGCATCTCAAATATACGAATAACTCTCATCCTGTAATCCTATCAAGACAACCAAGTTAAAAAATGGGCAAAGCATTTGCATTAACATTTTTACAAAGAAGATTCCCAAAGGGAGAATCTGCACATGAACCACGCCCAGCATCATTCGCCCACAGGGAACGGCACATCGGAACCTGGTGAGACACAACTACAGATCCACTAGAATGGCTGGATCACAATCACAGGCACACCCAGAGTTGGCTGTGGGGATGCGTAGAAATCAGAACCCGGTGTGGAAAACAGTCTGACAGTTCCTTGACATGTGGCACACAGAGTGACCACAGGACCCAGCAACTCCACTCCTGGGTATCTACCCAAAAGACATGCAAACCTATGTCCACAAGAATATTCACACTCGAATGTTCATAGCAGCATTATTCATAATCACCAGAAAGTAGACACAGCCCCAAAGTTCATCAACTGACTAATGGATGAGCCACATGGTGTCTGTCCATACAACGAATATTTCTCAGCCATCAAAAGGAACGAGGTGCTGATGCCCGCCACACCACAGATTCTCCCTGAAAACATGACGCCGAGTGAAAGAAGTCAGTCGCAAAGGACCACGTGGTGTGGGATTCCGTTCACATGAAACGCCCGGAGCAGGCAAATCCACAGAGACAGACTGGTGGTTACCAGGGCCTGCAGAGGGAGAGTGGGAATGACAGTAAAGGATGCAGCATTTCTTTTTGGGGTGATGGAAATTCTCTAAAATGGATTATGGTGATCAGCACACAGCTCTGTGAAATACCAAAAGCCATTGAGTGTGCATTCCAAACAGGCAAATTGTACTGCTGTGTGAGTTATATCTCAATGAAGTTACGACTTTCACATGTGTACACCGAGCACGTCTGCAGAGCTGGGTAGGCTCTGTGGAGGCGCCGAGAATGTTTCTGAAAGCACATCGAGGCGCTGCCTTATGAGAAGACAGATGAATTATTCTAGGATGCGATATCATATCGTATGTCCCAGGTGTGAGAGTGTGTGGTTTTGTTTGTGGCCTACAGAAACACGTGGTAGAGCCGCCACTGAGCTGTTAAGAGGGGCCGTCTCAGAGTAAAAGGGAAGCAGGGGATTTTAAATTTTCCTTCAACTTTGATGTACTGTTTAGGTTTCTAACCATGAGTAGCATTCCTTAGGTCATCAAAACGAAGTTATTTTTGTCATTGAACCCAAAGGAACCGTGTCTCCGGAGGTTAGCAAGGATCCCGGGCAGGGCTCCCACCCCACGCCACCTCCTGCCCCTCCTCTTGGCCTGTCCGGGTGGAGCCGGGACCTTGTCACCCCAGTTGGGCTATGTGGCCGGGTGCCGGCGCACCCCTGCCTGCCCATGTGTAGACCTGTAGGCTTTGGTGTGTGAGCCGGATCCTGTCGGTACAAGGGTGACGCCCCCAGGAGACCCGCTTTAAGTCAGGGACTGGCTGCCTCTGTTGTGCAGGTGGTTAGCGAATGCCACAGAGCCACTGCGGCCAGTTTCCCCTGCCCAGCCTGGCTTTCCCTGGGCTCCAGGCCAACCATCCCGACGGCCAGTTTTAATTAGACGTGCCGGAAATGCTTCCCTCACACCAGCCTCCCTTGAATCAGCAGATCAGGAGAACATGAGAAGGCTTAGGAATTTGAGGGGAGACGGGAGGGCAGACAGGCAGAAAACCAGTTCTCTGACATAGAGGCCCATAGAGGACAGGCAGGCAGAAAACCAGTTCCCTGACGTAGAGGCCCAGGCTCCAGGCCCTACCCTGCCAGTTGAGAGCTGTGTGATCTGGCTAGGTTACTGAGCGTCTCTCAGCCAGGGTTCCCTTGCAAGCAGCCTGAGGGTGACAACGCCTCTCATACCAGCTGGAGAGGGGGCTGGTGCTGTTGTGCCCACACCATACCTGCACAGGGGAGGGTCAGGCAGGGATTAGAGACCCCAAGTAAGGGATGCCAGCTGTCAGGGGAAGAATGCTCTGAGGACTGCAGTTAGGATTAAGGAGTTCAGACCTGGGCAAAGAGGTCTTCCTCCTGCAGTGCTGGGACACGGTGCTGGGCTTTCAGGGCATTAACCACGTACAGAGGACTGCTCCACACCAGGAGAGCAGCAGCAGGTAGGAAGGAGGCTTGCAGAGTGGGAACGCCAGGGGAGGCAGGCACGGCTTCCGGGAAGACGTCCCCCACTGGTCAGGTCCCAGACGGATTTGCCACCCCTAGGGCTGGTTCGTCCCTCACCTTTCTCCCTCTCCCATCCCCTCATCCACGTGGTGGGGCATGGTGGAAAGGACCAGGGTCAGAGAGGCCTGGGTCCCAGTGGCCTGGGGAGGTGCGTTCCTGCTTGGAACCTCTGTTTGCCCATCGGTAAATGGTGAAGAGAGGACAGGTCCCAGCTGTGCAGGAGGAAAAGAACAATTAGACTAAAGTGGCAGGTACCATGGAGGGTCTGACAGTGGATGGTGTTAAGAAGTGAATGTTCATGTCCCCCCAGCATTCACACTCTGAAGCCCAAACCCCCAGGGTGATGGTGTTTGGAAGAGGGGCCTTGGGGAGGTGATGGGGTTTAGATGAGGTCGTGAGGGTGGGGTCCTCGTGATGGGACTCCTGCCCAGAGTGCTCTCTCTGCCTCATGAGGACACCGTAAGAAGGCGGCCATCTGCAAGCCAGTAAGGGAGCCCTCACCAGGGACTGACCATGCTGGTGCCCTGATATCAGACTCTTAGGCTCCAGAACTGTGGGAGGTAAGTGTCAGTCTTTTTTTTTTTTTTTTGAGACGGAGTCTTGCTCTGTCGCCCAGGCTGGAGTACAGTGGCGCTATCTCGGCTCACTGCAAGCTCCGCCTCCTGGGTTCATGCCATTCTCCTGCCTCAGCCTCCCGAGTAACTGGGACTACAGGCGCCCGCCACATTGCCCGGCTAGTTTTTTTGTATTTTTTTAGTAGAGACGGGGTTTCACCGTGTTAGCCAGGATGGTCTCAATCTCCTGACCTCATGATCCGCCCGTCTCGGCCTCCCAAAGTGCTGGGATTACAGGCTTGAGCCACCGCGCCCGGCCAAGTGTCAGTCTTTTAAGCCACCCCATCTGGTATTGTTCTGGCAGCCCACACAGACCAGGACTGAGGGTGTCCCCTGGGAAATGGAGGATGGGAGCAGGGGACAAAGTGGGGGAACCTTTTCAACCCTCTGTGGCCATTTGGATATGATGGAGATGCACAGGTGACAGCTAGACTCCCCATCCAGGCTGGTGTGGTGTCTCCAGGTCAAGGCTGTGGCCCCATCTTCGAAAGCCTGGGCAGGAGTGGGTTGCAGCTGAGGTGTGGCCAGTATGTGCTTGGGGGCCTATTGGCAGGACCCCAGCCCCCCGGGTCCCTGCACTGGGGACATGTACCACAGAAGCTGGCTGGAGGGAGTGGGGTCCCTGGTGGGACTAGCTCAGCCCCTCAGCTCCTCCCAGAGAGGGAGTTAAGAGCTGGCTTGAGGTCTGGGCAGGTCTTGGTCCAATGCCCAACTGTCGCGGTTTTGCCATTTGCAGCTCCGTGACCTAGGTCGTGGGTGGAGGTGCTGAGTGCAGTCCCTGGTGTTTGCCTGGACACAGGAACTGAAAGATGGCGTGACATGGGTTATTCATCATCACCCCACCCCCCCAACCACTGGACAGCGCCCTGCGGTCACTTAGCGCATTTCCTGTTTCCTATTAGATTTGAGACATATTCACTGGGCATCTGCTGTACACTGAAGGCCTAGAAGAGGTCACCTGTTGGACCAGCGTGGCCACTCTGGCTCCAGGCAATGTGACCCTGGGGGACGAGCCCTGGGCTGGGAGCCTGCAGACCCGAGCCTTGGTGTTGGCCTGGCCACAGACTTGCTGCGTGACGTGGGCTGGGCCACATTGTCTGCCTCTGTGTCGGGGGTGCGGCAGGGAGTCAGTGTACATGCTCTGAGCCCTGACCTTCTGGGATGCCTCCCATGAGCTCCTCAGATGCCCCCTGCTCCGGAAGGGCTGCGCTCTTCTGGTGATGGAATAACATCCTCCAGGACAGTGGGTGCTGGGGGCACCTGGGCCAGCGGCTGGAGGCCTGAAGAGTCCTGGAAGCAGCAGGAGCTGGGCTGGCATCTGCCCGGAGCCCACAGCCAGCCTGAGCAGGGGCGGTGGCCCAGTACCGTCTCTCCCAGCTCTGCCCCTGGAAGGAAGCCCCCACCCCAACTCACACAAACTTCTGCCAGCTCCGTGTAGTCACCGTCACGTCACTGTTCTCCAAAAGCCCGGCCTCGGGTAGGATCAGTGTCCCACTTTGCACATGGAAAATGGGCTCAGGGAAGTGACCAGGGAGCTGGCCAGTCCCTGGTTGGGCTCTGAGGCCAGCTCTGGCTCTTCCCGCCTGCAGGGATGGTGTGTGGACAGGCCCCCACTTACCATGGTTGGACTTACCATTTTTTGATTTTATAATGTTGCAAAAACAATACGCATTCAGTGGAAACCATACTTTGAATTTTGAATTTTGATCTTTTTCTGGGCTAGCGATCTGTGGTACGGTACTGAGACAGTCAATACTGTACTATAAAACAGGCTTTTCGTTAGAGGCATGTGCCCAGCTGTAGGCTGGTGGAGGTGTTCTGAACATGTTTCCGGTAGGCTGGGCTGAGCTGTGATGTTTGTTAGGTTAGGTGTGGTCAGTGAAGTCTCAACTTAGTGATGTCACGAGCTTGCCCCGGGTTCATCAGGACAGACCTGCAATGTAAGCTGAGACGCACTCCTGCTGGTTTCCCACGCTCCCACGACAGAGCACACAGATGGCGCCTGGACGGGCAGACGTTCATCCTCCCACAGTTCTGGAGGCCAGAAGTCCCAGATCAACGTGCCGGTAGGGTCGGCTTCTTCTGAGCCTGCAAGAAAGGACCTGTCCCAGGGCCCCACTCCTGGCGTCTAAGTCTCCATCTTCTCCCGCTTCTTCGTGTCGTGTTCCCTCTGGTTTCCCACGCTGCCACGACAGAACACACAGGTGGGGGATTGTCTGGGGTTGTCTCTGTGTCAACATTTCCCCTTTTTCTGTACCAATTAGATTGGATGAGGACCCACCCTCCAGATCACCTCGCTTTACCGTAACGATGCCTTTGAAGGCCCTGTTTCCAAACACAGTCATGTGCCAAGGTCCTGGGGTTAGGACTTAAACGTGGGCATCTGGGGGTTCTAGTTTGGCCCACGCAGATGGCTTGAGCTGCCCCCTGGCACCGCTCTTGCTTCCTGCCACATCCTCTTCTGGAAGGAAGGGGCAGCGTGGCCACTCGACTGTTTTTCTCTTCCTGCCTCCCAGAGGACAGGCTCCTCTCAGGCTCTAGGGCCGCCAGGCACCCCGCCGCCCTCCGTCTGTGTCTGTCGCTCTGTGAACAGAGCCCATTTGTGGCCAAGAGTGACTTTGTCCTCACGGGCCCCTGCCTCCAGATAGGAAAACCACAGGGTTTTCATGCCAGAAGGAGCTGTGGGACACCCCCACCTGCAGGCCTTGAGGGCGCACCCCAAATCTGAGTGGAGTGGAGTGGCGAAGGGTCGGCTCTTCCCGCTGGGCTGGAAACCCCTTCCCTGACCCCTTAGCCTCGCTCGGGGCTAGTGGAGTTTCAGTTTCCAGAAAGCCCCAACCTCACAAAGCGTCCAAGCAACAAAGCCCCCTGGAGCCAGGGCCTAAGAGGAAATTGTGTGTTTGATTGTTTGTTTTTAAGAGACAGTGTCACTGTTATTTGCAGCACTGTGCAAAGTATCAAGCAAATGGAATCATTTTCTTTGGTGATTTTAAGATTTTTTTTTTAGTAACTAGGAAGCCCGGGCTGGGCACGATGGTTCATGCCTATAATCCCAGCACGTTGGGAGACCGAGGCAGGCAGATCCTGAGGTCAGGCATTCGCGACCAGCCTGACCAACATGGTGAAAACCCGTCTCTACTAAAAATACAAAAATTATCCCAGTGTGGTGGCGGACGCCTACAATCCCAGCTACTTAGGAGGCTGAGGGAGGAGAATTGCTTGAACCCGTGAAGTGGAGGTTGCAGTGAGCCGAGATCATGCCACTGCACTCCAGCCTGGGCAACAGAGCGAGACTCCCTCTCGAAAAAAAAAAAAAAAAAGAAGTAGGAAGCCCGAGACCTGTGCCACAAGACTACATGTCCTCTCCAGCCTTCTTTGGGCTTCTAGATTCTTCCATACCCAGCACCCCCAACTCACCTCACCTCCGAAGTGAGACTGGGGCACTCTTCAGCCCCACAGCCCACACTGAGACATGTTTAAGACCAGTGATTGTGCCAGGACAAGAGTGTCCCCGGGACAGCCTGAGGCTCGCTGGGTCACTTGTTCCCATGGCTCAGCACGGGTCTCTAGGGGAGCCTTGGCATCGCCGGGCCGTAAACAAAGCCGGAGCCTCATTCTGTTTCAAAGAGGTGCCCTTACTTGCTCAAGGTCACACCATCAGTGGGCCCAGGTAGACAGTGGACAGATCCCCTCACCTGGTGAGTTTTTGCATCTGTAAAATAAGGACACTTTGCTTACATTTAGGGTGCAAAGAAAGGTGCTCAGGGCCTGGAGGCTCCAGTGCAGAGCTCAGCACAAGAGTCAATCATTGTCTGTGAATGCGCTGTCAGTACAGAGGGAGCATTTGACGTGGACCTGGAAGGACAAGTAGGGTCTTCCCGGGTGAGATGGGCACACAGTGCTCCCGGGGCAGGAATGGTGGGAGCCCAGGCTGGTGCCGGGACTGTCAAGGACAACTTTGGGAAAGAGTGTGGGATCAGAGGGCAATGAGGAAGTCAGGGAACCAGGTGGGTACCAGGCTTGGAGTGCTGGTTTGGGGTCTGGGCTGTGTTCTGTGGGGAGCCATGGAAGGTTCTTGAGCAGGGGAGGGGCCTAAGCAGAGGGGTGCTGCTTGTGCTTGAGGCCACCCTCCCAGATCTTGCCACCTTGCCAACATGGAGAGCTTGTCTTGGGGACTCCATCACCCTGACTGTCCCCTCGCAGTGAGGCCGACTCAGATTAGAAACTGGGCTGGAGGGAAAAGGGACCAACCCCACGTTTTCCAGCAAGACAGGCCTCCCTACAACCCTGTGGGGCTGGAGGACGAGTCTCATGGGGACCAGCTCCTGCCTGAGCTCTCAGGGGCCTCTAGACATGAGTGTGGAGTGCTATTCCGTAACTGTCCTCTGGTGTCTCTCCAGGTGGCGGTCAGTGTGCAAGGATCCCTGAGCCCTGGCGTGTGTTGAGCTCATGCTATGTGCCAGGCTCAGTGCCCAGCCTCAGCCTCTGATTCTCACCACATCACCAAGAGCTCAGTACAGCCGTGGTCTTCCTGTGCAGATGGCAGGGAGAGGCTCCAGAGGTGATAACTTTCCCAAGAGCATGTGGCCTGGAGCTAGCAGGGCTGGCCCAGACCATAACACAGGTCTCTGAAAATCACCAGGACTCCTCTTCCTGTGGTTGTGTTTGGCTGTGATGTCCTGCATGAAGCCCAGAGAATCTGGGGCTTGATTCCCTTGAACTGTCCTGAGGTTTACAGTTGATCTCTGGGGTGGGGTCAGCCCATCATTTCTTCCCGTGGTGAGCAGCTGGTCCAACAGGATGCTGCATGGGGGCATAGGAGAGAGGCCCAATGGGAATTGGCCAGGACACCCTGCTTGCATCTAGAGTAAGGGGAGTTGGCTTCTGGATCCATGCCCAGGAGATAATAAAGTCATCCCAGTATGGTTAGGACTTCTCAGTCGAGCCTAGGAGAATGGTGATCACAGGGCATGGGAGAAGCAGTCTTTGGGGCCAGAGGAACACCGAGAGGTGGGTGGAGCCCAGGCAAGGCTGAAAGGAAGGAAGGTTGCAGTGGGGCACTGCAGTGGGTGGAGTCTGCTGGGGGTGGAGCCTGTGGTGGGTGGAGTCTTAGTGAGTAGAGCCTGTGGTAGGTAGAATCTGCAGTGGGTGGAGTCTTAGTGAGTGGAGTCTGTGCTAGGTGGAGTCTGCAGTGGGTGGAGTCTGCAGGGGGGGAGCCTATGGTGGGTGGAGTCTTAGTGAGTAGAGCCTGTGGTAGGTAGAATCTGCAGTGGGTGGAGTCTGTGGTGAGTGGAGCCTGAAGCAGGAGAGTCTGCTGTGGGTGGAGTCTGTGGTGGGTGGAGTCTGTGAGTGTGACTTGCAGTGGGCAGGGGCAGTGGGCTGTCAATCAGTCATTGGCAGCTGTCTTTGACTGGAGATGGGTAGCTGGAGAACGGCAGACTTGGGCTTGAATCCTGGCTCTGCCACTCCTCCCTGTGTGGCTTTGGGCTGATCACTAAATTCTCTAAGCTTCCAACTGCCAAATGGGCAAAAGAATATCTACCTCCAAGAGTGGCTGTGAAGATTCCAGGTGAGGTCACGCCAGGCTTTGAAGGGCATTTCCCTTCTTGGATCAAAACAGCAAGTGCCTCCTCCACTTGGAGAAAGTGACTTTACTGTCTCTAGAGAGATCTGGAGCCAGCCTGTGCAGAGATGGTGAGGAGACCAGGCGTCGCCACTGAGTCCCCTCTCCTGCCGTCTATACCAGGGAGTTTTTGTAGGCGCAGAGATAAAATGCATGAGGCTGATTTGTAAACTGTAAACTGCTATCCTCATCAAATCTAACTTTTTGCTTGGTGGGCAAGTTCCAGAAATTAGATCAGGAACAATTTGGAACCTAGTATTTTTTTGGAACTGTTCCTCCAGAGCAGGGAAGCTGCTGTGATCGATGTTATGTGCCGCCAAACCTTCCAGAGAGTGAAAACCCCTTTCTCAATGAACTCACATCCTCATGCTATATCCAATCGTTGTATCGCTTAAGAAATATTCAGTAACAAAAGCAACTGGGGATTTTGTAACACTTTCTGGCAGCCTTCACTTTTTAAAAGTCCCTTGAGCATCTACCTACAACTGAAAACCGTAGTCCCCGGATGCAGAACATAGGTCGAGCCGTTTGTCTGCAGACAATCATGGTGTGCAAATGCATTTACAGACCCCTTGCAAAATCTCCAGGGTCCTCAAGTAACCCGTTCCTGGTCATCTTGTGTAAGCCCATGTGTGATAGCAGAAGTGGGATCGGAGAGGGAGGAGGAGGTGGCCAGCCTTGGGTTTGGAGGGGGAGCTTCTAAGCAGGATGGGATGGGGTTCCTGCCCTTGGGGCGCATGCACAGAGGGAGCTGTGTAGAAATGATGGGAGCAAAAGCTTTGCAAAGAGGTCTTCTGATGTCTGGGGCCGTCACTGTGGTGGCATTCTGGTTTTCCATGGCTGCCTAACAAACCACCCCAAGCCTCAGTGGCATACGACAAACATCCTGTTACATTCGTGGGTTGGGAGGGGCTGCCATTCAGAAAGGGCGCAGTGGGCATGCCTTGTGTCCTCTCCACAATGTCTGTGGTTTCACTGGGCAGACCCAAAGGCTAAGAGCGACTCAAGAGCTGGGAGCCAGAATCCTCCGCAGGTGTCTTTGCTGGCACGTCCTGCAGTCAATGCTGGCCATCCACGGGGACTTCCGTGGTCTTTCTGCCAGAACAGCGGCATGTGGGCGCTATGTGTGGCCACAGTGTGGAGTGGTTTGGGCTTCCTCCCAGCATGGCCACCGGGTTTCCACGATGAGCATCCTAAGAAAGCAAGGCAGAAGCCGGGGGTATTTGATGACCCAGCTTGGAAGTTCTGTCATGTCCTTTTCGGTCAAAGCAGTTGCAGAGGTCCACCCAGGTTCAAGGTGAGGGGCTTTAGACCCCATCAGGTAATAGGAGAAGGGTCGATGCGGTGTTGTAGGAGGGCATGTGAGAACGGTTGTTGTGATCGTCACCTTTGAAGATGCAGCGTGCCACAGGGCTCTGCTCACGCAGCCCGTGGGGAGGCTCAGAGGGATAAGCTCAGAGGCTTCCAGAAGGACACCGTGGGAGGTGCTGAGATGGCTGGATGCTACTGTCGCATGCTGAGGGGAAGGTGGTTGCAGGTCAGTGTGAGGTGCCTGTGTTCATCCTGTTCCCCAAGCACATCCTAGGGTTCAGGCAGTGGCAGGGGGTTGGGCCTCCAGGTGAGCCCAGCAGGCATGGAGCCCACCAGCCCTACAGAGGAGACAGATGTCAAAGGACACATTCTGTGCAGCAGGCGAGCATGACAGGAGGGGTGGCTCATGGACTCAAGTGATCCCCGCCATGAGCTGGTTCACTGGACAGAAAGAGGAGTTTGACTGTCGATGTCCAGGCCAGCCCTGGGAAGGGCACTGAGGGCCAGGGTGAATGACACCCCAGGAGGTCGTGATTTGGGGTGACAGTGATGCCGGGAGGGGCATGTGGAGGTCAGGAGCCTGTGGCATTTTCCCGTAATCAGTTTCATCTGCAAATACCTGTGTGCAAGCCCTGCGTCCATCCTCAGGACCCCAAGGCAGAGCCGAGCTGGTTGCGGTCCTCAGGGACCTGTGGTCTGGCCATGGGCAGGTCAAGGACTCAAGGGAGAAGCCAGACTGCACTCCTGGGGAACTGGAAGAGGGCCAGGTCGCCTCCTTGTAGGCGTTCCAGGGTGCCCCGCAGGTGTCTCACGTCATCATTGAAATAGAGCTGGGCCAGCCCCGGGAGGAGTGTGCCAGGGCCTGGGGTCCCACGGCGCTGGCACCATGAGCTTCTTGTGTGCCCTTGTGCCCAGAACTGTCCCGTGACTGCTTGGGGACAGGGGCGGTGCCTGCCCAACACTCGGCCCCATGCTGGCCTAGCTCTTGGCAGGGAGAGAGTACCCAGTGCTTCTTTGCTTAACGGGGGATTGAACGGAAGGGTCGCCCTGTCTGGCCACATGGGGTCAGAGACCTGCGGAGCCCCCTTGCTAAGCCCAGGCTATGCTGGCCGTGGTGAGAATGGGGCCGGCTCCAGAGAGCAGTGTCCTTGGTTCATGGTTATAATTAGCAGGCAGCCCTTAAGTAGGTTAGGAAGGAAGTGCCCGCCTGTGATCTGGCATGATTTTCTAACAAGTAACACTTGGGCAGGGCAGTCGGGAGGCCTGGACCTGCTCTTAAACCGAGCCACGACCTATAAAGTGAGAACCTGAGGGAGGGGATACACTCTAAGGCACGGGCGGGGGTTTTTAAGTCCCGGAAAAGACAGCATGGCAGGATCCATGAAGATGCAAAGTGCGTGTGCCTGCACCCTTTAATTCCATATTCATAAAATTAGCCCAAAGAAAACCCTGTGCCCCAGGGCAGAGCTGGCACAGGGTGCGTGTGGCCCCGTGGTGTGTGAGAGCCTTGCCTGTCTCCTGGCAAGGACTGGCTGAGCACACGTCAGCACAGGGCCAGCATCAGCTCTGGTCTCCTCAGCACCTGGCCCTAGGGAGACAAACCCCTCAGGCATGGCCCTGGCCCATGAGGGCTTCCAGGCCAGGGGAGGCAGACAGGTCAGTGGACAGCAGCCACCCATGTGTCAGGGCTGTGCTGCAATGAAGGTGAGCCGAGCACTGTGATGTGTGCCTGCTTCTGTCCCAGAAGGTGCCTGCCCATCCTCTGATCTTCTAGCTCATGTCACTTCCTCCCAGAAGCCCTCCCTGATTGTACACAGGCTCATCTCCCCGCTGTGCCTGCCCACAGCCCTGTGCACCTCTCTGTATTTCTCTGCTCATTGCCACAGTCAGAAGGAAAGGTGTGAAAGGTAAGCTGACACTGTGTGTCCTGTGACCCGCTCTGGGTGAGCTGGGACCTCTGGAGTTCATGTGTGTGTATGTAGGCTTAGAAAACTGCATATTATTAGAACATCCTGGCCGGGCGCGGTGGCTCAAGCCTGTAATCCCAGCACTTTGGGAGGCCGAGACGGGCGGATCACCAGGTCAGGAGATCGAGACCATCCTGGCTAACACGGTGAAACCCCGTCTCTACTAAAAATACAAAAACTAGCCGGGCGAAGTGGCGGGCGCCTGTAGTCCCAGCTACTCGGGAGGCTGAGGCAGGAGAATGGCGTAAACTCGGGAGGCGGAGCTTGCAGTGAGCTGAGATCTGGCCACTGCACTCCAGTCCGGGCGACAGAGCGAGACTCCGCCTCAAAAAAAAAAAAAAAAAAAAAAAAAAAAAAAAAAAAAAAAAAAAAAAAAAAAAAAGAACATCCTTGGGACATTTGGAAACCCCAAGCCAGCCATTTGGGTGATAGAAGCAGCAGACGGGGAGCTTTCTGAAATCATCTTGGCAGATGGAGCGGGGCTCTGATGAGAACCCCTGCCATGGGAAGACCCCAAGATTTCCCCTGTGTGAGTACACAGGGGGTCCCCTGGCCATTCTCAAGGTGGATTTACCTCCAGAACAAACGAGAAGACCAAGAGAACAAAGCGAGCATGGCTGCTGCTCTTTGGCTAAGCCGGGAATACACGCCCAGAGGTCCAAAGTTCACTGGGCCCTCAGAGAAGGGTGGAACTAAATATAGATCCGTGGGCACAGAGCGGAAATAAACAGTCAGGCAAATCCCTAGCCAGGCGCGGTGGCTCACACCTGTAATCCCAGCACTTTGGGAGGCTGACATGGGAGGATCACTTGAGCCCAGGAGTTTGAGACCAGCCTGAGCAACATAGCGAGATCCCAAATACAAAAATTAGCTGGGCATGGTGGCACACACCTGTGGTCCCAGCTACTCGGGAGGCTGAGGTGGGAGGATGGCTTGAGCCTGGGAGGTTGAGGCTGCAGTGAGTTGAGACTGTGCCACTGCACTCCAGCCTGGGTGACAGGGCGAGACCCTGCCTCAAGAGAAGAAAAAAACATTCCCAGAGATGACAGAATGATGAGGACTCTGCTGTCTGGGTCGTGAGAGCTGGTTCGCTGCACAGAAAGAGGAGTTTGCCCCCTGCCTGCGCCCCCTTGGCCTGGCATGTCCCTCTTCCTGTGCCTGTCATGCTGGTGTGGTGCTGAATGGCACACCTGTCTCCCCAGTACCTGACAGCGGGTCTACTCCTGTGTCTGTTGAACAAGTGAACATGTGGTTTGAAGCCCAGCAGGTGATGAAAGGGGTGGGAGGAGGAGCCTTGGACACACCTGCGCTGCGCCCCAGTCTCTCAGCTGTGTGACCATCTCCTAGCCTCGGCATCCTCATCTGTGAGATGCAGATGACCGACATTCCTGTGGGGCGTGGTGTGGAACAAACAAGAGAAGGTGGAGGGCTTGGACCGTGGCTGTTGTGTTCCCTGCGGTGTCCCTGGAGCCTGCACTGTATTTACCGTCTTGCCTTTTCCTGAAAATGCTTGTGGACTCCCGCTCTGGACTGGGAAACCTAGAGTGGACCTGAGAGTGATTGTTCTTCCCCTTTCCGATAGCCACCTCCGATCTGACCCCTCCACCCTGCGACCTGAAACTGAACTCAGCTAACAGCTGCTGTTCTCAGCTACCTGTCAGGCCTTGCACATGGAGCTTTCTCTACTTCAATGGACATTTAAAAAATCCTCCTAAGATCAAGCCCCAATTTACAGATGTGAAAACTGAGGCTTTGCAGAGTTAAATCTGTTCACCAAGATCACACCGCTGCCCCTGGATGGTGGACCCAAACCAGACCCTGCTGGCTCCCATTCTGGCTGGCTGGTGGCAGACCAGGAGTCCAGCCTGGAGGGGGAGGCAGGGGGATTTCCTGAGAGAGTCACGTCCCTTCGCTGTGAAGGGTATGTGTTAACGACACCAGCAATCATTCTTGTTATTCCCACTGGGGCTCCCCAAGGCTGGGGTTTCATTATCACGAGGGATTAAATACTCTCAGCCCCTGTGTGATGGATTCTTAGCATTTGTGTTTATGTTTTATGTTATTATCACAGTTAGAGACTTGTTAAACCGAATTATTGGAGCCAATCTCGAAATTGCAGTGAATGAACCTGCTGCAATTGTGGTTCCTTTTTATTTTATTTTATTTTATTTTTTGAGACAGGGTCTCACTCTGTCACCCAGGCTGGAGTGCTGTGACATGATCTCAGCTTGCTGCGACCTCTGCCTCGCGGGTTTCAAGTGATTCTCCTGCCTCAGCCTCCCAAGTAGCTGGGATTGCAGGTGTGCACCACCACACCTGGCTATTTTTTTTATTTTTAGTAGAGACAGGGTTTTGCCATGTTGGCCACGCTGGTCTCAAACTCCTGACCTCAGTGATCCACCCACCTAGGCCTCCCAAAGTGCTGGGATTACAGGCATGAGCCACAGTGCCTGGCCTAGAATTTTAAAATTTTTTTGATAATTTTATTTCTCAGAGCAGCTCTTGGTTTCTAGAAGACACAGAGAGTTCCCATGTGCTCCCATCCCATCTTCCCTATGATTAACATCTTGCACTGGTGAGGTACATTTGTTATAACTGTACCAGTGTTGACGTATTGTTTAGTGAAGTCCATACTTTACATTGGGGGCCGCTCTCAGTGTTGTAGTTTCTATGGGTTTGGAAAAATGTACAGTGTCGTGGATCCACCATTACAGCATTGCCCAGAGCAGCGTCACTGCCCTAAAAATCCCTGGTGCTCCGCTGATCCCAGCCCTGGCAACCATCAATCCTCTTACTGTCTCCTTAGTTTCGCCTTCTCCAGCATGTCACATAATTGGAATCCTGCAGGGCGTCGGCTTTCCAGGCTGGCATCTTGCAGCTAGCAGTATGCATGGAGGGTCTCTCCATGCCTTCTCACGGGGTGATGGCACGCTTCTGCATTGAGGGTCTCTCCATGCCTTCTCACGGGGTGATGGCATGCTTCTTTTTGTTGGTGAACAATAGTTCATCGTCTGGATACACCCCAGTTCGTTTATCTGTTCACCTGCTGAAGGACAACTTGAAACTTTTTATTTATTTTTTTTATTTTTTTGAGACGGAGTCTCGCTCTGTCACCCAGACTGGAGTGCAGTGGCCGGATCTCAGCTCACTGCAAGCTCCGCCTCCCAGGTTCACGCCATTCTCCTGCCTCAGCCTCCCGAGTAGCTGGGACTACAGGTGCCCGCCACCTCGCCCGGCTAGTTTTTTGTATTTTTTAGTAGAGACGAGGTTTCACCGTGTTAGCCAGGATGGTCTCGATCTCCTGACCTCGTGATCCGCCCGTCTTGGCCTCTCAAAGTGCTGGGATTACAGGCTTGAGCCACCGCACCCGGCCGAAACTTCTCTTTTTAATGTAAAACACGTGGCTGACTTTGGGCCAGGTTCTGGGGAACTGAGAATGCCACCTGGCCCCTGCTTTTGCAGGGTTTTGCTGTCGCCCCCCTAGCCTCCTTTCATGCCTGTCCTCACAGTTTGGCAGCTGCAGCCGGGTGAGGAATGAACGCCGTACACCCACTTACCTACCTGTGGTCCCAGGGCCTGGCAGGAAGGGCCAGCTGGAGGGAAGCCTGTAGCAGCTGCACCTGCGTAGAGGCAGCGGCGTCCTCACCGCGCAGTGTCTGCCTCCCATCGCGAGAGGGCAGAGCCTCCGCCATGTCGCCGCAGCCCCAGGACGCCTCGGAGGTGGTCCCAGCAGGCAAGATTGGGGCCTCCAAGCAAATCCATGCTCTTAGCAGCTTCCCCCAACACCCCCCACCGCCCCCACCCCCGCCCCGCCACCCCTGACCAAGTATATTTCCAGTCACCTGGAAACCGTGATGTCAGGCCAGTGTTCTTGAAAATAACAATGGCAATTGTGTATTGAGCACTTATTGTTTGCTGGGCTGGTTGCTATGGGAATGTTTTTGCCCATGGTCCTGGCGTCCCTGGGGCCAGGTAATGCAAGAAGACAGATGCCTAGATGGAGAGACACACAGACAGAAGGTTAGGAGTTTCAGGGACTCACCTGAGGTCACAGCATGCAGAAGGCCAGCTGAGGCTGCATCCCAGGCCATCTGGCCCCACCACTCTGAGACTCTGAAGCTGACGCTTCCCTCAGGCTGGATTTGGGCCGGATTCCAGCAGCGTGAACCTCTCCCTCGTCGGATCACGAAGAGACGCCTGTGCGTTGTTCTCTTTGTTGCCAATAGATGAGAACATACATATCTTGAAGATGCACAGCCCCCACCCCTGTGAGCTCTGACTGAGCCTCAGATGTGGACCGGCTGCATCATCCGCATGGCACCTACAGGGGCCCCAGTGGCCTGGGGGCCATGTGTGGCCGAGAGAGGCACTGTTTGAAGTTTAGTCCACAATTCTAATCCTTGTTCTGCGCCAGGAGGCTTCGATTCCAGCCCAGAAAACCTTCGCCTGCTGCCGCCTCTCCACCATCTTTATTAAATAATGGTTGAGGTGGTTTCATTCTGCAGGCAAAAGGTGTGTGGAACAAGCCTGCTGTGGACTCAACCAGGGTGAGAAAGGCCACGGTGGCCTCCAGTGGCTGCAGACTGAGCCCACAGGGACCCTCACCGGGCTCTGTCTTGTCCAGTTTGCAAAAACGGAGGCAGGCCCAGGGTGGTGCTGAGTTATTTTTCATGCCATTCATCTCCTTTCCCGTGCCTGCTTCCCATGCCAACCCCTCTCCCTTGTCCCCAGACGGCTGACACCCACTGCCCTTGGTCTGCTTGGAATCCCTGGCCTGGGAAGACCTGCTGCCCCAACATGACCCAGGTTCCTCCTCTGCGCTGTCCAGTCACAGTTCCATCCATGCGCAGGGACTCCGGACGAGGATGGGTGGCCAGATCAGTGGCTTCCAGGATGTGGGTTTCTGGGAATGGGTAGGGGCAGGTTGGAACTGGATGGGGAAATGGCCTCCTCTGTCTGAGATGCAGTTGCTGGATTTTTACCAGGGAGATGAGGAGACTTCCAGGCTCAGAGCGCAATCAGTGCTGGCATTTAGCAATTGTGTAAATATATGTGAGTGTGCGTCTGTGTGTGAATACACTTAGCCCTCAAATGAAGGGTGGCAGGTATTTTCTGGGCCTGTGCCACATCCCTCACCCC
Source organism: Rhinopithecus roxellana (assembly GCF_007565055.1). Lineage (NCBI taxonomy): Eukaryota > Metazoa > Chordata > Mammalia > Primates > Cercopithecidae > Rhinopithecus > Rhinopithecus roxellana. The sequence continues at coordinate 180,797,567 of NC_044550.1, read as the reverse complement.
ACCTGTGGTTTCGACTGCAGCCAAGTGGGCCATGCCGGATCACCTGCAGGCTGCCCAGGCCTGGCATCTGCAGCACCCCGGCTCTGTGCCTCAGAAACTCGCTTAGCCCAGACACCAGGCAGACCAGAAGAGGGGGCTGGGAGTTCCGCCTTGGAGCAGCTCTTGCACTCAGGGGACAGGCGGTTGGGGGCCAGTGCCCCGGCCTCCCTTCTTTCCACGGGAGAACTGGGACATGCTCCGCAGGGTTTCCTGGACGTCCCCAAGCCCTGAGGCTCCTCTCCCACATGGGGAGCGGCTCAACAACACGCCTGCCAGCAGCTTTCATCTTCCCTGCTCCTCACTCCGGCCTGGCACCTGGGGCCCCCGAAATAGACCACTGCACCCACAGCCTTGTCTTCAAGACTGGCTTCAAGGGAACCCAGACTGAGACAGGGGGAGCTGGCGTTAGAGTGCTGTGGAAATAAAGGAAGACATGAGGACAAGTGGAGGAGACTTTCTCAGACCCGCTGTGGCAAGGGAGTCAGCCACACGGGCAGGCAAGTGGTGGGGAAGGCTCCGAGGGGGAAGGACGGCTCCGGGTGAGCCCCCATGGAAGCTGTTGGCCTTGGAGGAGGCTCCTGGAAGGGAGGCATCCCATGTGATTGGTTAGGGGTGTATGTGGCTTCCTCCAAATGATTCTAACTGGAAAGCGGGGGCACGAATTAGGACGGCTTTCAGTTGTGAGTCAAGTCCTGGCCATGTGGGACCGAGTTATTGTTTAGCCTCCTGGTTGTCAAGGAAGAGCTGTCGCCTCCCTGCGAATCTGCCACACAACTGGCTTCCCGGCTGGGTGCCGAGGCCGGGCTGGACTCCTGGGTCGGCAGCTGCAGGTGTGGGCTGAGCTCTGCCTTTCTCTGGGCCTGGCCATTGTCTGTGTATTCAGTCTCTCAATGAGATGGTTCGGGGTGAACTTGGCCTGAGCAGAAGACGTGGGGCGCAGTGCTGGCCGAGTGAAAGCCCGCCCTGGGCTGTTGCACTGGCGTGGTCCTTGCCGTTGGTGGCTCTCCCTCCTAGACGAGGAGTGGCTGGCAGAATGCAGAGGGGAGGGGCTTGGTGCCTCAGCCCCTGCATCCCCCACCTGTCTGACAGGTCGACCACTGCATTTGCTTCCCTGGCTTCTGTAACAAGTGACCACAAACTGAATGCAACACAAATTTATTAGCTTCCAGTTCCGGAGGTCGCGGTGCCCACCAGGTCTTACGGGGCTAAAATCAAGGTGTGAGAAGGGCCGGTTCCTTCTGGGGACTCCAGAGGAGAATCCTTTCCTTGCCTTTTCTGGCTTCTCAAGGCTCCCACATTCCTTGGCTTGTGGCCCCTTCCTCTGCCTTCAAAGCCCGGAGTGTGTCATCTCCCTGACCTTCTTCGATGGTCACACCTCCCTCTGGCCACAGTCGCATCGTGTTCTGATTTTAAGGCCTCTGTGGTTATGTTGGGCTCAGCTAGACAATCCAGATCATATCCCAAAGCCCTTAACTTTGTCACACCTGCAGCCCCTTTGGCCATGTCAGGAAGCGTATGCACAGGTTCCGGGAATTAGAAAGGGGACATCTTAGGGGCATTGTTCTGCCGACTGCAGCACTAGCCACAGAACCTCCTGCCTGCCGCCTGTGCCTGCCCTGGGCTCTGGGCCTTCAGTCCCCAGGCTGATTCATTCCTGCAGGCCAGCACTTGCCGAGTGTCAGCTGCTCCTCTCCGCCGGCCCCCCAGGATCCATCGCCTGGGTCCTGCCCAGGTCCTGTGTGGCTGACTCTGTGCCTGGCAGAGCTCCACATTTGGCTCGCTCACCTCCATCTACCAATTCCTCAAGCTTCAAAACGATGCCAGCTCGGCCACCTGGTGGTCACTGTTGCTCACCTGGCCGTCCCTAATGCCCACTGGGAGCCCCTCAAAGGGCAGACCTGAGGCTTCTGGGCAGTGGCTCCCTGTCCTGGGCACTAGTCTCTGTAGATGCTTTGGGAGGATGGGGATGAGGAGTGTGTCACCCTGCCCAGTTCCCAGGAGCCCCACAGTCAGTCCCTGTGACCATCCATCCTGACCTGTCCATCCATCCAGCCACCCCTTAAACATCCTGTACTGTGGTGGCTTTAAGGGAGATTTAAGGGGACAGCAGCAATATTCAGCTCCATGTCCCAGGACCCAGAGGGCATTTGAAGTGAGCTCCCCTTGGGACCGTGGCTGCTGTACTTGCAGAAGAGAGGATTTGGTGCCTGCTGCTGAGGGTTGCTGAGCTTACAGAGGGGTGCCTTGTCCCTGAGACGCCAGAGGGTAAGGCCGTGCCAGGTTAAGGCAGCAGTGGTTGGGTCATCTTTCAGGTGGGGAGATGGTGGCCTCATTGCCATAGGTGTGCATGTGTGTGAGAACCCCGGGCCCCTCCCTGCATGGGGCTACGGTAGACAGGATCCCACATTGGGGGTTGACCAGATGGCCTTTGCCCTCTGGCCCCTCACCCCTCCATAATCTGACTGCTATGGGTCCCCAGGCAAAAGAAGACAACAGACCGACCCCGATGCCCTGTGGGGCTTGTTGCTGGTGGGCGCGGGGCCTGCTGGGAGGGTCAGCTCTGCGTCCTCACACCCCTGTTGTGCTCACCTTTGTGCCTCACACATCCACCCTTGAACACTGTTCTCTCTTTCCCAACAGTGTCGCAGCCCCAGGCTGCTCCCAGCCCACTGGAGAAGTCGCCCAGCACGGCGATCCTGTGCAACACGTGTGGAAATGTGTGCAAGGGCGAGGTGCTGCGGGTGCAGGACAAGTACTTCCACATCAAGTGCTTCGTCTGCAAAGGTGAGTATCCCCCGGTCCTCTGCAGTGTGGCCCCTGAAACAGGCCTCCCAGTGGCCCCCGGTCCTCTGCAGTGTGGCCCCTGAAACAGGCCTCCCAGTGTCCCCCGATCCTCTGCAGTGTGGCCCCTGAAACAGGCCTCCCAGTGGCCCCTGGTCCTCTGCAGTGTGGCCCCTGAAACAGGCCTCCCAGTGGCGATCCCGGGCCCTCATAGCATCCTGGGAAGCTCTGCTTAGGCCTGGGATATTGGAGAACACTCCAGGTACAGAATCTTCATAGGAAAGTGTGATCTTTTCAACATAGCCTTGTCTCTTGTGGGTGTGATGGAGAAATCGCCAGAGTGGGGAGGGTCAGGGGATGAGGGTCCAGGTCCCCAGGGGTGTCCTCATGTGGCTACACCCAGCCTCAGAGAATTCTGGTCCTGGAGCCAAAGGAAGGTGGTCACCTGAGCACTGCAGCCACACAGGTAAATAAATGGTCGTGATCAGCCGCATGAACTCAGCAGTGGGGGACATGCGGGACCTTTGCTGGACCACAGGCACACGGGCACCCCCACCCGAAGTAGCACTGAGAACATTACCATTATTCCAGACTAAAATCACTTCAATTTCTTTATGATTATAAAACAATAATGTAAATAATCTACTAAATTCCAATAATCCTGAAAAGATGAGAAAAAAGCAAAACAAAAAAAAATCACATGAGGCCCCACCCACCGAGATGGCCTGTGCCGAGTCTCCCTCCAGCCTGTTCCTCCTTCCTATACAAAGATAGCGCATGTGCCCTCGCTAATTTTCTAAAAATAGATTAAAACTAGCACTGGAGGAAGGGATGTGCAATCAAACCAATTTGATGGATGTCAACACGAGGAGTTTGCAGTTTAAAGGAATTACATTAAGGACATTGCAAATCCCTGCTGCGGTGTGCGGCCCGTGCCTGCCAGCCTTCTGCAGGTTCCGTGTGACGAACCCCTGGGCCATTTGGAGATTCACACTCGCTTAACCATAACGACCCTCGATGAACCCTAGTGTGCTGACAGTGTGCTTTTTTCTGGGCAAACAAAACTAGGAAATGTGCCACAAGCAGATAATTGAGCATCATGATTTTCATCAGGCGTCGCACGGCCCCCATCCGATGGTTGCGGGCTGCATTCATCCGCTCCACAAAGCCTCCAGGAGGCCCTGCTGTGTGCCAGGCTCTTGAATGTTCTAAAGACCAAGAAGGCGTAAGCTTTAGCATGGATGCGTTCACTGTCTGGTGAGGGAGATAATGTTAGGTAAGGTGTGCAATACGGTTTGAAAAGGTGACTTTTTTTTTTTTTTTTTTTTTTGAGACGGAGTCTCACTCTGTCGCCCAGGCTAGAGTGCAGTGGCTAGATCTCAGCTCACTGCAAGCTCCACCTCCCGGGTTTACGCCATTCTCCTGCCTCAGCCTCCCGAGTAGCTGGGACTACAGGCGCCCGCCATCTCGCCCGGCTAGTTTTTTTTTGTATTTTTTAGTAGAGACGGGGTTTCACCGTGTTCGCCAGGATGGTCTCAATCTCCTGACCTCGTGATCCGCCCATCTCGGCCTCCCAAAGTGCTGGGATTACAGGCTTGAGCCACCGCGCCCGGCCTGAAAAGGTGACTTTTAATAGTAAAAACCAAGCACATGTGTGTAGCGGGGGATGCCCACAGGGAAGGATTTCGAAGACTCCAGAAAGGACTTCACAGGGCAGGTGGTGTGCTGGCTAGAACCTCAACAGAGTAGAAATCTGCCTGTCAGAAGAAAGGCCGCTCCAGATGGAAGGGAATCCTCCGGGCACCAGCAGTCCAGGGGGGACATATGACTGCGTTTCAGAAAGGGGGACACTGAGATCTGGAAGCGCCAGGAGCTTGCCCGGGGTTTGCATTCCAGGCATGTCTGCAGCCCCTGGGCCAGGGTCTTCCCTCCTGGGTTTCTGTGGAGGCTCCTTGAGGGTCTCCTGGGTATGGGGGGGGGGGCAGCAGGAGGGGAGCAGGTGCCGTCTCAGCCCTGCCCATCAGAGTGCAGACCTTGTCCACTAGTCCACTTCGTGTCTGCGGGCACAGTGTAAAGACTGTGTGTAGAGTCCTGTTGCTTGAAAAGGAAGCTTGAAAACAGTGGCCTAGACTTTTCTGCTGCTAAAAGGGGACCATCTGAGAACTGACCCTGGTGCCGCTGGTCCTGGAGGAGGCCTAAGTCCACAGCATGGCACCTGGGGCCCTGCAGGGGGTTGGTGACTTATGGAAGATGCTGAGCCCAGCCAGCTCTCCACTGGGCCTGGGACCCCAAGGGGGCTGCATCATTTCTGGCAGGAGTGGGAATGGCCTGGATCCCTTGGGCTGAGGCAGACCCCAGCCTCGCCCTTCAGAGATGCTGAGACTCTGTCCAAGGACATGGGTGACTATCAGAGACATCACTGGGGACACTCAGTGCGCCAAGAATTACCTGGATGGGGGATTGCCTGCACATCTACAGCCTGGCTTGGCCCTCAGTGAATTCTGCCCACAGCACCCTGATGCCCCAGGTACCCCAATACCACTGCCCTGCCTGACAAAGGCAGCAGGAAGCCCAGTTCTCATGTGCGGACCCAGGCCCACCCCTAGGATGGCAGTTCTGGGGGCTGCTTTGGAAGAATGATTAAGCGAACAGCACGCTGTCCAGCACACGCAGGGAAGGATTTGTTTTCTGAGAGTGAGTGCACGAGCTGTGGCTCACCTCCATCCTCCCACATTTCCATAAACAAGCAGGTGGTCCACCTGCCTTCGCAAGCCTCAGGATCCCCACCCGGACTGCAGAGTGAAGGGGGTGTGTCAGCGCCAGGGGGCACTTGCCTGGGAGAAGGGGTGGCCTCCGCCCTGGCCTTTCTCTCCCTGCAGCTGGTGGATTTCATGCTTTTCATTAGGGCTTTCCAGGGCATCGTGGGATTTGTCTGGTCTAATTTTTTCAACTCTCCGTAAAGATACATTTGCCACGTTTCTGGAAAGCAAAATCCATTAGACGCCTCTTTTTAAAAGCCTATTTTAAAAACAAAGGGGAAGCTTACACTTTATTTGAAAGGATTTCCATAAGCACAGACCTTGGGCATGCAACAAAATGCATCAGACCCCAGAGTCAAGTTCATCACCTCCTGTGACCCAGGGGACTCATGGGTGATGGAAAATGCCCTGGGTCCCCCTCCTGTGTCACCTGGGCAGAGGCCACTTCAGCCTCCTCCAGTGGGTGTGGAATAACCATAACCCCTTCCTCGCCAGCTACGGGCAGTGGGATGAGACGGTGTCAATGGCAGGCTGACCCAGGGCCAAGGACTCACACTCCATCACCCAAGACAGTTAGTGACCATGGGCTCCAGCAGTGGCAGGGGTCTGAGCGCAGGCCAGTGCCAAGATCCACCACGTACCCACCCCCAGCCAGGTAGAGTCTCACTGTGTGCCAGGCACCTGTGCCAGGACTGTTGGCCCTGCAGATGTGGCAGCCAGGGCAGTGACCACCCCTTCTCCCGGGAAAGCTCTGCCTTCGGTGGGTGGCCTCTGCGCTGGAGAACGGCACAGAGTAACTAAGATTTCCTGCAAGCTTTCAAATGAGCTGCATTTGTTTAAGCATGAGGACCGTACAGTCTTGGATTAATCTTCTCTCCAGGCTCTCATGAGAGTGCAGCTTATGAATCATTGAGGGTGCTTTGTGATGAATAAAAAGAAGACCCAACTCATAAATATCCAACATGGATATTTATCATCTTAACACGAAGTCTGAAGGTAGCCCCATACCCCTACCCCAGGGTTGGCTAATTAAACAACTGACCAGGGTCATCACAGACGCCCAAACGTTCTCTGTCCCACACAGCACCCTGTGCCTATCATCAGTGCCTCTCCTCATGGTCTCAGACGGCTGCTGTTGCTCCAGCATCACGTTCTCACCACATGGCATCCAGCCTGGAGGTGTGCACAGGCAAAGGCTGTCTCCTCGCATAACCCTCCCTCTCATTAGGGAGGAGAGCCCTTGCCTGAAGTCCCCATAGACTCCCCATATGACTCATTGGCCAGAACTCGGTCACACGTTCACCCCCACTGGCAAACAGGAACGGGGGGATCGTGGCTGACTTAGCCCAATCATGGCCATCCTTGGGAAGGCACATTACCAGGTGAGCCAAAGCAGCGTCTGTTTGCAGGGAAAACAATTGTATGACAACCTAATTCTGATTCAAGAGGTCCCACTATGTTGGGTTCCCACTCCCCAGGCACTTGTGCCTCAGTTTACCTGGGAAATCTGTGAAATCGTATGATTATCCTCTTGTCCATCGCTGCCCCAGGCTTGGGCATTCAAATTCCACCTCTGCCACCCACAGCTCATGTGGCTCTTAGGCAGGTGCCTCAACCCAGTTTTTCTAAGTAAAGGCATTCAACAACTATTTATTGAGCATTTACTATGTGCCAGGCACTGTTCAGGGTGTATGGAAGATAGCCGTGAACAAAACAGACATCCTGTCCTCATAGGGACCAGTTCTAATGCAAGGAGACAGACAATAAACACAATAAAGAATAAATAAGCGAATTTCATCATATGCTAGAAAGTGAGCCCTGCTAGGGAAGGAAAGATGCAAACTGGTGGTCAGGGTGGGCCTCACAGAGGAGGTGACCTCTGGGCAAAGCCTGTTGGAAGGAGGTGAGGGAGTTAGTGAGGGAAGAGTGTTCCCACCAGAGGGAACAGCCAGTGCAGAGACCTGGAAGCAGGCAGGTTTGGGAACAGCAGGAGGCCCATGTGGCTGGAGCAGAATGACTAAGGGGATAAAGGAGGTAGAGCCTCTGCATCCCTGCAAGGACTGCGGCTTTGACACCAGCGAGGAAGCGCAGAGGAGGGTCCTGCTCCATCCTTGTAGTTTTCCATGGATCTCTGGGTGCTTGCTGGTGCATGGAGGCCAGGTTGGGAGTCGGGAGGAGGGTAGAAGCAGGTGCAGGCACCTAGACTGGAGCTGATGGCGGCTGGGATGAGGGGAGTGAAGGTATCTCATTCTGGATGTCTTTAAGACCCAGCTGGCTCTGTCTTTACCCTACAAATGGGAATACATGTAGAACATAAATACGTCAAATGCATAGCACAGAGTGTCTGTAAAAACGAATCTGGTTTTCTTGGCCTTCAAAGGATGGCTGAGCTCTGAGCTTTGGGAATATGTTTTAACCATGATCTGTTGTCTCCTACTTGCAATGATGAGAAGATGAGGCCCTACCCACGTGTGCCCTCAGGAAAACAGGCATTTTCTGGTCCAATTGGAAGTAGCACTGAGCCAGTCCACGATTTTAGCAAGAGCCAAGAAAACAGGCAGGGAGGGAAGGACGCGTGTCCGGGAGGAGAGTCCGTGAGCTGCGCACATAAGGCGGGTGGAGTTGTCCCTGAGGATGCATCCATCTGGGACTATAAATAGCCGCCTGTTCTAGGCGGTCTGGGAAGAATGAAGGAATGGTGCAAGATGCCTGCACACGCGCTTCCTGGGCATTCCAAGCCTTTATGAGAAACAGTTGTGGGCCTCCAGCATCAAAGGGAAGCTCCAGACAGGTGGGCCTTGGACCCGGCCCAGGGCACTCCTTGTTCCGCACAGCCTGAGCTGCACAGGGTGCCAGGAGAGTCAAGATCACATGGCAGAGTTGTGAAAGTCCCGGCAGGAGGAATCTCAGATGACATCCACCCCATCGCCCTGTTATTCACAGAAGGGGACCCTGAACCAGGCTGGGCCAAGACTCGGAGCCGCGATGACTGGCCAGCCCTGGAGCCCTCGCCCAGGTTAAGGCCCCTGGGGTTCTCTGTTTTCTTGTGTTTTGATGTGAATTGGCATCTCCTTCTTCCACTCACCAATATAGAAAAATAGAGAGCAGCGGGTGGACGGCACCTTGGGTGGTCCCTGTTTGGATCTGGGTGTATATTCCTCCCAGCTTTCCCCTTGTCTGAGTCTCTTTAAAATTTGAAGGCATGCCGGCCGTATGCCTGATTCGTTCACTTCACATTAGTGTGTGGGCACTTTCTCACCATCCAAATTCCTCACATTCATGTCAATATCCTCCCAAATTCCTTCCAAAGCATGGCTTGTTAAACCTCATCTCATTGATTTCTTTTTCTTTTCTTTTTTTTTTTGAGACGGAGTGTCATTCTTGTTGCCCAGGCTGGAGTGCAGTGGCGCGACCTCGGCTCACTACAACCTCCACCTCCCGGGTTCAATCGATTCTCCTGCCTCAGCCTCCCAAGTATCTGGGATTACAGGCGTGCACCACCATTCCCGGCTAATTTTGTATTTTTAGTAGAGACGGGATTTCTCCATGTTGGTCAGGCTGGTCTCGAACTCCTGACCTCAGGTGATCCGCCTGCCTCAGCCTCCCAAAGTGCTGGGATTACAGACGTGAGCCACCACGCCCGACCTTCATCTCACTGATTTCTTACAGCCACCATGCAAGATTGGTATTGCTACCTCTATTCTACACATGAGGACTCTGAGGTTCAGAGAGGATACGTAACTTGGTCAAGGTCACACAGCTGGGAAGTGGGAGGAGCAAGGACTCAAGTCAGGCTGCCTGACTCTAAAGCCGAGGGATCTATGTATGACATTTTACTGTATCTATAATGCAGGGAACATTGTTGCAACTGAATTTCTGTGACAGTCATGGTCATTTCCTTGGGACAATCCCAGGAGAGGGACTGCTGGATCAAAGGGTGGGAAGTTTTCACATTCCTCAGAGTCAGTGCCAACTGGTGTTCCAGAAAGTGGTGCTGATTCACCCTTTCCCCCCGGCCGCTACCCTCTCCTGCCTGTTTCTTGTAAATGACCACAGCATGTGCCCGAAGGATGGTGCTGCCATCTCCCCCACCTCTCCTGCCTCCCGCCAGTGTCTGTGCTAATTTGATAAATGACAAAACGTAATATAAGAACAATGTGTTGTGTCCTTAAGGACTTCTAAAATGACCAGGGAACTTGAACGTTTTATTTTTAGCGGACAGAGGTCTGGGGTTTTTGTTTTTGTTGTTGTTGTTGTTTTGTTTTTTGTTTTGAGACGGAGTGTCGCTCTGTCACCAAGGCTGGAGTGCAGTGGAGCGATCTTGGCTCACTGCAAGCTCCGCCTCCCGGCTTCATACCATTCTCCTGCCTCAGCCTCCCGAGTAGCTGGGACTACCTGTCACTGTGCCCGGCTAATTTTTTGTATTTTTAGTAGAGACGGGGTTTCACCGTGTTAGCCAGGATGGTCTCGATCTCCTGACCTCATGATCCACCTGCCTCGGCCTCCCAAAGTGCTGGGATTACAGGCATGAGCCACCACGCCCGGCCAGAGGTCTGGGTTTTAACCGCCTTGTGGTGACCTTGGCATACTCAGGACAGCTAGAATCTGACCAGCAACCTCCCAGGTAACAGCTGGGCCTGGACATACTCACTTGCCTGGTGCTCCCAGGAGCGGACTCACGGTGCTGGAGTGGGGCACCAGAACCACTGCCACATGTTCCTCCTTTAAGGAACAGCCCACACCATCATGTCTTTATGAAGAATAGAGAAATAGACAAATGCCAGAGCCGTGAGTGCTGCGAGCCCGATCACCATCCAGCTAGTGTCTTGGTGCGGGTGGCGCTGATATCAGAATACTTTGATGCTCCAAAGTGAGGCCCCCAAGTCTCTGCTCCTCCCTAGTTGGGATGTATTTGCTTGGTCGACACTATGGTGCAAGATCAGACAAAGCATTTTCATCCTCAGCCCGGGTTTCCTTCTGGATCTTCATGAGCCAGAGCGTGGAGCGCAGAGCTAGGGCACCCTGGCCCGGGGCTGAGGCCCACCTGTCTGGAGCTTCCCTTTGATGCTGGCAGTCCTTGGCTGTTTCTCATAAATGCCCCGGAACACCCAGGAGGAGCGAATGCAGGCATCTCACATCGTGTCCGCATCCCTCCCAGACCGTCTAGACTGCGTTTCATTCTGGGTTTTCATTCTCACATTGAGACGGAATTCAGAATCAGCATCTCTGGCTCGGTCCTCTTAGGACCAGCCATTACAGCAGCAGCCAGGGCCTCGACGCTGAGCCAGGCAGGACTCAGGCCTCAGGTCGCACTGGCTCACGGGATGCTCATCTGTGCTGTCATGTACCCCTCTGAAGTAGGTTCTGTGTGCTAGATGAGGACAAGGAGGCCCAGAGAGGTTAAGGAACTTGCCCAGGGATACAGCGCACTATGCAGGTGGAGCTGGGATTTGAATCCCGGCAGCTCCTGCATCTGGAATCCAAGCTGCTCGGTGGACATCTCACCATATCAGAAGAGCAAACGTCTCTTTGTAGAAATGGAGAAAACTAAACGCCGGAATACAGGCTTTCCAGCCGCTCTGGTGCTTCCAGCCAGTTTGTTCCCAGAGTGCTGTAGGGGGGTTTGTAGGCAGATTTTGAGGGTCTTGCTTTGGACTTGATATCCCACTGGATGCCCTCGAAGGAATGATGTAACCGTTCACTTTAAAGGTGCGCATATTCACAACATGCAGAAATGACATCCTTTGCAAGCAGTTAACATTGTAATGACAACTTTTAGACGTCAGCTTTAAAATATATGAGGGCCACATGGTTTCTCAAAGCCCTTCCTTGGTGGCTGTGAGCTGCACTGACCCAGCAGGCAGGACCCAGGACTGGCCAAGCCAGAGGGGCTGGGGCTGCAGGGGGTTCCTCTGTGATGCTAGCAGGGAGGGGCTGGGCCAGCCAGGTCCGGGGAGGCTATGGGCTGCTCCCTCTGAAACCATGCATGGCCTCCACGTGGCCCTGGCACTGGAGGGGAAGCTTATGGGAGGAATACACTCGTGTCTCAGGACAAGGACTCAGGGCCTCTGAGCTGGTGATGACCAGCAGGTCGTCCTGAGGGCGAGTGTTCCCTTCCCCACCTGGCAGAGATCCCTCGGCCCTCCGTGCAGCTCCAGGGCTTCACCTTCCTGGGGTGGGTGTGTGCTGGGAAAAGAGACCAAGTTCTTTCCTTTCGGGAACCCACAGGCTGTCTCCTCCTGCAGGGCTGGCCTTGTTCACACTGTGGGGAGACAGGCACTGAGGACCATGAGGGCATGGAGACCCAGAGGAGTGGGGAAGGGCACTGGGAAGTCTCGAGCGGGGCTGGAGGCACCAACCACAAGGACCTAGTCTGTCCTCCTGGGGACCTTCGGCCCCCAGCACAGAGTCTAGCACACAGTAGGTGATCAGGCTTTAGCCCCTTCCTGATCTGTATGCCCAGTGCTGGAAACAGCCCACTAGAGGACAGGAGGGGCTCAGGGACCATTCCTGGCAGGGTCACAGAGGCTGGGGGCACCCTAGTGAGGGTGGGAGGCTGGGCAGCCCCTCAGGAGAGCCTGGCTCTTGTCCCGGTCAGTGCCCTTTTCCCAAGCTTCTGTAAGGAAAGTCCACTCACCAGCAGGCCAGGGGCCAGAGCTGGAGTCTGTCCCGGGAGCCTGGCCCACCAAGAGTTGAGTGAGCCAACCCAAGTGTGTGCTGAGGCCTCGGTGCCTGTGTCAGGTGGTGGTGCGTGTGTGGAGGGGGGTCCACCTGGGGCCTGAGGGACATGGAGATGGTCCCCTCTGCTGCTAACACCGCCTCACCCGTCTTCCCCCAGCATGCGGCTGCGACCTGGCCGAGGGCGGCTTCTTTGTGCGGCAGGGCGAGTACATCTGCACACTGGACTACCAGAGGCTCTACGGCACCCGCTGCTTCAGCTGTGACCAGTTCATCGAGGGTGAGGTGGTGTCGGCGCTGGGCAAGACCTACCACCCCGACTGCTTTGTGTGCGCCGTCTGCCGGTGAGTGAGCGGGCACCTGGCCTCTGCCGCCCTGGCCTCTCCAGGCCTTTCTCCTTCCCTCCCTCCCTTGCCTTCTTCCTCCTGCTCCCTCCCATGATCTGCCCTCTGCATCCTGTAGCGAGGCTGTCCCAGGGCCCACACTCTGCACCCTTCTGTCACGATGTGTCCAGAGGCCTCCTCACAGGGAACTCTGTGAGGGCAGGGGTGGGCTGCCCTGCTTTGGGTCTGGTGCATGGCACAGAGCAAGCAAGCAGTGAGCGCTGGCTGCGGAGACTGGGTCCTCGCCCAGGCAGCAAGACTGCACCGGCCCTCCTCTGCCTGCACCTCCTGGGGCTGAGCAGGGAGGCCGGAAGGCAGCCGTCCCACATGATCCCTAGCTCCCCCTTCCCTCCACAGCCCCTGACTTGTTCCTCCCGGAGGAAATGTTCTGTTTCTAGAAAACAAAGAATAAAAACATGAAAAACAGTTTATTTTCTGTTCTGTACTCCCTGTCTCACCACACCCAGTTTGCAGGGGACGTTTTCAATGTTGTTTCCAAAGCAGTTCCCTGTGGTTACAGCATGTGCCAGAGACAGAAATGGAACCTTTGTCAGAGGATGCTAAGGACAGGAGGTGACGATGACAAGGAGTATTTCTAGGGAGAGTCGCTCTGTGTCATTGTAGCATGACCTGGGTCAGACCTCTCCCAGGGATTATCTGAATGTTTGATTTTTGTGTACGTAGCTTAGAGATGAGGGTTGACATCTCACAGTTGGTTTGAAAGATTGCCTCTGGTTAATCTATTATTTTAAAAAATAATAACAGACAGCCCTGGTCATGTTGGAGTCACTGGGACTGGACTTGTCCAGCCACCGTCAACAACAAGGAAACTGGACACAATATATGAAACAACCATTTCCAGACTCTGGGGCTCAGAACTAAGAGAAGGGAACAAGTTAAGTGAGGCGAGGCTGTGATTGCCCCAGCTTCCTTCCTGGAGGCAGTTTCTGAAAGGATAGTGTGGGGTTGGGGGAGAGATCCAAGGGGAGCATGGCATCGTCCTGAGGCAGGAGACAGTGACTAGAAAGGCAGGCACAGCTGGAACTTGTTGGGCACGATGCCAGAGGGGCGGGGGCATCACGGACAAGAGCACCGATCTGCACAGGTGCCTTGGAGTCTTTGACCAAGCACGAAGCCCTGTGGTCATAGAGGAATTTCACACAGTGGGGCAGAGCATGACCAGGTGGCTGCCAGCGAAACAATTCCTGGATTTGGGAAACATCTGAGTCCTGTCCGGGGCGGAGATTCCTTGTTGAACCCCAGGGCATGCAGTGTGGACACCAAAAGGGTCATGACTTATCCGGAAGACAAAACAGCCCTAGAGTGAAGGCTACAGTGAACCTGCTCTGCCAGAGCAGAACACGAGCCTCAGAAAGATCATGCTGGCTGGGCGCGGAGGCTCACACCTGTAATCCAGCACCTTGGGAGGCCAACATAGGAGGATCGCTTGAGATCAGGAATTGGAGACCAGCTTGGGAAACATAAAGAGACCCCACCTCTATTTTTTGATTAGTTATTTTTTTAAGAGATCATGCTGATCTGCAGATAAACTGCCTGCCAGGGCAAAGCCCAACACTTTTCACAAGAAGATTTTTTAAAATCCAGCATTCAACAATGTAAAAGTTATAAGTGTTCAGTGTCCAATCAAAACTTGCTGGCGATGGCTAGGCACAGCAGCTCATGACTATAATCCCTCCACTTTGGGAGGCCGAGGTGCGAGGATCTCTTGAGGCTGGGAGTTCAACATCAGCCTGCGTGATATAGCAAGACCCTGTCTCTACAAAAAATTTAAAAATTAGCCTGGCATGGCGGTGCATGCCTGTAGTCCCAGCTACATGAGAGGCTGGGGTGGGAGGATTGCTTGGGCCCAGGATTTTGAGGCTGCAGTGAGCTATGATTGCCCCACTGCTCTCCAGCAGCCTGGGTAATAAGCAAGACCTTGTCTCTCAAAAAAAAAAAAAAAGAAAGAAAGAAAGAAAAATTACTAGTTGTATTAGGTTGCTGCAAAAGTAATTGTGGGTTTTGTCATTAAAAGTAATGGTAACAAACAGCAACCTAATAAAAGGAAACTGGGAAATGTGACCCAAACCCAGAAGAAAAGTCAGTAACAATGGGCCCAGAAATGACAGGAATGGTAAATGAGCACATAATGACTTTAAAATAGCTACTGTAAATATGCTTAAGTATTTTAAGGAAACATGAACATAAATAGGAGAGTTATGGAAGATATAAAAGGAAACCACTGGTACTTGTAGAAATGAACAACACAATGGCTGAAGTGGAAAATCTCCTGAAAGGAATTAGCAGTAAATTGGGTATTTTGGAAGAAAATATCGGTAAACTTGAAGGCACAGCATTAGAAAGAATTCAAACTTAAGCAGAGTGACAAAAAGACTGAAAAACATGAAAAGCCCCTCAGGGACCTGTGGTTGTAGATCTATGTCTCTATCTAGGTGGATAAGGGAGACCAAAAAGTACTTAAGGAGGGAATTGCTGAACATTTTGCAAGTTTGGTGAAAACTGTAAACACATGGATCCAAGAATTTCAGTGAACTCCAAGCAGAATAAACACATCAGAATCTACCAAATCTATCCTAATCAAATTGCTGAAAACCAGTGCTAAAAAGAAATCTTAAAAGCAGCCAGAGGAAAAAAAATATTATTTACAGAGGAACAAAGGTATGACTCCAGACTTCTCATCAGAAACTATGTAGGCTAGAAGACAATAGAATAACATTTCTTAAATGCTGAGAGAAAAATATCTATCAAATAATTCTAGACTAAGCACAAAAGACTTCCAAAACTGAAGGCAAGACTGCTAAAGGGCATGGGATTTCTTTTGTGGGTGATGAGATTGTTCTAAAATCGATTCTGGTGATAGTTGCACAACTCAGAATATGCTAAAAGCTGCTGGATTGTACATTATATTGTATGTGAATAAAGTGTCAAAACTGTTACTGAGAAACGAAGGCACTATAAAGACTTTTTTAGACCCACAAAGCTAAGATAATTTGTTGCCAGCCAACCTGCACCAAAATAAACTTACAGGAAGTTTTGTGGGCTGAAGGAAATGCAAAATGAGAAACTGCAAAAGTAAGCCATCAGCTGGCAGAGAGTGCCGTGTTAGATATGAGTTCAAGGGTGAGCCCTCACACCTGTGTCGGACGCAGCACTGCTCTACAAAATATGGATTATTTACAAAATATTGATTATTCACAACTCAATAATAAGACCAAAAATGCTGTTAAAAATGGGCAAAAGAGGCTGGGTGCAGTGGCTCACACCTGTAATCTCAGCACTTTGGGAGGCTGAGCCAGGTGAATCACTTGAGGTCAGGAGTTCGAGACCAGCCTGGTCAACATGGTGAAACCCTGTCTCTACTAAGACTACAAAAATTAGCCAGGCATGGTGGTGGGCACCTATAATCCCAGCTACTTGGAAGGCTGAGGCGGGAGAATCACTTGAACCCAGGAGGCAGAGGTTGCAGTGAGCCAAGATCACACCACTGCACTTCAGCCTGGGTGACAGAGGGAGACTCTTTGTCTCAAAAAAACTTTAAAAAAAATGGGCAAAAGAGTTTAACAGAGACAACTATAAATCAAAAAGAGATTGAGGCAGGGCTCAATCAATAGAGATTTATTTAGCCAAGGTTGAGGATGTGTCCAGGGTGAAATGCAAGCCACAGGAGAACTTGCGAGCTGTTCTTTTTCCAAAGGGGGTCTGGGACACTTTGGTATTTAAAGGGCAAAGAGCAAGAAGGAGAGAAAAAAGGGGAGGAGGAGGACCATGAGGCAGATAGCTACAGTCTTTATAGTTAGATTTCATATGCTAATCAGAGCCTTGGTAAATCTATGTTTTACATGTGAAAAGAGGGAGTTGAGAAAACAGTTAAGACTAACCCTCTGTAAATCTACATTTTACATTTGTCATATGCCATTCTGTTTTGCATTTTACATGTGACATGGGGTTGTGAAACTACAGCTCTCTGGAAACAAAAGGAAAACAGTTTTTGCATGACTCAGTTCCCAGCTTAACTTTCCCTTTGGCATAGTGAGTTTGAGGTCCTGAGATCCCATTGTCTTTCACACTTCACTAAAGAACATATACAGGCCGGGCGCGGTGGCTCAAGCCTGTAATCCCAGCACTTTGGGAGGCCGAGACGGGCAGATCACGAGGTCAGGAGATCGAGACCATCCTGGCTAACACGGTAAAACCCCGTCTCTACTAAAAACTACAAAAAACTAGCCGGGTGAGGTGGCGGCGCCTGTAGTCCCAGCTACTCGGGAGGCTGAGGCAGGAGAATGGCGTGAACCCGGGAGGCGGAGCTTGCAGTGAGCTGAGATCCGGCCACTGCACTCCAGCCTGGGTGACAGAGCGAGACTCCGTCTCAAAAAAAAAAAAAAAAAAAAGAACATATACAAATGGGCCGGGTGCGGTGGCTCACGCCTGTAATCCCAGCACTTTCGGAGGCTGAGGTGGGCAGATTGCTTGAGGTCAGGAGTTCAAGACCAGCCTGGCCAACATGGTGAAATGCCATCTCTACTAAAAATATAAAAATTAGCCGGGTATAGTGGCAGGCACCTGTAATCCAAGCTACTTAGGAGGCTGAGGCAGGAGGATCACTTGAACCCAGGAGACAGAGGTTGCAGTGAGCCAAGATTGTGCCACTGCACTCCTGCCTGGGTAACAGAGCAATACTCTGTCTCAAAAAAAAAAAAAAATGTATATATGTGTGTGTGTGTATATATATATACACACACACACACACACACATACAAATGACCAACACCATACGTGAAACAATGTTTACCATCATTAGTCACAGGGGTATGCAAATGAAAACTAAAGAAATGCCATTACGCCTCCATTAGAACGACTAAAGCTAAAGAGATGGACCGTGGCAGGTGCTGGTGAGGATGCGAAGCCAGAGGAGTGTCCCTCCAGTGCCGAACATGCACTGTGGCCGTGGAAACCGGCTTGGCAGTTTCTGATAAAGTTAAATACACACAGAGCACATGATCAGAAAACCCGTCTTCTGCATTTACCCAAAAGGAAAGCTTGCATCCGCGGAGAGGCTAGTTGGCAACTGTGCTTAACAGCTTTATTTGTAACAGCCTCAAACTGGAAACAGCCCAGTAGCCCCCCGCAGTTGCATGGAATGGCTATTGTGGTTTATCCATGGGATGGACACTGCTCAGTCCTCAAAGGAACAAAGGATCGACATGGGCAGTAGCACCGGTGAATCTCAAAAACACGACGCTGACAAAACACCAAAGACTACGTGCTCTGTGATTCCACAAAAAAAAAAAAAAAAAATCTAATCCACAGTGACAGTGACGGTCACAGTGTCTGCTGCCGTGGTGACAATGATGATCATGGTGCCTGGGGCCAGAGGTCGCGGGCAGCGTGATTGTAGACAGCCACGGGGCTTTTTGCAGTGGAAAGAATGTTCCATATCATGACGTGGTGGTGGCAGTTACATGGGTGTGTACATTTGTCACAATGTACCTCAATAAAGTTGAGGAAATAAAATCATAGATGCCATTGAGTCAGCCCCTCTCAGGCCTAGGCAATATGCCAGAGCTTCCCAGGCAGGATGTCCTGTGGGTGAATGAATGTATGAATACAAACCTGGAATGCAGGCGTTCTCCATCCTACTTTGTAGGTGAGAAGCGTTTCAGAAAGGCTGAGTAACTTGCTCCGGGTTACACAGCCAGATGTTCGCTCCAAGCACATCCAGGGATGCTGAGGGGCTCCTACTCTGTCTCAAGATCCCCCGCGAGAGGGAGGGTGCAAGACACTGAGACCCAGTGGGTAGCAGACCACAGCATTCACACAGTGGCAACGTGGGCATGGGAGAGCCGTGCAGGCTCCTGGGCGGCGAATGGGAGGAGTGGGCCCTGGGCCCAGCTCAGCCTGTATTTGTCCTGGATCCCCAGGAGCAGGTACTGGCCCAGTGGGAGCCCAGGAACACACCTGCTGCATGGACCGAGGACATTGAATGCCAGCCCCACAGGGCGGGGCTCTGGCAGGCCTTCAGCAGGGGAAGGCACGGCGGTCTCTAGCTTCAGGGAGCTCCATCTGGCAGGCCCTGGGGGGAGGCCAGGCAGGGACTCGTCAGGAGAGAGTAGACCAAGCACGGCCCCCTAGGGGAGCTTCAATCCTTCACTTATTCACCCATTCATTCATTCAACAATGAATCTATGGTCTCTTCCCTGAAGAAGACAGATGAACCCAACAAAGATGTTTGAGCAGGGGGGCTTTTTTTTTTTTTTTTTTTTTTTTTTTGGGAGTCTCACTCTTTCGCCCAGGCTAGAGTACAGTGGTGCAAACTTGGCTCACTGCAACCTCCACCTCCCGGTTCAAGTGATTATCCTGCCTCACCCTCCCAAGTAGCTGAGATTACAAGTGCACACCACCACACCCAGCTAATTTTTGTATGTTTAGTAGAGACAGGGTTTCACCACACTGGCCAGGCTGGTCTCAAACTCCTCACCTCAAGTGATCCTCCCGCCTCAGCCTCCCAAAGTACTAGGATTACAAATGTGAGCCACCATGCCTGGCCACGCAGGAGACTTAAGGGGCACCCATGGTCTGACACTTCCACAGGCTTCTGCCTGAAAAGCACCTGGTTCTCTGGCCAGGCTCAGCTGGGGAAGGAAAGTGGCCCAGCGGCTACTGGGAGCTTGGTGGCAGCAGGTGTTGAGGGCAGACATGGCAGCATTCTCAGGCTGTGCTTCTGGCCCCATCTGCAGGTGGCCCGGCCTTAGCTTGCTAGATGCAGCTACTTGAGTCATCCGTCAGTCTCCAAAGATATCCCCGGGCTACAGGAGGATGGGGCAGCTCTCTGCGGTCCCTCACCCAGCCTTGGTCCCGGCACTTGCTACGGAGGCAGACTTTAAGGGGGTGCCAGAGAACTCAGTAGTCAAGTAAATGATATTTTAATGCAAAATTTTTAAAAATGGAAATAAATGCAAAAACTCCATTTAGAGCAGAATGGCAGAATTTTAAATAAAGACAGGATCCAATTGTCCAGCATCTTCCTGTCTACGAGGTGTGCATTTAAAGACACTGTCCTCTTAGCGGCCCAGGTAGATAAATCGTGGAACTTTGAAGCCAGACAGGTCTTGGTTTGATTCTGGTTCTGACTCGTATCGATGTGTCCTTGGAAAAGTTACACATCCTCTCTGAACTCCAGTTTCTCGCCTATAGAGAAGACATGAAGCAAATGCCAACTAGGTTGAATGGCGTGGGGTTATTCATGAGGCACGCCTATAGGGCATCTATCACAGTAGCAGGCCCTGGGCACACAGGAGATGCCCAGTGGGCATAACTGCTGCCCTTGCTGCTGCCCTTGCTGCTGAGCCAATATGAAGAAAGCATCCCATGTCGCCGGGAAGGCAGGGTGGGCTGGAGGCGCCAGTGGCATGGCATGTTGCTGTGTGCCGAACACTGGGCTGGCCCTCAGCTGGTCCTCAGCACCACCTTAGGCACTATGATTCTGCCTGTTGGTATGGATGAGGAAACTGAGGCTCAGATGTCAATGACTACCTGAGGTCCTATTGTGGGGATGTGGCAGTGCCCGGGTGGAGAGGCCCTGCAGGACGTGGCAGTGCCCGGGTGGAGAGGCCCTGCAGGACAGTGGCAGTGCCCGGGTGGAGAGGCCCTGCATTGCGTCCTCAGCCTGTGAATGGTCCCTTTGCAAAGCCCTGGGGAGGGAGACATTGGCCCTGGTCTCCTGCTCTGAGGCAGGGCTCCCCCAGCGAGGAGCCGGAAGGTGGGCCTGGCTGGTAATGAGCTCTCTTGTTTCAGGCTGCCCTTCCCTCCCGGGGACCGTGTGACCTTCAACGGGAAGGAATGCATGTGCCAGAAGTGCTCCCTGCCCGTGTCGGTGGGCAGCAGCGCACACCTGTCCCAGGGCCTCCGAAGTAAGTGGGCACTGAGTGGGGGGTGCTGAGTCGGGGGTGCTGAGTTGGGGTGTGCTGAGTGGGGGGTGCTGAGTGGGTTGTGCTGAGTGGGGGGTGCTGAGTGGGGGGTGCTGAGTGGATGGGTGTGCTGAGTTGGGGGTGCTGTGTGGGAGGTGCTGGGGAAGGCTTAGCAGTGGGGTGCTGAGTGGGGCGTGCTGAGTGAGAGGTGCTGGGGAGGGCTTAGCAGGGGGTGCTGAGTGTAGGGCATGCTAAGTGGGGGTTTGCTTGTTGGGGGAGGGGTGCTGAGGTGGGGGCGTGGTCTCTGCAGTGCCCAGGGACAGGGCCTGACAAACAGGGACCCAGAGCAGCAGCAGTTGCAGTGAACCGCTGTGGATAAATGTGAGGAGGCAGCCAGGGATAGAAGTTTCTGGGGCTCTCGTGCCGCCAAGCCTTTGCACTGGCTGTTTTCTCCACCCCATGTGTCACTCCTACTCTCCCATCTAATGCCCACTGCTGCTTTTGTCCGGCTCCAGCACATCTCCTCCAGGAAGCCTTCCAGGTCTCCTTCGGGTCCTTTCCCTCTGGCATTCACTCCCCTCAGCTCCCGTCTGTTAATTCCAGGCCACCTGGGACCCCTTTGGACCCCCAAGAACCCGTAGAAGAGCACTGAGCTCTGGGCTCCCTCAGTCAAGGGCCCTCGGGTTCACTGCTCCACCTCCCAGGAGTTAGGCCAGGTGTGTATGCAGTGGGTGCTCAATTAATTAAAAAATTCTGCTTCTTGAATTAGGAAGCAGGAGGTTGTTAGTGTGAAAAAAACAAATGCCAGCCAAAGTGTCAGGGGTTTGCAGGTGTGGTGCCAAGTATCAGCAAGAAGGGGGCAGCCAGGTGGCCTTTCCCAGCCGAGGTGGCTCTGCTGGGGCATGAGGTGGCACGCAGGGTCTGGGAGGGAAGCCTGGCACACCAGGACCCACCGCTGCTAGGCACCTGCTGCAGAAGCCCACTCTGAGCACCGTGGTCACCGTCGTGTCCCCAGAGGCAGGGCCACGTGTCCCCAGACAGAGGAGAGGTTTCTACTGATTTCTGGAGTCAGCGTCTTGCCTGCAATTAATTGCCTCTCCTGTGTCAAATGCCTCCTTTCTCCCCTACTTTGTCTGCTGTGTTGAGAGTATCTATAGAGGCAATTCCACTTCCAACCTCCCAGGAGTGCGGCGTTGGCCCTGGGAGCTGGTTATAATTTGACTCTGTAAAACGAAGCGAAGCCTGCATCCCTTGGGATGAAGTTCGCAGCAGCACCGGGTGGGGAGGGTGCTACTTTGGGACTTGCTAGGAAAATCCTCCATTCAAAAATCTCTCTCCAGCTAGGGCCTGGATTGATTGAATTTTTTTTTTTTAACGTAAACCTGGTTTTATTTAATGCCTTTTATCCATCTTTGAGAATTTGGCTTCACAAACAGTGATACTGTTAAAATTAAATTCAGATAGTAATCAAAAGCTCTATGGCAAATTTTAAAAGGGGGAGATCAGTTTTAAACAGTTTGTCCAAAGCTTCCTGGCAGCCAAATTAAAAAGGGAAACATGGGCTGGGTGCGGTGGCTCACGCCTGTAATCCCAGCACTTTGGGAGGCCGAGGCAGGCAGATCACCTGAGGCCAGGGGTTTGAGACCAGCCTGGCCAAAGTGGTGAGACCCCAGCTCTACTAAAAATACAAAAATTAGCTGGGTGTGGTAGTGCCCGCCTGTAGTCCCAGCTACTCAGGAGGCCAAGGCAGGAGAATCGCTTGAACTTGGGAGGCTGAGGTTGCAGTGAGCTGGGATTGTACCACTGCCCTCCAGCCTAGGTGACAGAGTGAGACTGTCAAAAAAAAAAAAAAAAAAAAAAAAAAAAGCGGGGTTGGGGGGATGGAAATATGACCAACCACAGAATCACTGTCTGAGATTTTTTTTTTTTTTTGAGGTTTTCAAAAATACCCTTGGCAGAAAGGCTCTGCCCTCTCCAAATGTAAATTTATTTTGAAATATCAAATTTGCATTTTCAAAGAACAAATGCTCCCACGACCCCTAGACATCTAATAATGTAACCTGCCCCTTCCCCCAGTCGATGGTGAGAATCCTGAGCTTAGAACCATTTCTGTGCCTGGAAAGCATTGAGCAGCAGTCCTGGCTCCTGTGTGGATGTCTGCAGTCTTCCCAGTCCAGCCTGCTTTTGTTGCCCCAGCAGCTGTGCCTGGAGGAGCTCTTCTGCAGGTGCAGGAGTGCCCTGTACCTGGCAGGAGTGGGTGTGCTGGGTGCTCAGTGTCCGTCAGGGGGCGGAAGTACTGAGGGGTGGGCCAAGGCCTTTCAAGTCCAAAGCAAGTGAGCTCACCCCGCTAGGGCCAGAGGCTGTCTAAGGAGGTGGCCTTGGCTCTGAAATTGGAGACACAGGCTGAATTCCAGCAGGTGGGTCTGGAAGGGGGAGGATGCTACAGGTGAGAAGAGAGTGCAAAGACTGAACACACCTGTGAAATGTGCTGGGGGCACCCCCCAGACCCATGTAAGTGGATGGGTCTGCAGCGTGGGCACCCCCCAGACCAATGTGAGTGGACGGGGCTGCAGCGTGGGCACCCCCAGACCCATGTCAGTGGACGGGGCTGCAGCGTGGGCACTCCCCAGACCCATGTAAGTGGACGGGGCTGCAGCATGGGGGTGGGGAACAGCAATGGCACTGAGACAGCAACACCAGATGGCAGCTTCCTCCAAAGCCATGCCATGGTGTTCTCAGTACATCTGGAGGCCATGAGGAGCCATAGATGGTTGTGGAGTGGGGTAGAGTCCAGTCAGTCCAGAATGGAAGCAGCACCGTCTGCCTGACCAGCTTGCCGGGTCAGGGGACAGCAGGGTGGGGCCTCACATGGCTTCCTGTGTGGCTGCCCTTCCCTGGGGAGGGGAGAGTGGCCAGCTCTTGAGGCAGAGCTCAAGCTTGAGTCCCGTGGCCCTGAGCTTCCCTCTGCTGCCCCAAGCAGGCCACTCAGGAATAAGATATCCTTTAGGGTGGGCCACACAGGCTCCTTCCAGGAGGAGCAGCCAACACCCCGCAAGCCTCAGCTTCCCCACCATGCTCGTTGGGGGGTCCCCTGTGTCCCTGAAGCTCTGCCCCTTCCCGTGAGCCCCAGCTCTCCAGTGCTGACCCACTGCTGGTCACGAGCCTGCCACAGGTTGGCCCTCCCATGGCACCATCCATGCTGAGAAGACCCCACGGCTACTTCTTGGGCCTGGCTGCCCTGGCTCTTTAGCTCCACCCCCTCGACCTGGGGAGGCCCCACCAGAGTGAGGGATGAAGGGGCAGGAAGGCATGTGTGCAGTCCCAAGGTCCCAGGCCCAGGGATGGGGCTTTGGGATCCTCCACTCTTCCAGTGACAGGGTTGACCACCTGGGCTGTGGCACGTGGAGTCCCTGTGTTCTCTGCTCCTGCAAGGGTAGTGCTAAGAAGGTGGGTGCCTGGACCAGACCCCCTGCCCCCTTGCTGGCTGCCTGGGAAACAGGAGAGCCTTGGGGTGAGGCTGGGGGGTAAACTCAGGAGCTCCTGCTGCTCCCTGGCTGCGTAGGAAACGGGAGAACCCCTGGGTGTGCCTGGGAGGTAAACCCCGGATCCTCGCAGGAGCCCCCGCCCCTCTCTGGGCTCATGGCAGGCCTGTGTCCCAGTCTAGTCCTGACCGCAGTGCATTGGGGCTGAACTTGAACATATTTTATCTTTTCCAGCGGCTTTTCTTCCTCAGTACAGGTTCCTAAATGAAACTGCAAGCCAAGTTCATGGAGTTTCAATCACTTCCAAGTTTTGGAGCTTGGTCAGAGTCCTTGTTTCCAAAACTCAATCTCAGATTTGATCTAGAATCTGAGACTCCCCCCTACTCCCCTGACCCTGGTTAGACCTGGGGTGCTGCAGTGGGAATCTGGCTCCTGCACCTGCACCCCCTGAGCTCCCAGCTGAGGCTCCAAGAGGCTGCCTGGCACATCCTAGCCACCCCCCAACACAACCACCCCCACCATGACCACATCTGGTGGAAGAGGGAGCATTTTGGGGAAAATAGGAAAGCGGAAGGTTCTAGGAGGGTCATGCCGTTGCTGCTGATGGCAGTGCCAGCCAGGATGTACGGGCATGTGGCCAGCTGACATTGGGGTGTCCTGTGGCCCCTTCTGCCCTGCTAGGGACATTCTGCCACTGACAGCTCTAGTCCACAGCCTGTGTCACACAGGACTCTGAGCTGCCATGTGCAGAGCCCACAAAGAAATATGGAGCTCCAGATGTGTTTGGAAAGTGAGGTTGTGGTTTCCATGGCAACACTCCTTTTGCACCTTGCTCTCATCTCCACCTGTACTGCTGATAGGAGAATGAGGGGGCCGAGGCAGGTGTGAGGTTGGCATCCCCCCTGCAGCTTGGAGCTCAAGGTCAAGGGAGCTTCTTGGCAGGGGAGGGCGCCGGCCAATATAGTAAGAGGCAGAGTGGTGGAGATGCCCGCAATGGCATCCCAGAGGAAGCAGGCCTCCTGCGAGGGGCCCACCTGGTGACAACAGCAGTGGCAGTGAGAGCAGAGGTGGGCCCACCTCACCAGTCAACATGTGTGCATTTATTCATGGATCACACGTGCCCTCACTCCAGGGGCACAGAGAAGTGAAGTGACTTCCCCAGGTCACAGCCGGTGGGGGGCAGAGCTGGGATCTGACCACTGCTCTCTGTTGCCTGTCCTCTGGTCACCACACAGACCTGTGTGCTGTGCTCCCTTGACGTGCAGACAAGCCAACAGAGGCTCGGAGTCAGGGATCTCAGATCCAGTACCATTCACATGTGGGGCCAGAGAGCTCTTTGGTGAGGGCAGCTGTCCTGGCAAGGTTAGCATCCTGTGTCCACTACCGACTAGATGCCTGGAACCCTCTCCAAGTTATGACAGTCAGAAGGGTTGCCAGACATTGCCAAATGTCTCTTGGGCAAAAGTGCCCCACGTTGAGAGCCACTGCTGCAGACCTTTGCAAAATGTACCTTATCACCTGCTAAGTGGGAGGAGCCAGGAGGCTAAGTCTGGGCTGTGCGTCGTCTGCCTCTGCAGAGACACAGGAAGGAGCGTGGCGAAGGGGGTGATGTGGGGGTCGCCTCCTGGACTTGAGAAGGGTGGAGGCATCCTCTCACTTTGGTTCCCATTCATTCATTCATTCATTCATTCCCCTACGTGTTTCTCAGGCCCGCAGCCTGTGCTGGGCACCCAGGGTCCTGAGATGAGTAAGAGGCCCCCCTTCCCTCGGAGTTTGAATCTGCTCTCTGGCTGTTTTCCAAAGTAGCACGTGAATTTGCACAGTGTGGTCACTTAGGAAGTCCTGAGCTTGACCAACTTTGTGAGTGTTCGTTTGTTTTGATTGTTAAAAACAATATGACTCAGGTCTCTGCCAAAAGAAACTAAGGAGGCCATGCATGGAAGCAGCCTCCGCTGAGCTCTTACCACGCAGCAGGCCCACGCGTGGTCTCACCAATGCTCACTGTTCACCCAGGACGCAGAGGCTTTGGGCCAGGTCTTCTGTGTAAATTAGCACTGGATCCGGGCAGGCACCAAGTGTGGAGGTGATCGCCCCACCCCATGATGAGGAAATGGGGGCTCCTGCAGGAGGAACACGCTCCGTGTGACCCAGCGCCTAGTGGGGGCCAGGATTTGTACCCAGCACGTCGGGCCCTGGGGCCACCTTCTTTCCATCTTGGGTGGAGGTGTCCTTGGGTGCAAGGGGTCCCTGCTTGGTCTGGGAAGTACTCAGGGGCTCCTGCAGGCAGCAAGGCCCTGTTTGTCAGACACTCTCTTCCTGCTTGTCCATCACGGGGTCCGGGGCCCTGCCCTTGTCATGCCCCCAACACACAACTACACCCTTAAACACACGCAGACACACACTTCCACAAACACACACACACTCTCACACGCACACACACTCACACGCAGACACACAGTTCCACAGACACACAGACACACTCTCACACGCATAGTCACACATACAGACACAAACACATACATAGACACACTCACGCACCAGTCACACACACTGACGCGCATTCAGCTATGACAGGTGCAGGTCCCTGGAGTGAGGGCGTGTATGATCTGCAAATCAATGCACACCTGGGTGATTGACTCAGTGGGCCCCGCTCTGTCGCAGTTGCTGCTGCTGTTGTCACCAGGTGTTCACCTTGCGAGAGGCCCTTTCCCTTGGGGATGCCGTCATGGGTGTCTCTGTCGCTCTGCCTCCCACTCCCCACCCCTGACCTCACATATTCACAGGAAGACTCACGAGAAGACTCAGGTGACATACAAATGCACACAGTCCCATAAGATGCATCCACATACTTACAGTCACACGCTATGCACACAGATGCACACTCACTCATGCGCATCCCGCGCAGGCTCATGCACCAGGCTCTCCCCAGCTCCCCAGCCTGCTCTACCTGCTCTGCCAGGGGCACCCCTGCCTGCAGCACGCCCATGATGCTGGCTGTGGAGCCCCTGGTGTGGTGGCTCATAGGGTGGAGGGCCTGTGGGCCACTGGCTCAGAGCAGGGCCAGAAGCTGGAAGCCCTGTGCATAAAGACCAGGCCCTAGGACACGGGGCAAGTGAGCAGGGCAGGCACAGCTGGGAGGGACAGAGAGGGCACCAGGAAGCCAGGCAGGGGCCCACGAGGCAGGTGGCCATGGGGTGGAGAGTACCAGTCACCGTGGGGATGACAAGAAGAGAGAAGCCAGTTTGCCTGGCTGGGTGCAGCAGGAGGGCTCCCAGGGCTGACTGGGTTGGGGGCTGGGGGCTGGCTCAGCCCTCTCTAATGCGGTCCATTTCCCTGCAGAGGGCACATCGAGTCACAGTTGGGTTCAAACTGGCACATCTCCGTGCCGGGAGCTGACTCCACTCTCCTGCAAGACAGGGCCTCTGTTTCTTCATCTAGGCTTCCCCGGCTCACAGCCCAGGCTGCATGCAGTCAGCGCTCAATGCATGCAGGGTCAAACTTCCCCAGTTGCCTTCCCTGTGCTCCAGAGACTGCTGTGTGAGAGGCTCCTCCCAGCTGCTCGTCTGCCCGGCCCCTCCTGGCTGCCCCAGGGGCCTTCACGGAGTCTGGAGAGCAGGGGGCCTTCCCCACACCTCTCACAATGGTGGGGGTGTCCGTGTTCTGTTCTTTTTCTTCCAGGTTGTGGGGGCTGCGGCACAGAAATCAAGAACGGCCAGGCCCTGGTAGCCTTGGACAAGCACTGGCACTTGGGCTGTTTTAAGTGCAAGAGCTGTGGGAAGCTCCTGAACGCCGAGTACATCAGCAAGTAAGTGGGAGGAGGGCTCCAATGACAGCCTCCGCTCAGGCTTCCCTACTCTGCGGGGTTCCCGCACTCTGCACGTGTCCCAGGCACCACCCTCTCTGCGTCTCTCCTATTCCTCACACAGCTACTCTTGTCCTGCCACTGGGTGAGAAGCGTGGCCCAGAGCCTAGCGAATCTGTCCCGAAAGCCTTGTGTCTCCCTTCTCTGGCCAGCCCTGGCTTCTCTAACGGCGTTTGCAGCTTCCAGCTCCTTTTTTATGGATGAGAAGCAGAGTTGCCAGGGCTGCCAGGGCTGAGTTGTTGAAGTGCCTTCCCTCTCCGTCTCAGTCCCCCTCCACCATCCCCATGGGATCAGCTGCCCTTTCTGGCACCTGGATGTGCTGCAGGAGGTGAAGCAATGTCAGCAGAGGCCAGCACGGGGATGAGGAGAGGGTCTGACCATCCCAGGTGTCAGGGCTGGGGCCCCGCAGCCACGCACTCTGTCTTCTGCAGGGCGGGGGCCCCTGGGACGGCTGCCACCGGCACCAAACATGTCCCACAAATGTGCAGTCAAGCTGGGGTGGTGGCCGGTTTGGGAACCGGGTAAGCCTTCTGGGAAGATCATGGCCTTGAATGGAGGCAGCTCAGGGCCAGGAGCTGTGGGTGGGTTTTAACCCTGGTGGGGTCGGGGACCTGAGGCAGGCAAGCCTTCTGCATGGCGCAGGTAAGGGGTGAATATGTGGACGAGCTGAAAGAGGGCAGCTCCTCTGAGCGCAGAGGGCCCCTTCCTGGGAGCTAGAGGGTCTTTTGTCTATGCTGTGCTTGTTCTCAATGCCCAATGAGAGCAAAATCATCACAGGAATTGAGGGAGATGAAAAACGTCCTGTGATAAAACTGCATGGCGTGAGGCACACACACACACACGCAGATGCATGCACATTCAAGCGCGTGTCACACGGAACCTGAATCACGTCCGTGGATGTGCCTGTGTTCACTTCCTGGCTGAGGGTATATACTAATTCTGCATCACCACTAGGGGAAACTGGGTGAAGGGTACATGGGACCTCTCTGTGTTGTTTCTTACAACTGTTATGGAATCTGCAATGATCTCCAAGACATCATTTTAAGTAAAACCTCCAAACCAAGGTGAGCTTGCACCCAGGGTGAGGGACCTGTGGGGTGCATGAGTTTCCCCGCCTGTGTCACAGTCAGCCAGGGACCGCCTGGTGTGGTGCACGCAGCACTTTAATATAAAATGAAAACTCCCAGCCCCGTGCAGGTGGCAGGGCCCTCCCGCAGCGTTGGCAGCTCACCCACACCATGCATGTTACTTAGCAGCCTCCAGAGCTGTCCCAGAATTGACGAGGAGGGCGTTGGTGTTGCC
Source organism: Rhinopithecus roxellana (assembly GCF_007565055.1). Taxonomy (NCBI): domain Eukaryota; kingdom Metazoa; phylum Chordata; class Mammalia; order Primates; family Cercopithecidae; genus Rhinopithecus; species Rhinopithecus roxellana. Next base: position 180,768,356 of record NC_044550.1, on the reverse strand, counting down.
ATGGAGATGTTATCTTTAACCTCCCATTTGCTGCAAATACACCCATTTGTGGGTTATTACAGGAGTCCTGAGGTCAGCAGCATTTGGAAGTAAGCCTGAGGACTCATTTTGTCTCCCTCTCACGTGGAAGGAAGGGCTGCCACTCTGTCAGCGGCAGCTTAGCCCAGCTGTGGGCCACTTCCAGGCTGCAGCCAGAGAGGTGCACCCAGGCTCAGGGCTCATGACCCCACATCGTGGGGACCTAGCAACAGTGCAGAGGTTGCAGGAAAAGAACGTAAGCTGGGGTCTAAATCCACGACAGCCTGACAAATCCTCCCTTCTGTAGCAGCTGTGTAAAAACTCAAACAAATTTGGAACACTACAGCAACTTCAGCGATGCTGGAGGGGGGCACGTTGGAGTGGCAGGCGCCCCACTTTGTGCCAGTCACCCCCGCACCGGCTGGGTGTGGCCAGGGCTGGGAGGACAGCCCTAGTTAGTAATGATAATGGCTTCAGCCACCTTGGAAAGCGCCTGCCATTCTCTTCATTCATCTTTACTATTATTTCCCCCATTTTGCAGATGACGAAGCTGAGGCTCAGAGAGGTTAAGGGACTTGCCCAGGGTCACACAGCTGGGATGTGGCATGTGAGTGCAGGCCTGTTCACTTAACCACGGCTCAGCAGCACCTCCCCGCACCGAGTGTGGCCACTGCTGACCTGCCCTCCCCGCATCTGCACAACCATCCCTCCTGGCATGTTGATCTCTTAATAATCATGAAAACAGGTGTGAAGATCGTGATAACAGGAGCTGTGCCAGGGTGACCCTGCAGATGGCTTTTCTCTATAGCTCATTTATGCAGACTCAGAGGAAGCCACTGCTGGAGGTGCAGGCCCAGGATGACGGGCATTCGACACCAATTCCCTGAGCCCTATGCTCCTGGCACATCGCAGGCAGGCCGTACGTGTGTGTGGGGAAAGGGGACGGACACGTTTGTGCAGCCCTCCTGCTCTTTCCTGCACTACAGAAGGCCAGGCCCCTCCATGTGTGGCCAGAGTCAGCCTTTGTCACCCCCTCATATTCGGGGGCTGTGATGCAGGGCAGGATGCAGGGGGGACAGTGAAGTCTCGTCCTAACCTACGATACCCTCACCTGGGCTTTCTGTCATACTCCAACCCCTTCTGCAATGTGGGCGCCCTTACTGTCCCCCCTTTTTGGCTCACAGTTTTCTGAAGTGCCCCAGATGTTGAACTTTGGATGGAAGGAGCCAGAAAGAAGAGCCAGGTCTGCAGAAGCAGCTCTCGTTTCCCAGAAGCTGCTGCTGTCAGCCCTTCCCACCCACTGGGCAGGTGGCCTGGCCCGTGCTCCTCAGTTTCTTCGTCTGTGAAATGGGACCATTGTCGTCCTATTTCTCGTGGGGCTGGTGTCTGTGTGACACGGTCTGTTGGAGGCGTTGTTACCTGAGCAGGAGGAGGTGGACATTCTCCCACTTTGAGGGCAGACCTTCTTGTTGGTGAGGGTTGTTAGATCTCAAGGGTCCTCGGGTGACCCTCGCCCTGTGCTGACCGCCCGTCTCGTTGCAGGGACGGCCTGCCCTACTGCGAAGCTGACTACCATGCCAAATTTGGCATCCGCTGTGACAGATGTGAGAAATACATCACGGGGCGTGTGCTGGAGGTGAGTGCTGTGGGCCCGGCCCCGGCTCTCTCTGAGCGAGGGCCTAACCGCCCCCTGGGAGTTGACTGGGAGATTTGTGTGTGTTTGTGCAAGAGTCTGTCTGGCTGCAGCTTCGCCTCGCTACTCCTGCCAGCTCAGCCACTGGACGCCCTCGTCGGCTGCCCAGGGCCTGCCCAGTGCCATCTCCTTCAGGAAGCCTGCCTTGTGATGCTCTCCTCTGTGCCACTTGACAAATTCAGAGCATGTGGGAAGTGCTTTGAGATGTTTTGGCCCAACGGTTTGCTGTCTCGACTGGGACTCAGAGGCACAGAAGATGGAAGAGAGCACACAGCAGGACCTCCTCCCCAGAGGAGGTGCAGCGGGGTCACCCGGCAGGCAGGGCAGATAGCAATTTTATGGAGGGAGCTTCTGACGTGCTGATAGCGTTGTGTTCCTTGGTCTGGGAGGTAGCCATGTGGGCATGTTCCCTGTGTTTACAAAATTACATTTTGTTCAATAAGATAAATCCCATGGAGTAGCCAGGACCAAAACCCCACCCTCCAGATTCACAGACCCCCCCCCACCCCTCCACCCTGCAGCCCGCCCTCCAGATTCACAGACCCCCCCAAACCCTCCACCCTGCAGCCCGCCCTCCAGATTCACAGACCCCCCCAACCCCTCCACCCTGCAGCCCGCCCTCCAGATTCACAGACCCCCCCAACCCCTCCACCCTGCAGCCCGCCCTCCAGATCCACAGACCCCCCCAACCCCTCCACCCTGCAGCCCGCCCTCCAGATCCACAGACCCCCCCAACCCCTCCACCCTGCAGCCCGCCCTCCAGATCCACAGACCCCCCCAACCCCTCCACCCTGCAGCCCGCCCTCCAGATTCACAGACCCCCCCACCCCTCTACCCTGCAGCCCGCCCTCCAGATTCACAGACCCCCCTACCCCCTCCACCCTGCAGCCCGCCCTCCAGATTCACAGACCCCCCCACCCCCTCCACCCTGCAGCCCGCCCTCCAGATTCACAGACTCCCCCACCCCTCCACCCTGCAGCCCGCCCTCCAGATTCACAGACTCCCCCACCCCTCCACCCTGCAGCCCACCCTCCAGATTCACAGAACCCCACCCCTCCACCCTGCAGCCTACCCACTCCAGGTTCACAGAGGCCCCCACCCTCCAGCCTACCCTCTCTGGGTTCACAGAGGCCCCCACCCTGTAGCCCACCCTCTGGATTCACAGAGCCCCCTGACCCTGCAGCCCCTCCTTGGCTCAGTGCTGGGTGCTGGTCAGGCAGGTGGACCGTCTCCATCCCTGGATTGGCCCATGGTCCATGGGGGAAGCGACAGGTGACCAGGGGGTTCTCGGGAATGGAGAGGGGCTGTGCCCAGCATGGGAGTCCTCTCGAGGAGGTCGGAGGTCACAGGAGCTGGCCTCTGGGAGTTGGCTGGGAGGATAGGGCGGGGCTGGGGATGAGGATGTAGGGAGGGCACTGAGGAAGGCTTTGGTGCAGGGAATGCCGGGCCGCATTGGAGTTTTAGAGCGCTCCCACTGGCTGCCACAGAGGCCAATCTGGAGAGGGTGGAATGGGGTGTACCCTTGGCTCCCCTTTCTAGCTCCCACAGCTGGTACCCAACACCCAAGAGCATTCAGAACGCGGAGGGGAATGGAACAGTGAGCATAGAGCTGCTTTTCTGGCACGAAAAAGACAGCTGGCAGAGAGCTGGACCTGACCTCAGGCCGCCTTCTTTCAAACCCCCATCCAGCAACTCTACCTGGTGGGGGGACGGGGCTGGCCACACTCACCCCAGTCCCAGTCACCGTGTCTCATTCCCCTCCGCTGCAGACTCCAGGGGGCTGGATGCCCCCACAGGAAGGGTCCTGGCCCTGCACAGAGCTGTGCGCTTCTCTGTGGAGTGGTTCCGAGAGGGATGTCCTCCATTCTCATGGATGGGAGAAAGTTTGCAAAGTCCAGAGAGGTGCTAAGAGGAAAATAAAACCACTGACTGTGCAATTCTAGTTAGCCTAACTTTCTGGCCAGTTTTCTTTCATGTTTCCTTTCCATTTAATCACAGTTGATCTCAAACTATCTGTGCCATGTTTTATCCCAAACATCCGTGTGTTTCCCAACTCGTATTTCCTATTTAGCAGGTTCCCGGCTTATTATAAACTCCTCATAAACATCTCTTCTTTTCGGTATTGTGGGTCTTTTTCAGCGGCTCCATGGAGATACAGTTTACAACTTGCCCATTTCAAGGGCACAATCAATGGTTTTCTTTTTTCTTTTTTTGGAGGGGGTCTCACTCTGTTGCCCAGGCTGGAGTGCAATGATGTCATCACAGCTCACTGCAGCCTCACTTCCCAGGCTTCAGTGATCCTCCCACCTCAGCCTCCTGAGTAGCTGGGACTACAGGTGTGCGCCACCACACCTGGCTAATTTTTGTAATTTTTGTGGAGATGGAGTCTCACTGTGTCACCCAAGCTGGTCTCGAACTCCTGAACTTAAGCAATCCACCTGCCTTAGCCTCCCAAAATACTGGGATTACAGGTGTGAGCCACCGCACCCAGCCCATTCAATGGTTTTCTGTATCTCCACAGATATTTGCAGCCATCAGCATAGTCAATTTTAGAACAGTTTCATCACCTTGGAAAGAACCCCATACCTTTTAGCTGTCACTGCCCGTACCTGCAAGCCCTTGGCAACCACCATTCTACTTTCTGTCTCCGTAGACTTCCCTTCTGGTCGTTTCATATGAATGGAATCATAAAATATGTAGCCTTTCATGACCAGCTTCTTTCACATAGCTCAGTGTTTTCAAGGTTCGTTCAGACATAAGCTTTACTCTCGCTTCATATTTCATCATGACTCTCAGAATTACCAGGCTGGGCCGGGGGCAGTGGTGCAAGCCTGTAATCCCAGCACTTTGGGAGGCCAAGGCAAGCGCATCATGAGGTCAGGAGTTCAAGACGAGGCTGGCCAACATGATGAAACTGTCTCTACTAAAAATGCAAAAATTAGCTGGGCATGGTGGTGCATGCCTGTAATCCCAGCTACTCAGGGGGCTGAGGCAGGAGAATTGCTTAAACCGGGACCAGGAGGCAGAGGTTGCAGTGAGCTGAGATTGCTCCACTGCGATCTGGCTGGGCTACAGAGCGAGACTCCGTCTCAAAAAAAAAAAAAAAAGAATTACCAGGCTGATCATTTATGGCTGGACACAGTGCCACCTTCCAGTTTTTTACAGCCATCAGTACCATTGCAGTAAGCACCTTTTTTAAAATAATGCTTTGTTTGCATTTCTAATTTTTCCTAAGATATATTCACAGAAATGTAGAAGTTGAGTCAAAAACTAGGAACATTTTTAGTGTTCTTGATGGTTACTATAAATTGCTTTCTAGAAAGATTATTCTGATTTACAATCTTGTCAACAAGATATAGTATTTCTCATCTAAACCATTGCCAACTTGATAGGTGGAAACATGGGATCTTGCTTTTTTCATTTCTTTTTTTAGAGATGGGGTCTTGCTGTGTCTCCCAGGCTGCAGTGCAGTGACGCAGTCATACACCCTGCAGCCTCGACCTCTTGACCTCAAGCAATACTTCCTCAGGCTCCCAAGTAGCTGGGACTACAGGCATGCAATACCAATCTTGGATAATTTTAAAATTTTTCTTAGAGACAGGAATCTTGCTGTGTTGCTCCAGCTGGCCTGGAACTCTTGGCCTCAAGTGATCCTTCCACCTCAACCTCCCAAAGTGCTGGGATTAGGGGTGTGAGCCACTGCACCCCATGGGATCTAGCTTTAATTTGCCTTTCTTCAATCCCTAGTGAGGCCGAGTCTCCTTTGTTTTATTTATTTATTTATTTATTTATTTATTTATTTATTTTTGAGACAGAGTTTCGCTCTTGTTGCCCAGGCTGGAGTGCAGTGGCACAATCTCACCTCACTGCAACCTCTACCTCCTGGGTTGAAGCCATTCTCCTGCGTCAGCCACCTGAGTAGCTGGGATTACAGGTGTGAGCCACCACGCCTGGCGGATTTTTGTATTTTTAGTAGAGACAGAATGTCACCCTGTTGGCAGGCTGGTCTCAAACTCCTGATCTCAGGTGATCCACCTGCCTCAGCCTCCCAAAATGCCGGGGTTACAGACATGAGCCACCACGCCTGGTCTTTTGTCATTTTTAGCCATTCCTAATTCTTGTATTTCAGTTATCTGATGTAAAAGTTGCCTGCTTATCTATTGGGGTCTTCACGCTTTCTGTGCTGGTGGATCACATAAGACTACAGATGTTCTGTCTGTCCTATAAATATTTTCCTGGGTGGCGATCATATCTGATATTTATAGCCAGTGATGCATCCCAGGGACGACGTCCTGCCTGGCCCTCTCCTGTCTCCCCTTCTCCTGGGGCCGTGGCCTCTCCCTCCCTCACCCTCCCCTTGCCCAGCCCTCGCTGGCACACCCCACCCTGTAGGAGATGGCAAGGGCTCCGGAGGAGCCTGCAGGATAGGATGGAGCCTGGCCTGATGCACCGCCTGGCACTCCAAAGCCACGTTTCCATTCTCCGCAGAGAACAGCCCAGACCTTCCACACTCTCCCGGACTGTGCTCCCTGCCCACACAGCGGCCCTGTCTTCTGCTTGACAAAGAGACGGCGGCCAGATCTCAGCGAGGACAGCCTGGGTGGCTCACTTTCCACGAGACCCCATTTCTATCCTTACTCTCTCCCCTGCCCTGCTGCTTCCTGCACACCACCCCACCCCCACCACGCCTATGCCTGGGTCCAGCCCCTCTGGCCATCGCCCCCTCTGCCATGCTTAATCCTGTCTCCTCCCATCTTCCCCACCTTACCTGCCAAGGCTTCCTCCCCAGTGGTGTTTTAGACAGTGTTTGTCTCTCCCATTAAAAAGAGCAGCCTGCAGCCTGGCAAAGAAGTCCCCGCTGCAGAGACTCAGCCTCCCTTCTCCCTTCTCCCTTCGAGGCAGCCCTGCTGCCTCTCAGAGACCCTCTCTGTGATCCTCCACCTGCACTCTCCCCGCTGTTCCGCAGATCTGGGAGCTTTGTGTGCAGGAAACCCTAAGGCCTTTAAGCCTCCTCTTACCCCTCCCTGCCTCCCCAGGGGGCATACAGGGCCTGCGTTCCCCACTCGCATGCTGTCCCTGACCCTGCTCCTCTTATACGCAGGTGGCGCTGATGCTCAGCCAGGCCAACACCACATGCAGGCACTCCCCCTCCCCCGTATACACACTGCCTCCCACCGCTCACCTGGGCGTCCAGCTGGATCCGCCCACGTGCCCGGCCATCAGCCACTGAGAGCCGGTGGCAGAGCCAGACTGGAGCCCGGGCCTCGCAGGTTTCCCCCAACCCTTTGTCTTCTCCTAGTGCACAGATGTGGGTTTGCATTTTTGGCTTAATAGCATAGCCACGTTGGAACATCTGGTGGCCTGAAGTGGGGTGCATCTTGGGTGCAGTCAGCTGCTGCTGTTGCTGCTGCTGGTGCAGGAACCTCACCTGCCCCGCCTTTCTGACATGGGCAGCAGCCCCCACACCAGAGAGGCCCTGGCCTGGGGTCAGGTGCAGACCGACCCAAACTCTGGCTGCTCTGCCTCAGGCATGATCCGCACTGGGTGAGCAAAGTGGGTTGCATCGGGCAGTCAGTGTCCCCCCCTCCCCTTGATGGGCTGGGAGGCAAGGGTCCCATGTCTGCAGTGTAATCATCCCTGGTATTTAATGCCAATGGGGTACACCCTGGTTCATCGGGAAGGAACCATCCTAATTTGAGAAGCAGGAGCAAAACAGGTCTGGGTTTTTTCCTCCTCCTCTGCTATGGAGGAGAAAGGGCCTCCCAGGGAAGATTAATGCTTTTGTTTTCGCCTCTGCCGGGGAGGCGAGTCTGTGGCGGCGTGGCTGAGTCGGCGGGCTCCACACAGCTCTGAGCATCCTCCCCGGGTGCAAGGTGGGAACCGCGGGCGGGGACAAGCCTGGCTCCGCAGAAGGGGAGCTGCTGCTGCTGCGGTGGCACTGCCTGATGCTTGGCCCAGCGTGCCGGCACCCAGCCGGGTGACAGTGGACTCCCGGGGCACAGCAGGAGCAGGTGACAGACCGCTGGCTGAAAGTGAGGGCATCCACCCTTGCAGGCACACGTTCCAGGGAGCAGGGCACTCAAGCAGGGCCGTCAGACTGGGCTCTGGTGCCCAGACACCGTGCAGGTAGGAAGCCTGGCCCGCAACTCCAAGGGGCTGATGGGGGCTCACAGGGGCCTGGCGGGGCTGCGGGTAGGTGGGCTTTTGGGCACAGAGCAGTCAGGTGTGAGACCTCGGAGCCACTTGTTCCCCCATACCCCATTTTGCCCCCGAAGGCGCTTGGCAGTGCCCCTGGCTTCTCTCTGCAGGACCCAAACACAGAGCATCCCAGGCTCCCACCACCAGCTGAGCCCTCGCCTGTGCTGTGTCTGCATGTGGCGGGCATGGTGCCATCCTAAGTGCTGGCACCCGTAGTGCCCGCCCGCCCGTGAAATGTGCATTTGGTGGTGACAGTGGGGTTTTCCTTCCCTGTCTCTCCCTCAGTTTCTCCTAAACGTGCAGCACCCTCATGTGTGTTGGCCTGCATCCCACCCATCTCTGGGTGTCTGTCCTGATGAGCTGGCTCCTGGCTGGGGTCCTGTGGGGGCATGGGAGGGGCTGATATCTGTGCCCCACTCCTGGGCCGGGATGGCTGGCTAGGGATGGGGGAGGCACTGGGCTGTGGCAGCAGAGGTGGGTGGTGCCTGGCAGCAACTGCGGCAGAGCCGGCTCCTGGGGACGGATGGCACCGCCCCCACAGAGGGAGCTGGGACTCAGTAGGCAAATCCACGGGGACAGCGGTATGACCAGCCTCTAGACCTGCGCTGCATACAGGGAGGAGGTATGGATGAGGGGAAGCCACTGGCTTCAGTTTTCAGAGCCCAGCCTTCCAGGGACTCCATCCCTCCCTCGCCCTGTCAACACCTCCCTGCAGAGGTGGGCGGGAGTGGGAGCACCTCTTTCCAGCCCCACCCTCTGTTAACCCTGCCAGGGCCGAGGTCTGGGCCCCATGTGCCTCGTGCAGCCTGTGCAGGGGCCGTCTCCACGGCAACGAGAAGCCCAGCGTCCCCCTGGGACCGCGAATCAATTCCTCCTCCCTTTACTCCTCCCCTCCTCCTTCCCTCCCTCCGCCCCTCCTCTTTCCTTCCCCAGTCAACCACTCCCTTCTAGACCCTTGCTGGCCTCACCATGTGTTCCACCCTGGGCTAGGTGCTGGGTTCACAGAGACGCAGGTGACAGATCCCTGCCCCAGGGGAGGCTGGCAGGAAAGGGGGTGCCCAGGCTGTCTCTGCCCTGGGTCAGGGACCAGTTGAACATCATTCTTGTAACTGTAGGACATTTGTTCTTTGCTTCCTCTTGTCTGTCTTGGGGCAGGAAGTGCCGATGACTCGTCATTGGGAGAAAACAAACCTTGTTTCCAAATAAATATACAGCATTTCTGAAGGGCAGAGGTGATCACGACTTCTTGAGTCCCCAGCTTCTCTCGCTCAGAAGGAATACCTGTTTATCATAAAATAAGCCCAAACATTCATAGTGCCACCCCCGCAGCTAATTACTGCTGGCATCTGGAAGTCGTTCTTTTAGTTTTTGCACATGTGCAGATACACACATCCACAGACACACAGAGATACACACACATGCACCACCCACAGAAAACGCACATGGACACACAGACACAGGAAGAAACACAGACACACACAGTCACACACACGAGACAGACACACACAGGCACAGACTCACATACACATAGGCCTCACACATGACACACACAGACACAGATTATACACTTGCAGACACACAAGCATACAGAAGGACACAGATGACGCAGGCACACTCAGATACACAGATATATACACACACAAAGCACACAGACACACACACAAAAGGACACACAGATCACATACACAGATGACATGCAGACAGCACACTTAGGCACACAAACAACTCAGATGGAAATAAACACACAGAGACACATGATACAGCCAACACAAACACAGGGACACAGACACCGGCAACACAGACACACAGAAAATGCACAAATGTACGGGTCCCACAGACACGTACACATAGACAACACACAGAGACACACAAGCACACGGAGAGACACAGACAACATGCATGGACACAACAACGCATACGCAGCATGTGGACACATGGACACAGAGACTGCACACACAGAGACACTCAGGTATGCACACAGACAACATACACACGCAGAGACACTCAGGTATGCACACAGACAACACACACACTCAGAGACACTCAGGTATGCACACAGACAACACACACACACAGAGACACTCAGGTATGCACACAGACAACACACACACGCAGAGACACTCAGGTATGCACACAGACAACACACACACGCAGAGACACTCAGGTATGCACACAGACAACACACACACGCAGAGACACTCAGGTATGCACACAGACAACACACACACGCAGAGACACTCAGGTATGCACACAGACAACACACACACGCAGAGACACTCAGGTATGCACACAGACAACACACACACGCAGAGACACTCAGGTATGCACACAGACAACACACACACGCAGAGACACTCAGGTATGCACACAGACAACACACGCAGAGACACTCAGGTATGCACACAGACAACACACGCAGAGACACTCAGGTATGCACACAGACAACACACACACGCAGAGACACTCAGGTATGCACACAGACAACCAAGACAGCACACACGATGCACACACAGAAAGACATCCACACAGACACACAGGCAAAACATGGAGACACACAGACAGGCACACGCGCCCACGCCCTTCGCCAGATCACCGTGTTCCTGCCTTGCCTCATGCTAGCAGCACATCAGAGCCCCTGGTCCTACCCTTCCATGCTGGCCTGTCGTGTCCTCCCTTGCATCCCCTGATCCCCGGACAATGTGCTCATCACTGTCTTTGTAGCAGGACCCTCCAAGCCTGGACACGCTGAGTGCGTGTGAACATCCGCAGGCTGGATTCTGCCAGAGCCTTTCCCAAACTTAGTCAGTATTCTCTGGTCTTCTCGGGCCGCTCAGGCTGCCCTCCTGGGCACCACGTTCCCTTGTTCAGAACGTCCCCACTGGACAGCTCCTCTGCCAGTGCCACTGCTGGAGGGGACAGCGGGGTAGAGCAGAGAATGAGGCCAGTAGGCCAAGCTCTCCTGAGGCTCACGCCCTAAAGGGAGCTGGGTAGAGAGGAAGAGGGAGCAGGGCCAGGAGTGAGTGCACTAGACAGGCCTGGGCCCAAGAGGAGCTGTGTTCCAAGGGGCGGGGAAGGTCTGAGGAGGGCCCTAGATCTTGAGGGAACTTGCTGGGCATTGCTCAGAGTGAGACCCTTCTTTCTGGGTTGCAGTGGCCCCTGGGGATTCTGGGGACTCTGTCCTGGCCGCCGAACTCCCCCAGGGAGATCCTCTGCTGGCAGCTTTCATTTGTTTCTTTATAAATATGATTTTGTCTGTGCATCATGGTGATTAGGGCTTTTAAGATCTGGACTCAGTTCTGGAAGTTCAGAAAGGAAACTAGAGCTCTGAACTGGGCCGGTGACTGTGTGAGGAGCAGCTGCTGGGAGCTGCCTGCCCCAGAGAGGCGCAGCCTGCAGGCCCAGCCCCAGCCATTGGCTGAGCGGGAGCCTGGAGCGGGAAGGAGGGAGGGGAAGTGTGGCCGCTCTCCAGTGGGCAGAGGAGGCCTTTGCACCCGGATTCCGTGGTTGGATTCAGGGAGGAAAGGGGCCGCCTGCCTCAGGTGTGACGGGCTCATGGCAGAGAGGGCTGATCCATTCTTCAGAAGCCCAGAAACGGGGGCCGCCAGCTCTCCTCTGCCAGGACAGGAGGGGTTTCTGGAGCCAGGGCAGCTTTGCCGCACTTCTGTCCTGCTGGCCCTGCTCTTCGCATCACAGTGGGGGTGTCCCTTAAACCTCTGCCCTCTGACCCGGCACTGGCTGAGGACCTGTGGTCGCGCTGAACCATCACAGGCTGTGGGTATGCTTTCCTGGCACCTCGTTCTGCCTTATTAAAGATGACAGCCGCCCCTCGGAAGGCACAAGATGTCTTCCTAAAACCATGCGCTGCAAAGTCTTTCAGCTGGTCGTCTATTTTGAAATCTGAGCCATCTTGAGCCCCACACGGGCAAGGGTGGGACTTCCACCTGCCTGGGGAGCCGTGCACTCACCGGAACCACCAGCGGCCATTTCAGGCACTCCTTGGGTGGCAATTGGGAGGATGTGGCCAGTGTGCCAATGACTGGGACATCCCAGTCACTATGAGAGAAAGGGAGGTGACATGGGGAATGAGGACACTTCTAATTTTTTATTCCATCAGCCCCTCGATGGCCACCTGTGACCCACTGGTTCTCAGCAGGAAGTATGGGGCAGGGATGGGGTGACCTGTGCCATGCCGGTACCTTCCAGCTAAATGTCCTCTGGAATCACAGAGCCCGGTTATACTATCCCAGCCTGAGAGGGAGGGACAGGCCTCTCCGTCTTACACATGGAGACACTGCACCCTAGCACGTGACATGGGGCCTGAGTCACACAGCCAGAAAGGAAGAATCTCAGGCTGGAATCTGTCACCTCCATGGCTTTGGCCACGAGCCTGGGACAGGCCTGAGCACCTGCAGGCACATGTGCTCTGTCCACTTGACAGCCCTATGGTGTCCCCCAGGGCCTGAGGACACAGGCATTCCAGCCCTGCCTCTCCACCACAGGTAGATTCTTCTAGAACATGGAGCATCGTTACAATGTAACGGTTTGGCTGTTGACTCTCACGCTTTGTGAGTGGCCCGAACTGTAAGTGAGGGTGCTGGCTGCCCCTGGCCACACGGCTGTGCCTTCACTGGAAAGGGTGCAGAGCTGGCACTGGCTCTGACTTGGTTCTAACTCTGCTGCGTGGCTTCTCAGACCCCAGGCTGCTCCTCTGTGCCACGGGCTGGGCCATGGCATGTACAGCGTGGAAGGTTTCCGTCTCTACCCCCATTGCACTTGGAGCTCTGCGACCCTTCCTTTTCCTGTGTCTGTGCGTTGGTTGTGGGGGGAAGACTGTTGACAGGGAGCCGGTGAGCTGAGGACGCAGTTAATTCTACGTTCTGAGGCCCCTGACCTGCAAGGGCTCAGCCACAAATGTCCCCGATTGTCCCCAGGGCTCATGGAGTCTTCCCAGGAGACAGCATCCAGCCCGCCTGCTTTGGATCCTGGCTCCTCATTCTCTCAATGACATGGCCTTGGGTAGGCCTCCTCGCCTCCCTAAGCCTTGACCTCCTCCTCTGGAAAACAAGGAGAGACAATAGTCCTCACCCCAAAGGGCTGCCGTGAGGATGAGCTTGAGGCAGGCAGAGCACCTGACACGATGCTTGGCGTGTGGTTGGTCGTTTAAAAGTTGGCCATTTGGGGATCAACTCTTCTTTAACAAATCGAGGTGACAATCACGTAACATACAATTAGCCATTTAAAATGTTCCATGGCATCTGGTGCGTTCATAGTATCATGTAATTTCCAGTTCTCTCTAGTTCCAAAACTTTTTCGTCACCCCGAGAAGAAACCTCACCCCCACTAGGCAGTTACTCCCCATTGCCTCCTCCCCCAGCCCCTGGCAGCCACCTGCTTTCTGTCTCCATGGGTTTGCCTGCTCTGGATGTTCCATAGTGAAGGAATCCTCTACTCCATGGCTTTGCATCTGGTATCTTTCACTGCACACGTTTTCAGAGTTCATGTTGTAGCAGGATCAGCGCTTTCATTCCTGTCCATGGCTGAATAATACTCCCTGGCGTGGGTGCGCCACAATTTCTTCATCCATGACGGAAGACGGCTGTTTCTACCCTTTGGCAGTTATATAGAATGCTGCTGTGAACATCATGTACAGGTTTTTGTGTGAAACCTTCCTTCCTTCCTTCCTTCCTTCCTTCCTTCCTTCCTTCCTTCCTTCCTTCCTTCCTTCCTTCCTTCCTTCCTTCCTTCCTTCCCTCCCTCCCTCCCTCCCTCCCTCCCTCCCTCCCTCCCTCAAAGTATCCTCCTGCCTCAGCCTCCTGAATAGCTGGGACTACAGGCACAAGCCACCACTCCTGGCTAATTTTTCAATGTTTTTTGTAGAGAACGTGTCTCACTATGTTGCCCAGGAGGGTCTTGAGCTTCTGGCCTCAAGTGATCCTCTTGCCTCAGCCTCTGAAAGCACTTGGATTACTGGTGTGAGCCACTGCACCAGTCCTCTTAACAGCATGTTTTCTTCTAATCATTTTTCAGTGTTAGCCCTTGTATTTAGGTCTTTGCTTTGTTGGCATGTAATACACACAGAGGGGTGCATGAATTATATCTGTGCATCTTGATACATTTTAACAAACTGGACACACCCATGGAACCGGTCAAGAAGAGAACAGACCCAGTGCCCCAGGCTCCCCTGTGAGTCCCCAAGGGCTACGGACACTACCCTAGCCATGTAGATCACTTTGCCTGGTTTTGAACTTCCTCAACCTGGGGCCTGTTCTCTTGTGTCCAACTTCTTGGCTTGGATCAGTTCACCAGCATCCTCTGTGTTGTTCATTCAGGGCACGAGGGTGCAGGTGTGTTAGTTCACTCCTGTGATGTGTAACAGAATACCTGAAACTCCTGGGGAATTTATAAAGGAAAGGATGGATTTCCTACAGTGACGGAGGCTGCAAATCCGGGGTGGAGGAGGCACATCCTGTGGATGGTGGGAACTTTCTGCAGAGTCCCATGGTGACGGGCTAAGCATGCTGGCTGGCTCAGAGCTTTCCTCCTGTCTTTGGAGCCACCCATCCTGCTCCCATGATGGCCCATTAATCCATGAATGGATCAGTCCATCCTGACAGCAGTGCCTTCACAGTCTGCTCCCCTCTTAAGGGCCCCCTCTGAATACTGCCACACTGGTGATTAGATTTCAACTTGAGTTTTGAAGGGGATGTTGGGAACAATTGCTCGGTGCCACAAAGAAGAATTAGCACTGAGACAAAGGACAAAGGGTTTCTCAGCAAGGCAAATTTACTTCTGCAGAAGGGTGCATCTCATGTATGCAGCAATGGTGAGCACACACAGAACAAAGGAAATCAGGGTTTTTATTATCTCTAATGCAGCTTCTGCTTCTGCGTCTTTCCACTATTGTCTAGGGTCAGACCACACAGTCTGAACTAGTCCCGACTGGCTAAACATTTAAACTTTCTTAGATAAGGTAGGCACATAAGGGAGGTGAGAAGTGAGAGAAAGGGGGTCATTTACAGAGGGACTAGGAAAGTAACCTATTCCCTAATAAGGAAAGGAATGTGGACTGGGGTTTGTAGCAAGTTCAGGCGTGCCCAGGCATTTTCAGACAAGTTGGGCCACAGCAAAGGCAAGGGGGTATTTGGAATTATAGTACAAAGAACAGGGAAACTGGCTAAGCTGTTTGAAGAGGGAACCTAACTATATCTAACAGGGACAAACATTCAAGCTGTAGCAGCGAGCATGTGAGGAGGGGGTCCATGTACCAGACCTGAGATCAGTACCAGGCTAGGGGTTGATCATCTGCCAGGCCTGGGCATGGGCTTAAGCTCTGCACTCGGGGGCCAGCCTCCTGGGCTATAACTGCAGCTCCACCACCTGCCGCTGTGTGAACTTGCTCACGCTCTTCCGCCTCTCTGTGCCTCTTGTGGTCAGTGAGAGTAATAATATACCCATAGCACTGCCACAAGGACTCGACAAGTTAATGTGTGTAACAAGATTCTTGGCACGAGCTGTGGAGACCATAATCACTGCGCTGTGGAGGGCTCAAGCCTATTGTCTTGGAAACTGTCCCAGCAGGCTGGATGCGGTGGCTCACACCTGTAATCCCAGCACTTTGGGAGGTCAAGGTGGGCAGATCACAAGGTCAAGAGATCGAGACCATCCTTGCCAACATGGTGAAACCCTGTCTCTACTAAAAATACAAAAATTAGCTGGTCATGGTGGTGTGTGCCTGTAGTCCCAGCTACTCAGGAGGCTGAGGCAGGAGAATCACTTGAACCCAGGAGGCGGAGGTTGCAGTGAGCCGAGATCGTGCCTCTGCACTCTAGCCTGGTGACAGAGGGAGACTCTGTCTGAAAGAAAGAAAGAAGGAAGGAAGGAAGGAAGGAAGGGAGGGAGGGAGGGAGGGAGGGAGGGAGGGAGGGAGGGAGGGAGGGAGGAAGGAAGGAAGGAAGGAAGGAAGGAAGGAAGGAAGGAAGGAAGGAAACTGTCCCAGCAGTGTTCTCTCTTGATTCACATGTGGACGTGCCGTGTAGACATGCCATGGAGACAGCAGGGTTTATTTGCCCTGCAGGGTTGCTTTCTGTCCCCTGTGGCTATCACAGAACTCCTGCTGTTAGAGGAAGTCAGTGTGAAGTTGGGGCACCTGGATTAAGCAGGTGTGAGGACAGGTCACAGGCCACAAAATCAGGAATACTCATTATGAATGCAGTGAGCTGGCAGTTGACAACTGTGATGTTGATACCTGGTGACTTTTATTTTTAAAACTGCAAAGCTGTCTCAATCTCTGATTTATACTTAAGAGTGCTACTCAGACCAGGCCGGGTACGGTGGCTCACGCCTGTAATCCTGGCAGTTTGGGAAGCTGAGGAGGATGGATCAGGAGATCGAGGCTATCCTGGCTAACACAGTGAAACCCTGTCTCTACTAAAAATACAAAAAATTAGCTGGGCGTCGTGGCAGGCGCCTGTAGTCCCAGCTACTCAGGAGGCTGAGGCAGGAGAATGGCGTGAACTCGGGAGGCGGAGCTTGCAGTGATCCGAGATTGCGCCACTGCACTCCAGCCTGGGCAACAGAGCGAGACTCCGTCTCCAAAAAACAAATACAAAGAGTGCTACTCAGACCACTGGACGTTTGAATAATTGTGATCAGCGAAATGATCATTTCACCCACATTCTGGGGCCAGATGCTGTGGCATGACCTTCTGTCCAGAGAGATCCCTGCACCTGGTGCTCCCTGACATGGCCCAGGTGCCAGGCCCTGCGCTTGAGAGGCTGGCCGTCTAGTGGGGAAGAATACACGCAAGTAATCCCCAAACAGTGTGGAAATGGGACTGTGAACACCCAAATTAGGGAAGCGTTGGGGGAAAGCTCTCGAGAGGAAGTGGCATTTGGGATGAGAGAGCAGTCAGGGTGGCAGGGGTGGGAGAGTGGGAGGGATGCTCCAGTGGAGGGGGCAGCTGGTGCTGAGGCCCGGGCCCTGGAGGGCAGACAGGACTGAAGTTGACCTCCTCACCTGCAGGAAGGGCCCCTTTGCTGGAAGACTCATGGCCTTATCACCTGGCCGGGAGTTTGGCAGAGGAGGCCACACCAGGCTCTGCGCAGGAGAAAACCTGCTCTGGGGCTCTTCCTCCCAATACACAGGGGCCACCTCAGGGGCTGTTTTCATCTAGGGAAGGCACAGGACAGGGAAAACTGGATGCTCAAAATGATATTTCAGCCCTTTACTTACTGATTTAGGAAACTGGTTGTTACAAATTCAAATGTAGGTAGGGATTAGGAAACTTCTTCCCGTTTTAGGAAAGACTGAGCCACGGGGATTTAGCATCCGCATTTAGCAACAGGCTGCACCCACCATGCCCTCGGGGTAGGAAGTGTGCGCTGGAATGTGGGGGTGAAGGCAGCATTTTGGGGTGGGTTTTTTTTTTTCCTCTAGGCAAAAATAAGCCAAATCAGGCAATGTAATTTGTTTGGGTTATTTCAGTATTAGCATTTGTAATCTAATTTAATAAATTTCAAGAATGATAAAAACAAAATGCTCGTTGAACATACTGAGCAGTACAGAGATATGAAAAGGAAAGTATTCATCCTTTTTCACCCCATTCCCCTAATTCCTGCACCTGGGGAAATCGTGTTATCTTTCCCTCCCCTCCCTCTCCCCTTTTCTTCCTCCTCCTCCTGCCCCTCCGGCTCCCTCTGGAGATACCAAGGCCCCTCTGTGGAGGCCGCCTGGTGGAGGAGGCAGACCCCTCCTAGACTACCGCGGCAGGGAGCTGCACACTGGGCTCATGCAGCCTGGGCAAGTGCAGCCAAGTCCCCCCCTGCCTCCCCACAGGGCACGTTGGACAGCCTGGGGCACCCCCTGGGTCTGGGCTCTGCCCAGGGGTCTGGGGTCCCAATGGTGGGGGCTGGCCCTTCCAGTATCCCCTGAGTACCTGTGCGCAGAGTGTGCTGTGTCCATGCCGGGCACTGTGACCCAGCTGACCTTTCTGGCTTTAGTAGAAACACTGCTTTGTGCTTTTTTTACAGGCCGGGGAGAAGCACTACCACCCTTCCTGCGCGCTATGTGTCAGGTGCGGCCAGATGTTTGCAGAAGGCGAAGAGATGTATCTTCAAGGTACAAATTAAATTGTGTTGTTTGGTCCCCTAGAGCAAGGAACTACACTCTGCGAGGTCCACACCACATGCTGGGTGCGAATGGGTTGGTTACAGCGTCATCTCGCTAGGTCACGAACAGCCCAGCCACAGCAGGGAGCCGGCAGGGCAGGGTGGGGACATGTGCCAGGCCAGCCTCCTCAGCCTGCCTTGTCTGTCCAATGATCTCAGCGAGCCCAAGACCAGCAAGAAAGGAAAAGGACCAAGCCAAAGACTAGCACCCAGAAGTGCTAGCTATTTGGCTCCAAGTAGCAAAGCTTAAACAAATACAGCCTGTTCACATCTATTGCCACTTTAGGCCCCTTCTAGGCAGCCACCCCAGCTCAGGGAGTCCAAGTTAGGAGTTTTAGGTGTTTCCTGCCCCAACCACCCCAGCCTGCTGCAACCCCTCTGTCCACAAAGGAGGTTGGTAACGAGGTACTGAGGGCCACTGGCAGCAGCCAAGTCTTTCTTCCGGGAGCAAGGGAAGAGCCAGCCCCACAGAGCATTGGTGAAAGGAGGGTTTGGAGGAAAACGTAGCACACTTCTAACGGGCCCCATGGGAAATGCCCCAAACCCACTCACCATTAAAAAATCACTGTCGGCCGGGCGCGGTGGCTCAAGCCTGTAATCCCAGCACTTTGGGAGGCCGAGACGGGCGGATCACGAGGTCAGGAGATGGAGACCATCCTGGCTAACACGGTGAAACCCCCGTCTCTACTAAAAATACAAAAACTAGCCGGACAAGGTGGCGGGCGCCTGTAGTCCCAGCTACTCGGGAGGCTGAGGCAGGAGAATGGCATAAACCCGGGAGGCGGAGCTTGCAGTGAGCTGAGATCCGGCCACAGTACTCCAGCCCGGGCGACAGAGCGAGACTCCGCCTCAAAAAAAAAAAAAAAAAAAAAAATCACTGTCATCACAAAGGCGGGGTGTCCTGTGGGCTGTCAGACCTGAAGAAAGAGCGAGACTTGAGGACTGGTCATCTCTCCTCCTCCCAGATTAACCCTTTTTAGCTCATAGCTTCTCATTTTCACAATTAAATTAACCTTCTGATGGTAGCATTCAGCTACCCTTTATTCCTTCACAATGTAGGTATCCAGTGGCAGGGGAGGAGGGAGCCAATGACTCCTAGAAGGGGAAGAAACATAATTTTCTACCTTTTATAGTTCTTAGTTGGGACAGATCCTGTAACAAAAGACAGATTAATAAGATAAGGATGAACAGAAGCTTATTAACACATGCATCTTGTGTATGTGCAAAGGTAGCCCAGAGAAATGAGGACATGCAGGGGCAGATCTCCAAGAGGCAGTTTTGGGTTTTTTGGTTTGTTTTTGTGGTTTTCTTGTCTTTTCTGTTTTTTTTTGAAATGGAGTCTTGCTCTGTTGCCCAGGCTGGAGTGCAGTGGCAAGATCTTGGCTCACTGCAACCTCCGCCTCTTGGGTTCAAGCAATTCTCCTGCCTCAGCCTTCCAAATAGCTGGGGCTACAGACATATATCACCACATCCAGCTAATTTTTGTTTGTATTTTTAGTAGAGATGGGGTTTCACCATGTTGATCAGACTAGTCTCGAACCCCTGACCTCAGGCGATCTGCCCACCTTGGCCTCCCAAAGTGCTGAAATTACAGGTATAATCCACCGCACCCAGCCGTCAGAGGCAGTTTTGACCTCAGTCTGAAACAACAGCATTCCCTACAACGAAGAAGGAAGGGTGTGGGGAGGCACAGTTATGTTGAGTGGGGGGGCAAGGGGGGACAGGGGGGCACCTTAGGCAAGGGGGAGGTATGCTGTGTGCCTTCTCCACTGAGAAGAGACCCGGGGACTTCGGGTCATCCTCATCTTCCTGGTGCAGAGAGGAGACACCCTTAGAGTTGGAGGTTTCTTTTGGAGATCTCAATTCCCCTTATAAAATGGTCACTTCTACTTGTTTTCAATGCTTTTCTGAGTCTGCTGTTTCCCTCGGTAATCAACTCAAAATAACCCTTATGCCAAAGGGGCACGTTAGGGGTGGCACATTCTGGCCTGCTAGTCCTGTTTGGGGTGGCATGTTCTGAGCCCCATCACTCTTCTTGCAGAGAGGCCCCTAGAGTTATACTTATCACTCCGACCACCCCGCTATGTATTGCTTATTCATTCCCTGAGCCCTCCCTGCTAAAGAAAATTATTCTGGCACTCATTAAAACCGGTAAGGAAGACTCTTCCCAACAGGAGTCAGGACCATCGCAATGGACGAGAGAGGGGGTGAGATTCTGAGTACAGCAGACAGTGGGGATCGCAGCCAATGAGAAGGGTTGGGGCGGCGGGTGGAAAGTCGCTCAAGGTCCTGGGCTTCTTGCTGAATTGGCCCCACGAGATGCTTGCTGAAGACAGGCTGAGGACTGAGACATCAAACAAGGGATGAGGAACTCAATCAGAAGTGGAGGGAGATTAGGCTTCCAGGCTGGGGGATTCCTGCCAAACTGATTTTGCAGGATTCTCGCAGAAACTGGGCCAGGCAGGCCTGAGACTGGATGGGTTGGGAGGGTGATGGTGGAGACCTGGACAAAGGTCGAGGCCTAATTGAGAAGAGGGTTCAGAGGAGTCTGACCCAAAGGCCTGGCCCGGGGAGCACTGGTGGGACAGGGCTGTGTGTTGGAGTGCGGCCCCCAAGCCTGATGATGGATGGGATGGGGCAGAGGGGCCCTGGCGAGGATGGGTCTGGTATTGAGGCTTCATCTCTTTAGCCACAGCTCCCTTTTGAAGATTCTCCATCTCTAGTGCTCCCAGAAGCCAGCTGGGCCGGGCCGGGTGGGGGAGAGCTGCTGTCAGAGCGTCTGCCGGGCAGGTGCCTGAAGGCTGTTGAATGACCTCATGCAGCCATCGTCACAGGGCCGTGGGTCACACAGACCTCCCTTTCTCAGGCAGAACCCAGCGGGGTGATGTCAGACAGGACAGCCTCGTCCCCAGTGTCGCTTGTTCCTTGAGTCCCTTGAGTCTCTGCTCGAGAGCCCATCAAAGGGTCCTTTGGGACCGTCCCAGCAGTGCCAGGCTGTCTGGGCCGGGGGCTTGCTCTGCGTGGGGCTTGGCCCCCACAGTAAAGAGCACCCTTAGACAGTGGGGCCCGGTGGACGCTGAGCACAATGGCCTTGGGACGGCAGCTCGGGGACACAAGTTCACATCAAGGGTAACCTCATCTCAGGAACAAAGGTGCCCTTTAGGACGGGCCTGAGGCCGGCCCCCACTTCTGCTGTGAGGTTCTGTGGGGTGTCAAACCCAGGCCCATCCCCTCTCCTAACTTGGATTTCTCAGTCTGAACGATGACAGGTCTGACCAGCTGTGTGGCTTTGAGGCTCTGCTCCCTGGCACAGGCCTCCTTGGGGCCCTCACCCTGCCTGGTCATCCCGAGACCCTCTGTGCAGCCTCCAGGGATGTCGCGGCTCTGTGCAGATGTTATTTGGCTGGCAAATCCTGCTGCAATAAAAGCTCTGAAAAGCATGGGCCCCAGCAACCCCCACGGTCTCCGGGGCGATGAGGCAGGCCAACCCCCACAATCCACCACCACTCCTGCCGTGGACTTTCCCGTAAACATGGGGTGGGGCGTTAGATCCCGCTAATTGTGGAGATGTCCGTTATTAAAATAATGAGATACTCCTTTTTCCCACTGGGATAAAAAGATAAAAAGGAAGCGTGAGCCCCATGTTGGTAAGAAGTCAAGGACACAGGCTTCTTATGCAGCTAGTAGGGGTGAAAATTGGGAAATTGCCAAAAAAATCTCAAGAGCCCTAAACATGACCCCACTCTTTGAGCCAAGACTCCATTTCCAGGAAGTATGTGCCAGTTGTGTGCAATAGAGCCCTTACAATGTTATTTAGAAATAAATAAAATGTTAGAAAGATCAGGAGAGGAGGCCAGGTGCAGTGGCTCATGCCTGTAATTCCAGCACTTTGGGAGGCTGAGGTGGATGGGTCACCTGAGGTCAGAAGTTCAGGACATGGTGAAACCTTGTATCTACTAAAATGGTGTGGGCCGGGAGCCTGTAATCCCAGCACTTTGGGAGGCCAAGGAGGGCAGATCACGAGGTCAGGAGATCGAGACCATCCTGGCTAACATGATGAAACCCCATCTCTACTAAAAATAGAAAAAAATAACCAGGCATGGTGGTGGGTGCCTGTAGTCAAAGCTACTTGGTAGGCTGAGGCAGGGACATGAACCTGGGAGGCAGAGCTTGCAGTAAGCCGAGATCCCATCACTCCACTCCGGCCTGGGCGACAGAGCGAGACTCCATCTCAAAAAAAAAACAAACAAAAACTGGATGCGGTGTCGGATGCCTGTAATCCCAGCTACTCAGAAGGCTGAGGCACCAGAGTCTCTTGAACCTGGGAGGCAAAGGTTGCAGTGAGCTGAGATCACATAACTGCACTCCAACCTGGGAAACAGAGAGACTTTGTCTTAAAAAAAAAAGAAAGAAAGAAAGATCAGGAGAGGGGTAGAGAGATAAAATTCTTATCTATCCATTTTGTGTAGCCCTTAAAGTTGCATGTTTTGATATTTAATTAACTGAGGAAATGTACAAGACGTTTTAAAGCAAATATGTAGGATATGAAATTGTGTCTGTGGGCTGGATGTAGTGGCTCACACCTGTAATCCCAGCACTTTGGGAGGCCGAGGCAGGCAGATTGCTTGAGCCCAGGAGTTCGAGACCAGCCTGGTCAACATAGTGAGACCCCATCTCTACAAAAATATGAAAAATTAGCTGCGTGTGGTACTATGTGCCTTTAGTCCCAGTTACTTGGGAGGCTGAGGCAGGAGGATTGCTTGAGCCCAGGAGGTGGGGGCTGCAGTGAGCTGTGTTTGCACCACTGCATGCAGGCTGGGTGACAGAGTGAGACCCTGTCTCAAAAAAAAAAGAAAGAAAGAAAGATTGTGTAAGCACACTGAACCCCTTCCATTTGTAGGTACACCTATACAAAAGGCAGCCAACAAAAAGCGGGTGATAGATTAGAAATGATTTTGATTTCATTTACACTTTTTTATAAAGATTTCTATAACTTTTAATAAGAAACATCTATTACTTTTTTTTTGAGACAGAGTCTCTCTTTGTTGCCCAGGCTGGAGTGCAGTGGTACAATCTTGGCTTACTGCAACCTCTGCCTCCTGGGTTCAAGCGATTCTCCTGCCTCAGCCTCCCAAATAGCTGGGATTACAGGTGCCCACCACAACGCCTGTCTAATTTTTGTATTTTTAATAGACACGGGGTTTCGCCATGTTGGTCAGGCTGGTCTTGAACTCCTGACCTCAGGTGATCTACCCACCTCGGCCTTCCAAAGTGCTGGAATTACAGGCATGAGCCACCTCGCCCTGCCCTATTATGTTTATGGCCGTATTTTTCTTTTTTAATTTATAAACAAGAAATGTTTTCTATGCACTCACACACGTAACCCAGTCACCATCTCTCAGAGCTCAGAGTTACTGCTGTGTCCTCAGAAAGGAGCCGCCATGAAATCTATGTGACCCCAAGGGCTTTGCAGGCAGGAGATGGGATAAGTTCCTTCATTGCACACACACTTTTCAGCCCCTACCGTGTGCTAGCCTGTACGTCTTGTTTGTGGGATACACGAGTTGGCCGCAGCCTTTACCTTCGTGGGAGTGGCAGGTGAGAGATGGAGATGCAGCCATGCAACTAGCAGGGGTGTATGAGCGCAGTGCCAGCCCATCGCATAGGATAGCAGTTCAGGCTGGGTGTGTGAGCACGGTGCCAGCCCATCGCGAGGGTCGGCGGGTCAGGCTGGGTGTATGAGCGCAGTGCCAGCCCATCGCAGGGGGTAGCAGTTCAGGCTGGGTGTGTGAGCGCGGTGCCAGCCCATCGCATAGGATAGCAGTTCAGGCTGGGTGTGTGAGCACGGTGCCAGCCCATCGCGAGGGTCGGCGGGTCAGGCTGGGTGTATGAGCGCAGTGCCAGCCCATTGCAGGGGGTAGCAGTTCAGGCTGGGTGTGTGAGCGCGGTGCCAGCCCATCGCATAGGATAGCAGTTCAGGCTGGGTGTGTGAGCACGGTGCCAGCCCATCGCGAGGGTCGGCGGGTCAGGCTGGGTGTATGAGCGCAGTGCCAGCCCATCGCAGGGGGTAACAGTTCAGGCTGGGTGTGTGAGCGCGGTGCCAGCCCATTGCGAGGGTCAGCGGGTCAGGCTGGGTGCTTGAGGGCAGTGCCAGCCCATGGCAGGGGGTGGCGGGTCAGGCTGGGTGCTTGAGCGCAGTGCCAGCCCATGGCAGGGGGCGGCGGGTCAGGCTGGGTGCTTGAGCCTAGTGCCAGCCCATCGCAGGGGGCGGCGGGTCAGGCTGGGTGTGTGAGCGTGGTGCCAGCCCATCGCAGGGGGCGGCGGGTCAGGCTGGGTGTGTGAGCGCGGTGCCAGCCAATGGCAGGGGGCAGCGGGTCAGGCTGGGTGTGTGAGCACGGTGCCAGCCCATCGTAGGGGGCGGCAGGTCAGGCTGAGGCTCAGGGAGGCCCCAGGAGGTGCAAGTGCCCCAGGTTCTGAAGGATGGGAAGGTGGGCAGAGAGAGCTGACATTCACTGCGCCCCCCATGCATGAGAAGGGTTGCACTAATGCAACTAACATTTATATACAACAACTCACAAAGCACTTTTCTGATGCTTTATTACCTCTGCTTAATTTTATTAATTTCACCCAGTGACCTGACAAGGTAGAATTCGTATTAGCTCACTCTTAGGTGGAAAAAATAAAATAAAAAAGAAAACCAAAGACTTGGGGCAGTTTGAGGTTGTATTAGAAGAGACCAGAGTGCCAGGGATGTTGGGGGCACTTGGTACTGGATGACCTTGTTATGTTGATGGTAGTGGCTATTGACATGGGTGGCTGGGCAGAGCTGACAGCTAGAGAAACTGAGGCACAAGAAGCCACAGAGATTGAGTAAATTAGTGACAGGGTGGGGCCAGTGTTTGAGCCTTGTGCCCAGCTCCCACCGAACACACCTGTTCTTCACCCCATACCCTGAGGAGCAGGCCCACTTCCCAGCTGAAGTTTTCTCTTCCCACCTCTCAGTTTAGAGCCCTGCCTGCCAAGTCCTCCTCCCCAAGGCTGGCTCCCACCCAGGTTGCAGCCCCAGCTGTCTCTGCAGATGGGCCCAGCCATTGCCCTCAACATGCAGGTAGTCAATCCTACATCCTAGCCAGGGACTTGAAACCCCTTCAAACACCCCCTCCTCGGAGAAGAATCTTCCACCTGCCCCCCAGGTTCCTCAAGACCCTATGCCTCCTCCTGTGGGAGCAGTTGTGCACAGCAGCCATTTCCCTGTTTATTTCCTGCCTCCATCCCACAACTGGGCTGTGAGCCCCTGGGGGCGGGCACTGGGATCTGGGTACCCACTGCCCGGCACTAACTCCAGTGCAGAGAGGATGCTCAGGGACGCTTGAAGGGTGGAGACCGAGTGCACGTCTGTGCATGGATCTGCTCCCTCTTCTGTGTTTCCACACAGGCCCCTGCAATGTGGGAAATAACTCTAATCATTTCTCTCTTGGGAATTTGTCAACAGGTTCCTCCATCTGGCACCCGGCATGTCGACAAGCAGCCAGAACTGAAGACAGAAACAAGGTTGGTGGCATTTACTGGTGTCTCTGATGTACTCTTCACTGCTCCTGCACAATCTTTGTACCATTAAGAGGACACTGACCAGGTTCTACAGGCTTGTTGTCCAGTCCCACAGGCTGCAGGATGGGGGCAACGAGGCTTAGGAGGTAGGGAGGGTAAACAGGTAGACAGGTGAGCAATAATACAAGGGGAACAAGGGCATCTTTGTTTTCTGTTGATATCACAGAATACCACAGGCTAGGTAATCTATTTAAAAATAAGTTGATTCGGCTCATGGTTCTGGAGGTGGGGAAATCCAGGAGCGTGGTGCAGCATCTGGTGAGAGCTGTCCTGTGGCAGGAGGGGGAGACAGGGCCAGAGCTCGTGAACAAAGAGGAAAAAGGGGGTCAAACTCCCAAGATAACTAACCCACTCCCACAGTAATGGCATCAATCCATTCAGGAAGGCAGAGCCCTCATGAACAGTCACTTCCCAAAGGCCTCACCTCCAACACCGTCACAAGGGACACCAAGTTTCCAACACACGAATTTTGGAGTGCACACAGCAAAGAGGCATCTAAGAGCCTTTGTGGACTGTCCTGCTGACCTTTTCGCTCACTTGATGAACTCCAATGGCCGTGAAAATTGGAGGACAACTACAGTGTTGGGGGCCCCAAACAGTCTCCAAGACCACCCTCACGTCTGTGAACCCCGAAAATCCGAGACAGGTCTCAGTTAATTTAGAAAGTTTATTTTGCCAAGGTTGAGGATGTGCACCCGTGACACAGCCTCAGGAGGTCCTGACGACATGCGTCCAAGGTGGTCAGAGCACAGTTTGGTTTTATACATTTTAGGGAGACATGAGACGTCAATCAACATATGTAAGATGAACATTGGTTCAGTCTGAAAAGGCGGGACAGCTCGAAGCAAAGGCAGGATGACTCAAAGCATGGAGGGGCTTCCAGGTCCTAGGTAGATAGGAGACAAGTGATTGCATTCTTCGGAGTTCTGAAAGGAGGAATCAGATCTGCATTTATCTCAGTGAGCAGAGGAGTGACTTTGAATAGAATGGGAGGCAGGTTGGCCCCAAGCAGTTCCCAGCTGGACTTTTCCCTTTAGCTTAGTGATTTGGGGCAGGCCCCCTCTGGCTGGTGGTCTGGGACCTGAGGGTGTTCTATGGCCCCATCTGACTGGTGGTCCAGGACCTGAGGACACCCCTAAGGCCCACAGGTCAGGCCATGTCCTCATCCTGCTCCTGCTGTGGATCTCAGCAACCCCTGGCCTCCCATTTCCTCCCGAATGTGGGCTGTCCTGGAGGCCTCATCCAGTCCACCAAGCAGGCTACCTTGGGGGTCCTGAGTGACTCTGATGTCCTATAGCGGCAGGTGTGGGCTCTTGTTTGAGCAGCTGTGCCTGCAGGGAACAGAGTGGGGCATTCAGAGTGTCTGATGGGGTTCAGGACAGCGTTCGCACGGAGGTCCGTCTGAGTGAAGCTGCAGGATGCCCAGCATCCGGACTCCTCCTGAAAGGGCAGTTCCCCTGCTGGCCAGCAGAGCAGGCAGGGCTGGAGGCCTGCACAGGGGCAAGCAGGGGCCCTGGCTTCCCACCTGTGTCCCTGATGCTCTCCCAGCGGCTCTGCTTTGGGCAGGGGAGGGGCCCCAGGGGAAATCTACCGTTTTCTGCCTTCCACGGTGGCAGAAGTCATGCGATGAAATCCCGCCGTGAGCTTGGCCAGGATGGCAACAGCTAGCTGGCACATTGTGAATTTCGTCGTCCTCTCAAATGGTGGCTGCAGTCCATGATTCATTCTATAAGCTACCCCAAGGCTGCCCTGGGTCTCAGAGGTGAGCAAGGCAGCAGCCCTTCCCTCAGCAAGCCACCGTGTGTGACTCTGAAGTGACCACAGGGCCGACACCATTTGTGAGATCCTTCCATGCCCACGGAAGCCCTGTGGAAGGGACCTGAGCGAGGGAGCCTCTCATGCCGAGGCCACCAGACCACACTGTGGCTTACACGTGTGCATGGGGACACCACCCTATCTCCTGATGATGCGGCTGCGATGAGTGGAGGAACACCAGGGTCTTCGTCTCAAGTTGAATTAGAAAAAACAACGCAGACACACGTGGAGTAGTTTTAAGGAGTGGAGAGTTTAATAGGCAAGAAAGAAGGAAGAAGTTCCCTGGTACAGAGAAAGAGGCAGGGGGGCCCCAAAGCCAAGAGAAGGAACCCCAAGTGGGGTGGACACCAGCCAGGTATAGATAGAGGCTCAGCAGGGCTCAGGGGTTGGTCTGACCAGGCATGTCATTCACGTAGCCATGGAAGAGCTGGCCCTCCCACCATAACCTTTTAATACGCAAATGGAGGGCGCCATGCTGTTCTACATACGTGGGGATATGTGAGGGCGGCCCCACTGCCAGGAACATGTGGGGCAAGGGCAAGAAGGCCGCAGGAATCGCCATGTGTGGGTGGACCCGGTTTCTAGTGGCCTGCCTTTGCATATCGAAGGATGCCAGCCTGGCTCTAAGAACTGCTTTGAAAACGAAAACTTCCCAAGGACTCCTTTTCCTTTCTATCTGCCTAAAATAATTTCTTTCTTTTTTTTTTTTTTTTCTTTTTCAGACGGAGTCTTGCTCTGTCACCAGGCTGGAGTGCAGTGGCGCAATCTTGGCTCACTGCAACCTCTGCCTCCCGGGTTCAAGTGATTCTTCAGCCTCAGCCTCCCGAGTAGCTGGGACTACAGCCATGTGCCACCACGCCCAGCTAATTTTTTTTTTTTTTTTTTTTTTAAATAGAGACGGGGTTTCATTATGTTGGCCAGGATGGTCTCGATTTCTTGATCTCGTGATCCACCCACCTCGGCCTCCCAAAGTGCTGGGATTACAGGCGTGAGTCACCGTGCCCGGCCCTTAAAATAATTGTTTAATAACTCCTACCACACTGAGACTGACCAGGGCTGGAAAAGGGAGCTCCGCGACCACAACCAGGTCCCCTCAAGGGCGGGTGGGGGGCGGCTGGCTCCAGCTCCCAGGTCTGGCCCCTGCTGTGGAACTGGCCATGGGACCTGCAGGAGGCCTGACTCAGGCCAGGCGGCAGCAGCAGTTCCATCCCCCACACTGATGCCAGCCCATGCTGACCTCCGGGTCACTGGTCTAATGGGCGGGGGTCACTTAACCACCGATGCTGCCAGCAGACGAGGAAGGAGTCCTTGTGTTCGAGGGCCTGTTCAGGCGTCCTTGTTTCCTGGGCTGTGTTTGCAGTTGCTTTTGAAGCAGTTATTTTTAACAGAGGGCTAGTTGGCCTCTGCCAACACATGGAGGCGGCGCAGCCTGAGAGTGGCTGGCCTCTTAGCACCGAGTCCAGGGACTGGCATGGCTCCCAGCCTAATGGTTCTCGTACACATCTCAGTTCTCCTTGGAGCTGATTGTCCTGGAGGGCCTGGTGCTTCCTGGCCTGGGGGTGGGAGGGAGAGCCATCCTGCTCTGTGTTGTTCCGTCAGGTGCAAGTCAGTTAAGGAGAGTGTATACAGAAGGCAGGCGGGCCTGGACCACTCCTGGGGGCATCAACCTCACTTACTCTTGGAAACCCGACACCCAGGTGGAAGTGGCTTCTCCATGCTACCTGCTAGTCCAAGAGGAGAAATGACTCCCGGTCCTAACCCCTCTGTGCTGGCTCCTGCAGGGCTCCAGGACCCTCACAGGAGCCAGTCCATCCCTGCCTCAGGGTTGCTTTTCAGCAAGAGGCCGACCCCTGAGCCCCTTGCCCCAGGCAAGGTTGCAGTAGGGAGGAGAGAGCACTCACTGTTCTCCACAGCCTGGAAGGTGGCCCTGATCGCATGGCTGCCCCTTCTGCACCGTGGGGATGGGAGCTCTCCGAGGACGAGGACCTGTCCACAGAAAGAGGGAAACTGTAAATTACTGGAAGAGATTCATTCTGAGTCAAATATGAGTGACCCTGTCCCATGACACAGCCCTCGTGTGACCCTGAGAACAGGCCCCCAAGGTGTTTGGGGTACAGCTTGATTTTATACATGTCAGTAAGACATGAGACATCAATCAGAATACATGTAAGATTGACATTGGTTTGGTGCAGAAAGTGGGACAACTCAAAGCAGGGGCTTCCAGGTTATAGGCAGATTTTTAAACATTCTGATTGACCGTGCGCAGTGGCTCACACTTGTAATCCCAGCACCTTAGGAGGCTGAGGTGGGTGGATCCTTTGAGGTCAGGAGTTCAAGACTAGCCTGGCCAACATGGTGAAACCTGCTCTCTACCAAAAATACAAAACTTAGCCAGGCATGGTGGCACGTGCTTGTAATCTCATCTATTCAGGTCGCTGAGGCACAAGAATTGCTTGAGACGGGAGGCGGAGGTTGCAGTGAGTCGAGATTGTAGCATTGCACTCCAGCCTGGGCAACAGAGTGAGACCCTGTCTCAAAAAAATAAACATAAAATGTTCTGATTGGCAGTTGGTTGAAAGAGTTTCTATAGAAAGGAATGTCTCTTTGTGGAGTCTAAGGTTTCGTCATGCAGATGGAGCCTGCAGGTAGCAGGCTTCAGAGAGAATAAACTGTAAATGTTTCTCATCAGACTTAAGGTCTGTGTTGATGTTAAATGCTGGTGGGCTTTTCCTGAATTCCAAAGGGAGGCAGGCATAGTGAGGCCTGTCTGAACCCTGCTTCCCATCATGGCCAGATCTAGTCTTCTAGGTTAACTTTGGGGTGCCCTGGCCAACTGGATAGAGTCCACTGAGATGGCCGGGGAGCCCTAGCATTTAATTTTTGGTTTACAGACGGCAAGTCAGACGTCCCTGGCATCTGGCCAGAGTGCTCAGCAGATGTGAGAAGGATGTGGTCCTAGCTGCCCTGTCCCCAGTGCCCCCTGCCTCGGGCGTTTGATCATGTGGTCATTTGACACACAAGCCACGAAGCGTCTACTGTGTGCGCTCTGGGATTGGGCACTGAACAGAGAGGTGAATAAGACCTGAGGGGTCCCTGCCCCCAAGGAGCCCCCGTCTGGTGGGGGAGACAGACGTGGATGGGTAGGCTCGATGTGCAGGATGCTCAGAGGTGCTGTGACCGAGAGGGGCCCAGGCCTAGCTGGCGGTGGTCACAGGTGGCTTCCTGGAGCTGTGGCTGATGGCCCAGTCTGGTTCTGGCTCTGGGTGGTGTGTCTGAGAAGCCAGTGATCTTCAGGGAACTGAACGTGGGTTTCAGGACCCTGGAGTGGGAAGGGGGTGGCCCTGTGCCTGTGAGTGGCCCAAGGTAACCCCCAAGAACAATGAAGGTGGCCACAGGGACAGCTCAGCTCAGAGGGGTCCCTGCTCTGGCCAGGGGCTGAGTGACTTCAGTGGAGGAAGCCTGGACTGGCCAGGCTGGTCCCTTAGGCCGTGGGTTTCCAAGGTGGGTCTCCTTTGGAAAAGTTGAGAGTGAGGCCTCCCCCGTGCACAGAGGCCTCCATGATGGCTACTGTGGGTGGGAGCCCAGGAGAAAGCTGGAGACTGTGGGGGCCAGTGAGGTAGAAGGAAACAGGCTTCTTGAGACCAAACATGGGGCCGTTCCGGGTGAATGGGAGCAAGATGGTCCTGGCAATTCTCAGCAGTGGCCAAGGGTGGTAGAGCAAGGCTTGGCATTGGAGTTCTGCTCTGCCTCCTCCCAGCTGTGTGACCTGGTGCAAGTCACTAGCCCTCTCTGAGCCTCAGCCCCTCGGCTTTCACATGGAGATGAGAGGGGTCAGACCATGTGACCCTAATGACAGGCCCCCCCCAGTGGCTGTAGAAGGACAGCTGCCTCCCTGGGGCCAGGCACAGCCAGTGGGGATTGGAGCCAGGTGCCAGGTGAGCTCCCAGCCCTTCCACATCTGTGGGTCTGAACAAGGCATTTGTACTGGGGCCTGGGAGAACATAAGGATATTGAGTTCCATTGCCAAGCACCTTTGTGCGGTGGAGTGGGGTAGGGAGAAAGTCAGAAAGAGCTCCAGCCTCCTCCCACTGGGGAAAATCAGGCTTACTCAGCTCCCTTCTGACTACTCCGCACTCATCACAGAGCTGGAGACTGAGCCCAGGGAGGGGAATGAAGACAGTGACCTGGCTGCCCCACCCAGATTCCCTCAAACATGCAGAAAGCAAACCCGACCCCTGGCCCGGTGCTGAAACCAGCCAACACTCCCTCCCTCCCATTTGTACCAAGGCACAGTTGGAGGCTGTGAAACATTCCTCCGGAGCCTGGGAGACTTTCTTGCGCTGCTGTTGGTGTGCTCAGCTTAAGGGAATCTTTCTTCTGAAACACCCAATGTTCGTCTGCTTTGCAGAGAAGAGGGTTCTCTGTCAAGGTCATCTCCTGCGCCCACCTTGAACTGAAATAATAGTGGGGAGAATGTTTCAGTGCTAAGCACCTCACGTGCCTCAACCCTGATCTAATCCTCAGAAACGGAAAGCCTCTCAGGGAGGCGGTGCCGGGGGATGGAGAAGGACGCTGAGACTCGAAGGGTGTTTCAATGTATTCATATAAAATGTATGCAGCCGTCATTTTGGCCTGTAAAACATTCGACCTGGCCCAGGAACAGTGGGGACAGCAGATCCTATGTCACATACCTCAGAACTAGCTGTCCACTTTGCAAACAGCAGGTGGTGTTGGGCCATCCTGGGCATGACTGAGGACCCAACCCTTGCCAGCCTGCAGAAATCCATGGTCTCAGGGGGCAGGCAGATCCCAGAGTTGATGCCCACCTGGCATGTAGCCCCAGGGCTGAGGGAGGCCCAAGGAAGCCAGGCAGGCCTCCTAGAGGAGGAGGCGGCAGAGGCGGCAGCAGCTGCCAAGCTTAGGATATGAGGAGACACGGGGCATAGAGAGGAACTGGGCCGGTGGAACGGGGGCAAGTGCAGAGGTGGCGGACAGGTGGTGGAGTGTCATGCCCACTCCCTCCTCTCCTTCCTTTCTAGATGCAGAATCAAGTTTGCACTCAGGGTTGCCCGGGCGCCACCCACATGCCTCACAGTGTTGTCCTCCCACTACTGCATGTGGCCCCACGTCCCGCGCTGGTGTTGCCCATCCTTGTTGGTGTGCGCTGAGTGTAGGAGGCGCTGGTTGTCACCCACGCCAGCCGCCGCATGATGCCCAGCCTGGGGCATCTGGGGCTTCCCCGATAAAGGCACCTGGCCTGGGCGGCTTGCGCAGCAGAAATCCACCTTCCCACAGCTCTGGAGCCCAAAAGGCCAGGATCACAGAGTTAGCTGGGGTGTTTTCTCCCTCGTTGGCTCATAGACGCTGCCTGCGCCTCCAGGTGGCCTCCCTCTGTGTGTCTGTGTCCTGATCTCTGCTCGTAGAAACCCCAGGCATAACGGATTAGGGCCCATCCTAGTGACCTTTTAAAAACGCTGTCTCCAAACACAGCCACATTCTGAGGTCCTGGGGGTTAGGATGCAACCTACAAACGTTGACGCAGATCAGCCCATCCACAGTGGTGCCTCCCGGGCTGCAGGCACCGCTGCATGGGTGGGCCCCTGAGATGGGCAGGACAGAATTGTTGGGGGTGGCAAGAAAAGGGTCTGCTCAGAAAATGAGAGAGGAGGGAGCTGCAGTGGGGCTGTGGTCGGGGTGGGAAACCATTGATGCAGCAGAGGACGTGGGGGCCGTGGGGAGAGTGAGGGTCGAGCTCTTGGCTGCTGAGGGCTGGGGAGGCCTCTGTGGAGATGGGCTCCTTTTGGACAGGGTGAATAGGAGGTGTGGGGAAGGCCAGGCAGGTGGCCCAGGAGTGAGGGCTGAACCAGGAGAGGGGCGTGCAGCTCCAGTGAGAGCTGAACTGGGAGAGACCCCTTCCCTGCAGGTGGGGAGGGACAGCAGGTGCAGCCAGGGTTGTGGGGACCATAGAAGGAGCATGTCCACAGGGCTGGAAGGGGCCGAGGTGGGGGAAGAGGCAAAATAGTCATGAAAACCATCAGCCCAGGGGACACAGCAGGTGTAGTCTGGGAGGGAGGAGTGGACCAGGCAGCAGCAAGCATGCAAGGAGGACACAGGTCCCAGGGATGATGGCAGCAAAAAGGCCAGGACAAGCCCGCAGGTGCGGTGGAGAGAGTGGCTGCCAGGGGCCTCCGAAGGGCCATTTCTAAGTTGTGTGTCAGGTGGGAGCAGGTGCTCTTGGAGCTAAGACAGCCTTGGGGGGCTGTGGGAGGGTCAGAGGGCATGGAGGACAGAGCTGGGGGCCAAGCTAGAGAGGGTCTTTAGGGTGACCAAGATGGTCTCATGTTCCCAGGAACTGGGCCAGTGGACTAAGCTGCAGCGAGTTCCCATAATCCCGGTACAAAATGACGTCTCTGAGCATAACTGGAGTTTGCGGAACGGCTTGGCCTGTGTGTCACTCTGGTCCCATGTGGCCCACCGCATCTGTCTGATGCTAGCTTTTCAGTCATTCAGCCAAGCCTGTGGGTTTATTCTAAGAATTCCTTCAGTCCCAACTTTATTTGTTTATTTATCTGTTTATTTATTGAGATGGAGTCTCTCTCTGTCACCCAGACTGGAATACAGTGGCACGATCTCGGCTCACTGAGCTCCGCCTCCTGGGTTCAAGCGATTCTCCTGCCTCAGCCTCCTGAGTAGCTGGGATTACAAATGCTTGCTACCACACCCAGCTAATTTTTGTGTTTTTAGTAGAGACGGGGTTTCACCATGTTGGTCAGGCTGATCTCGAACTCCTGACCTCGTGATCTGCCCACCTCCGCCTCCTGAAGTGCTGGGATTGCAGGCGTGAGCCACTGCGCCCGACCCAGCCCCAACTTTAAAGAAACACCTCAGTGCACTGGCGTTGCTGCTGGAGTGGAACTCCCGACAGTCGCCTCTGGAGGCCCGGAATGTTGGTACCTGGCTTCAATCTCTTCCCCTCTCCTTTCTCAGGAAACCAGAACTTCCTCAGAGAGCATCATTTCTGTCCCAGCTTCCAGCACCTCAGGGTCTCCGAGCCGTGTGATTTATGTAAGTCGGGGCCTTTTTATGGGGACAGCAGTGGGAGGGTGGAAAGAGAAGGGGGGCCCGGTGGCCATGGCTGAGTCTGCCCCAAGAGAGTTCCCTGAGAGCTGTCATCTGGGGCCTGAGGTATGGCCATTGCTCTTGTCCCTGCTTCGGGGTAGAGGTCGGTACAGGCTTTATGAGTTTGACTGAAAACCTGAAACACAGAATGTTTGTTTGACCTGGCAATTCCCCTGGGAACCTCTCCCCAGCTATCTGGTGACAAGAGCCACATGGTGGTGTGTACACAGCTGCTGTTTATAGTGATGCAAACACGTCACATCAACGGCTGACAGTCAGGGCTTGCCAGGCACCCAGGCGGACCCTGCAGGTTTTGCAAACCACAGCCCAGATCTGTGTAAACCAGCACGCACATGCTCCCGACGCCTCCCTAAAAGAAGCACGCTGAGGGTGATGTAAATTATGTGATCCCGTTTAAAGAGAGAGAGACTGTGTGTGTATGTGTGTGTGTGCGCCTCACATGCTTCCATAAGCACACACAAATATAAAAATGATTGAAAACATTTTAACAAGTCATTACCAGAAATTTCCTCTGGGTGGTGGGATTCGAGATGGGAGATTATTGTTACTATTATTTGCTAATATTGCTTGTGTAAATACCAAAATTCCTTATCTAGGTGAAGACCCCCAGTGCCAGGTGAGGGATGGCTTATGCGGTGGTAACCAGGGGCCACCAGGACTGCTGCATAGGCTGCCCCTGCACCAGAACCCAGCACTGGAATGGCTGGTGACGTGGGACAAGCCCCTTCCCCCCTCCCCGTCCCCACCAGGCCAGGACCTGGGTTCTCTCTGCCTCAGCGGAGGCTGGATCCGCTGGGTTTCCAGGCTCTGGAAGTTTGAGACAATTTATTGGATCCACTCTCTGCCGTGCTTCTTTTCTGCCCTCCTCGCTCGTTGTGGTTGGACACAGGGTCCTTCCTGACCTTAATCCTGACAGTGTCCCTGAGGAGCGCACGAGTCCTCAGTTACCATGATGCACTGCTGGCCTGGAGGGTGAGTGGCACTGTGGCCCTTGGGACGTGCACTCCGAAACTTAGGTTGGCTGCGTGCCTTGGACGAGGTGCCACCCGCCTGGTGCCTCTGGGAGTGCCTCGGTAAGCCATGGAGACCCCCGGGTACCTTCGGTCCAGGGCTCACTGAGGCACTGCCTCGGTGACAGTGAGCACAGCGCCTGCCCAGAAGAAGGCTGTGGGAGATGCTTGCTGCCATTGCCATTACCATCATCTGTGTCGACGTCCCGGGGGCTTGAACAACGGAAATAAATTGTCTCAAAGTTCCAGAGCCTGGAAACCCAGGATCAAGGAGTCGGCAGGGTTGGTCTCCCCATCCCTGGCCCGCAGGTGGCCGTCCTCTCCTTGCGTCCTCATGGATCGTCTGTGTGCATCCGGGTCCTGATTTCTTCCCATGAGGACACCAGGCAGATTGGATTGGACCCACCTTAACGGCCTCATTTTAACTTGATGACCTCTCTTAAGGCCCTGCCTCCAAATGCAGTTACCTTCTGAGATCCTGTGGGTTAGGATTTTACCGACATGGGAATTCCGGGAGACACAGGTCAGCCCATAATACCATCATCATCCTCATGAATAATGGTATGACAGTTATCATGTGAATGAGATCATGTTTGTGTAGGGGCACAAAGTTGTGGTCTGTTTTCTCACCTGTTGAAAGGGTCACAGCTGACACTCCTATAACAAGAGACAAGTTCACAAGAGAAAATGTATTTAATCAAAGTTTTAGGTGACACAGGAGCCTTCAGAAATGAAGGTCCAAAGACCCAAGGAGGATTGTCGTTTTTAATTTTGGTTTAGAGACAAGGTCTCGCTCTCTCGCCCAGGCCGGAGTGCAATGGTGAGATCATGGCTCACGGCAGCCTCAACCTCCCTGGGCTCAGGCGATCCTCCCACCTCAGCCTTCTGAGTAGCTGGGACTACAGGCACGCACCATCACACCTGGCTAGTTTTTGAATTTTTTGTTGAGATGAGATATTTTTATGTTGCCCGGGCTGGTGTTGAACTCCTGGCCTCAAGCAATCCACCTGTCTCAGCCTCCCAAAGTGCTGGGATTACAGGTGTGAGTCACCATGCCTGGCCAACACTCTTCTTTTTTATTTTTTATTTTTTATTTTTTGAGATGGAGTTTCACTCTTGTTGCCTAGGCTGGAGTGCCATGGCTCAGTCTCAGCTCACTGCAACCTCCACTCCCTGGGTTCAGGCAATTCTCCTGCCTCAGCCTCTCAAGTAGCTAGGATTATAGGCGTGCGCCACCACACCCAGCTAATTTTGTATTTTTACTAGAGGTGGGGTTTCTCCATGTTGGTTAGGCTGGTCTCAAATTCCTGACCTCAGGTGATCCACTCGCTTCAGTCTCCCACAGTGCTGGGGTTACAGGCAGGAGCCACCGCGCCCGACCTATTTTTATGCTTAGATTGGATGATAACTGGACGGCCATGTAGAAATGTGACTGGACAAAAAGTGTGTGATCTGGTGGGAATAGACCGAGTGGGGAAACAGCAGGGCCGTCCGCTCAGATGCTTCTTGTCCTCTCTGGGGAGCCCTTCTTCCTCCAGGTATAGGGTGGGGGGTCTTAGGACCCACCCTCAGGCAAGCTAGGTCAGAGAACGTCTCCGTGGCCAGGTCGTGCACAGAGTGAGGGAAAGGTTAGACTCATGTTTCTAGGCTTCATGGCTGGCTTTGGGGAGGAGCTTCTAGTTTCTATGACCCGCCTTGGGGAAGAGGAACTCTGGTTTCTATGGCTGACTTCAGTGGGGGCGGGAAGGAAGAGGGTGAGAGACAGGAGGGCAGGAGGCGGTCAGAGAGACCCTGCTTCCGAGGCCTTCCATTCTTCCTTAGGTCACAGTCCTCAGCAAGCTGGGGCTCTGTACTTTGGGATATTGTTTTCTGAGCCTCAACATGTGCAAAGTACTCGGCATCTGGCCTGGTGCCTAGTAAGCGCTCATTCATGGTAGCTGTTGCTGTTGCTGTTGCTATTGCTGTTGCTGTTGTTGCTGTTGTTGTTGTTGTTGCTGGAACCTGCATGGCACATAATAACTGCTCATTAAATATGAGCTCTTTTTTTTTTTTTAACAAACTGGCATTTGCAAGGGGCGTGGGGTGGTAGTGACTGTGTGTGCATGCAGTAAGCAGTGACAGCAGCCTCTGTTGTCATGGTCCCACTTTCAAGGCCATGCAGCACTTTTTCAAGGCGGAGCTGGGCTTGGAGCCCACAGGTCTCCATGACTCCGAGGCTTGGTTTTTTCCAGGAGACCCCACTGCTCAGTGTTGTGAACAGCCGTGGTGGCTCCTTTCTTCTTGCATCAGGCAGCACATGGGCGAGCACAAGCTCCCTGTGGAGCCCTGGGCACCCAGCCGCAATCAGGCCGGATGGCATCCCAGTTCTGGGTAGGGGAAGGGGTTCCTGTCCACAGGAGAGATCGGGGCAGACCCAAGTGCAGGTTTCAGGTGGGACGCCTGCCAAGGGACGGGGCAGGATGTTGGTGGGTGAAGAATTTCTGCACCAGCGAGGCGTGCACTTAACCCAGGTTGACTGCAGCCTGGTGCACTGTGTCTCAGCTTTGATGGACTTCCTCCTTGGCCAAGTAGGTGTGCTTACAATTCCAGTTTTAAACAGAAGGCCTCGAATAAATTAATCCAGTCTCCCGGCCCTTAGTTTGACACAAGAGAGAATGCGTGGAGTGCCATGCTGCCTCCTCTTGGCCTCAGAGCTGTCCAGGGACCTGCCATCAGTGTGCCCACATTGCTGATGCCACTCTGAGATATGCGCTGACTTTGCAGCCTCTAAGTGGTGGAGCCATAATCCAAGGACGCATGCTCCCAATTCTGGCATGTGCTCCAAGTACCATGGTCAGCACCCAGCCTGGCTGCATCCCAGCCCTCCCAGGGGCCACACAGGCCAGAAGCCAGAGCAGCCCCGCTCTCTCTCCCACCTTGGGGTTGGTGCCACACGAGTGGGCAGTGCACACAGTCTGGCTCTTCACCGAGATGATGTGATCTGGTGGGCAAGCCCTCCTTATCCCAGGGTTCTGTCCCGCTTTTCTTTTCTTTTCTTTTTTTTTTTTGACGGAGTCTCCTCTGTCACCCAGGCTGGAGTGCAGTGGCACGATCTTGGCTCACTGCAACCTCTGCCTCCCAGGTTCAAGCAATTCTCCTGCCTCAGGCTCCCAAGTCACTGGGATTACAGGCACATGCCACCATGCCTGGCTAACTTTTGTATTTTTAGTAGAGGGGTCTCACCTTGTTGGCCAGGCTGGTCTCAAACTCCTCGCCTCGGGTGACCCACCTGCCTTGGCCTCCCAAAGTGCTGAGAGTACAGGTGTGAGCCACCGCACCTGGCCTGCCCTGCTTTTCATCTCACCTCTGCTGGTGTCTGTCATCAACCTACTGTGTGCCTGGCCCCCGCTTTGTGCTGAGCACTCCCATGGTCTCAGAAAGGGGCCGTTCCATGCCCCCATCGTGGTGCTTTGCAGGTTGCAGTTGCCCAGCCCGGCCTGCTGTGGGTGGTTGTCAAATGCAGCATCCCCTTCCTTCACCGTCAGGAAGAGACCAGCTCCCCCGCCATTCACGTGCATAGGAATGGACCAGAATCCACCAAGTGACTGCATCTCCTCCACGGACCGTGAGGGCTTGGTGGGCAGGGGCTGGGCCTCGTTCATCTTAGTTTCCAGGATAAAACGTGCACACATGGTAGACCCTCCATAAACCATGCAGCTTTTGGACATCACCTATTTCACTGCTCTTTTCTTTATTCCAAAGGCAATCTGCATTTATTTTAAAAAACGGAAAAAAAAAATAGTAATCAGCACACCAGAGGAAATTAAAGCATTTACATCCTGCCAGCCACAGTGGCCCTGCCGGTGCTTCTGAGGCACCCTTCAGGTCTCGCTTCTGTGTGTGTGTAATTTTTATAACATGGGGTCACACTGAACATGTTATTTTGTAACCTTTACTTCAACATGTCAGTAGTGCAGAGGATAAAAGCAGCGTTCTTCCATTCTGTGTTATCATTGACTGGGTTATATGGTAATGATACTGTCGTAGGTGGCCATATGAGTGTGTATTATGCTGGGTGGAGTGTGGGAGGGAAGAAAGCAAAGAGGAAAAACCCTTTACACACGCTCCAGAGGCCTTCCGCCAATTAGAGAGTGCCGTCTGTTGTCATGGCAACCACCCAAGGACTTGGCATGGAGAGAAGTGGATCTGCAAGCCTACTTAGCAACCTGTCTAGGGGGTCGGGCAGGGGCTGTTGGCATCCTGCAGGCTGCCCTCTCTGACCCCGGCTGTCAGGGCCGGGTGGTTCAGGGAAGCCTGAGGAAGGCTGGGAACTAACCCAGGGCAAGGTGGCCCCCTATGCTGTGGGGCTGGACAGGTGAATGCTGTGATCATCACTGCTGGGAGGGGACGGAGGTGGGGAAGGGAGGATGCAACACACACCTCTCCAGACATCTGGCTGAGAATTCACCTGACTTCTGCAAATGCTTGATTGGCTTTCGTTCAATTCACAAGCCTGCTGTCAAGCTCACAGCCAGGCAAGGGAGTCAGTAATGAATCCTAGACCTCCAGGACCCACAGTCTTGGGGGAATACAGGATGACTCAACAGATGAAGATCAACACTAACTCGGGGCAGGGGGGCCTCCACTGAGTCTGGAAGGAACAGAGGTGGAGCTCAGGGAAGATGTGTGGGAAGATGTGCACCTGCACATCCCAGAGAGGGAACAGCAGGTGCAAAGCCCCCAGGCTGTGGGTGACTGGGAGCTGTAAGGACTTGAGTGCCAAGTGGCATGGATAAGTGGGTGAACAAGCACCAGAGTTCCAATTTCCTGGAAGGCAGAGGGGAACTGCTGAAAATTCTACAGGTTCAGATCTACAAATGACTAGCTCGGGATTGGATCTCAGGTCTTTTGAACCCTGCGCCAGGCTCCAAAGGGGCAGCCACAGGTCTGAGACATCAGAACTTCATTCTCTTCATGCACATCGCAAATGACAGGGTTCACCCCCAGACCCAACATCTCAGGAGAACCTCAAGCCTGGTGATCAGGGAAGACGTCGTGGAGGAGGTGGGCTGGGGGCTAACAGAGCCGGAAGAATACAGGAAAGCTGGAGTGGGGGGCTGAACCTGGCACAGTTGGGGACATGGGGAAGAGACAGCTTAGGGTGAAGCTGCCAGGAACAGGAAGGCCAAGTTTGGGGGCCACAATGAGGACTGGCATTGTCCAGCCGAGGAGGGGCTCCCGGAAGGTTTGAGCTGAGAACACTGGGATGCATCTGGGCCTGAGAGGCGTTCGCCTGGCAGTGAGGCCTGGAAAGGGGAGAGCTGTGGTGGGGAGCATGGGCTCAGGAGTCAGACAGCCAGGGTCACATCCTGCCCTACACCCTCCTGGCTCTGTGATTCTGGGCAAGTTACCCAACCTCTCTGGGCTCTGGCTTCTACATTGTGAAAAGGAGCTTCTGTGAGCACCCCTTCTTGGCATCATTGTGCTTTGTGAGCAGATGACGGAGGGCTCAGCTCAGTGCATGTCTTGGGGAGAGAGCTCATTGTGTCCAGAGGAGGCTGAGGCCGAATTGAGAAGCAGCAACAGCGATCTCTACCAGACTCACCTGTGGCTAGAAAATGCCCCAGGCAGCTCCTGGAGAGCCCAGAGCCAGGGAGAAGGGGACACGCAGGGGCAAGAGTGTGTGCACAGTGCACAGTGGGGTACTGCAGAGGAAGGCTGGGCAGAATCAGAGCAGAGAGCAGCACGCACCAGCTAGACCTGCCTGAGCAGACACAGGGGTTCTCCCCGCGTTCCACATTCATTCAGCAAGGGCAGGAGCGCCTCTGCGGGCCAGGATGGGCCAGGGGTAGACAAGACAGAAGGGCCCCCGACCCTGCTGAGGGGGTGTCCCAGCTGGCCTGTCAGATGCCAGGTGCTTTGCTGCCGGAGTACATGTGAATGTGTGTGAGTGCATGTGGGCATGGGGGGTGGTGAATGTGAACTTGCTTGGTGGCGGTGGGGTGATTGTGTGCAAGTACGTGTGGGCAGGTGTGTCTGCACGTTTGTGGGTGAGTCTGGGTGTGCAGGTGTATGTGCCAGTGTGGGGGGTGTGCTGGATGTGTGTGAGTGAGCCGTGGGCCTGGGGAGTGATTGCATGTGTGAACACGTGTCAGTGTGTGGGTGTGGACACATGTATGCTAGTATGTGGGAGTGGGCCAGGATGTGAGGGGGTGTCTATACCTCCACAGTCTCAGACAGACACATTCTCTGTGTGGGGGTATGTATGCATATGTGTGTAGTGCATGTGTGTGCCTGCATGTGTATGCATGCATGTGTGTGTGCATGTGTGTGCACATGTATATGTAGGTATATATCATTGCCCTTTGTATCCATGGGTTCCACATCTGCAGAGTCAACCAACCTCAGATTGAAAATATTCTTAAAAAACAATAAAAATAGCAAACAACAATAAAAATTAATACAAATAAAATAATATAAAAATAATACAGTATTTTATTTATACGAATAAAAGAATACAGCATAGCATTGTGTTAGGCATTACAAATCACCAACAGATGATTTTAAGCAAATGGGAGGATGTGCACAGGCCACATGCAAATACCACGTAATTTTATTTAACAACCTGAGCATTTGAGGATTTGGGGATTTGAGAAGGGTCCCAGGACCAATCTCACATGAATAGTAAGGGATGCGTATGTGTTTGCCTATGTGTGTGTTTGTGTGTGTGTTTGCATGTGTCTGTGTGTGTGTTTGTACGTGTGCATGCATGTACAAAATGTTTAAGCCATGAACTGAGTCTGCCAGACCCCATGCCAGGCACATCACAGGCGTGGCCTCCTTGACCCCAGAGCCTTCGTATATGATCATCTCCCTCACTTTGTACAGAAGGAAACTGAGGCTTAGAGAAGACACTTCCACAAGGCCTACTGGCTCTTTCGTGGCTGGGCCTCAGGACCCAAGCCCGCCTGCTCTGGAGTTCTCTGTGCTTTTGATCCTGTCCCCATTTCACCTATACCAGGAGCTGGGGGTGAGCTCAGACTCTGCCCCAAGTGCTGTGACCCCAGCACCCTCCTCACGGCTGCTGGAACAGCCACTGCCCTCTGGTTTTGGGGGCACTGTCCTGTGGGATGCATCTGGCTTTGGGGGTGCTGCCTTCTGGGATGTGGGTCTGACTGTCCCCTCCCCAATTCTCTTTCCCCCCTCAGGCCAAGCTTGGTGGTGAGATCCTGGACTACAGAGACTTGGCAGCCCTTCCTAAAAATAAGGCCATCTATGACATCGACCGCCCCGACATGATCTCCTACTCACCTTACATCAGCCACTCTACAGGGGATAGGCAGAGCTATGGCGAGGTATGTACCCTGCCCGCATGGCCCTGGACACCTGTGCCCCCAAGTGCTGCCCTGCAGGACAGGCGTCATCCCTAGAGTGTGTCCCATGGGGCCAGAGCCACTTCCATCTTCACCACTCACCCACATGCTCAGCCTCTTCATGCCCATCAGAGAGCCACTTGCATGTCCTAGTTCAGTAATGCCCAAGGCACTGTGGCCCCAAAGCTGCTGTTGCTGAAGAAGTGAGCCTGGAATGCCTCCTTAACTGGAGCAGAAAGTAGGAAGCATGCTGATTTGTAGCAAAGATGACAGCAACTCAGTGAAAATCTCCTAATTTTCTGAAGTATTAGATTATTTTCATAAAGCATGAGATGCATTTTCTCTGTAGAAGACTCTTGGCTCTTGCCACTCTCACTGCCACGGTTCTGCCCCATGCTCCTCTGCCCCGTGAATTCATGAGCCAATGTGACCGACCTGGTTGAACCGCAGATTTTTTATTTCCTGGCACGCCTGTGGACAGCGTTCCTTACTCCTCAGAGGTTTCTTATTTAGAGCTGCTCTGTCCATTTCCTGTGGAATGCATTGTTGGTTTTTGCTTTTCCTCTTGTGGTTCTGAGGTTTCAACATGACCGTGGCTGCCTGGAGTAGGAGGAGGCTTTGCCAGGCTGTTGGCCCGAGTGCTTGTGCTTTTGACATGTGTGCCGCCAGGCATGGGGCTCCCCAGGATGGGGAAGCTCAGTCCTCTCAAACACGTTTCCCTTGGGCCTTCTCGTTTTGAGACTTCAACAAGGGCTTCTAGGGAAGCAAGAGCTGAGACTCCAGGGCAGCACGTTTGATGTGGATGGTGTGAGGCGAGAAAGTCATGGCTACTGGGTGCACCTGCCGAGCTCAAGGGCTGTGCAGGGAGGGTGAGAAGAGCTCAGGGCTGGCAGGTGCCCTCCTAACTTGCTTCTGTCCCTGGGGATCACGGAATTTGAGGATGTGGGTGACAAGCCCCACTGACAATGAGAGGGACCAGTGAGGGGAGCTGAGGGAGGGCATCCCGACCCGCACCCACCCACCTGCACCCACCTACCAGCCACATACCTGCACCCACCTGCACCCACCCACCCACCTACCTGCACCCCCCTGCACCCACCCACCACCCACCCACCTACCACCCACCTACCTGTACCCACCTATATCACCCATCCACCTACCACCTACCCACCTACATGCACCTACCTGTA
This sequence comes from Rhinopithecus roxellana, assembly GCF_007565055.1. NCBI lineage: Eukaryota > Metazoa > Chordata > Mammalia > Primates > Cercopithecidae > Rhinopithecus > Rhinopithecus roxellana. The sequence goes on along the minus strand of NC_044550.1, from coordinate 180,724,166 downwards.
CCCACCTGCACCCACCCACCACCCACCTACCACCCTCCCACCCACTTGCACCCACCTACCACCACCTGCCACCCACCTACCACACACCTACACCCACCTACCACCACCTACCACCCGCCTACCTGTACCCACCTACCACTCACCACCCACCCACCCACCTGCACTCATCTACCACCACCTACCACCCACCTACCTGTGCCCACCTATACCCACCTACCACCACCTACCACCCACCTACCACACACCTACACCCACCTACCACCCACCTTCCTGTACCCATCTACCACTCACCACCCACCCACACACCTCCACCCACCTGCCACCACCTACCACCCACCTACACCCACCTACCACCACCTACCACACACCTACACCCACCTACCACCACCTACCACGCACCTTCCTGTACCCACCTACCACTCACCACTCACCCACACACCTCCACCCACCTACCACCACGTACCACCCACCTACCTGTGCCCACCTACACCCACCTACCTGCACTCACCTGCACCCACCCACTGCACCCACCTGTACCCACCTACCCTGCCCAGGCTGGGTGTGGGCTTTATGGTCCAACATCTGGTCTGCACCTGGACCAGGCACTGGAAGACAGTCCGTGAGGACTCGCAACTTGGCCATAGGGTTGAGACCCAAATCCAGTCCCTTCTTCCCTGCAAAGACCACAGGATGTGCTGGCTGTTTTCCCAGCACATCCTGGCGCTCTCTCTGGGGCATGCGATTCAAGCCTAGAGGACTGGTCTCGTGCTCCTCCTCCACCTCCTGACAGCCTTGGGGCGTCGGGCACACCCCTTCCTGGTTTGAGTGCATGTGTCCCTGCAGGAGGGCCCTGTGGCCATGAAGGCCCATATGCAGAGGTGGTATGTGTGGGAGTGGGCTGGTATCACTCCCTGTCCTGCTCCCAGGGGTCTCATGGTGTGACCAGGACACAGCTTCCAGGCCCAAGTGGACGTGGGCCCTTAGCTGTTGTCACTGAGGTTTCTTTCAGCCTCTCTGGGGCTGTGTCCCTCAAATGGTAGGACATGTGTGAACCATGGATGATCCTGACCCCAGGACCTGTCCCCAGAGAGCAGAGAAGGGGCAGGAAGGGAGGGGCTGTGACTTGGGAGTCACCCTCTCCCTCTGGGGAGACCTGGGTTGGCCTCCCCGCTCTGCTAAACCCTGGCACCTGTGTGTGAGCTTCTGCTCTCAGCCATAAAGTGCCACCCCATGGGGCCTGCCTCGGCAGGTGGGCAGGGCCGGGTGCCTGGGTCAGGTGTGTCCATACAGAGCTTCCTCTATGCCGATGGCCAGGAGCAGCCTGAGGGTTCTCCCTCGATTCCATCATTTCACCCATAGCCTTCAGCTTCCCACCTCCCATGGCACAGGGCCTGTGGCAGCCTCCCAGAGGCCGCCGAGTTATTGCTCTGTAATAACCATGGTTCCTGTGAACAGAGTGCCTCCCCGCTCTGCTGAGGGAACGGTATTCTCTTTCCCACTGCTTGCTCACCTCACAAGGGCTGTGCTCTTTCTGGGCCCCTCACTGAACATACGTGCAGGTGGTGGTGGATGGGGTGACAGCCTGGGGAGACGGGTCGGCCTACTGTCTAGGTCCCCAGGGCCCCCACGGCAGAGCTGGCTCCAACCCAAAGGCTCCTGATCACCCTCTGCCTCTGCTGCGCACCTTTTCTCTCTTGTCCAGAGAAAACCGAGGTGATGGGCCCTCAGGATGTTGCTGCCTGTGCCCTGAGCCAGGGTCTTCCTTTTGGGAAAATACGTCTCCGTGGAGAACAGTGGGACACGGGGGTGGCCAGGTGGAGACTAACTCTGGGCTCATTGGCACGAAATCAGCTTCCCCGGGGGCTTCTTTCTCTGGGAAGAATTCACCATGTTTCTCCAAAGAGAAGGTTCTGGAGCCCTGTCTTGTGTCTCTTGGGGTGGAGATTTTTTCCTGTCTGGAGGATCAGGGCTCTGTGTGGGTGTTTGCGCCTGTGTTGCCTGCCAGTCACGGAACTGCCTTCTCCCTCTCTGCCTGGCGCCAGCACTAACGGCCACTTTGTGTGTTGTGTCCACAGTCCCCTCAGTTGCTCTCGCCAACGCCGACCGAGGTAACCACCACCCTCTCACCTGCCCCCGCTTGCCGTGGCGCTGCCGCCCAGGTTATAAACATAACTGCCCAGCTGGACCCCCGGGAAGGGCCTCCTTGGTGGCTCCTCACCATGGGGCCCCGGGCCACGGCCCTTGTGACGTGGGGCATCCTCCTGGCTGCTGGTTATTTTTATGATCACACCGCACCTGCATGCCTCCCCCGTGTGTCTGCCAGCCCTGCGGATGTGGCTACCTGGGACGCGGGTCTCCCCTAAGCAGATCGTGGTCTGGGCTGTGGCTTTCTTTAGGGGAAAATTCAGGAGCCTGGCTGAGCCTGGGAGCACTTTCTGCCTCCTGCCCCTCCACGTGGGATGTATGGGAAGCACCCAGTCCTCGTGGAGAAACACTGGACATGTCTCTCTACAAAAGAGCTTTTACTGTTAGTGGTCTAGCTTTTTTTTTTTTTTTTTTTTTTTTCTGTTTCTCAAAATGAATCAGTGACATAGACAGCTGCCAATCAGACTGCAGTCTGTGTGGCCACACAGGTGGCCGCAGCAGAAACATGTCATGGTAGCCAGGAACAGAGAGCCCAGGCAGCGGCCGTGCCCTGAGCTCTTCCCCTGTGCTTGGTGCCGTTGTAAACATTTTATAGGCTGGGCACGGTGGCTCACACCTGTAATCCCAGCACTTTGGGAGGCCAAGGTGAGCAGATCACCTGAGGTCAGGAGTTCGAGACCAGCCTGGCCAAAACATAGTAAAACCCCATCTCCACTAAAAATACAAAAATTACCCAGGTGTGGTGACACGTGCCTATAATCCCAGCTACTTAGGAGGCTGAGCCAGGAGAATTGCTTGAACCCAGGAGACAGAGGTTGCAGTGAGATGAGATCACAACACTACATTCCAGCCTGGGTGACAGAGCAACACTCCATCTCAAAAAAAAAAAAAAAAAAATTATATCTATTCATCCCCCACCACGACTGCCAGAGGCAAGTTCTGTGATTTTCCCCAGTTTACCGCAGAGAAACTGAGGCACAGGGAAGTCACATAACCTTTCCAGGGTCACGCACTATGAGGTGCAGGAGGATTTCAGCCCAGCAGGTGGCTCAGAGCCTGTGCTCACCCACTGGGCTCTCCAGCCTCCTGCCCCAGACAGCCTGCCCCATGGGAGCTGTGATAGCTGTGGTACCTGGGTGCTATATCCCTAGGGCAGTGATTTCTATGTACCGGTGACTTTTGATGCCCCAGGCCGGGGGTGGGCATCGTTTCATCTCATTTACCTGCACAGGGAACCCCTGAGGGAGGGATGTCAGCTCCCCTTCCAGATGAGGTGAAGGGTCTGCCTGACACAGAGCACACTCCTGGGAAGAGCCTGGTCTCCCTGCAAAGGTCCCTGTCTCGGGCTGTACCCCAGAGTGGGGCACAAAACCACGCACACTTGCTCAGTGGGAGGCTGCACAGCCATGCACAGCCTGCAGGCTTCTGGTCCAGAGGTAGTCACTGTGGTCACAGGACCTCGGCCACCCTCATCGGGACTTGCCTGCTTCCTGCCTTCCCTGCCCACAGCCAGGATTCCCAATCCAGCCCTTAGGAGTGGTCTGAGGCTGAGTTCCTCCCCAGCTCCTGACAGCTTTGGAGAACTGGAATCTTCTGCAGAGCCCCCTGCCTGGCTTCTCTGCTTGACTCCTTAACCTGTCCCCATAGACACAGCACTGGGGGATGGTAGAGGAACAGGGCGAGTGTGGGCCTTGGTGGTGCTGTTCTGCTGGAAGAACACGGCCAGCAGCAGCTGGGCATCAAACCGTTGGATCCAGGGATGTGACGGCCAAACACACAATGGGCCACTTGCACCTAGCTGCTGAACCTGCATGTAGCTGGCAAGCCCTGAGTCCAGGCTGAACAAGGAGCCAGGACACCTGTAAGGTGGACAGGGCTGTGCAGAGGACACCCAGGGTAGAGACAGGGCACTAGCCGGCCTGAGAGAGTATGCCCGTGGCTGGGGTTAGACAGTCGCCAAAGGGTGCAGGGCAAAGCCCAGGTAGGAACCTAGCATGAGGGCTGGCCTGAGCGCATGGAGGTGGCGCACTAGGCAGGTGTTAGGGACCGCACACCTTGGGGTGGGAGATATGCTCCGACAGGCCAGGGGAGCCAGGGCCCAGACCAGGAATTCCTTTGCTCATCACAGTGCTGGCCTTGAGGGCAAAACAACAGCATCTACCTTGCACCAGGACACTGGGCTGGGCCATGTAATGACCCAGGCCAGCATGCCAAGTTGTGGTGGGCCAGGCAGCCTGCTCTCCCCCCTGCCATGGTGCCACGCCACCCCACGCCACCTGCCTCCCACTCTGCCTGCTGCAAATAGCTGCTCCTGCTTGGATGAAGTCTGCCATGTCATTGCTTGTGGGTTTGACTCAACTGGGCTTCCCAGCCTGGGGTAGAGTACCTTTCTATCTCCAAATGTGCCTCCAGGGCCGTTAGAGCCCCCAGTTCACACGTGAGAAGCCCCCATCAGGACTGGGGGAGTCTCTGTGGTTCTCACACTGTGTTCTAAGAGCTGGGTGCTGGCAAGGGTCAGGCAGGAGGAGACCTGGAGGATGAAGCTGGAGCCCCGACCTGCAGCAGGGGAAGATAGGGGATCCTCACCAGTGGGTCCCTGTACCATACCCTGTGGCAAGGATCCAGCAGGCACAGCGGGGACTGTGTCTGCACCGCACCAGCCCCACTTGGCTCTTCAGACCTGCCCTGACAGGTGCAGGCGATTCCCACATGGGGCCATGTTGAGTCATCCACTGGGTCAGGAGGGCAAACACCAAATGGTGTGGGGAGATGGGTGGACAAGGGGTGGGCAGTGCTCCCAGCTTGGATGTTCACAAGCTGCATCTTCCCTCCAGGGGGATCAGGATGACCGGTCCTACAAGCAGTGCCGGACCTCCAGCCCAAGCTCCACTGGGTCGGTCAGCCTCGGGCGCTACACCCCAACTTCACGGTCACCACAGCACTACAGCCGTCCAGGTACTTGGCCCCCTGGTTCCTCTGAGCCCCCAGGATGCTGTCCTTCTCCTTGTTTTGTTTTTTTTTTCCTTTTATAAGTGGCCTTTTTCTTATGCAACTGGAGACATGATGGAAATGGGTGGGATTGTCAGCAGGTGGGTGGCTGAGAACCTGTTCATTTAGTGGCATAAAGAAAAGGACCTCCTCGTACCTTGGGGCGAGGTGAGCTGCAGAGGCTGCCCTGTGGGTTAGTGGAGCCCTCTGTGGAGCACACATCCTGGGGAGCACACACTGAGCACTTCGATTCCAGCTAATGATTTGGTGGCAAGAGATGTCAGGACGATAAGACAGCACATGTGTTAGGAGAGCAGATGTCGGCCGGCTGCAAACTCGTGTGGGTCTCAGAAGACTTGAGCTGGGAAAACAAAGTCAGTGATGGAAAAATTAAGCCCATTAACATTTCACCTGTGGCTAGGTTGGTCACCCAGTGACAGCTGTCCTCATGGGAGAATGGGCGAGAGGCCCCCGCCAGTCAGGAGAGAGCCCCGAGGCAGGTCCTCTCCACATGTGTCACCTCATCCCCTGCCTGGCGCCCGGCTGTGTATCAATCCCTGTAGCTGTGAAACTCCTCAACCCCCTGAGCGTGTCAAAGCCACAACAGGGACGCTCCACACAGACACTGCCTTTTGAGGGATTTTTCCAAGCTGCTTCCTTCCTGGCCAGCTGCTGCATGGCTCCATTTATACATCCATGGACTATGGCTCTTATTTTTGCAGCCTTTGTGGAAAAATCAAAACTCATTCATTTGCAAAGTTATTTCCATTGACTCCTTGCAATGCGCCTGGTACATTCTGCTCAATAAATGTTGAGAAAGTGGGTAAAGGAGTGAGTGCATGAGTGAGTGAGTGAGTGAGTGAGTGAGTGAGTGAGTGAGTGAGTACATGAATGAGTGAATTAGTGAGTGAATGAATAAGTGAACAAGTGAATGAGTGAGTGAGTGAATGAGTGATTGAGTGAGCAAATAAGGGAATGAGTGAGTGAGTGAATGAGTGATTGAATGAGTAAGTGAGCAAGCAAGGGAGTGAGTGAATGAATGACTGAGTGAATGAGTGAGTGAAGAAATGTGTGAGTGAGCGAGCAGGTGAGTTAAAGGCAATGAACTTTATTGAGCTCCTCGTCCTAAGGGCCCTTTGCTGGCTCAACTGCCATAGCACAAGGACAGCCTGGGCTTGTTGACTGCGCTTGGCCCGGGCTAACCCGAGAGCCAAGCTTGCATCTTGCCGGGCAAGTCCGGTGAGGATATCTGGTGGCAGACCACTCCCTGAACTGCTCTCCAGCTGAGTCCTTGATCTCCAGGAGACCCCCAATGCTAAGCGACAGGCCTGGCTGGGGACCCAACCCCCCCGGGGAACCCTGGCCCAAGGCTCCTATGCAGCAGCCTGGGCCTCTGCGGCCCGGTTTCCTTGCTCCGTACCTGGAGGAGAGTGGTCTAAAACGTGTTTGGTGACCCCCTTCAGGTGCAAAAAGGTGTGCATTCCTCGAGAGAGGAAGCAACAGTGTTCCTAGCAGGGTGGGGATGAGGAATATGTGTGGCTTTGCACCAGCCAGCCCAGGTTGACTCTGACTTGCTCTCTGTTACCCCGTAGCTGGTACTGTGAGTGTGGGTACCAGTAGCTGCCTCTCCCTGTCCCAACACCCAAGCCCTACATCCGTGTTCAGACATCATTACATCCCCTACTTCCGAGGTAAGGCGCGCAGTGCTGTGGGCTGTGGGTGCTCACGGGTGTCCACGCCTGGCGTCTGTGTGCTCGCTGTCCATGTCCGCCGCATGGCTTCACCGGAGCCCCTGTTTCATGCCCTGTGCCCCTCACTGTGTGTGTCTTGTGCGTCTGGCTCTGTGTGTCCGTGTGCAAATGTTCCTGGAAGGAAAACTTAGGTACATGTTACATAAAGGAACAGAAGGGAGAGAGGGCTTGGAAAGCTCCAGGAAGAGGGGACCAGGGTTCCTGCACACCCACCCACAGGCTTTGTCTTCAGAACCCTCACCCAAGTCACCACCTCTGATTTCATGCATCAGCCGGGGGCACAGGTGCTCTCAGGGTTTGTGTTCAGGAGCGGAAGCTGCGCTGTACAGAGGGCCCTGACTCTTCCATAGCCCCAGGCTCCTGGGGCCCAGGGCAGGGTTCACACCCAGTGTGGCTTCAACTCTCGGCTCTTCCAGGAGTGGATGAGCCATCCACATCCCTGCACGGGCACCCACATGCAGGTCCTGCAGGGAAATGGCCACGCTCATGTTTTCCTGTATGCTGTGGACTAAAAAATGCATCCCCCACACTCGTAGGTTGGAGCCCTAATCCCTGACGTGACTATATCTGTACAGGGGCCCTTTAAAGAAGTGATCAGTTAAATGAGGTCCTCAGGGTGGACCAGATCCCACAGCACTGATGTCTTTATAAGAAGAGAAGAGACGCCAGAGCTCACTCCCTCTCCGCATACGCTCAGGTAAAAGGCCACTGCAGACACGCACACTCAGGTAAAAGACCACTGCAGACATGCACACTCAGGTAAAAGGCCACTGCAGACACGCACACTCAGGTAAAAGGCCACTGCAGACACGCACACTCAGGTAAAAGGCCACTGCAGACACGCACACTGAAATAAAAGGCCACTGCAGACACAGTGCTGCCTGCAAGCCAGGAAAAACAGTCTCAGGAGAAGCCACGCCCTGCCAGACCCAGCTCAGAGATGTCCATCCTGCAGCGCTGTGAGGGGATATATGCCTATTGTTGAAGCCACGCGGGCTGTGGTATTTTGTTACACAGCCCCAGCTGACCAGCGCACCACAGAAAGACACTCAGAGCATTAGAGGAGGCAGCAACGATGTTCTCACCAATTCCCCAAGCAATGCATTAATTCCTCATCCTGAGCAGCTGCTGAGGGGGAATGTCTCTGGAAAAACCTCCCAGGCCACAGAGAGTGAGAAGGTAGGACAGACAGCTGGACCCTCCATCATTGGATGGTCACCAAACGGGGTTCATTCGGACCTGCACACCTCTCTGTGTACCTCATCATCATTACTCTGGGCAGGCCCCATGGCCTACTGAGAAGAGAGTTCCTGGCCATTGATGGACATGGCCGTCCTCACTTTTCTGGGGACCTGTCCCTACAGCTTTGGGATGATCTGGCTCCTTTGAGAAGCAAAGTCCTCAGCCGGGTGCAATGGCTCATACCTGTAATCCCACTGCTTTGAGAGGCCAGAGCAGGAGAATCACTTGAGGCCAGAAGTTTAAGACCAGCCTGGGAAACCTAGTGAGACCCCTTGTCTGAAAAAAAAAAAAAAAAGCCGGGCGTGGTGGTGCATGCCTGTAATCCCAACTCCTTGGGAGGCTGAGGCGAGAGGATCGCTTCAGCCCAGGAGTGTGAAGCCACAGTGAGCTATGATCGTGCCACTGCACACCAGCCTGGGCAACAGAGCAAGACCCTGTCTCAGACAACAACCAACAAACAAAAGAAACAAAGCCAGAAAGGGCGCCTCCCCGGAGCAGGAGCATGGCCAGCAGGGCTTTGTTGTGTGTGGTCCACGGCAGTCGTGTGTCAAGGGGGACTCCCAAAACCCAGAGTGAATCCAACCATTTGGGTGAGTCATATAGCAGGTCGCCCCAGGAGATACCGCTGCTCCTGTTGCTCTGTGCCAGGAGGCCCTGGACACCTGGCTCTCCTCCTACCTTCAGCCCTCCTTCTGGTGTGGCTGTCCCAACTGTGGGTCCCTGAGGGGGGCATGGCCAGAGCCGAGGGCAGGCTCACCCCACTTCCCAGGCAGCCCATGTGAGCAGCCTCTCTGGGACCTAGAGCCAGAGCCAGCCCTGGTAATCCTCCCCAACCTGCCCCGTCCTGAGTGTCCACTGTCTAATTCTTACACTTCAGGGTGAGGAAGGCCCAGGACAGGCCCCCTGGGGAGCAGCCCCCTCCTCAGCTCCCCAGACAGCTAAGGAGAGAAGCCAAGGACTGGCAGCCCCCTCCCCTTCCTTCCACGCCTTGTAGCAGAAGAGAGTTTGGAGGCTGCCCACCTACCCACCCCGCCATCACAATGTAGCTCCAAAGCCATCTATGCCACAGCCCCTCTAAGGGCATCTCCTGGGGCCAAGAGGCACCATCCCTTTGAGACCTCCCCTGGGTGGGGCCAGGTTTTTGCCTCTTTGATGCCCATCTCTGCCTTGGTTCCCCTGGCCACATTGCCTGCCAGTGCCCTTCATTCAGAAATCACACGAGGCCAGGTGTGGTGGCTCACACCTGTAATCCCAGCACTTTGGAAGGCCAAGGTGGGTGGATCACCTGAGGTCAGGAGTTTGAGACCAGCCTGGCGAATATGGTGAAACCACATCTCTACTAGAAAAAAAAAAAAAAAAAGCCAGGCATGGTGGCACACCTGTAGTCCCAGCTATTAGGGAGTCTGAGGCGGGAGGATTGCTTGAACCCAGGAGGCGGAGGTTGCAGTGAGCTGAGACTGAGCCACTGCACTCCAGCCTGGGCAACAGAGTGAGAGTACATCTCAAAAAAAAAAAAAGAAAAAAGAAAAATCACACAAAGCCGCCTGACCTCCCCTCTGGTGTCCAGTGTGGAGGAGCCTGGCACCCCCATGCTCTGCCCCTACTCAACTCCCCTGGCTGTCCGTGACCTTGGGAACACCCACCCTCTTTCCAGAATGTACTCCTGAGGGAACTGAGGCTCAGAAAAAAGCCACTGGCCAAAACCCAGAGTGGCCCTCAAAGCTCCTTCTGGCAGAGCCGAAGGTCAGGCTTCCACCCGGGGCTCGTTCACAAGTGTGTTCACCCTCAGGTCCTGGGTCGACCTCGGAGGCCACACAAAGGCACCTGTCCTCCTCTGCAGCCATGGGCTCCAGTGTGTCCCAGCCTAGGAGCTCCTGGTGGCAGCCCCCGGGAGTCAGCTGGACACCAGGCAGTGTCGCCTGCCCTCTGGGAAAGCCCTTCCTGTTTGCTCCACGGGCTCCTCTGGCGTCTCTGGCCCCTCTCAGTGGACATTTCCCTCAGGACAGCACTGTAGGGGGGCGGCTCCCCTAGGCAAGGCCTGGCCCCACCCCCACCGAATGCTGGCAGGGCCCCACCCCTGGCATGGCTTCCCACCAAGACCCAGCTTCCGGAGAGGTGCTGGCCACAGCCGTGGGCATTTTTGTGTGAATTTCAGTCCCTGGCGGGTCCCCTGTGGGGGAGCTGGCAGCAGGGACAGGCAGGTGCAGGCTGGGAGGGAAGTTGGTGCTGCTGAGGCCGCTGGCCAGGCAGCCTCCATGTGCTAGCAGTGGGCCCACTCTGAACCCCTGGCCTGAGAAGGAAGGAGGGAGGGGCCCTGGGATGGAGCCTCAGGTCTGGCCCACACCCTCCACTGCCCGGACCCCGGCAGCGCCTCTTCATCGTGCTGAGCGGCCATTCCCTCAGCTGCAAAAGGGCCTCATCCCTGAAGCATCGTCCTCAGGGTGATTGTGGTTGAGGACCCAGGATGTGGCTGTGCATTGCAGCATGGGCGTCATCTTACCCAGCCTGCCCGTGGCTGCCAACTGGCCTCTCTGCGGCGTCACCTGGAGGAGGCTCCACAGGAACCCGCTGAGCCAGCACCAGGGACATGCTGGGCCACTGGGAGCACCAAGATGAAGGATGTGGCATTGGATTGTAAACTACAGTATAATAGCAAGAGTGGTCAGTCCACACGGATCTACATAAATGTTGAGTAAACAAATAAATGGAGAGAAAGCGAGATCTCCCACACAGAGGAATTCCAAATAACGTGACGAGATGCCTTGTCCGCCAGGAGGGGGTTGGAACTCCCACTCCTGACGTGTGGACAAGCGTGGGCTGCACAGAGTGGCTCCTTCCCGAGAGCGCCATGTGGGAGGGGAGAGAAGGAGCAAGTCCACCATGGAGAATCCTACGAGCATGACCCGGTCAGCAAGGCCGCCACGGTCAGTGATCCACTTTGCTGACAGCAGGTGCCCTTGATAGGACGTGGTGAGGACACTTCACCTCATGGGCTTCCTTCCCAACCCCGTAAGCCCAGTATCTCCATGAGAAAACATCAGGCAAAATCCCTCAGCAGCCCTCCTCAAAACTGCCAGGGTCCTCAAACACAAGGAACGTCTGCAAAAGGTCGCAACCGAGAGGAGCCTCGGGAGACATGCCAACAAAACATCATGTTTCCTGGGTGGGATCCTGGAGCAGATGAACATCAGGTGACACCCAGGGAAACCCGAATCCTATGTGGCATGCAAGTGGCACCAATCTTTGGGCATGCCCTAGTGATGGGAGAGGGGACAGCAGGGATGCTGGTCTGGGAGGGTACGGGAGCCCCCTGGACTACCTGAAGCTGTTCCAAATGAAACATTTACTGAAATTTTTAAAAAGCTGGAAGAGGAGAGGAAGAGGAGGAAGAGGAAAAAGTGGAGAAGAAAGAGGAGGAGGAAAAAGGAAAAAGTAGAGGAGGAGGAGGAGGAGAAGGAAGACTTTTCAAAAGGGCTGAGGCTGCTCCTCTCCTAACAGGGACCATCCCAGGTTAAAGGATGCTGACACACCCCCTCTGGAGCATATCAGAAGCCCCCTAGGATGTGAGCCTGGCAGCACAGTGCTCCAGGTGGAAGCTGGCAATGCATTTTGTTCCAACGAAGCCTCACAGGCAGCAGGCAGGCATGAGTGCAGAGGAGGGAGAGGTCCTCGTAGACCGAGTCCTTCCAGAAGGCTGAGCAGAGGAGGCAGAGCCTGAACCTGGACCCAGGAAGGGTCTGGACAGGTGGGAAGCCCTGGAGAGGACACTCATCGAGGGGTGGGGTGCTGGGAGGGAGGGACCGAGGCAGCAGGACTCGGGCTGGTGTTAGAGGGCCCCGGGGGGCAGAAGTGAGGTGGGCCACCATGGCTGTGTCCCCAGCTTCCCTGCAGCCTCAAGCCCCTCCAAACATCTGATGAAAGCTGATGAGTCTCCAGACCCTCCTCAAATAGACATGCACATGTGTCCACAGACTCTGGTTTGAAACTTCAGGGGATGCTGCCCTGTGGCTGGGAACTGGGGAGGGACAGGTACCCTGTGATGTGTTAGATCCTCAGCCCACTGAGTGGGGGCTGAGACAGATCAGGAGCCATGATTCCAGATGGGAAGAAATGAGCCATTCCTGGCCTGCCAGGTCCACGGACTGTGCCAAGAGCACATGCAGCTTAGAGATGGTGCCAGAAGCGAACCATCTTCCTCTGTTCAGTTCTTATGGGTGCAGTTTTTAAAACCCGCCCTGTTTTGCTGCTACTGGGGATGGGTCTAGCACAGCCGTAGTCGGTAGGAGTGACCCGCGATGTCCTTTCCTGGCATGTTGAGTCCAGTCTCCCTGCTGTGAGGCCCCTGCTGCCACTGGGAGGTGCAGGTGTCCACCGTGGAGAAACCTGACGAGCATGACCCGGCCAGCAAGGGTACCACGGCCAGGAAGGGCACCTGTAGAGCCAACTGAGGCTCTAGAAGTTTCCATGCTGTTCTGGAGGGAGGTCACTAAGGGAAGAGCAGTTATCTGATGCTCCATCAGCATTGACAGGCAAAATCAGCACCCATGCCCAGCATGAGAAAATGCTCAAAGTTAGAGTCTGCAGCCCCTTCTATGGCATCAGCCTAGCTGGGGCCACCCTGCTCCTAGGTGACCTCCCGCTGCACACAGCCCACCACCAGGCAAGAGCCCCCTCTGAGTCAGCGTCTGTCGAGCCCTCCTCATGAGTCCACCGCGGGGTTCCTGGCCAGTCCACCTCCAGGCCCAGTACACCACTCACCCACTGCAGAAGTTCCGTTTCTGTTTCATTTCTGTGTCACCGCAGGGTCCTGCTGCTCTGAAAGGCTGTGCAGCTTGAGGGAACGTTCTCAGGTCAAGAGCGCCTTTCCCCTTGCAGCCAGTTGCCTAGTGCTGAGGAAGTTTCCTGGGGCTGGTGGGTGGGAGGAACGGGGCCTTGGAGTGTCTTCTGCAGTGAGCGTACACCTTCTCATCACAAGCATTCAATACCCTGCATCTGTCTGTCAACTCATTCCCCAAACAGGTGTGGGGGGAGGGGCATCGCGCAGGTCACCTCAGCCCTCTGGATGCGTGGCTTGATAATCCAACCTTGTTCACAAAACAGAATTATAGTTCCAGGTGATCTCAGCAATTGAAGCAGGGTCAGAGGATGCTTTCCATTTAATCTGCCAAAAACGAGTTGTATTTAAGAATGTGGCCAGGGCACGGTGGCTCATGCTTGTAATCCCAGCACCTTGGGAGGTAGAGGTGGGCAGATTGCTTGAGCCCAGGAATTCAAGACCAGCCTGGGCAACATGGCAAAACCCCATCTTTACAAAATTAAAAAAATTAGCCAGGCGCGGTGGCGCACACCTGTGGTCCCAGTGACTTGGGAGGCCAAGGCGGGAGGACAGCTTGAGCCCAGGAGGTGGAACCTGCACCCTGCAGAGCCATGATCGTGCCACTGCACTCCAGCCTGGGTGACAGAGCGAGACCCTATCCCCCCCCCCCAAAAAAAAAAAAAAGAATGTGGTAATGGATGTATACTATTCTTTTCTTCTGCAGGTGGAAAAATTTTACTCAATGGCTTTTAAGGATAATTTTGATCATTTTAGTGCTTTAATCCTATTCTGAATGGCTAATTTGTAGATTCTCAAGGAAAACAGCATGCTTATATACAAGGATAATTAGGAAGAGGGGCCTTTGTTTTGGCGAATTTGCGGTTGGCTGGATTCAAACACCAGCCAGGACGCAGGGGTGCAGATGGAGTGAGCCCCCTAAGGTGTTCTGAGCTCACCACCCAGCCCTGTGCCCTCAGCAGTGTCGCTCCTCTGCCTTGGGACCCTGGACAGAGTTCAACTCAGGGTTGGATTAGCAAGTCCTTGGACACAGTCTGGGAATGTGGATGAGGCCCACACTCCCTCCCCTGGGCAGGGGGTCTGGGCTACTCCACCGGACAGGAGAGATGGGGCTCGCTGCGAATAAGCTTTTCATGCTTGAAATATTCTACTTTGCTTTCCCATTTCCCCTTCTATCTGCTGCCTTTGCCCTTCCGTCTGGAGGCAGTGAAAGTGGCCGGAGCACCCCCAGCCTCTCCGTGCTCTCTGACAGCAAGCCGCCCCCCTCCACCTACCAGCAGGCGCCTCGCCACTTCCACGTCCCAGGTAGGCTCTGGGACATACCGGCTGGGCTTCTCACACCCAGCGTCTGGCCACACCCAAACTGTCAGCTTGCCTTGACTCAGCAGGTGCCAGACAACACTCCAGGCTCCTCCACTGCTCCCCAGACGCTGAGATTCTTTAAAACCATCAGACGGGTTTTCACAACCCCAAACCGATGTGCGTTTGGGTTTCTTCCAAAGTCCCACCAACGACAGGGAGACACGCTTGTCCTCCTGGGAATGGGGTGAAGGAAAAGGGCTGTCTGAGCTGGCTGCACTTCCCGGGGGGCCACAAGCTTCCTGGCTGCTGCCCCATCCCCTGCAGATGGGGGTGGCATCTGGAATCAGGGAGGCTTGATCTGGGGCCTGGGTGTCTGTCGCTTGCTGGGTGCCAGTTCCTGCCTGGTGATTCTAAATCTGGGTGAGTGCTTGTTGCTTACAAAAAACTGTAGAACAGAAACCATCACAACTTGCTGCTTACCCTCCTGTTCTCTCCTTTTTTTTTTTTTTTCTTTCTTCTTCCTCAGACACTGGCGTAAAAGATAACATCTATAGGAAACCCCCTATCTACAGACAGCATGGTATGGTTGGATTCCTCCCGCTGCTGTGGTTTGCCCCGCATGCCTGTCAATACCCATCTGCTTCTGAATGCATCCTTTTGTTGTGTTCTGATAAATGCAGTGAAGGCACCACCAAGGCCCTTAGCAGTCTGACTATTAAATGCAAATTCACTAGCAGCCTCCTGAGAGTCCTCTTCATATAAATTGCAATGAAGGGTATGTCTGAGTAAGGACACTTCTGTGTGTTATGACGCCGAGGCTAATGCACATCAGCCGGGGCTTGGGATGGGGGTTTGTAGCCAAGAGCCTGGTGGTGGCGCCTTCAATTATGCAGCCAGAGTGACTTTAGCCAAGATGGTGAGAGACACAGGCTTCTCGAACCACAATCTGATCCAGGCCTGATCTTTGGAATACAGAACAAACGTGAATCACTCATTTATTCCTTAGGGAGACTTTAGTCTTGTGTTCTGAGAATTTCTGATGATGGGATGGGTGACCTTGCCTTCAGTTACAGAGATTTCTTGCATAAGCAAATAGGGGCTGATGCCCAGCTCTGTTCCACGTGAACCTGCCTGGGAGGTGTGCAGGGAGCAGTTTGCTTGGGCCATGGAGCAGGAATCAGGGCCACATGGTCTCCCCTCTTTCCTCCTGGAATTTCTCGGTCATTGACAGCAGGTTGCTTCACCATCCTGAGCCTCGGTTTACTCATCTGCAAAACAGGACCCATCCCCTTCACCCTGCCCTTTCCACAGGCTGACTGTGGGAACTTCATGGGATACTGAATGTGGAAGTGCACTCTAAACTGTAAAGTGCTGTGCACATGATGGGAATGGTTATCAGGTCACTGGCGATGGGAAAAGGCATTTCCATATTAAACGTTCTTGTCCAGATGTACCTAAAGCAAACAGCCACATCCCACATTGACAACTGGATGGACACTTTTAGATGGAATCTTATAGAAAGTGTGTTTCCTGTGACTTGCCGACAAATCAGTGATCAGGTTATACAAAGTTTTAAAATATTTTCTCCATCATGGCCATAGGTCCTGTACTTTGTGCATTTTTTCCTCTTCCCAAGAAGGAAAGAAGTAATGAAATCTCTTGAGTTTCCAGAAATGATGACTTCTACCATTGCCTTTCCACCAGAGAAGCGTAGAGCACAAACCTCCAAGAGGGATAGGAGCGGGATGGGCTGGATAGACTCTAGGGCCCATAGAAATTGTCCAGACCAGCTCCCTTGGGTTACAAGTGGGGAAACTAAGGCCTGGCCGAAAGAAGGAGCAGCCACAGTAAGTGACTGGCTTTCCATCATGGCACGTGGCCTGAACAGCCTGCCTGGAGGGCTGTGTGTTCTGTGCTGGTGGGGCCACAAGATTGGGATTGACTACCTTGACCTTTTATTAACCCTCCCCTTTGTCTCAGATTGGTGCCTTAAAATGTGTGATTAACACGGGCAGGACAGGAGGGGGTCTGCCCCTTAGAAAGGGGAAGAGAGCAAACCAGGTTATGAAATTGCTCATTGCCATCCAACAGACCCAGGTCTAAGACGAAGAGCTTCGACCTCAGTCCTTTAACTGAACCATCTAGTGGGAAGATTAGATTTTACTGTCTCCAGTGAACGTCTTTGTGTCTTTTTTTTTTTTTTTTTTTTTTTGAGATAGAGTCTTGCTTTGTCATCAGGCTGGAGTGCAGTGGCATGATCTTGGCTCACTGCAACCTCCGCCTCCTGGGTTCAAGTGATTCTCCTGCCTCGGCTTCCTGAGTACCTGGGACTACAGGCGCCTGCCACCATGCCCAGCAGCTATTTTTTTTTTTTTTTTTTTGTATTTTTAGTAGAGATGGGCTTCACCATATTGGCCAGGAAGGTCTCAATCTCTTGACCTCGTTATCCACCCGCCTCAGCCTCCCAAAGTGCTGGGATTACAGGGGTGAGCCACTGCACCTGGCCATCTTTGTGCATTTTTTAAAATCGGGCTATGCATGATTGTCCTATCCAAAGGCAAATTAATTCCTCTTTGTTTAAACCCTGAGCAATGACCAAAACTGTTTTATTCCAAAATTTTGTTATAAGTCGGGCGTGGTGGCTCACGCCTGTAATCCCAGCACTTTGTGAGGCAGAGGCAGGCGGATTGCCTGAGCTCAGGAGTTGGAGACCAGCCTGGGCAACATGGTAAAGCCCTATGTCTATTAAAATACAAAAAATAAATAAATAAAAAAAAGCCCGGTGTGACAGTGTGCGCCTGTAGTCCCGGTTACTTGGGAGACTAAGACAGGAGAATGGCTTGAACCCAGGAGGCAGAGGTTGCAGTGAGCAGAGATTGTGCCACTGCACTCCAGCCTGGGTAACAGAGCGAGACTCCTTCTGAAAAAAATTAATAAAAATTTTAAAAAAGGGAAGGAGGAACACAAGACAAGCAAGAATAGAGCACCTCCCTGGACAGTCAGGAATGGACATGAAGCAGGGCTAGTTGTGTGAGGGCCTGGGAGGAGGCGGCGCAGGGGGCCTCCCACCCACCAGTGTGTCATCTGCTCAAGGGCTGAACTTTCAGGAAGTTTAACAGGTCAGGTATAAGTGTGCACATTTTTGTGTTTCCACGCACCATCTAGGGTCACTCATGGTACTAAACCCAGTTACTTTTAGGAATGTCGACCTAAAAAACAAACCGGAGAAAAGTATCTCCAAATACGTTGAATGTACGGAAAAGAGGATTCTAATCTGAGATGCATGGCTGTGGCAAGCCATATGCGCACCCGAAGAGGAGCAGGTAAAGGGAAGCTCTTCTTAGCAAAAGCCTTTCAAATAAGCTGTCTAGAAACAGAGTTCATCGGCTGCAGAGGCTCGAGGCCGGAGCCGGGGTCCGTTCGTCAGTGGAGACCCCATCACTGGGCAGGTGTTCTTTGAGGAGCATCTTATCTCAGTTGCTGCAGTCCTTGAGAAGGGATTTCTGGTGAGGTTATTGTGGAAAGTCCTCGAGACAGTCTTTATCTCCAGCATGCAGGCAGGAGATGTCCTGCCTCATGACTTCCTGGCTCTAGCTTGTCTGGTCTGACAATAAGTGATTTCATCCTGGGACCTGCAACCCTCCCAGGAGGCAGACCCAGTGCAAACCACAGCCCCCGGCTTCCGGCTACATCGTGGGGACCTTCCTTTCTCAGAATCTGCCTCCCCCAGAAAATGGGACTCAAGGCCATATGGCCCGTGGGGCTTTGAGGAAGTTTCAGGGAGATGACACGCGACACTTGGCACCGGGCAGGGACCTTCTGTTGATCGATCCCCTCAGGGGAGGGAAGCTGTGTGCAGTTTAAAATGAATTCATGAGTGACCAGGTGCAGTGGCTCACGCCTGTAATCCCAGCACTTTGGGAGGCCAAGGCAGGTGGATCACCCGAGGTCAGGAGTTTGAGACCAGCCTGGCCAACATGGCAAAACCCCATCTCTACTAAAAATACAAAAATTAGCCTGGCATGGTGGTGCATGCCTGTAATCCCAGCTACTTGGGAGGCTGAGGCAGGAGAATTGCTTGAATCTGGGAGGTGAAGGTTGCAGTGAGCCAAGACAGCGCCACTGCACTGCAGCCTGGGTGACAGAGTGAGACTCCATCTCAAAAAAAAAAAAAAGAAAAGAAGAGAAATCACCTCTTATAACAGATAAGAATAGTAGCTTTACAGTAGTCTTGTATCTGATTTGAACTTATAAAATTGAGGAAGTATAGTGGTGGTTTTATCATCTTCTTGCTATATAAAATTTAGGAAAATATGCATAAAAGATGAACAATTCAAAAATAAAAATAAAAAATAAAATAAAATGAATTCATGAGGGAAAAATGATGGCTCCCCAACATTTCCCAGTAAGTTCGACTCTCCAGATGCAGGGACAGTCCTCATAGTTCACCAGATTTGCTGTTTCATTGCTAAGCAAACGTCAGCCACCAGATGGCAGTGCAGCTCTCTACTCATCCCTCAACACACACCTCCTGCCACTTGCCCGGCAAATGGGGGCTGTCGCTCCTGCCCACCCAAAGCCGACAGTGGAAGTGACCCCACGGGGCATGCGTTGTTCCACGTGT
The DNA here is from genome assembly GCF_007565055.1 of Rhinopithecus roxellana. Lineage (NCBI taxonomy): Eukaryota > Metazoa > Chordata > Mammalia > Primates > Cercopithecidae > Rhinopithecus > Rhinopithecus roxellana. Next base: position 180,705,280 of record NC_044550.1, on the reverse strand, counting down.
CTTTCTGCCCTGGTTTAAAGCAGGAATTAATCACTCCTTGTGGTGTCTGTCTGGGATTCCAAATTCTAGTGGGGTTGAGTTTCATTTTGGTTTTGGGTCCTTTTTGACCCAAAATGGTGGAGTCTCATTTTGGTTTGGGGACCGGCGGGATGGGAAGGAAAGGCAGGCTGTGTCCAGAGGGAGGATTGCACTGGGAAGCCCCTGCTGAGGCTCCCTAGGGGAACCAGGGAGTAGGAACTCAGCCTCTCCCTAGAGGTTTCCTCATGGCCAATGCATGCCAGGGCTCAGAAGGAACTGTCTGTGTAATACAAAAGACATGCTAACCTCTCCTTCTGCAGTGCAGAGAATGCAGAGAGGCCATCCTAGAAAGGTGGAAGACGGGCCGGGCACAGTGGCTCACGCCTGTCATCCCAGCACTTTGGGAGGCCGAGGTGAATGGATTACCTGAAGTCAGGCATTTGAGACCAGCCTGGTCAACATGGGGAAACCCCATCTCTACTAAAAATACCAAAATTAGCTGGGCTTGGTGGTGGGCACCTGTAATCCCAGCTACTTGGGAGTCTGAAGTTCAAGAATTGCTTGAACCTGGGAGGCGGAGGTTGCAGTGAGCTGAGATCGTGCCATTGCACTCTAGCCTGGGTGACAGAAGGAAACTCCATCTGAAAAAAAGAAAAGAAAGAAAGAAAAGTGGAAGAGAGGGAGGCCAGAAGGAGAGAGGGAGGGAGGCAAAGGCATTGGCTGGGGCCGAGACTCCAGGCCCACTTTCCTCATCCTCTGAGTCTTTTTCCATCCTGACATCAACCAGGGAGCAGAGGTTCTTATTCTGACTCAAGAGAGGAGAAACCCCAGCATGGAAAGATTTAAATGACTTTTTCATTAGTTTGTCCAAGGGATGTTTTTCAAGCATCCACCCCACTATGTGCTAGGCTGTGTCCCAGTGCTGGGGATACATGGGTGACCCTGCATTGCCCCTGATCATGTGGAGCTGAGATTCTAGTGTATTTGCGACAGCCAGACAGGTGAGAGGTTAAGCAAGGTTTCTAGTTTCCAGTGCCCATGCTCTGGGCCCCGCCCACACGCTCACTCACTCACATACACACACATTCTCTCCCTCCCTCTGCCTCTCTCTCTCCCTCTCAATGTCATTTTGATTCAAAGTGAATTGTAGAGGTAGAGATTATTCTGAGAAGAACAGAAAAAAATCCTGTTGATGCATCTACTCCTTGCAGGCTGAGTCTGGAAGACACAGGAGAGGACAAATCCTCAAAACCTCCTGCAGAGCTATTCAAAGTCCCAGGAGTGGAGAGGACATCTCTCTGGAGAGGACATCTCTCTCTGGCCTAAGGGGTGAAGCCCCAAACACCTTCCCCAGTTGCTATCAGCTCCTTCCCTTGCCAGAGAGAGCACCTGCTGGGGTGCCCCCTGGTCCTGGCTCCTGACCGCCAGAGTCCCAGACTTGCCTCAGGCTCTTGCAATCTCAGGAATGATTCTGCACTGGAGGCAGAGAAAACTGGTGAGGAGCATGGCAGAGACCGCTTGCTGGCTGCAGAGCCTTGACTGGCACCCCGGCACGGTGGTGGAACAGCCTCCACACCTCTGCTGGCCCCCTGGACATGGACAAGAGATCGTTGGAAGTTAGAGCTGTCTGTGTGTTGATACCAGCAAAGAGGGAGTTGGTAGGGCCCTCCCTTGGAAATACAAGGCCCCTGTGCCATGTCCATCTCACTCACTTCCTCCGTGCACCTGAGGCTGCAGGTTGGCACGTTGGTCACCAAAGGGAGTGCAGAGACTTATCAGATGCAGCCCCTTCCCTGGAAGCATCTCTCTTCAGCTGCTCCGTGGGGAAGTGGATTTGTACAAGACACAGGAAGCAAAGTTGGTGGCGATGCAGCCCTGAGTCTGAAAATTTACACATCTGACATGGAGGACAAAGTGGCTCCAGCTCTGGCTTCAGGGTCAGACAGACAAGGTTCCAATTACCAGCTATGTGGCCTTAGACTCCAGCCCTCAGTCTCCTCATCTGTAAATGAGGTTCATAGCATCTATTATTATCTGTTGACATTCTTTTTTTTTTTTTTTTTTTGAGACGGAATCTCGCTCTGTCACCCAGGCTGGAGTGCAGTGGCCGGATCTCAGCTCACTGCAAGCTCCGCCTCCTGGGTTTATGCCATTCTCCTGCCTCAGCCTCTCGAGTAGCTGGGACTACAGGCGCCAGCCACCTCGCCTGGCTAGCTTTTTGTATTTTTTAGTAGAGACGGGGTTTCACCGTGTTAGCCAGGATGGTCTCGAACTCCTGACCTCGTGATCTGCCCGTCTCGGCCTCCCAAAGTGCTGGGATTACAGGCTTGAGCCACCGCGCCCGGCTTATCTGTTGACATTCTTTACAAATGTTTACCCAAGGGCCGGGCACAGTGACTCACACCTGTAATCCCAGCACTTTGCGAGGCTGAGGCGGGTGGATCGTCTGAGGTCAGGAGTTCAAGACCAGCCTGACCAACATGGCGAAACCCTGTCTCAACTGAAAATACAAAAAGCCGGGCATGGTGGTGGGCATCTGTAATCCCAGCTACTCGGGAGGCTGAGGTAGGAGAATCGCTTGAACCCTGGAGACGGAGGCTGCAGTGAGCCAAGATTGTGCCATTGCACTTCAGCCTGGGTGACAGAGTGAGAATCTGTCCCAAAAATCAAAGGAAAAATGTTTATCCAGACCACAGTACAGTGCTTATCTGATGAGCAGGTATTCAGTAAGTGCTTATCACATGCATGTTCTCAGGGAAGTGCCTCTGTATTGACTTTGCTCCTCCCATCAAAGCTCTTGTTATGTATAGAAACCTTCTCATCCACCTCTGCCTCGACTTCACTGGCCTGTGAGCTTCTGAAAGACAAGGGTCATGTCTGAGTTTTTTTTTTCTTGCATCCCGCATTCTTAAGACAGGACAGTACACAGTTGGTACTCAGCACAGGGAGATGGGGATAAAGGTTGAGGGGCTAAGGGTGAACAGAGGGTAGATGGACTGATCAATGAATTATGGGCTACATGGATGAATGGATGCATCAGTGGGCAAAGAAATGAAGTGGACAAAGAGAGGAATGGATGAATGGGTGGGTGTGGGTGCGCGGATGGATGGATGGATGGACGGATGAATGGATGTGTAGGTGAGTGAGTAGATAAGCAGAAGCTGGATGAATAAATATCAAAATGCACAAGTGGATGGATGGATGCACAAGTGGATGGATGGATGGATGGATGGATGGATGGATGGATGGATGGGTGGTGGGTGGATGGATGGGTAGATGGATGGTTGGGTGGCTGGAATGGATGGATAGGTGGAAGGATGGGTGGGTGGATGGATTAATAGATGGGTGAATGGGTGGGTGGGTGGATGGATGAATGGATGGATGAGTGAAGGATGGATGGATCAATGGTAAATGAATGAATGGATGGGTTGATAGGTGGGCAGGTGGGTGAATAGATGAATGGACAGATGGATGTATAGATGGATCTATAGGTGGGTGGATGGGTAGATGGATGGATGGGTAGATAGATGAATAGATGGGTGGATGGATAGATGGATGGATGGATGGATGGGTGAAGGATGGGTGGATGGATGGGTAGATGGATGGGTGGTGGGTGGCTGGCTGGCTGGCTGGATGAATGGACAGGTGGATGTATAGGTAGGTGGATGGGTAGATGGATGAATGAGTAGTTAGATGAATAAATGGGTGGATGGGTGGGTGGGTGGATGGATGAATGGATTGATGGATGGATGGCTGGATGAATGGACAGATAGTGAAAGGAGTGAGTGGGTGCATGGATAAGTAGGTAAAAGGGTGCATGAATAAGTGTATGGAAAGGAATAAAGGAGTAAGGGATGCACACAGGCTAGCATGGATATTCAGCTATGAATGAGTGATAAGATGGGGTTTGGGAAGGAGGAAAGGCAGAGGCCAGTTCTGTATCTGGAAAAAAATTTGAGGCCTCTTACTTTCATTCAGATGCCTCCAACTGAAGATTCCCCAAGGAACACAGGGAGTAGAAAGTCAGCCTTTCCCAAGAGGGCTCCTCATTGGCAAATGCATTCCAGAACTCAGAAGGAGCTGCCTGTGTGATACAAAAGACATATTAAACTCTCTTTTATTGTCCTGAGTTGATCTTTTTCTGACATCCCAAAGCAGCATGCTGCAAATTAGCCTCAAAGTTTAGCCTCTTGTTTATTCCTAATTTTTAAAACCTGTAAGCTTAGTTTTCTATTATGTTCCAGCATCCATGCAGGTTATCTCATGTGATCCTCACAACGTGGAGGGGTGGGCATCCTTCGCCCATTTTACAGATGAGGAAACTGAGGCTCAGAGCTGTTACGGAAGCAAGCCAATAATCCGAAGTGCCAGTTTCCTGTCTTTTCCTACCCAAGCTCCTAGTTCTCAAGAGGTCACTGTTCTGTGGGTTAGCAAACTGGTTTTTAAAAAGCCCTTGGTACAAGTCTGGTTAAACTGTGCACATCTGGAGGAGCTGGCAGTGTTTGCAGAGGAAACTTGCTAAATCCTGGCAGAGCATCCCTCTCTCAGATGTCAGGGGCTGTTTTTGAGACCTGAGATGGCTTTTCAGCCAGAATGTGTCTGCTCAACCCATCTTCCATGGCCGAGGAAAGTCCCGGAAGCCAGGCTAGCCTCTGGGGACCCAGGCCTGAATTCCAAGGGCTGGGATTTCAGGTCCCCAAGGGCCCTTCAGCTGGAGCGACTTAATTGTCCATGCATGTGCAGATTATTCCAAGAGTGGTGATCCACTTTCCAGCCTCCTGGCTTTTCAGGAAACGGTGCATTTATTTTTGCCAGCCAACTCAGCCCCAGGGCCCTTCTCTGGCTTGGACAATGGCTGTGCTCTTAGAACTCCAGGTAGCCCCTGGCCTGCCTTCTCCCTGGGACTTGCTGGGCAGCTGCCAAGAGTCATGGCTGACGTATGGCCGCACACTCAAGGGCTCCGCTGCCGGGCGACGGCTGTTGTCTGGGCAACAGGAGAGTCCAGCTGCGGGCATGCGTCCCCCAGAGCTCCCTGCCCCCTCTGCCTCTCCATTAAGTGCTTCTTGAGCAGGCTTGGCGTTGATTTGCCTCTGAGTGGGGAGAGCAGGGCTTTGTATTTTCATGCTGAAAATCACTGTCTCTCCTGGAAGAAGGAGAAACAGGTAGCCATTGAGAGTTACGAGATGTCAGTGTATTCGGAACGGAACTGCTTAGTCTTCAATTTTGGCCTTATCTTGTCAAGGTCCTGTAGCCCAATCCCAAATTTCCAAGCTCTCTGGCCTGGTATCAGTCTTGTCCTTGGTGGTGCAGGAGGCAGGGTACGCCAACAGACAGACGGGCCCGAGCCTGCCGCCCGCTGCAGGTAAGAAGCCCACCTCGGCGTGTCCTTCCTGAAGCCTGGGTCTTCGTGGCAGGCTGGGGACGGAGACGGGTTTTTGTGTAATGGTTCAGTGCATGGGGTCAGTGTTTCTGTAAGGGAGACACACAAGGTGTGGGTCTTTACGTACTAAACTGGATGCCGAGAAATGTCAGCATGGCCTTGTGTGATGTATTTGCTCATTCTTGGCTGGAGATGTCAGCCCAGCTAGGTGACAACCCCCCAACAAAAGGCGAATGGAAAATCCAGATGCCTCGTTGCCCAGCTCCAGATGGTATTCTTGGTAAAGGAACTGTTTCAAAATGGACTTTTGCTTATTCTATTTCATTGAGTCCATTTCTGGTTGCATTTTGTAATTTTGTCATTTCCTGACTGCTCTTCGTGGACGTCTTCCAGTAGCAGAACTCGTCACCGTTTTGCAGTTTGCCAGCAGCAGTTAGCCAGGTGGGGCAGACAGGGAAGGACTTTGGACTCAGAAGGACTGGGCTCATGTCAGCCTCTACCGCCCACTCACCAGTGACCTGGGGCGAGGTATACCATGTCCCTGAGCCGCAGTCTCCCGATCTGTGAAATGGCGCGAAGCCCCTTCCTGCGGGGGTGGGTGGGATAGTCAGTGGCGTATCCAGAGCCCCTCGCCCAGGTCAGACACGTAGGCCTCCCCAACTGAGACCTTGTGTCACATGGGAGGTTTTTAAAATGTGTATTCTCAAAAGGCCAAGTGGGCCAGGTGTGGTGGCTCATGCCTGTAATCCCAGCAGTTTGGTAGGCTGAGGCATGTGGATTACTTGAGGTCAAGAGCTCAGGACCAGCCTGGCCAACATGGCAAAACCCCATCTCTTCCAAAAATATAAAACTTAGCCAGGCGTGGTGGTACACACCTGTAATCCCAGCTACCGGCTCGCCGAGGTGAGAAAATCACTTGAACCCGGGAGGCGGAGCTTGCAGTGAGCCAAGCTCACACCACTGCACTCCAGCCTGGGTGACAGAGCGAGACTCCATCTCAAAAAAACAAAACAAAACAAAACAAAATCAAAAGACCAAGTGACTACATCTGAAAACGTGACTCTACTCTGTGTGGGTGTTTGGCTAGAACTGAAATCGGGCCTCACTTCACACCCCTGCCGCTGAAATCGGGCCTCACTTCACACCCCTGCCGCTGATGCTCTCCGGAACATGATCCCTGGGGGCTTCCTCCAGCTCACCTTGTTCCTTGCCCCTTGAAAGGCACTCGGACTACTGACCTTCTCTTTGATTTTTCATCTTTGAGCGTAACTGTAACATGGGAAACAGTGAGGCAGAAACCCGCAATCAATGGTGTGTTGCCTTTACAAGTGGATTTTTCCCTTCCAGCTGCCAGGCGATCGGATGGGGAGGATGGAAGCTTCGACCAGGATAACAGGAAGGTAATGCCAGGGAGCAGATCTGGCTTAGAAGGCTTAGAACAGCCTTGCTCAGAAAGAAATCGGTTTTGTGAGGGCTTCTCCAACAGAGACTTCGAATCTTTCTGTTACATTCTTTTCCTTAGGGGCCCTGTGAGGCCAAAGGTAGGAGGCCTTCCATCAGTTTCCTTCCTACATTTAGGATGCACATGTCTCCTACCAATGTCCTGGGTATGTGCCCATGTGACTTGGTTATGGTTCTGTGACTGAAGAGATGTGTGCTGTGAAAGAGAAATAAATCCAAGTGCATCCTTGGGGCATCCATTATTCTAGGATAGGTTCAGCAGACGTTTTTCATAAAGGGCCAGAGAGTAAGTACTTTAGGCTTTGCGGGCTGCACCATGTCTGATGCAGCTACCGAACTCTGTGAACGCAGCTGGAGCCGAGGCACGAACAGGCATCTCTGTGTTCCAACAGCACGCTCGTGACAAAAGCAGGCTGCAGGCTGGGCTTGGTGCTTGGGCTGAGTTCAGCCTCCCTGGCTCCCTTCACCTGTGCTAGGGCTGGAAAGCAGGGCTGTCTGTGGGGAGAGCCCGAGGCTGGACTTGGGCAGCATCCCTCATTCTCCCCGTGCGGAGCCCGGTGGGCTCCTGGCCTCCCAGAGCCTCAATGTCTGTGTCTGTAAGAGGGGGCAGCTCCATTTCCCCCAGATGCTCCGTGTACCTGGATAGCGTCTGGATAGGTCTCACTAAATGGTGAGATTTTTATTGGAAGCTGTGTTTCTCACATAATGAGTTTTCTCACAGCGGGGTCAGCTCGGATGTTAGAAGTAAGGAAGCGACAAGAACGGTCCAGTGAGATGGGCCCCCTGTTGCAGATGACCTTGAAATTCGCATGACTTTGTTTTTTACCTTCAGCAGAAGAGCAGCTGGCTGATGTTCAAGGGAGACGCAGACACGAGGACCAACTCTCCAGACCTGGACACCCAGTCCTTGTCCCACAGCAGCGGGACCGACAGAGACCTTCTCCAAAGGATGCCAGGGGACAGCTTTCACTCACGTGAGTGGTTCTTTTGAAGAAGGAGTTGTGATGTGCACAAAAGGCCTCGCAGCACATGGGGTCCCATAACTCAGAGCAATCCCCCCAAACCTAAGCCTTGCCTGTTAAAAAGCGGAATAGCAAGCCCACAAATCTAAGGGCCGACCGGATGGGAAAGTGGGGCTTTTGCAGTTTGCCGGCTTCCCAAGAACTGTCCCCGAGCCCGTGTGCTAACGAGGGCCATGCCTGCATGTCCCCTCACAGATCTCCAGGGCCTGCAAGAATGCTGAAACCCAGATCTGCTCCTGGGCTGTTCGGTAGAAAGGTGTCTGGGCTCCTGGGTGGAAGTCAGGGCCTGTTCCCCTCAGAGCAGCCATGGGCATGGTCCGGCTGATGAGTGCAGACTTGGAGTTGGTGGCGGCACCATCCCTGTCCCCTGTGACTCATCCTGAACAAGGCACGGCCTCAGGCTTCATAGAGACAGTGATGGCGTCTGCCTGACCCTAGGGGTGTTATGAAGACTGAATCAGGAGTGATTTTCAAATGTAGAGAAAACTCCAGATAATGCTGTTTGCTTCCAGCCACTGTAAATCATAGGTGAAAACCAGCAGCAAGCATGGCCAGACTCACTCAGCACCTCCCAGAAGTGGCCTGCGGGTCTCAGCTGGGCTGGGGGCAGTTTTTATGGGCAAGGCATGGGTTTAGCTCGGAAGCAGGGGCTGGAAGAGGATGGATGGGGGTGTGAGAGCAGAAGAAAGACCTGACTTTGCAGTGAGGCAGTCCCAAGTTCAAATCTGAGCTCACCACTGACCGGTCGTGTGACAGGGGCCAGGTGTTAGGAGACTAGAACTGGGTATGTGTGTGGCGTTCGGCCGGCCATAGTAGCTGCTCAGTAAACGGAAACTGTGTCTCATCCTCATCCTCATCCTCATGCCTGCAAACTGTAAACCGTCTTACTTAACAACAAAAGTAGAAAAGTGTTTCAATGTGACAGGAAAGAGTGAAGACACAGAAGCTTGGAAACGATCATGTGTTAAAGAATCGCTTTAAACAAAGGAAGGTGTGTTGCTTGTGTATGATCTCTGTAAGCAGATGTCCGTGCACCCCTCGGGCCTCTGCCCCCGGGTGCAGCTTTGTAAACACCAGGATCCCAGAGGTCAGGCACAAGGTTGACGTTGCCATGGGAAAACCACCCCACAAAAAACTCCCCCAGAGGGAGAGGGGTTCACCCCAGATAGCAGTGTGCTCCTTCCGGAGGAACTGCCTGTCTCATATGCAGGCAGGGCAAGGGGGCTGTGGGGCTGGTCCACGTGTGCCTGCCTGTGCCCCCGTGGGCAGCTGCATGCCAGTCCTCCGGTCCCTCTCTCTCGGATCCCAGGAATCCCTGCCGCCAGCTGGTGCAGCACCTGCCTGCAGGCCAGGGAACATTGGCCTGGCTCGTGGCCCCTCTGCCCTCTGCACTCACGTGTCAGATGCCGTTGTGTTTGGAGGAGGAGGACTCCTCTTGCACCCCAGCACGCTCCCCACCAGCTTCCCCAGCACCCTCCCCACCTTGCTCAGTGTCCCAGCATCAGGGCATTTGCCCTGCGAACCAGGAAATCAGTGTTTGGGGATCTCAAGGTGGCATCGTTCAGCTGAGTTCAGTCCTTCCCTCGCCAAGTGGCCGGCAGAACTCTGCAAGGCTGGGGCCATACTAATGGCCTCCCCGACTGGATGAGCTCCCTACAGACTCTTCGGGGAGGCCAACTACTGTCCCCAGAATTCCCACTGACATTTGTGGCCTGCCTGGGACTCAGGACTAAGAGAGGAGCGGGGGTGCTGTGTGGGAGAAGCCGGACTAGAGACAGGCTGCCCGCTGTGACCCCCATACACCTGATACACTGTGTGACCTGCACAGGTGGCCTTCACCTCATGCACTGCTTCCTCGTTTGAAAATGCCAGAACGTAGGTGCCCTGGAGTTGCCCCAGGAGCACACAAGCCTGGTGGGTGGCCGGCCCTGCGAGGCCCGGAGGCCATGTCAGGTGTGTGGATGGGCTGGTCACTCAGTGGCAGGGGCCTGTGTGTCAGCCCCGCCTCTTGCCGTCACATTCTTCTCCCAGGTTGCCTGTGCAGGCGCATGCAGGCTGCAGCTGCCTCCATCCTGGCGTACTGGGTCTGCAGGACTCCAGTGGCCCGCGCTGCACTCATGAATTCCCCGGGGAGATTCTGCTGCAGCACAGACATGCTTGTCCTTCCTCTGGCCGTGCCTGCTTGTGAGGATGTGGCTATGATGCTGTCCTTCCTTCGCTTTCTCCTGGTGTTCTAATGTCACTTCCTCTGAGCAGGAAACCCGCTGTGTCTAACCATTCTGATTGTGCCTTTATTTCTGTCCCGATGGCATTGCCTTGTTTCCCGATTTGCATGGAAATGGCAGCGAGGACCCAGGCTGCCGGCTGTGCCTGGATCAGGTGAGCCTTGCCGTCTGTGGCCTCCTGAGGAATCCAGGCGGGAAGGGGAGCACACGGAGACTGAGAGCCAGCCACCCTTTTCTCTCGGGGTTCTTTTGATTATCACCAAGTAGCCCCCAGACCTGAGTCCATGAGCACCAGTTCCATTTGCACACAACTTTTACTGGACAAAGCGTTTGCACACAGCAAGGCACGCCACCTGCACCCCGGGACGTCCATCTGTAGCGCGCCCAAGGAAGGTAGGATTGTGACACCCAACACAGTGGGCACTCAATAAATGTCTGTTGAATTGAAATGCGTTACATTCAACGGGTATTTATTGAGCACCCACTCTGTGCCAGACGCTGAGCAGGGCGCCGAGGGGGACAGAGAAGACGAGAGCAGCCCCTGACCTGGAGAAGCGTGCAGGGAGCTGGGAGAGGCAGAGACGCCGACAGAGCGAGCGCACGCGCATCCCGCCGCCGCCTGCCCGCTGGGCACCTCTGTGGCCTCGCAAGGGCCCAGTCACAAACTCATCTCACCCACAACACCATCTGCACATCTCACCCAAGACTGAATTCATCATTCAGACCTTCATCCATCCCTCCACCAGATACTTACTGAGCACCTACTATGTGCTGGTCATGGTGCTAGGCAGTGGAGAGGCAGTGGTGAGCATGGCCCAGTCCCCGTTCCCCAGCAGGGAAGCCAGAGGACTCTATGACGGTGACAAACCAGGGAGCCATCCCCATCCCATTAGTTCCCAGCAGGCACTGCCACCCCTCCAAAGAGGGCATCATATTGAAATCTACATTTTACTATCAACTACTTTTCTGTTCTGTTTATATTACACATAGTGCATTATCTGGACTATGTGCAGAGTAGTTTATATTATGAGTGCACCTGGTTTCTGCACAGGAAGGGAGGCTATTGAATTTCTGTTGTAACACGTTTTCTAGGACAAGGCTCGCTGCCCTGGGGGAGAAACACAAGGTGGTGTGGACTCTGCGTCCCCAGCAGTCAGGCCTGCTACTGCTTGGGGTCCCACATTCCTAGCTCCTTGAGACCCCATCCTCTCTTTTGAGGTCTCCCACATCCCACCCTCGAAGGTCAGAGGCATATCAGCATAAAACAAACCCCCTGGGCAGCTCGAGGCACTGCCCAGAGGACTCAGTGGCCCCTAGAAAGGACCCAGCACTTCCAAAGGGAATAAGACCCTTTCCTCAAATCCCAGCACATAAGGCACATATGAGAGGTGGGAGGATGGGAGCCAAGGGTGGTCTGGCCAGGTTGGAGAGGGGGTGAGGAAAGCTCTGAGTTAACCTCCACGGCAGCACAGGGAAGGCCCCAGTTGGGGGCACTTTACCCCCAACCTACCTGTGGCTTGGCATTTTTCTGTCACCTTCTGTGTGTCCTCTCGCTGTGGGACCGGGCAGAGTCCCGTGTCTGGTGGGATGTGCTTGTCTCTGCTTGTCTCCCCACTGCCAGGTCTCTGAGCCTGTTGGGAGGGAGGGTTAGGAGACAGCGCCCCTGCTGCAGCTTTTCTGTTCCTGGGAGCAGAAGGGAAGGCGGTGGGTGGGGGCCGGGGCAGCGGTGGCCTTCCTCCTTTCCCCTTTTACTCCTCTGGAGCTACAAGGTGGGGCAGAAGAGTTCTTCTCACGTCCCTTAGTCCGTGGTCGAAGGAAGAGGCTCCCTGACGTGCAACTGTCAATCTCGCGAGGGTATCTGGTGGGAAGGGCAGGGCACCTGGCTCAGGCTTAGAGACGTGAGACCCCCTAGGGGTGGAATTCACAGACATCAGAACTGGAACAAGAGGGTCAGGCACGGTGGCTCAAGCCTGTAATCCCAGCACTTTGGGAGGCCAAGGCGGGCGGGTCACGAGGTCAGGAGATCGAGACCATCCTGGCTAACATGGTGAAACCCCGTCTCTACTAAAAAATACAAAAAAATAGCCAGGCGAGGTGGCGGGCACCTGTAGTCCCAGCTACTCGGGAGGCTGAGGCAGGAGAATGGCGTAAACCCTGGAGGCAGAGCTTGCAGTGAGCTGAGATCTGGCCACTGCACTCCAGCCTGGGCGACAGAGCAAGACTCCGTCTCAATGATATAAATGATGAACTGATGGGTTCTGACGAGTTGATGGGTGCAGCACACCAACATGGCATAAGTTTACATATGTAACAAACCTGCACGTTATGCACATGTACCCTAGAACTTAAAATATAATAAAAAAAAAAAATAAAAATAAAAAAAAATAAAAAATAAAAAATAAAAATAAAAATTAAAAAAAAAAAAAAAAAACTGGAGGAAGACCATAGTGGCCCATAGACAGTGGGTGGGAGCTGCCAGTGAACAGATGCAGGCAGTCCCCAACTTCTGACGTGGGACTGTGTGACTTTCAGCTGGCATGAAAGCAATGTACATTGGGTGGAAAACGTACCTCCAGTACCCACACATCCTCCAGTGCCCACACACCCTCCAGTACCCACACACCCTCCAGTGCCCACACACCCACTCTGTTTCTCACTCTCAGTGCAGCATTAAGCGATGACACGAGACTGCCAGCCCTCTATGATGCGCCAGGCTGTGTGTGCACTAGATGACTTGGCTGAAGGCTAATGCAGGTTTCTCAGCATGTTTAAGGCTGGCTGGGCTAAGCCATGATGCTCGCTAGGCTAGGTGCATTCAATGCGTTTTCGACTTATGGTCTTTTCATCTTACTGGGTTTATGGGATGTGATGAGCCCGTGGTGAGCCAGGGGGCATCTCTCTGTATTTCATGAGTGCTTGGTGTGTTCCGGTGCTATCCTGGGTGCTGGGGACAGAGCAGAGGCCAAAACAGACAAAGTTCCCTGTCTGTGGAGCTGACATTCTACTGGGGGCTGGGAGACAGACAGAAACAAGCTGAAAGTGAGTTAATCAGTGCCCTGTTCTAAGAGGGCTAGAGAGGGCTGGGGGAAGGGTGCGCTTTCAAATACAATAAGTAGTCAGGGCAGAGAGACGGTGCCTGGCACGGCTTGAAGCGGGTGTAGCCTTGAATAGGGCCGGTATATGGGGGAGGGCATTCCAACTCCCCCAGGATGGAGGCCGGGCCGTGGGTTAAACGAACAGTGAGGGCCATGCATCCGGTCACACAGCAATTTGCGTGCCCTTGAGAGGACCCAGGCCTGGCCTGACTCAGGGTTTAAGCAGCACAGACAGCCTACAGGCAGGTCTGGAAGCAGGAGCAGGGCGGCCTTGGGAAACCGAGACAGTAAGGGTGGCAGGGGTGGGACTTGCCAGAAGCTGGTGGAAGCAGGCCAAGGTCCAGTCAGGAAAAGTCTGGAGTGCAGTGCCAGGGAGGGAGACGTTGGCACGACACGAGTGTGAGAGGAGATGTTGCATTTTCTGTGTTTAAAACATCAGAAGGCAGCTGCACACACAGTGGACTGGAGGCTGCTCAGCCAGGGCAAGAGGAATTGTGGTACCCACAAAAGCATCTGGGGCCCTGAAAGGATCTCACTGGCAGGGCCCGCATGGGGGCAGCTCAGGGACCACTGGGTGTGGGAGTGATAGAATCAAAGAAGACACTGGGTTGGCTCTGGCGCAGGCCGGCAGAGGCCACCTTTACTCAGAGATGGGATGGGAAGCAGGTGTGTGTCTTCACGTTGGCTGGGAGAACCTGAGACATCCAGGGGGGTTGCCAGGGGGCAGATGGAGCTCAGAGGAGAGGTCCAGGCTGGAGGCAGAGACTGAGGGTCCCTGCCTCCCAGATAGGACTGGAACCATGGGAGCTGGTAGCCCCAGCCACTCTGACTGTGAGCACGTGGCTGTGTCCTGAATGTGTGTTCCTTTCTAAAGAGGGTCTGAGACCCAAATAAGGTGTGATCTCCTGCCTGGCCCCCGGCCTACTCCTTGTCAGCGTCCTCCCATCTTCCCATCTCAGCGAAGCTGGGAGGAGACAGAGAAGGAGAGAAAGAGAGAGAGAGAGCACACACATGTGTGTGCTGACAAGCAGGCAGGTGGGAAGGTGCCATCGCGGGGCAGGAGACTCCACGGAGGAAGTGGGGAGGAGCACCCAGGAGGGAGAAAGCCAGGAGAGGGAGTGGGCCAGGGAAGCAGGGAAGGGGATGGCCAGCAGGGCCAATCCTGGGGAAAGGGCGTGGAGGGACAGCCCAGGGAGAGCTAGGGGCTCAGGCGTGGCCACACTGGCATCCAGCTGGTGGCCGGAGGGCCCCTCAGTACAGAGGCTATTAGGGAGGAGTGGCCAGCTGGGGCCACAGTGATGGCCTTTCTGGAAGGCCTGGCCTCCTGCTGGGTGGGCAGAGTGCTCTCTGAGACCCCAGAGAGAGCAGAGGGAGGTCCAGAGGTCAGGGAGAGGACTCCAGCCCAGGAAAAGATGCTGTGGCTGGAGGTATACACCACCCTGGGGTCAGTGGCCCCAGGCAGAGCATGCTGGGTTCTGGAGCCCCAGGAAGCAGCCACTACCATTGGGTTGGCTGGAGACTAGCTTTCAGCTGGAATCCCCATGCCTCCCCGTGCCCAGCAGGCTTACCCATGCCTAGGGACTGGACAGGTGTGGCCTCCCAGTTCTGCGGGTAGCAGCACAGGCCTGGGTGGCACCCTGTGTCCCTTTGGGAGCTCACGTTATCTCACAGCCACAGCCCCAGGGCCTCCTCTGTCCTCCTCCAACGGTGCCTGGGCTCTGGAGAGCCCCACCCCACACCAGAAGCTCTGCCTCCCTCACCAGTCCAGCTGGACGGGCCTCTCCTTCACCACCACTCAGGGATGAGGGGTGTCTGCCTTCCTCAGATGGAGACACCAAGGCTCAGAGAGGGGACCCGAACTTGTGCAGCACCACAGCCTCCAAACCTCCTGTCCAGGCACCTGGGAGCAGATGGGAGCTGCCCAAGCGAGGGGCTCACCGGTCAGGTGTCCACAAAGCAGACCCAGATGCTGTGTAAGTCACAGTCCTCTGCCCACAAGATGCCCAGCCTTGAATGTCCAGCAATGACTTTGACCTCTGATGAGCCAGCCTGGAAGAGGACAGACCCGCAGAGAACAGGCTCAGGGCCCTGGAGCATGGATCTGTCACCTGTGTCCTTTTCTCCCCATGGACTCTTAGTGCCTGGGAGCAGTGTGAGAGTCCCGTGCCTCCCGTTCCCAGGCAGCGGCCTCGCCATCCGTGCCTGTGATTGGCCGCGTCTTCCCAAAGGCTCCGGGGACAGCTCCCTGAGCAGCAGCCTTCCTTCCTGGGAGCCAGCATTCGTTCTGTGGGGTGGGGGACATGAAGGTGGCCACCCTGAATACCAAGCCGCAGAACTGTCCAGAAGAGCACATGAGGGGGCCTCAGAGAGTGCTGCCTGAGGGCGCTGGTCCACCCACGATTCAATCCCAGCCTGTCCATTGCTGTGTGACCTTGGGCACTGCATGCGGGCGCTGGTCCACCCATGATTCAATCCCAGCCCGTCCCTTGCTGTGTGACCTTGGGCACTGCATGTGGGCGCTGGTCCACCCATGATTCAATCCCAGCCCGTCCCTTGCTGTGTGATCCTGGGCACAAGAGAAACTTCTCTGAGTTTGAAGTTCCCTCATCTGTAAGAACAGGGATGATCCAGTCCTGCCAGGGAGCATGTGGCGGTTGAGGAGCTTGCACGTGAGCACACGGGGATCCTGTGGGCTGACCCCGAGGGATGTTGAGGCTCAGCACCTCCAGTCCACAAGCCAGGCCATGGCAAGCCCTCTGTGGTCATCTTGGGCCCGTCTCACTTGCTTCTGAAGTCCACAGCTCAGACCAGCCAAGGGGCCTCTTGTTCACCACTGCTCAGGGATGAAGGGTGCCCGCCTTCCTCAGATGGAGACACCAAGACTCAGAGAGGGGACCTGAACCCGTGCAGTGCCACAGCCTCCAAGCCTCCTGCCCGTGCACCCGGGAGTGGGTGGGAGCTGCCCAAGCGAGTGGCTCACAGGTCAGGTGTCTGCAAAGCAGACCCAGACACCATGTGAGCCACAGTCCTCTGCCCACAAGATGCCTGGCCTTGAATGTCCAGCGGTGACTTTGACTTCTGATGAGCCAGCCTGGAAGAGGACAGACCTGTGGAGAAGAGGCTCAGGGCCCTAGGAGCAGGCCTGGTGGGATGCTGAGGGCAAGGTGGCCATAGCAGGCTTCACAGAGGGGAGGCGGCGGGCAGCCTGGTTAGGCTGAGCTTGGGCATGGAGCGGGTAGATATCCAGTGCCTGCAGGGCCACATGTAACTGGCATCAGGACTACCCAGTTGCCCCCATGTGCCTGGCCCCCTACCTGCCTTCTCCCTGTGGGTCTCTCTCTGTAATACACACACCCCGCCTCTTGAAGGCTGTCTGCTTCCATCTGACACGCATTAGACCCACATGCCTGCAAACCCACACCAGGGCACACTGGCTTGGGAGTAGATGGGGTTACTGGTTCCTGAAGCCAGGAGCCCTCCTCATCTCAGCCTCTCTAGTCAGTAACTGACCTTGAACAGATCACTTGGTATCATTAGGTGTCAACTTTCTCATCTGTAAAATGGGATCATGTTTAGTGTGTAGGTTGGTGAGAGTCAAGTGAAATCTCTGAATACGTAAAGGGACTTTTTAAACCAGTGATTCTTGGCTGGGTGCAGTGGCTCACGCCTGTAATCCCAGCATTTTGGGAGGCTAAGGCAGGCAGATCACCTGAGGTCAGGAGTTCGAGATCAGCCTGACCGACATGGAGAAACCTTGTCTGTACTAAAAATAGAAAATTAGCTGGGCCTGATGGCACATGCCTCTAATCCCAGCTACTCAGGAGGCTGAGGCAGGAGAATTGCTTGAACCCAGGAGGTTGCAGTGAGCCAAGACCATGCCATTGCACTCCAGCCTGGGGAACAAGAACAAAACTCCATCTCAAAATATTAAATAAATAAACCAGTGATTCTCAGCGCTGGCTGTGCACAGGATCACTGGACCTTTAAAATGTGCGGATTGCTCGTCCTCCCCAAGAGAGGCCAACTTTAGGAGCCCAGACAGCAGCCCAGGGGCTGAAATCGTGTCATCTCGTCTCTCCCTGTTCTTCTCTGCTACCTACAACTAAACAGACCTGGAAATGATACAGCAGACGGTTGGTCACAGGAGAACTCTAAAGGTGGGAACAGCAAAGTGGCCTGGTGAGGCAGCCTCAGGACCTCAGGGAATAGCAGCCCTGCGTGCCCACTCCCACCCCCACCCAGCGTCAGGAGGTGACCCAGGCCTGCAGCCTCCCAGCCTCCCATGCAGTGGCAGAACGTGATAAGGCAGGTGTTTTCCTCCCGCAGCCACACTAGCAGATGGCCAGGTAGCCAGCAGGCACCCCGCAGTCCTGAGAGTGAACCCAGGGACATGGTCTCCACCCATGGCAGGCATCTCCCACCCCCACCCAGTAACACAGGACACCCCAAGAAGGGCATTTTATCCCCACGGGCAGCACCAGCAGGGACCAAGTGGGAGGACCGGCAGCTCCAGGTGAATCTAGCAGACCAGAATAGCATTTCAGCAAGCATTCTGAAAAGCAAACTGTCATTAAAACCACAACCTCCAAAAGACCAGGCCGTACACGCGAAACCTAAACAGGGTGACAGCCTGCTCAAATAGAGGATTTAACACTTAACAAGATTAGTCTCCTAACATAATATCCAAAATGCCTAGGATACTGTAGAAAAATTACCCATCACACCAAGAAGCCCGAAGATCAATGATTTGAATGAAAAAAGACAGCAGAAGGCCGGGCGCGGTGGCTCACGCCTGTAATCCCAGCACTTTGGGAGGCCGAGGTGGGTGGATCACGAGGTCAAGAGATCGAGACCATCCTGGTCAACATGGTGAAACCCTGTCTCTACTAAAAACACAAAAATTAGCTGGACATGGTGGCATGTGACTGTAATCCCAGCTACTTGGGAGGCTGAGGCAGGAGAATCACCTGAACCTGGGAGATGGAGGTTGCAGTGAGCCGAGATCATGACACTGCACTCCAGCCTGGGTGACAGAGCAAGACTCCGTCTCAAAATATATATATATATATATATAAAATAATGGCTGAAAACCTAACAATTTTGGTAAAAGAAAGAGACATAAACCTACAAGTTCCAGAAACTAAGTGAGTCCCAAAGAAAGAGGATAAACCCCAAAAATCTGCACCAAGACATATCATAATTAAATTTCTGAAAATTAAGGATAAAGAAAAAAATGTTGGCCGGGCGCGGTGGCTCAAGCCTGTAATCCCAGCACTTTGGGAGGCCGAGGCGGGTGGATCACGAGGTCAGGAGATCGAGACCCTCCTGGCTAACACAGTGAAACCCTGTCTCTACTAAAAATACAAAAAACTAGCTGGACGCGGTGGCGGGCACCTGTAGTCCCAGCTACTCGGAGGCTGAGGCGGGAGAATGGCGGGAACCCGGGAGGCGGAGCTTGCAGTGAGCCGAGATCGCGCCACTGCACTCCAGCCTGGGCGACACAGCGAGACTCCGTCTCAAAAAAAAAAAAAAAAAAAAAAAAAAAAAAAAAAAAAGTTGAAAGCAACCAGAGAGAAAAAACAGGAGAAACACCAATTCGAGATTTCTCACCAGAAACCACAGAGGCCAGCAGGAAGTGCCCTGACATCTTTCACGTGCTGAAACAGCAGAAGTGTCCGCATGAATCCTGTGTTCAGTGAAGTATCCTGCAGACCTACCCCTAAGGAATCGTCTCCAAACAGAAAGGAAATGATAATAGAAGGCTTGGAACTTCAGAAAGGAAAGAAGAACATTGGAATAGTTAAAACCAGGGACAAAGCATGATAGACAGCCCTCTTGGAAAGAATCATATTCTTACATCACATTGGATGGTTGAAGCAAAACTTCTAGAACCATCTGATGCGGGTGCTCAAAGGAAACAGAAGACCTCCCTGAGACAATTGCAGTCAAAGTGGGAGGATGACACAGGCTTCATGGAAGAAAGGTTTCCACCTGCGTGTGAAGCGGTTAAAAGTCAAGACCCGTCAGTGGCAGCCTGGGCACTGGGAACCTCACACGCTGTCCAGGTGACTCCAGGGACAGGCAGGTGGAGGCCCTCGGGCTTAAGAGGGGTGCAGGACACCACCGAGGGTGTTCTCTGTTCTCGAGGCGGTAGGCCAGTGTGCATCAGAATGGTCTGGAAGCCTTATAAAAACACAGATCCCTGGACCCCAGCCCCAGAATTCTGACACAGGAGGTCTGGGGTGGGGCCCAATAATTTGCATTTTTGACAAGTTCCCTGGCAAGGTTGCGGCTGCTAGCTGGGGATGCCAATTTGAGAACCACCCCTGTAGCACATTTGCTGATAAGGACCTCCCGCTGAGCTGGAGGGACCCTCGGGATCCCAGAGCATGCCGGGCTCTGGGCATAAAGGAGGAGGCAGGTGTCTCCTGGAGGAACCCCAGGACTGCAAGGCAGGCAGCCTCGTCCGGCATCCCAGGGCTGCCGCTACCTGGCTGGGTGACCTCAGGCAGGTTCCTGCATATCTCTGGGCCCTGACTCCCCTTCTGTACATGAGAAGAGCTGGCTAGGCCTTTTACCTGGGGGTGCCTCGGAGGGGCTGGGAGGGGCAGGAATAGCCCCAAAGTTCTGGCCCCCACCCCTCTCCCCACATCTGTCTTCCCAGCTCTTCATTTGCCTGTTTTGCATATCAGCGTTCACATAAAAGCTCGCATGTCGAGGGAGTTCCTCTGCTAAGATAAGTTTGAGGACCTTGATCTTGATGTTTAAGAGGCCTACCTGACCCACATGTGTAACTTTCCACTGGCTACCCTGTTGCAAACAAGTCCCCAGCTGAGGCTCCTCCCATAGGCTTCTCTGTGTCCCCATATGACCTTCATGGAATTTCTTCTCTGTCCTCATTGAGTCCGTGAGGAACCCCCAGATGAAACCCCCGGGAGAAGCATCCTTTGCTCAGCAATGAGGTCCCTGGAGTGGGCGGGTGGGCAGTTCTGTGCACAGAACCTGCCTTGCCCCTGGAGACACGGTTCTTGCTAAAGACATGCAGCCTCGTGAGCACTGAAGGATGTGAGCCACCTTCTCCTCGGAGGCCTCATGGGCAGCCTGGCAGCTCCCAGGAGTGAATGTGCGCATCTGGCCCTGTACATGGCTGGCCTGCGCCACTGGGGCCCAGTACTGGGGTGACACCCGCAGATGAGGCAGGTGTGGGCTGTGCTCTTTAAGACCCCACAGGCTAGTGGAAAGACAGACAGTTTAGGGACTCAGGACAGGTCTTTTAAGGATGCTTCCCTGGGTGTGGAGGGCCCTGCCTCTCCAGGTCCAGGCTCTGCCCCTTCCTTTCCAGAATGCAACCACGCCCCCTCTGAGCCAGGCAGGCGTTCACTTCCTCCCTGCTGTCCCATCACATGGTGTTGAAGAGGTTACTTTGGAGGTCTCAAACTTCTAGCAAGCTCCTAGGCCCATCCAGAGCCAGCCAGGCCCACCCAGGGCCAGCCAGGGACACGAGTGATGGAGGGAGCTCAAGGGAGCTCAGTGGGGGGCTGGGAAAGGCTGCCCCCTCCTGGCAGCCCCAGGGAGCCTTGCCCCACAGGGAATCCAGAGTTCGTTGTCTCAGACCAGCCCTCTATTATTTCACGAGAAGCTAGAAATTTGGATTTTACTATGAAGCCTCTCAATTGCAAGCAACTCAGGATTTTATTTATTTATGTATTTGTTTTTAGAGACAGGATCTCAC
This sequence comes from Rhinopithecus roxellana, assembly GCF_007565055.1. Lineage (NCBI taxonomy): Eukaryota > Metazoa > Chordata > Mammalia > Primates > Cercopithecidae > Rhinopithecus > Rhinopithecus roxellana. Next base: position 180,684,347 of record NC_044550.1, on the reverse strand, counting down.
TCTGTCTCCCAGGCTGGAGTGCAGTGGTGTGAGCATAGCTCACTGCAGCCTGGAGCTCCTGGGCTCAAGGGATCCTCCCACCTCAGCCTCCCAAATAGCTAGGACCACAGGCGTGCACCACTGCAGCCATCCGTTGCTTTGTGTAGGGGTGGTCTTGCTATGTTGCCCAGGATGGTCTTGAACTCCTGGCCTCAAATGAGTTTCCCTCCTTGGCCTCCCAAAGCTCTAGGATTACAGGCGTGAGCCAATATGCCCAGCCAAGAAGTTTATTAAAGTAAAATTGCCTCCAGGCCCCATGTGCTTGGTGGTGGGCCTCCATTTGCCACCTCTGGCACAGGATGGCACAGCTCTGCTGTTCCTCCAGGGTTCCAGAGACTGTGTCCCTTCCTGACTCTGCCCAACTCCCCTGTCTGTAAAGTGAGGGGCTTGGCCCAGGTGCCAGGTGGTGCCCAGGCCAGAGCCTGTTCCTGAACACAGGGGCCAGCTGGGCTGAGGTTCTGTGGCGTTTCCGGTGTCATGGGCAGGCTCAGGACATTACCCCTCCGTGGCTTCCTCCTCAGTCAGTGCCCTGGGAACAGAAGGTCACCACTGAGGCAGGGCATGGTCTTCAGGGGTCCTCCCCTGTGTTACTTGCCCAGCCTTGTCCACCCCGGTGGGAAGCCCCCCAGGGCTGCACCCCCCTCGCTGCTGCACCTAGTCTGCGCGCGTGACAAAGCTGTGCTGTGTCTGTTTCAGGATTCCCCTATTCCAAATCTGACCCTCTCCCAGGACATGGAAAGAATGGCTTGGACCAGCGGGTAGGTACTGACCCCTCCCTGGCCACGGGGTACTAACGATTGCTGTGAGGCCGAGCACGCTTCCCACAGCTTCTTGACCATGCAGCAGGAGGAGAGGCCCCAGGGACCCTACGGCCCACTGCCTCTGCCTGATGCCCACCCAGGGGCTGCCTCTGCCACCACTGCTTTTTCCCTACCAGGACTGGACCAGACCTAGGCAACACCCTCCCCACCCCGCCTCCCTGCCCCCGGCCCCAGAGAGACCTCAGTGTGTGGGAGCAGGGGAGACAAGGGCCACCCACAGTGATCAGGCCCAGCTCCAAGAAGCCCCTCCTAACCCTCTTCCTCCTCCTGTGGCGCTGAGCCTGACAACCTTCAAGGGCTGTTGCATTTGGTGAGCCTGTGTGAGCCAAGTGGCCACCTCCTTATCTGGGATGGCCTGGCCTTCACTGCTATTACCGTTACCGTGATTACACCAAATAATCCTTAGCATCCAAGGCTATTGCTTGAGGCTGCACGGAGATTGGATTAACTCGAAGTCAGGCTCTTTGGCTGCCCCCAGCTGAAGGCTGGTGCCATCTCCTACCCTGAGTTTGCTGACTCTTGGGGCATCTGAATATGAGCCCAGAAAATATGGGGGCTGATTGCCTTGCAGAGGGGCCAGGTCCTGTTCCCCAGGACAGTTAACGCCTTAGGAAGAGCTGCTCGTGTTTGTTCCTCTGCCCACAGCCTCACAGGGGTCCCCGGTGAGGACCCCTAGGGTGGGGCAGGCTTGCTGGTCCCAGACCTCCCAACACACAGATACACACACACAGCCCAGGGGTCTCCCCATTGCACAAGGCAGCCTCGTCCTAGTCTGGAAATTTGTTCATAAACAGGCAATTCACCTCTCAACAGAGGCCACTAAAAAACGAACCCCGTCTTTGTTGCACTGGAGCAGCCTTGGCTGTGTGTAACCCCTGGATGGCATCCTCAGGCAGGTACTCTCTCCAGGGGCAAGGCCACAGGACACCATCTCCAGAAGCCGTGGGTGTCCTCTTAGGCCGGCATTTGTTCTTTCCATCTCCTTCAGGCTCTGTCAGACCTGCTGCTGTGTTTTTGTCCAAGGCCCAGCCTCCCTGGATCTCCCCCAAGCCCATCCTCCCCAGATCTCCCCCAGGCCCAGGCACCTCTGCATGATTTGATTCTAGCCAACCCCACCCCCACCCAACGAACTGCTCTTCCCATTCTGGAATGGGCCTCACTGGGGACCATGCATGTGGCATGCTTCTTTGAATTTTCTCCAAAGGAATTCTCCACTCTTCTTCCACATGGAAAGCAGGGGAGATAAGAGGGCTGGACCAATGTCCACAGGACTCCTACGACACCAAGATGTGCAAATCCCTGAGCTCAATGTTAGGGATCCTGGGGACAGTGGGAAAACTGTCTAGAATGTTCCCTTCTCAACTGGAACAGCTGTTCTCTGACCCTGGGGCTGGTGAGCGCAGTGTTCACAGTCCGGACCAAGCCAAGGTGTTCCACCACCCGAGTGAGGTCCTGGAGACTTTCCTCAATATATAGAAGGAAAGCGAGAGAACAGCACGCTCTGCATTTGTAGTCTTGCATCACTGACGCCGGGGCTGTGCATCCTCTGGGAAGGTTCTTCTCTAGGCTCACGTGCTAAAATGGTGCAAATTGATGCCTCTCAGCATCTGCAGAGAAGGTCGTGGTCTCCAGATGCCGCGCTGTTTGAGAACAGCCGATCCAGACATTCTGGCAGGGACGGTCTTCACTCCCTCTCCTAGAACTATTGAGAGCAGAACCTCAAGCTTTACAGAATTAAGAACTAAACTTGTGTGAATGTGTTTCTCCTGCAGACTCAGGGGTGGGAAGGAGAGCATTAGCCGATGTGCTCTCTGCATGTGCTAGGAGAACTGATACCCACGGAATTCATCATCACGTGGAGATTCTTAGCTTTTCACATTGCTTCTGGGGGAGATGGGTGAACATTATTAGCAACTTTGGTTTGGGATTCTCTTTTCCCTGCTAATGTTCTTTCCTATTTTTTCACTCTTTCTAAGACTTTTATGTACTGTTATGCCTGTTTCTCAGTGAGAAGGCCAGATACTTGATCTTTCACATGACCAGCCTTTTGCAGGGCGGCCCTGCTCAGCACCTGGACTCATGCCCTTCCCCTGGAGATGCCCTGGGAGTGCGTGTCCATGCCCTGTTGCTGATGGCCTACTAGTGCTCCTAAGTCATTTCCTAGGTTGTTTCCTGATTTGCCTTTACTTCCAGAAAGGATTCTGGGTGACCTCAAGCATAGATGCAGTGAGACCAAAATCCCGTGAACACCAAATCACAAAGGAGGAGAGGAGGAAACTATAGGAGAAAATTACATCAAAAAACAACAACAAAAAAATATTACCTGAGAGGCAGGGCACAGTTGCTCACGCCTGTAATCCCAGCACTTTGGGAGGCCGAGGCAGGCAGATCACTTGAGGTCAGGAGTTCAAGACCAGCCTGCCTCCCCATCTCTACAAAAATTAAAAAATTAGCCAGATGTGGTGGTGGGCACCTATAGTCCCAGCCACTTGGGAGACTGAGGCAGGAGAATTGTTTGAACCTGGGAGGCGGAGGTTGCAATGAGCTATTATACCACTGCACTCCAGCCTGGGTGACAGAGCAATACTTTGTCTCAAATATATATCTCATGAGAAAAGCTGTCAAAGCTTACCTCTGAGCTTCCTGGTAGCCAAGGCATAGAGGCAATCATGGCAGTGACGTAGTCCTCACTGTCTGATGGAAGAGGGGAAATTAGTTCATCATGGGAAGCAAAGGCTTTCCTGGGTGTTCTTCCAGAAGGATTTGTTACAAGAGCCTAGTGACCCAAAGCACAATATGTCCTAAAGGTCATTAAAATGTCCTAATAGCCAAGCCTGCCACAGTGCCTGATGCATGGTAGATGCTCATAACCTACCCATGAAATGAATAGAGAACAGAGGCCTGCTACTGCTCTCCCTGTGGATGAGGCAGTAATGACTCTGACAGGTACCACCTGTCTGTTAATCAGAACGTGACCACTGGCGGCAGCAGGTCCTTGTGGTAGCTCCCTGGAAGAAGGCCCATTCTGAAAAAGTATAGTGCTGAATGTGAAGAGACTGAGCTGTGCTATTAAAAGACAGAGACTGTCAGGTTGGATTTTTAAAATCAGATGTGTTATCATAATATGCACACTTAAAAACTGCTTTTAGGCCGGGCGCGGTGGCTCAAGCCTGTAATCCCAACACTATCAGAGGCCGAGATGGGCAGATCATGAGGTCAGGAGATTGAGACCATCCTGGCTAACAGTGAAACCCCATCTCTACTAAAAATACAAAAAAAAATTAGCTGAGCTTGGTGGCGGGCACCTGTAGTCCCAGCTACTCGGGAGGCTGAGGCAGGAGAATGGCGTGAACCTGGGAGGCGGTGCTTGCAGTGAGCTGAGATCATGCCACTGCACTCCAGCCTGGGTGACTAAGAGAGATTCCATCTCAAAATTAAATAAATAAATAAAACAAATGGGGCCGGGCAAAGTGGTTCATGCCTATAATCCCAGCACTCTGGGAGGCCGAAGTGGGTGGATCACTCAAGTTCAGGAGTTTGAGACCAGCCTGGCCAACATGGTGAAAACCCATCTCTACTAAAAATACAAAAATTAGCCAGGCATGGTAGCACATACCTAATATCCCAGCTACTTGGGCACAAGAATAAAGAATGCTTGAACCCGGGAAGCAGAGGTTGCAGTCAGCTGAGGTTGTTCCACTGCACTCTAGCCTGGGGCAACAGAGCAAAACTCTGTCTCAAAAAAAAAAAAAAAAAAAAAGACAAATGTATCTAGTGAACAAAAAATTAATTATGTACATAGAAAAATAGTACAAATAGCAAACAATCGAATAGGTATATGAAAAACATTTATATCTCTTGAATTGGATTTTCACATGTTCAGAAAATATTTATTAAAATATTTATGCATGTGACTACAAGACAGGCATTAACAAATTTAAAAAGTTTGGTATTTCCAAACTGTAATGCTGCAAAGAACACATGCGTTAGCATCAGGCAGCCCTGGGTTCAAATCACAGCTCTGTTTTTGGGCAAGTTACTTAAATTTTCTGAGTCTCTATTTTCTAGTCTTTTTTTTTTTTTTTTTTTTTTTTTTTTTTTTTTTTTTGAGACAGAGTCTCGCTCTGTCACCCAGGCTGGAGTGCAGTGGCCAGATCTCAGCTCACTGCAAGCTCCGCCTCCTGGGTTCCCGCTATTCTCCTGCCTCAGCCTCCCGAGTAGCTGGGACTGCAGACGCCCGCCACCTCGCCCGGCTAGTTTTTTTTTGTATTTTTTAGTAGAGATGGGGTTTCACCATGTTAGCCAGGATGGTCTCGATCTCCTGACCTCGTGATCCACCCGTCTCGGCCTCCCAAAGTGCTGGGATTACAGGCTTGAGCCACCACGCCCAGCCTATTTTCTAGTCTTTAAAAAATTATCCTTACTTCTTGAGGGTTTTTTTGAGGACAAATAGTGTTATAGTTGTGAAATTTTTTATAAGCTCCATAGCATGGTTCCCACATGAGTAACTTTAAAAAGCAATTCCTACTCTGTCTTGCTTCCACTAGCTGCTGAGTAAAGTAACACATTCCAATGTGAGCTTTAGCAAGAAAAGAAGGGTGACCGGTGGCAAACGGCCATAATCTCAATTCCAATTAGCAATTTCAGTATAATTTTTGGAAAATAAAACACATGGGCTCAAATATTTACAGTCCCATGTATTTGCAGTCCCATGTATATGATCTAAGTCCCATGTATATGATCTCAGGCAAGTTGCTTCGTCCCATGTATATGATCTCAGGCAAGTTGCTTCGTCTCTCTCAGGCTCATCTGTAAAATGACAGAGCTCACCTCCTGGAGTTGCCGCAAAGGTTAGAGAACGTATGTGCAGAGCCACAGGCACATAAGAAGTGCTAAACAGCCTGGGTGCGGTGGCTCACGCCTGGAATCCCAGCACTTTAGGAGGCCAAGGCAGGCAGATCACCTGAGGTCAGGAGTTCGAGACCAGCCTGGCCAACATGGTGAAACCCCGTCTCTACTAAAAATACAAAAATTAGCTAGGCGTGGTGGTGCATGCCTATAATCCCAGCTACTCGGGAGGCTGAGGCAGAGAATCGCTTGAACCCAGGAGACGGAGGTTGCAGTGAGCCGAGATCACGCCACTGCACTCCAGCCTGGGTGACAGAGCGAGACTCTGGCTCTAAAATAAAAATAAGTAGTAAGGTCGGGCGCAGTGGCTCAAGCCCGTAATCCCAGCACTTTGGGAGGCCGAGAAGGGCGGATCACGAGGTCAGGAGATCGAGACCATCCTGGCTAACAAGGTGAAACCCCGTCTCTACTAAAAAAAATACAAAAAACTAGCCGGGCGAGGTGGCGGGCGCCTGTAGTCCCAGCTACTTGGGAGGCTGAGGCAGGAGAATGGCGTGAACCCGGGAGGCGGAGCTTGCAGTGAGCTGAGATCCGGCCACTGCACTCCAGCCTGGGCGACAGAGCAAGACTCCGTCTCAAAAAAAAATAAATAAAAATAAAAAAATAAGTGGTAAACAAATGGGACAGGTAAATCATGTGTTGCTTTTAAAATCCCCGGTGCTGCCACTGAGCGGCGTAGGGGAGTCAGCCAGGAATATACCTGGTGGTGCTGCCTTTGTGGTGCCCTCTGGCCACTTAGCTCTCCTGCTGGTCCACACATAAAGGCAGTAACTCAAGACCCCTTGCACCTGAAAGGCCTTGCACACCCCATCCCCACTTTGCACTTACAAGACCAGAAGTAGACCCCACTTTCCCTGCTCTAGACCTAAAAAGTATTCCCCCTCCTCCACCTGGTAGATGCCTCATCTCTGCCGTAGAGTCTCCACCTTATCTCAGAGGCTGGAAGACCAAAGGAAGCTGGTTTTGCTGCTGGAGAGTTTCCAACTGTCCAAGGTGAAAGTGGTGCCCTGTGAGTTTTGGAAGCTCATTATGCAGAGCAGCGGGCACTAGGGGGCAGCATTTCTCTTTCACATCAGACGTGCCAGGCGGCAAAAGCAGGTTGCTTTGCTTTATGCTAGAGGTTCCCTGACCAGAACAGGCACCTGGGGTGCTAGTCTGAATCTAAGAAAATGTATTAAAACATTGTTCTTGAGTGGAGATGGTGGCTTACATCTGTAATCCCAGTGCTTTGGGAGGCTGAGGCAGGAGGATTGCTTGAGGCCAAGAGTTTGAGACCAGCCTGGGCAGCAGAGCAAGACCCCATCTCTACAGTTTTTTTTTTTTTTTTTTTTTTTTTTTTAGCCAGGTATGGCCAGGTAGGATGGCTCACACCTGTAATTCCAGTGCTTTGGGAGGCTGAGGTGGGCAGATAGCTTGAAACCAGGAGCTTAATACCAGCCAGGGCAACAAAGGGAGACTCTATCTCTACCAAAAACAAAATACAAAAATTAGCCAAGTGTGATGGTGCGCACCTGTAGTCCCACCTGCTCAGAAGGCTAAGGTGGGAGGATTGCCCAGGAAGTGGAGGTTGAAGTGAGCTGAGATCGTGCCACTGCACTCCAGTCTGGGTGACAGAGCCAGACTCTGTCTCTTAAAATTAAAAATTTAAAAATGGTTGCATGGCCAGGTGCAGTGGCTTATGCCTGTAATTCCAGCACTTTGGGAGGCCAAGGCGGGCGGATCACCTGAGGTCAGGAGTTCAAGACCAGCTTGGCCAACATGTGAAACCCCATCTCTACTAAAAATACAAAAATTATCTGGCCGTGGTGGCGGGTGCCTGTAATTCCAGCTACTCAGGAGGCTGAGACAGGAGAATCGCTTGAACCCTGGAGGTGGAGGTTGCATTGAGCCAAGATCGCGCCATTGCACACCAGCCTGGGTGACAGAGCGAGGCTCTGTCTCGAAGAAAAAAAGAAATTATTTGTGAATACTCCTAAAGGGAAGAGTTATTTTGTGAAGTGGTGGTGAGAGGACCCTGGCTCAGGGTCCAGGCCCAGAACTAGGGTGAGGGAGCAAAGCACTAAAGAAAAAATGCAGTCAGCCAGGCGCGGTGGCTCAAGCCTGTAATCCCAGCACTTTGGGAGGCCGAGACGGGCGGATCACGAGGTCAGGAGATCGAGACCATCCTGACTAAGACGGTGAAACCCCGTCTCTACTAAAAAATACAAAAAACTAGCCGGGCGAGGTGACGGGCGCCTGTAGTCCCAGCTACTCAGGAGGCTGAGGCAGGAGAATGGTGTAAACCCGGGAGGCAGAGCTTGCAGTGAGCTGAGATCTGGTCACTGCACTCCAGCCCGGGTGACAGAGCAAGACTCTGTCTCAAAAAAAAAAAAAAAAGAAAAGTAAAAAAGAAAAAATGCAGTCAAGATAAGTCAGATTTTAATGCAATATTTTTAGAAATCCAAATTAATGCAAAAAAATTCATGATAAACAAAATACCAAAAATGTAAATAGAGACTGGTTCCAGTCCTCTACCTGGTGCTTACCCAACTCGTGAGCCTGACCCTAGCCCTCTGACTCCAGCTCTGCGTCAGGAAGAAGGTCCGGCTTCCCTCGGAGCCTCTGTTTTCCTGTTTCTGATGAAGGGCTTCAGACTCCGTGCTCTCTGAGGTCTTCCTGCTCTCATGCTCTGTAGGTTATAACCGGCTCCTCACTGATCGCCTACTGCAAAGCTTCCGTTGAAAACACTTTCCCCTGTAACAGACCCACTGGGCTGAGCGTACCATCTCTCCTTTGGCTGCAGAGCTCTCCCCGCTGAAATGTGATCCCTGTACCCAGTTTCAGCAGCGCTGGTGGACAGCCCTGACCCCGTTTGAGAACCCATTCCAGGTGCTGGGGAACGGAGTGTGAAAAAGACATTTTCTTCAACAGGCTCCGTCCACCGGGGGCAGCCAAGGCACAACCACGACAGAGCGTGGCTCAGGGTTCATAGTGCAAACCCCAGGTGCCAGCGAGGTGCAGGAGGTGGGCAGGGGCAGGACTGACAGACCCCTGCGAGGTCTCCATGCATGCTTTAGAGGGTGGGGAACCCTCCATAGAGGTTTGCAGGACGTGTCGATGATGCTTCCAGGTGGACAGAAGGGAAAGAGTTACGACACTAATGGTTGCAGTGCACTGAAATGGCAGAGTTTGCTGATGAATGCCACGAGCACCTGAGACAGGTGCAGGAGCTCTCGGGCCCATCACCCCTCAGAGTGTCACCCTTAGTCATTGTCATAGGCACCGCCACCTTGTATGGGGGCTTACAACATGCCGGGTCACGTGCCGGGGCCTTACAGACAGGGGCTCCTTTAACCTTTGAAACAGTCACACACATAGCTGCCGTGAGTACCACGGTTTCCAGGGAGGTAGGAGCCCCCTCGTTTTGGAATATTGGGGGTGGATGGACTTTGACTCACACACAGCCGCATGCGTCCATGTCGCTCTAAGAATACCCTAGGAGTTCCACGATCGTGCACAGTGCCAGAAGACGGCAGCCAGTCTTCCCCCTTTGCCATCTTGCAGGAAACAGAGGGCCCCCGGTGGACCCTGGGGCTCCCCGAGCACCTGGGACAGCACTTTCTAGGCGCTGTGCTCAGGAGCCCACCGTGTGGAGGGGACAGATCACCAATGGGGAACCGCAGAGCACCATGCCTAGCGCAGCGTGCACAAAGAAGTGGTGCTGAGCCCCCCGCTGTGATCCATGCCAGCTGCAGAGCGGGGAACCCAGGCACCTGGGAGGAGCTTTCAAACGGGGTTGGAGCCATCCACACAGGAAGGGTCTGTGGAGCCGCCCAGGCGGTGGGCATCCTATGAGCAAGAAAGCTGGCCAGTCTCACGGGCGCAGCATCCTAGATTCTCCTCTTCCTGAGCCACCGTTGCTGTCCTTCTATCACCTACGCCCCACCTCTGTGCTCAGGACACCCTACTCCCCAGTCAGTGTGAGGACCACAGCCTCCAAGAGGCAACATCTCCTTTTCCCCGCCCACCCACACGCCCTCGTGCCGCCTGTCTCTTGCCGCCCAACCTCTCTTTCTCTTCCAGAATGCCAATCTGGCCCCCTGTGGAGCAGACCCGGATGCCAGCTGGGGCATGCGAGGTACACGGAGCGGGGACCCTGTGGGTCTCTGGCTGGGGCAGGGGTCGCTAACACATTCCACAAGTCTCCTTCTGAAACCACCCCGTCCACAGCCTGCAGAAATCTGCCCGGCAAGAACACCTCAGGGGAAGGCCTACTGCTTTCCCTGCCTCTCCCGGCCGAGAGTCAGTTCCACTACGAGCTAGCTTTACCCGCGATGCTCCCTCTCTCCCATCCGTGGCCACGGTGGCCCTGTCCTGCATTGTGCGGCACGCTGTGTCACTTGGGGAAGCAAAGTCACAGGCACGAGGCTTCCAGGGTCTGAGCGGAACGGCGCTGGGCCAAACCCTGCCTGCGTCTTGCTCGCCGTGTGGCTCCTGGCTTGCAGAGTGAGTCTCTGGGTTCAGCAGGGCTGCTAGGAGGTTTGTGTTACCAGAGCGGCCACCTGGTCCTGTGGCAGGTGCCTGGCAGAAGGCACTGCTTACCACCTGGTCACCTTCTGTCCCCGAGAGTGGCAGGGGAGCCTTGCTCTGCTGGGCTGGGTTGCATGGGGACGGAGAGCATCAGTGCGCCACAGCCTGCTCCCTCTAAGTGGCCTTCGGTCCCCGGGGCCTCGGAGCTGGCAGATGCAGAACCACACGGGGCATGTGGGAAAACTCGGACCGACTCCCGACACGGGGGTCTCCCTTCTGAGACTGACTTGATGACCGGGTTCTGTAGATAACTGCTTTCTGTGGGTTCTGTGTGCATGGAAGCCCTACGATCCATACTGTTTCATTTTTGTGACAAGACGCTTTCAGTCTGGAAGTAAGACATTAGGGAGCAGAGCTGAGTAGTTTGAAAAGGATAAAATATAGAGTTAATAAGATAAGATAGTGAGAGATGGGAGAGACTCAGACTGTAACAAGATGTCAGTCTCCACAACACCCCGTAAAAGTTTCCCCAGATATGCCCACTGCCCAGGAAGTAAACTGGGGCTGGCATCTTTCTCAGGGTGGCCCAGACCACCAGAGACAGCGTCACAGCTGAGAAGCACAGTGCCGCCCTCTGGCTACCAGCCTGGCCTCCAGCCTGACCATGCCTCCTGTTCTGGTTTCCTAGGGGAGGCCCTCAGAGCCCTTCCGCCTACAGCTCTGAGATTAGGGCCCCAGTGCAGGCTGCTCGGGGACCGTGCATGGCCCAGCTGACGGCAGGGGGGAGACGGGAGTACCCCAGGGTGGGGATTGCACTCACCTTGGACGACGTCTCGCACTTTCTAAACCATCTCGTGGTCTCCACTCTCTCTCTCTCTTACAGAATACAAGGTAAGCGGGGCCGCTCCCACACTGACCTCCGTGCCGCGCCGCACCTGCCCAGGTTAAAAGTCCTTTCTGTTGTGCTTTCCCTATGAAATGTGTGTGTCAGGTGCAGACGCAAGTATGTATTCTCGGTGGCCTTCTGCTCAGATTTTTGGTGCCAGCACACACTTGCTTCGTGAGGTGACCCTGTGGTTTCCTCCCCCAACAGATCTATCCGTATGACTCCCTCATCGTCACAAACCGAATTCGTGTGAAACTGCCCAAGGACGTGGACCGGACGAGACTGGAGGTAAGCGGGGGGACTGCCGGGGCAGGAGACTCATTTCTCGTGTGAGAGTCTCCGCAAATGCCTCCTCTGTGGTGTCAAGGTCATTGCCACCGTGGGGGACAGTGCAGAGCCTTGCCATGATGCAGAGTCAGGGGCCCACATTGCCTCAGAGGCCAAATGATATGGTGATGTTCTCCAACCTTGACGACTTTGCAAAGAAGACCACCTTGGTTGCGGATGGGGCAGGGAAGGCTTTGTAAGAATAATGAGCTCTGGGCTGGGCGCGGTGGCTTACGCCTATAGTCCCAGCACTTTGGGAGGCCGAGGCGGGAAGATCACTGGAGGTCAGGAGTTCGAGACCAACCTGGCCAACATGGTGAAACCCCATCTCTACTGAAAATACAAAACTTAGCCGGGCATGGTGGTGGGTGCCTGTTATCCCAGCTACTTGGATGCTGAGGCGGGAGAATCACTTGAACCTGGGAGACGGAGGTTGCAGTGAGCCAACGTGGTGCCACTCCACTCCAGCCTGGGCAACAGAGAGACTCGGTCTCAAAAAAAAAAAAAAGAAGAAGAAGAATAAGCTCTGCAGTAGGGGCTTGTTCTCTCCTACTGAGGTTGAGTAAACTGCCCCAGCTTCCCACCCAACCACACTTACACCCATCTAAAATAACCGGACATATGCAGAAAGCAAGTGTATGTTTCAAAACCCCAGCAAGATGTTGGCACAGAATAGGTGTTTGAATCAGATCTGTTGACTGAGAGAACTGACTTAGTTGAGTAGCTACTATGTGCCCAAAGTGGCATGTGCAATCCTCCATTACTCCTCACAAGCGCCCTATGGTGTCCCAGCATCCAGCCAGGGGGTTTTACCTCCTGAGCCCCATCGTGAATGTGCTGCTGCCTTTTAGTAGACTCTCTTGCTAGAGTGAAGGGTCTTGAGGCTCCTGAAGGAAAGGGGACACCCAGCCCCATCTGAGCCCCAAGGCTGGAGAGTGTGTATGACCCCATGTGCACAGGGCCAGCTGCCAGGCCATGCCCCAGCTGCCCACCAGGCAGTGGCTCAGTCCACTTCTGGGGAGGGAGTTGGAGGGGCATGGATGCAGCTGAGGGGCAGTGGCTCAGTCCGCTGCTGGGGAGGGAGTTGGAGGGGCATGGATGCAGCTGAGGGGCAGTGGCTCAGTCCGCTGCTGGGGAGGGAGTTGGAGGGGCGTGGATGCAGCTGAGGGGCAGTGGCTCAGTCCGCTGCTGGAGAGGGAGTTGGAGGGGCGTGGATGCAGCTGAGGGGCAGTGGCTCAGTCCGCTGCTGGGGAGGGAGTTGGAGGGGCGTGGATGCAGCTGAGGGGCACACAGCAGTGCCCTAGTGCTGGTGCCAGACAGGAGAGTAGGCGCCAGGCTGCTCCTCAGAGCGGGAAGTCTGGAAAGGCATTCCAGACCCAGGGAAGCCCCTGAGCAAAGGCTGGCAGGGAGCGGGTGCTACACGCTGTGTCCCCAGATAGGAAGTACGTCCTTACCAGGAACGCTGAGCAGGCACCCACTGCCCTGCACTAGCCGGCTGGGTGCTCTTAAGCTGTGATTTCTGCACCTCTAAGATGAAGATATTGATTGCACTTGACTGAGCTGCTCTGCAGACGGGAGGCTGCAGAAAGCCCCTTGCCCAGGGCCTGGAAAATAGCATTCCCTCGGTACAGGGCTAGTGGCAGTGAGGGAGAGGACCAGGTCACTGGTGTGACTGTAGCGCTGGGGGTGGGTGCATCCATTTTGACCTGTTTGTTGCAAATGATAGGAACTTGACCCAAAGTGACTTAAGCAGAGAAGGAATTTACTGTGTCCATGAGAAGAGTCAAACTGTAAAATACATCAAGAGCTTTTGTCTGAGCCAAATGTGAGTGACCACCCGAGAGGTATAGTCTTGAGAGCTCCTGAGAACATGTGCCCACAGTGGTTGGGTTACAGCTTGGTTTATATGTTTCAGGGAGATAGAAGACATCAGTCAATACATGTCAGGTACACATTGGTTCGGTCTGGAAAGGTGGGACAGCTCAAGGTGGGGGCTTACAGGTCATAGGTGGATTCAAAGATTTTCTGATTGGCCCTTGGTTGAAAGAGTTATTATCTCAAGACCTGGAATCAATAAAAAGGAACATCTGGGTTAAGATAAGGGGTTGTGGAGACCACGGTTCTTATTACATAAAAGAAGTCTCATAAGTGACCATCCTTAGAGGCAATAGATGGCAAATGTTTCCTGTTCAGACTTTTAAAAGGTCCTAGACTCTCGGCTAATCTCTTCAGGATCAGAAAAAGACCTAGAAAGGGAAAGGGATTCTGGAATGTACATTTCCCCGACATGAGACAGCTTTGCAGAGTCATTTTGTTTTTACTTTGAGACAGAGTCTTACTCTGTCGCTCAGGCTGGAGTGCAGTGGCACAATCTCGGCTCATTACAAACTCCACCTCCCAGACTCAAGTGATTCTTCTGCCTCAGCCTCCTGAGTAACTGGGACTACAGGCACCCGCCACCATGCCTGGCTAATGTTTTTATATTTTGTAGAGACGAGGTTTCACCATGTTGGCCAGTCTGGTCTCAAACTCCCAACCTCAGGTAATCTGCCTGCCTCTGCCTCCCAAAGTGCTGGGGTTACAGGTGTGAGCCACCATGCCTGGCCTGCAGAGCCATTTTAAAATATGCCAAAAAATATATAGTTCAGGGTAAAATATTTGTATTTCTTTTAGGGCCTGCTCTCTGTCATGTGATGCTCTACTAGCGTCAGCCTGGAATTTGGTATCTTATTGCTAGTTTTAAGATCTCTGTTTTAATGTTAATGTTATCAGTTGTGCCTGAATTCTGAAGGGAGGAGGGTAGAATGAGACATGTCTGACTCGCCCCCTCTTCCCTTCATGGCCTGAACTCGGGTTTTAGGTTTCTTTGAAATCCCCTTGGCAGAGAAGAGGGGTTCATTCCTCCTCAATCATCAGCTGGCTGCAGGGCTTAGAATTAATTTTTGGCTTACAGCTGACTCTCATGACTGAATGTCTCCTTCAGGTGTGGCTTAATCAAGGGCTCAATTATGTCTCCAGCACCCAGTTTCTTTCTTTCTATCTTTTGACTGTGCTTTTTCTGTGCTGGCTTTATGGATAGACTTTTACCTCACCTCTCTCAGGCTCTAAATCTGCAGGGAAGAGACCCACATCTTTCTCTCAGCAGTCCCAGAAAAAGCCCCATCTCTGCCCCTGAGTAGGTAATATGACCACCCTTTGATCAGCCAATTTGGCCCAAGGAATACAACGCCCCAATTGGCCAGGCTTAGCCATAGGCCCATGCCGGGAGCTAACAGGGCTGCTGACATCCCCTGAGCTGGGTGGCGTATGTAACACTCCATCTTAGATAATGTGATAGTCATTCACAGAGATGTGAAGTCTTCCACAGCGAGAGGAAAGAAGGAAGTAAATCTGCAATGAAGATGAATGGTTAAGAGGAAAGGGGTCTTCTCTGGTGCCCTTTGGTCGTTTACAGCATTTTACAAAATGATGTAGGTAAGGAAAAAAGAGTAATCTGTAATCAGAGAAACAAAGGTGACAGCTGCTTAGGTTACTGCTGCCTGTCACATGACTGAGGTCTTGTAATCATATTCTCTTAAGGCTCAAAATATGTTAAATTTCCAACAGCTTAGATTTTGAACAGCAACTTGTTTTCACATTCCTAAAGATGGGGAAGAGAACGCCGGGCCACAGGCAGTGATTGTCTGCCTGTGGGAGGGTGGGAGATGGGGCTGAGGAGGAGGGAGAAGTCACAGGGCAAACCCTTGACTGCCTTGGCCAGTCAGTGCGGTCAGTCCTCCAGGGTGTGCCGAGCACCCAGATGGGTAGGGATCATGCTAGCAAAGGAAGCACAGAGCCAGATAGCACAAGGCCATTTGCAGGGGTGCGGGGGGAGCTGGCAGCTTGTGGGACATTTGAACTTTACTGCACAGAAGAGGAAAGGCCACCCAAAAGTTCTGATGTGTTAGGATGTCCGTGGGTCATCAGTAGATGTCATGTGTGTCCATGTGAAGAGACCACCAACCAGGCTTTGTGTGAGCAACATGGCTGTTTATTTCACCTGGGAGCAGGTGGGCTGAGTCCCAGAAGAGAGTCAGCGAAGGGAGATAAGGGTGGGGTTGTTTTATAGGATTTGGGTAGGTAAAGGAAAATTCCAGTCAAAGGGGGCTTGTTCTCTGGCGGGGAGGAGTGGGGGTCACAAGGTGCTCAGTGGGGGAGCTTTTTGAGCCAGGATGAGCCAGGGACAAGATAATGTCATCGCTTAAGGCAAGGACCGGCCATTTTCACTTCTTTCGTGGTGGAATGTCATCAGTTAAGGCAGGGCAGGGCATTTGCACTTCTTTTGTGATTCTTCAGTTACTTCAGGCCATCTGGGCGTATATGTGCAAGTCACAAGGGATGCGATGGCTTGGCTTGGACTCAGAGGCCTGACAGTAGGAGGAAGCCAGGCAGCAGGAGCCGGCTAGGAAGCTGGCATGTATGTCCAGGCAGCGCCAGGAGGGTGGAGAAGCCCAGCATCTGTGCTGAGTGAGTGCGCAGGTGAGGCTGCGAATCCAGTGTCACCCACCTCACACTCAGGAGGCGCCCCTGCTATCTCATCCTTGAGATGTCTCTTGGGTGGCCTCTGCCTACCGTCACATGTGACCATCCCCCAGTGGCCAGAGAAGGCACCTCATACTGAACTCCAACACCGCTAGCAGCCTGCAGGGATGCATTCTTCAGTTCCTGTTTGTTTCCTTGTGAGTTGCATGGTCAGGTCCCGTCCCAAGCATAAATACTACTGACCATTGTGAAATGGGTGTCTCCAGTGGGGTGGGTGGTTCACCCGTTCAGGAACTGCCAGACAAAGGGCATGTCCCCTCTGGGGACTGTCTCATGGTGCTGGAGTTAATTGCTCTCACCACAAGAGGTGAGCTCAGCCAGCATGTCTGGCAGCTCCTGGCCAGCAGCAGCGTGGAACCAGGGGTCTGTTGGGACTTGCTGCAACCCTCTTGGGACTGTAGTGTGCTTGACAGGACTTCTATTTAACTTTTCTTTGGTAATAATACAACATGAAAATTGTAAAATACACGCGGCTAACATTTGTAAATGTATCCTTTTAAAACACCCTCTGACACCTGGGTAATGGTTTTAATCACTCAGATTTCTGAGAACACACACAAGGGTGCGACCGTAGTCCTCCCTCCTCAGGATCAGCCAAGCCGGGAGGCAACTGGAAATATTACCACATATGGGGAATGTCCCTCATTCTTCAGCAGCGGCTGCCTGCCTGCCTGCCTCGGGCTGGGAGTGGGATGTGAGCCAGAGGGGGCTCAGGAGGGGCCACCTCCCAGCAGGAGAGAAAGGGACCCCTGGCGTTTTTCTTTCGGAGGAAAGAGCTTTATTTTTAATATAAAAACTATTCTTAACTGTCATAAAAGTCCAGAAAAATACAAAGAAGGACATAAACCTCTTAAGGAATTCCCCCACCCAGGCACAGCTGATAACTCAGTGGGAGACATGCCTCTGGAAATCTCTTTTGCACATCATCTCAGAGCTAACTGAATCCTATTTTGGATCAAGAGAGCTCATACTGTATATCCAGGTTTGACATCCTGCTTTTTGCTTTCAAATTTAACATGGATATTTCTAGGCCAGTCAGTGACGATCTCCCCCACCTTTTATTTATTTATTTTTATTTATTTTTTGAGACAGAGTCTCCCTTGGTCTCCCAGGCTGGAGTGCAGTGGTGCAATCCCAGCTCACTACAGCCTCCACCTCCTGGGTTCAAGCAATTCTCTTGCCTCAACCTCCTGAGTAGCTGGGACTACAGGTGCCCACCACCACACCTGGCTAATTTTTTGTGTTTTTAATAGAGATGAATTTTCACCATGTTGGCCAGCCTGGTCTCAAACTCCCGACCTCAGGTGATCTGCCCACTTCAGCCTCCCAAAGTGCTAGGATTACAGGCGTGAGCCACCACGCCAGCCTGCCCTACCTTATAAATGGCCATGTGGTGGCCCACTGCGAATGTGGTTCCCACAGGGGACGTGTGTGTACCTGTGTGCTTTCATATGTGTGTGTGTCTATATGTGTGAGCATGTGTGTTTACATGTGTGTATATGTGCATATACATGTGGGTATGTGTGTGCACACATGTGTGTGTATTCATCCATTTTCACACTGCTATAGAGAAATACCCAAGACTGGGTAATTTATAAAAGAAAGAGGTTTAATTCACTCGCAGTTCTGCACGACTGGGGAGGCCTCAGGAAACTTACAGTCATGGTGGAAGGGGAAGCAAGGCACGTCTTACATGGTGGCAGGAGAGAAAGAGAGTGCAAAGGAGGAACTGTCAAACACTTACAAAACCATCAGATCTCGTGAGAACTCACTCTCATGAGAACAGCATGGGGGAAACTACCCCCAGGACCCAGTCACCTCCCACCCGTCCCTCCCTCCACATGTGGGGATTATGGGGATTCTAATTTCAGATGAGATTTGGGTGAGGACACAGCCAAACTATATCAGTGTGCATGTGTGTATACACATGCCTGTGTGTATGTATGTATGTTGATATGTGTGTAAGTGTGTGTATAAGGGTGTGTATACATGTATGTGTGTATATGTGTATGTTTGTGTATGCATGTACACGTGTGTGCATGTGTGTATATGTGTGTATACATGTGTGTATGTATGTGTATACGTGTGTGTGTGTATGCATGTGGATATGCGTGTGTGTGTGCATGTGTGCATGCAAGTGTGTGTGTGTGCATGTGTTGTGTGAGTAAGATGAGGGATGGCAGGTAGGAAATGAATTCCAGAAAGAACAAAGTACATGTGCAAAGGACTTGGGACAGGAGGGAGCCATGGCTGCTGGAAGAAGTATACGAAAGCTGTGTCTGGACCTGAACCCTGATAGACCCTGCAGGGCCCTGGACCATGTTAAGCAGTTTTTTTTTTTAGCCTAAGAGCAATGGCATTTATGACTAGGTGTGCAATTGAAAACAACCCCTGTGGCTACATGGTGAAGCCCAGATTGGCTACGTAGAGGCAGGGAGACTGTTTCAGGGCAATTTAGGTCTGGGGCAAAACATGATGGCATCTTCGACACTGGTTGTGGACTGATGAGTGTGAGAAGTGGATGGATGCAGGTGATCTGTGGGAAGTCGAGGGAGCGGAACTTGGTGATGGGAAAGCACCCCAGGTGTGGCTGCTGGCTGTGCGGGTGGGATGGTGACACCCAGCCAGATGCTCTGCGCCTGTGAGCGGCAGTCAGCCACTGTGACAGTGGGTTTTGCAAAAGAGGAAAATTTTATGCACAAGACTGCTGAGCAAGGAGACTGGAGAACAAATCTCAAACTTGCCTCCCAGAGAATAGGGCCTAGGGAGGAATAAGAAGTGGGTGATCTAAGGCATGGGAAAGATGGCTGGCTGGTGGGGAAGGTGAGGGCATTGGGATTTTGGGTGAACATGATTGAGCTACATGGTTCTTCATGGGACGTATGTTTAAGAAAAAGACAGTGTTAGCATGATCCAAGAAAGGTGTTTTTGGTTCTCTGAAGTCGGGCATTCGCTCAGGCCTACTTGAAGGGCTCATGGTCTCTACTGGCTTAAAATGGACAAGAGCTAACTGTAAGTTCCCAAAAAACAACTTTAAGCAACCATTACTATAGCGATCCACACATTAGAGGTGTTATCTGTAAGGGAGCTAGTGGGAATTTAGTGGTGTATTGTTTGGCCACATGACTTTTAGCTATATAGGTTAAAAAATTAAGGCGCGAGTGACTAGAAGCAAGCAGGCAGATTAAGTTTGGAGTCCCAATCAGATGCGTCCCTCAGTTTCAAGGGTGGATGGAGCGGCCAGCACCTAGTGGAGCAGCACGTGGGCAGATGTGATTAACACCCACTGATGGGGCATGGCCAAGGGGACGCAGGATGCCCAGCCGCACAGCGGTGAAAGGTGCCACGCAGCACATGGTAGGTGTTGAGTTAGTGTGGATACATATAGAGGAGTATGGAGAAGCCATGATCATCCTCTTCCACTCTGAGAGGGCTGTCCTATGGAAGAGGGTCAGATGAATCAGGTGGCGCCAACACGCAGAGCGGGATTCAGCACACAGAGCTCGTAAGAGGCAGAGCTGAGATTCAAGCTAAGGTGCTGCTGGCAGCCACTGCAACATGCTGTCTTCTGAGTTAATTACAGTGTGGAAAATGCATTTGTTTTTGAGACAGGGTCTCCCTCTGTCACCTAGGGTGAAGTGCAGTGGCACAATCACAGCTCACCATAGCCTCAACCTCCTGAGCTCAAGTGATCCTCCCACCTCAGCCTCCTGAGTAGCTGGGACTACAGGCATGTGCCACCACACCCAGCTAATTTTTTACTTTTTGTAGAGACAGGGTCTTACTATGTTGCCCTGGCTGGTCTTAAATTCATGGGCTCAAGTGATCCTCCCACCTCAGCCTCCTCAGTAGCTGGGACTACAGGCATGTGCCACCACACCCAGCTAATTTTTTACTTTTTATAGAGACAGGGTCTTACTATGTTGCCCTGGCTGGTCTTAAATTCCTGAGCTCAAGTGATCCTCCCACCTCGGCCTCCCAAAGTGCTGGGATTTCAGTCATGAGCCACTGCGTCCAGCCTGAAAATGAATTTCTAACCTGTCTTAGGTGCCCCCAACTTCCCAGTACAGACAGGCATTTTGCTCCTTAGATAGGAAAGTGTATCAACCAGGGTTTTCCAGAGAAACAGAACCATTAGGTGGATGAATGGTAGGTGGATGAATGGATAGATGGATAAGCGGATGGATGGGTGGGTGGATGGATAGGTTGGTGGATGGATGGGTGGATGGGTGGGTGGGTGGATGGATGGGTGGATGGGTGGGTGGGTGGGTGGGTGGATGGATGGATGGATGGATGGATGGATAGATGGATGCATGGGTGGGCGGATGGATGGGTTGGTGGATGGATGGGTTGGTGGATGGATGGGTAGGTGGATGGGTGGGTAGATGGATAGGTAGGTGGATGGGTGGATGGATGGGTGGGTAGATGGATGGGTGGGTGGATGGATAGGTGGGTGAATGGATGGGTGTATGGGTGGGTGGGTGGGTGGATGTATGGATGGATGGATAGATGGATGCATGGGTGGGTGGATGGATGGGTGGATGGATGGATAGATGGGTGCATGGGTGGGTGGATGGATGGGTTGGTGGATGGATAGGTGGATGGATGGGTAGGTGGATGGGTGGGTAGATGGATAGGTAGGTGGATGGGTGGATGGATGGGTGGGTAGATGGATAGGTAGGTGGATGGGTGGATGGATGGGTGGGTAGATGGATGGGTAGGTGGATGGATAGGTGGGTGAATGGATGGGTGTATGGGTGGGTGGGTGGGTGGATGGATGGATGGATGGATGGATAGATGGATGCATGGGTGGGTGGATGGATGGGTGGATGGATGGATAGATGGATGCATGGGTTGGTGGATGGATGGGTTGGTGGATGGATAGGTGGATGGATGGGTAGGTGGATGGGTGGGTAGATAGATAGGTAGGTGGATGAGTGGATGGGTGGATGGATGAGTGGGTGGATGGGTGAGTAGGTGGGTGGGTGGGTGAATGGGTGGGTGGGTGGATGAGTGGGTGGATGGGTGGGTGGAAGGGTGGGTGGATGGACTGGTGGATGGGTGGGTGGGTGGATGGATGGGTGGGTGGATGAGTGTGGATGGATGGATGGATGGATGGATGGATGGATGGATGGATGCATGGATGGATGGATGGAGGAGTGAATGGATTGGTGGATTGGTGGATGGGTGGATTGGTAGATGGATTGGTGGCTGGGTGGATGGATGGATGGATAGATAGATAGGTAGATAGATAGATAGATAGCCACAGCCGTATACTAATAAATTTATTTTAAGAACTTGGCCCACACAACTGTGCAGGCTGGCAATTCTGCAATGTGAAGGGCAGGCCAGCAAGCCAGGGACTCAGGCAGGAGTCAATATTCCAGGCTGGGCTTCTTCTCTGGGAAACCTCAGTATTTATTCTTCAGGCTGTCAACAGACTACATGAGGCTCCTGCATTATTGAGGGCAATCTCCTTTTCTTGCAGTCAACTGACTGTCAATGTGAGCTGCATCTACAGCACACTTTCACGGCAGCATCTAGACTAGCGCATGACCAAACAGCCAGGCCCCACAGCCCAGCCACGTCAACACGTACAATTCAGCTGTCTCAGAACGCAAGGTGAATGGGTGGAAAGGGACTTCTTGTCTGGCCTGAGGCCCTCCCGGGTCCGTGGCTTGAGGATTCGCACTCTGAGACCTTTCTGCTTGCTTGGCAGGGCAGGGCAGAGCAGGAAAACAACGCTGTAACCACAGGAGCTTTTGTAAACTGCACACTTAGTCATAAATGCCATTGCTCTTAGGCTAAAAACCAAACTGCTTAACACAGTCCAGGGCTCTGCAGGGCCTATCCTGTCCTCACCTTTCCCTGCTCAGGTCAGACACCTCAGCTTTCTTCTTCCTTTTTTTTTTTTTTTTTTTTTTTTTGAGACATAGTCTTGCTCTGTCACCCAGGTGCTGGAGTACAGTGGCACAATCTCAGATTACTGGAACCTCCACTTCCCTAGTTCCAGTGATTCGCCTGCCTCACCCTCCCGGGTAGCTGGGACTACAGGCATGTACCACCACGCCCGGCTAATTTTTGTATTTTTAGTGGAGACGGGGTTTTGCCATGTCAGCCAGGCTGGTCCCAAACTCCTGATCCACCCACCTCAGCCTCCCAAACTGCTGGGATTACAGGCGTGAGCCACCACGCCCAGTCGACACCTCAGCTTTCTTATGCTTCCCCCAGCAGCCAAGGTTCCTCCTGCCCCAGGCCTTTGCACACACACTTTATTCTTCCTGGAATTCATTTCCTACCTGCCATCCCTCACCCTACACACACATACACACACACACACACACACACACACAGCAAGGGGAGCAGCTCATTGCTGGAGTCCTGTGGTTTCTTGAACTGTCCTCTTACAGGCCCTGAGGCCAAATGCACACCAGGGTTTGCTCAAGCAGTGAGAGCTCAAACTGTTGGAATGTGCCTGTAAAATGAGGGCCCCACGTGAAAGAATATCTCCTTTGTTTAAACTCATCCAACTGGTCTGATGGGAGGGTGTGTCCTGGTAGACTGAGGGTGACAGTCGGAGGTTTGGAGCCACATGCGTGTGTCTGAGAGATAGGTTTGCACCAGAATCCTGGACCTGAGGGCCTCCCTGGCCAAGACAAGGAAGAGAAACACAAGCAGAACTGTGTGGCTGGGAGAAAGTGTCGGGAGTCAGGAGAGTGGCGGGCAGACGCCAAATGCAGGGGCCTCGTAGGCCAGGACAGTGGTAGCGGAGCCCCGTGGCGCCACAGCAGAGAGCAGGACAGGCAGTGGAAGCTGGAGGTGTTGGGAGGCAGCGCTGCAGAGGGGAGCCCAGATTTAGATTCACAGATGCAGACAAGACATCTTGTCCCTCAGTGAGGATGGGACAGTGCTGTGAGCAGACAGGCCTGTGCTCACCCTCATGGTGCTGAGAGCCAGAGAAGGTCAACACTGACTCAGCCTTGAGGGACACAGCATGGCCCCAGGGCCTGCTTGGTGAGCGTAATCCAGGAGGGCCTCCAGGAGGAGGGGACACTTGAATCAGGACCAGTAGGATGAGGAAGAACTGCCAGTGAATGGGAGAGGGAGCACTGCGTGGTGCTTCCCCTGGGGTTCCTCAGCACACCGTGGAGCAGAGGAGCGGAGGAGAGGTGTGCAAGGCTGTGGAGGGGTAGGGTCCTGGAGCCACCTGATAGCCATGACATTGCCCCGCTAAGCCACTGTCCCCTCTCTGCCCCATAGGCTGTGGGGAAGGTCCCAGGGTGTGGAGGGAGAGCTCGCCTGGAGGGACAGTGGCCACCATCATTATGACAGTGATGTCGCTGTAGGTCCTGTAGGGACCTCCTGCTGGGACGGCTGGAACTTTGGGGCCTCTCCCAGGGGCGTCTGAGATTGGTGGGGTCAGCGGAGCCGGGAGTACCCTGAGGGGACTTAGGGCTGGAGATTGGTGGGGGAGTTGGCCGGGACAACCTGTGCCTGCTGGAGTGGAGGTGGCACAGGTCCCCGAGGCTTCACAGCAAACCTGAGATGGTCCTGGAGGTCCAAGTGGGAGGCAGGAAGTAAGGGTGGAGGAAAGGTCAAGCCACCTAGCCTGACTCCCAGGTCTGGCTCTGCCACTTCTTGGCTATGTGACCTTGGGCAAGTCACACAGCCTCTCTCAGCCTGGGCTTCCTGAGGCGGTCCCCCTGCCATGCTGCAAAAACACCTCCTTGCAGGATGTTCCCTGGGGAAACCAGCGTACCTCAGTAGTGAGGCCGCCCCACCCTCTGCAAAGACACCCACCCCAGGCTTCCTTCAGCTGTGCTTGGCCTGCGCAAGCCCTGGGGGTGAGGTGCACTCCTGCAGGGCCTTCAGGAACCTGGGGCCAGAGGAGCTGGCTTGAGGCCAGAAAGCTGGCCCGGCCTCTGGGGTCAACTGGGCCTCACCCATCCTGCCTGCCCTGGCAGACCCATGGAGGAAGCCTCTCTGCCTGTGGCCGAGTGAGATTGAGTGCCAGTTCTGCAGCTGGCCATGGGGTGGGGACCTTTGAGCCCTTCTCACCCAGGAGGCAGTGGAGACTCAGCCAGGTGAGGTGTGACACTCAGAATCCCATAGCTGGAGCCCAGAGTTATGAACAGACCCCTGCTGGGGACAGCCCCTTATGTGACCCTCACCCAGTCTTCCAGATACCCAGGCAACCAAGTTCTGTTCTCACGCTGCAGACAGAAAACAGGACTGGAGCCTGGGGAGAGGTGGTCCCTGCCAGCCCCCTAGACCCCTGACCCCAAGTCCTGGGCCCTGTAGGCCACATATGAGTGGCCCGGCCCAGCCCAGCCCATGTGCTCAGGACACCCCTGGCCCCTCCCTGTTGCTATGGTCTGCCAAACCAGGCTACTCCCTGGGGCCTCTGGTGATGCAGTGTCCCAGTCCCAGTGCCACACTCCCAGAGACGGTAACCATTCACAGCAACTTCAGAAGCCGCCCAGGTGCTCCCTCCAACACCTCAGCTGCACCACCCCTCCACCGCCCCTCACAGTCATCCCCAAGGGTACCTCTGGTTCCCACACCCACCTCCCAACACCCTGCCAGCCTTCCTGCTTGCCTGCCAGCTCCAAGTCTTCCTCGAATCGCCCTCCCCAGACGCTCCCACAGCCTGGAGCCCATGGTGTCATCCTCACATCTGCCCTTCTCTCCCTCCCCAGCATGCGGGGCATGACTGCCCACCGTCTGCTCCCTCTCCATTTCTCCCTCCTGTAGCAAAGACCTGACCCCAGCTAAACCCAAGAGACCATTCACTCACCAGTCTTCCTCCCTTTAAATACGCAATTGCAGATGGTAGGGGGCACTGCCCAGCCATCCTGCCACACCACCCCCCTGACACCTCTCTGCCTGCCAGCACCTTTGTGCCCCTCCCCTAGCCTTCCAGCAGGAAGCAGGAATGTGGTCACAGGGAGGCCTGCCCCAGGCGCCAGCACTGAACTCTCCTGCCCTTCGCCCTTCGGTGTCAGCCTCCGGTCCTTTACATGTTTACTTGTTTACTTATGTGTCAGTTCACCACCCCAGCCTACCCCTGCCAGGGGCCTTATGTCTCTGGCTTTCCATGTCTGAAACAAGGTCTGGTATCACCAGGTCTTGGATAAAGCTAGAAATGATTTTCCTTTTTCGTTCCTTTGATCGCATTTGTCTTGATTGTTCCACCGTAATTCAGAAGATGGTGATTTGGTACCTGTAAGTGCAGGGCTGCTATCTTAAATGACACATTGAGTGTCTTAAATGTCTTAAGAGACACAGTCTGAAATGACAATTCTGTTTCTGTGGACTGGCTGATGGATTTCTCAGCACCAAGAAACCCTGATCTCAGCACTATGCAAGTGGTTCATTTCTGGCAAGCACCGGGATTCTTTTCCTCTTTGCAAACTCGAGATAGCAGCAGGCGGCCGAGGGCCTCTTCTTGGCGGACTTGCGGGATATACTGTGTGTGTGTGTGTGTGTGTGTGTGTGTGTGTGTGTGTGTGTGTGTGTGTGTGATAGAGACAGAGAGAGAGAGAGAGACTGACTCTGGGCCTAGATTCAACTAAAACATGGCATTCTGGGGGATTTCCTGAGTCCCTCCTCCAGATCACCCCAACTACTGGGGCTCCAAAATCCAGTGCATACCTCACAGATTTGGTGACTTTTGCGAAATGCGTGAATGGCAATGGTTTACACTTTTCATAGTTGACCAGATGTCTCCACTTCCATTTTCTCTTTTGCTAATCACAGTGATTCTAATATAGCACTTGAGTTTTTTGTTTGTTTGTTTTTTGAGACAGGGTCTCACTATGTCACCCAGGTTTGAAGTGCAGTGGTGTGATCACAGCTCACTGCAGCCTGGACCCCCGGGCTCAAGAGATCCTCCCACCTCAGCCTCCTCAGTGGCTGGGACTCCAGGTACACGCCGGCGCACCCGACTAATTTTTGTAATTTTTGTAGAGATGGGGTCTCGCCATGTTACCCAGGCTGATCTCAAACTCCTGAGCTCAAGTGATCTGCCCGCCTTGGCCTCCCAAAGTGCTGGGATTACAGGTGTGAGCCACTATGCCCATCCAAATTGACCATTTTAACTATTTTATTTTATTTTATTTATTTTTTTGAGATGGAGTCTTACTCTGTCACCCAAGCTGGAGTGCAGTGGTGTGATCTCGGCTCACTGCAACCTCTACCTCCTGGGTTCAAGCGATTCTCCTGCCTCAGCCTCCTGAGTAGCTGGGATTACAGGCATGCACCACCATGCCCGGCTAATTTTTGTATTTTTAGTAGAGATGGTGTTTCGCCATATTGGCCAGGCTGGTCTTGAACTCCTGACCTAAGGTGATCCACCCACCTCGGCCTCCCAAAGCGCTGGGATTACAGGCGTGAGCCGCCACCCCCGGCCCATTTTAACCATTTTAAAGTGTGCCATTCAGTACCGTTCACTGCATTCACAACATTGTGCCACCAGCCCTACTCTCCAGCTCCAGAACATTCCAGCTCCGGAACATTTTCTTCACCACAAGAGGAAACCCCATACCCATTAAACAGTCCCTCCCCATTCCTCTCTCCCCCAGTCCCTGGCCACCATGAATCCATGCTCTGTCTCTATGGACTTGCCTGTTCTGGACATTTCAGAGAAGTGGAATCGTACACTGTGTGGTCTTTGGTGTCTGGCTTCCTTCACAGAGCCAGCAAGCATGTTTGGGGCTTGCCTATGCTGTGGCACGTGCTGGAACTTCACGGCCTTTTAAGGCTGAA
This sequence comes from Rhinopithecus roxellana, assembly GCF_007565055.1. Classification (NCBI taxonomy): domain Eukaryota; kingdom Metazoa; phylum Chordata; class Mammalia; order Primates; family Cercopithecidae; genus Rhinopithecus; species Rhinopithecus roxellana. Next base: position 180,657,509 of record NC_044550.1, on the reverse strand, counting down.
GGGTATTCTGTCACATGGACATGCCACATTCTGTGTATCTGTTCGTCCATTGATGGACACCTGGCTTGTTTCCACGTTGCAGTGATTTTGAGTAATGCTGCTAGGAACGTGGGCGAATCATCTGTCTAAGTCCCTGTTTTCCATTCCTCCGGGTGTCCATCCAAGAGTGGACGGCTGGGGCATGTGATAACTGTGTGGAACGTGTCGCAGAACTGTGGAAGACTGCTCTCACATAGCTGCACTGAAGCCATACTTTTCAGAGGGCAGCAGACAGGGATTCCGGGCAGAGCCTGGCCTCTTCCTGCCACTAGCCTTCTCCAGCCTCCTTCCAGTTCCTCCTCTCAGCCCCGCCCAGGTGAGGCAAGGGAAGCATCCCTGTGGATGGAAAGCCCCAGGCTCCCTGGAAAGGCTCCTCATGGGAGGGGACGCCTGAGCCAGCTCTGAGGGATGTGGGGTTTCTCAGAGCCTGCTGAGGAAGACAGGCAGGAGAGTAGGGGTTGCAGGCCCTGCAAGGCAGAGCTAGAAGGCAGGTGGCTCTTGGCGAGGAGCTCCACAGAGCTTGCGGTGGCTGAGGTCATACTAACACATGCGGCCAGCACCCACAGGTACAGTCCACACCCAGTGCTGGCCTATGTCCACGCCTTCCTCCCCACAGCCCCAGGGTATGGGCTCTAGGGGACCTCATTACACAGATGAGCAGACTGAGGCTCCAGAGGCTAACTCACTCCTGCGGCATCCCAGAAGCACTGGCATCCACGCCCTGACCACCAAGCTGTGTGCCTTTCCACGGTGACCCCAGACAAGAAGCTGGGCTCAGAGAGGCGTAACAACTCTCTCACGCTCACACACCAGGGCCTTCCGGTGGAGGGAGGGTTTGCGCCCGGGCCTGGGCCTTGCCTGGCATCGTTGCTCACTGTCCACATCCCAGCCTCCTGGGCTATGAAGTCCAGGGAGTTAAACCCTCCACCTCCTGCTCTCAGATGGCAGCTGTGACTGCTCACTGAAGTAATGAATATGACCGCTGAAGGAAATCTATAAAAGCTCAGACATCTGCGGGCAGGTAGGGGTCCTGGTTCAGGATGTGTTAATGAACTCAGTCTGCAGCAGCAGATGCCTTTGTAGGGGTCAAGAGCGGAAGGTTCTGGCTCCAGCTCCGCCACTGGGTGCTGTGTGTTCCTTGTGTGTCCCTGACAGGGTCACCGTCCCTGAACTCAGTTCTTTCACTGCAGAGAGGGTGCCAGGAACCGCCAGGAGGCCGGGCACGCTGAGGGCCACCCCGTCCTCAATGCAATCCTGCCCCTGCATTGCTTGGCGGCAGCACATGGCCCAACAGTGTCCCTTGCTGCGTGCTAACTGGTCCCTTCTGTTTTGCCTTTTTGTTTGAAGAGACACTTGTCGCCCGAGGAGTTCCAGGAAGTGTTTGGGATGAGCATCGAGGAGTTTGACCGCCTGGCCCTCTGGAAGAGGAATGACCTTAAGAAGAAAGCCCTGTTGTTCTGACAGCTGCCAGCCTGCCCCACCGGTGTGTGCCAGGCGCCGAGGCGAGGGGTCCCTGGCAAGCACCACGCACACCCCTCCCACATACCTTGCTCTGGCTTCTCTGTGTCGATGGGGTGGGCGGGAGGGGGTCCCCCAGCAGGTGCAGCCCTTGTGCCTGCCGACGACGCTCCTGCCCGTAGTTTAGGGCTGAGACGGCTAGCTTCACACCCTTCCCCGCTGTGGCTTGGTGTCAGGGAGAGGCTGCAGAGTGGCTATGTCGGGCATTAGACGGAGCACACAGGTGGCTGCAGCCCAGTCTACCTTCCCAGCATCCTCGAGGTGCCCTGGCTCTGGTGCTAGGCATGTGGCGGACAGAGGTGGCTGGGACGTGAGCTGTGAGACTTGTTGATGACAGGTGCTGACACCATTGTCGGGGGTGGGCACACGGCCCTTCGGAGCCTGGGCAGCCCGGCCTCACAGGTGGACTCGCAGACAGGGCAGGGAGCGTCCGGGACAGTGCCAAGAGTGGGGTGTGTGATTTTTGCAGGCGTCTGTGATGAGTCTCTTTAGGGACAAATGTCAACAAGGGACAAGACAGGGCACCTTCCGCCAGCGCCCCTCCATGCGCTGCATTCCTCTTCCAGATCACCCCCTAGATGCCTACACAATATCTTTAAAGTAACACAGAAGTTTTTATTTTATTAAAAAGTATAGCCTACTTACACGCGAGATGACATATATAGAGTTTAATTTTACAGCCCCTCCGCAGGGGAGCGGCCTCCAGCCTTATTCTCCACCGCTCGGATCTGTGTGGTTTCAGTCAGTTCTTGGTGTGGTCCTCATACATAGAGCTCCCTGTCTGCTTTCTTTTCTCTTTCTTTTTTCTTTTTCTTGTCACACAGGTAACCTTAAAGACAGACCCCTCTAAATAACGCTTTGTAAATACACGTGAAGTAGAGCCGCCACTGTTTTCCTTGCGGCTATTTTTCCAAATCTTGGAGAGAAAACATCCTCCTCTGACGGCCAAAGCCCCAGAATCAAGGGTTTCCATGTACCCGGCCTGACACCCGACGCAGCTCTCGGTGCACCATCCTTGTGCTGCGGCTGGCGGTGTCTTAGCCTGAAACAGAAACCCCACCCGCCCCAGGAGCGATGTGCTCCCTGAAACAGACAACCACACGCTGTTGGGGAGACCAGGATGGAGATGGGATGGAGATATAGCTCTTCTCATCTTCAAAGCCAGCAGGGTTGGAGCAGGAGGCTGGCCGGGCTCCCCAGGCGAAGGCGTTGGTGTCCGTCATTAGGGGTGCGTTAGGGTGCAGCGCCGGCCGTCACAGGATGCGGATAAGCGCGCTGAGAGGTGGATGAAACACCAAAGTCTGTTTCCCTGTCCGCAGTGGGTGTTGCCTCTTTGTGTGTGTCCCGATGTTCCTGCCTGTGAGTCGGCCTTACTCCGCTTCCTTAGCACCCATGACACGCCAAGTCCCGTTTCGCACTCGGCTTCTTACCCGCCCGGCTCGGCTAGGGACGGGGAGTTTTTAGCACCTAATATGCTTCCTGCCATTGAGCAATCTGAGCCTGAGCAACTGGAAACCCCCATTTCTCATTAGTGCAATGTCATGTCTGATCCCAGGAAGCCTGGAAAATAAAAGATGATGCATTATAACTTGCGGAAGTACAAGACCACTTGTTATGAACTTGTGTGATTTGAAAGGCAAGGCCCCTTCTGCAAGTAGTGCTTGGGGAGGGCACCCGTTCACCCGTTCCAGGCATAGCGCTGGGTGTGTTCACAGGGCAGGCAAGGCTTGGGGAGGGGCCAAGTGTTCCCACTGGGCATTCCCCAGAGGCAGCTTGCACAGATGCAGTCCTGGGCCCTCACCAAGGCCAGGGCCTCTGCTGATGGCAGTGATGAGGGAAACCTGATACACACCTGCCCCGGAGGTTGGGGAGACAAGGACAGCAAGGCTGATCGCTGCTCTGTGGAGCTGGCCCCAGGGAGGTCCCAAATACACCACCAGGTCAGGGGAAGCTTTCTAGACAAGATGCTGCCCAAACTAAGTCCTGGCAAATGGGAGATAAGGGAATAAACACTCCCCAATAAGGGAAGGGCATTCTGGGCAGCTGGAACAGCAGTAGCAGAGGCGCTGAGGCTGGACACAGCCTCCCAAGTTCTGGGAATTTCAGTGGCTGGTTATGGCTGAACACAGGGCCAAGGAAAAGGGTAGAAGGAAAGAGACTGGGGGCAGGGCTCCCACATGGGATTAAACAGTGCCCTGCTGGGATAAACATCTCATCATCGCTAATCTTATTCCAATGACATTCATGATTCTTTCTAACTTTGGGTCTTCCCCACAAAAGCTTGTCCATACACACAACCTGCCACCACTGTCTACCCAGTTACACACTCAGAAATCAGCATTCTCCTCGGTTTCTTACCCCGGGCCCAAGGACAACTGTCCACAAGCCCTGGTAAGTGCCGCCTCCCAAGCATCAGCCTACAGCTCTCCACCTGCACAGACGTCCCCAGTGGGGCATGCTGAGAACAGGAGGTGGCACTCTGACCCATGACCCTAGACATAGGAATAAGCCTGGTCTGGCCCTGGCAGCCAGGACGTGCAGGCACCCTGGCCACACTCAGGCCCCTCCCCTACTACAGCACAGCCTTCCTCTGCCGTCTGCTCCCACACTTGCCCCTGGGCAAATTGTGTCCACCCAACGCCAGAGTGATGCTTTGAAAACATCAGTCAGATCACACCAAGCTCCCAGCGGCCTTCTTCTGCGGCTTCAAGAGCCAGGCCTTGTGTGACCCCCACTTGCCATTCCCGCCCACCCCCCCCCACCCCTGTGTTTGTCCCCATGGTCACAGTCCCAAACTGTGGCTCTCTCTGAGTTCTTCAGACACCAAGCCTGCCGGTTTTCACCCACGATCTCCCTCCTGGGGGAGCTCTGCTTCTTCTCAACACAGGGCCCCTCCCTCCCTTCTCAGTTCAACTCAGAAGCTCCCCCCTCAGACAGGGCCCTCCACTGACTTTCCAAATTGCCACCTATCCCGACGTTCCTCACGGTACCTCCTCATGCCCTCTGTGTGTCAGCAGTTTCTTCTATTTTATTGTATTTTATGTATGTATGTATTTATTTGAGACTGAGTCTCACTCTGTCACCCAGACTGGAGTGCAATGGCGCGATCTCAGCTCACTGCAACCTCCACCTCCCGGGTTCAAACGATTCTCCTGCCTCAGCCTCCCGAGTAGCTGGGATTACAGGTGTGCATCACCACACCTGGCTAATTTTTTGTATTTTTTAGTAGAGACGGGGTTTCACCGTGTTAGCCAGGATGGTCTTGATCTCCTGACCTCGTGATCCGCCCTCCTTGGCCTCCCAAAGTGCTGGGATTACAGGCGTGAGCCACCGCGCCCGGCCCACAGTTTCTTCTTTCTCGCTTTATTGACCATTTCTGTCCATCAAACCCTAAGCCCGAGAGGGCTGACGACTTTGTAACTGTGCTCTGTGAACTGGGAACGTCTTTGGAGTATTTCCTAGCAAGGCTGGAGCCCATCTGGTTTCTGTGCTTTCCCCAAAGAGTCTCATGGTGCTCGTGCTTTTAGAACAGGGCTGTCCAATCGCACTGCCCATGGTGACGAGGACATTCGACATCCGCACTGTCCAACACGCCAGCCACCAGCACTTGAAATGCAGCCGATGTGAGTGGAACTGAGATTTCAATGTAACTCTTTTAGAGTTCAGGAGCCACATGTGGCTACTGGCTGCGTACTAGACAGTGCAGTGCCCTGAGGATTAGAAACTGCTGCTGCCCTAAGCTTAGATGTGCATGTCCACAGGCCCTGGGATCTGTCACTCTTGTCTCACAACAACTGTTCGTTGGTGCCTGGTCTATAGGATCCATTGAGAATGCACTTGCCGAGCATGCATCTGTGCCCGGCACTGCCCTGGGTGCAGGGGTGTGCTTGGCACAGTTCTTGCCCTCCAGACTCATGACGTCTGCCATCTGAACCTCAGAGCCCCAGGTTCTAAGCCAGTTTGGCTCAGTCTTCCATGCCAGTCTTCGTGTCTGCCAGTGGCACCAACCTTCCCAAATCAGCACCACCCTGGGCCTGTGTGAGGAACTCCCAGGAGAGATGGGCAGGGCAACATCGGTGCCTTCAGGGCCTCTGTCCTCAGCCCTTCTCCCCAGGGCAGCTGTGTGCATTCCAAGCTACTTAAATCGGAACCAAAAGCTTCAGAATTCACTGCAGCCATGCGAGAGAATGTGACTATCTCACACAGGTCTTAGTGTTCAGTTGAAAAGTGACACTTGTCACCTCTAGTGGTTGGAACTAGTCACATGACTCTGCCCAGCTGCAAAAGGGTCTAGGGAGCACAGGCATTCGTCTGTCTGAGAAGAGGGAGGATGAGAACCGGGAGCAAGCCTTACCAACTACAGCTGAGGCTACACGGGTGTCTTCTCTTCCCCAAGTCCAAGCTCCAGTGCCTTCAGTGGCTCTTGGTGGGAACTCACTTGGAGCCCTCCCCTGCCCTGGCCACCATCCTCTCTGGGTGAGCCATTCACTCATTCATCCACACAGATCTGCATGCTGGCTCCAGCCTGGCCCCCATAACCACCGAGTCTCTGCCATGTGCAGTGACCCCTATGGAGGGCTTTCACCCACAGAGCACTATGTTCTCCTGTGTGACCTGCTGTCCCCAGCACAGGTGATCGGACCAAGGATGGCCCCTGAGCCATCAGCAGAGTGAATCCCTAGTGGCCCAGGGCAACGGCTGTGCCCCATGGAGAGACTTTGCTCTACTTGGACATTGATCTACCCAATCCGAAGCTCTCCCAGGGAGGTCATGAAATAGGGAGTTGATGGGGGTGGGCAAAGCAGGGAACACTCAACCAGAAGCCTGAGCCAGCAGAGGCCATGGGTAAAGAGAAGGGTAGAGAGATGCTAGCCAGGAGAGGAGGAAGAGGGGGAGCCCAGAGGGCATTGGGGCTGGCAGAGTCTGGTGGACTTTGCTGATCACTTGGGCTGCACTTAAGCCCACCCTGCCTCCCCTCTGGGTTCTTTGTTTTTTTTTGAGATGGATTCTTGCTCTGTCGCCCAGGCTGGAGTGCAGTGGCATGATCTCGACTCACTGCAAGCTCCACCTCCCAGGTTCATGCCATTCTCCTGCCTCAGCCTCCCAAGTAGCTGAGACTACAGGTGCCCGCCACCACGCCTGGCTAATTTTTTGTATTCTTAGTAGAGACGGGGTTTCACCCTGTTAGCCAGGACGGTCTCGATCTCCTGACCTCGTGATCTGCCTGCCTCGGCCTCTCAAAGTGCTGGGATTACAGGCGTGACACACCGTGCCCGGACTTTTTTTTTTTTTTTTTTTTTCTGAGACAGAGTTTCACTCTTGTCACCCAGGCTGGAGTGCAATGGTGAGATCTTGGCTCATTGCAACCTCCACCTCCCGAGTTCAAGTGATTCTCTTGCCTGAGCCTCCCAAGTAGCCGGGACTACAGTCTTGAGCCACCACGCCCAGCTAATTTTTTGTATTTTTAGTAGAGACGGGGTTTTACCATGTTGGCCAGGCTGGTCTCAAACTCCTGACCTCAGGTGATTCACCCACCTCAGCTTCCCAAAGTGCTGGGATTACAGGTGTGAGCCACCACACCTGGCACCATCTGGGTTCTGAGTTGAGAACCAGCATGAGGAGATGGATCGTGGCTCAGGGAAAGGATCCGTTTCCCTAATGCACCAGTCCTCGAATCCTGAAATGCAGAGCTTCTGGAATGACTGAGTTGGAAGACATTGCTCAGTGTATTTTATTTTATTTTTCAGTTATTTATTTATTTATTTATTTTGAGACAGAGTCTCACTCTGTTGCCTAGGCTAGAGTGCAGTGGCACGATCTCAGCTCACAGCAACCTCCTCCTCCCAGGTTCAAGTGATTCTCGTGCCTTAGCCTCCTGAGTAGCTGGGATTACAGGCATGCCGCCACTACACCCAGGTATTTTTTCTATTTTTAGAAGAGATGGGGTTTCACTGTGTTGTTGGCCAGGCTGGTCTTGAACCCCTTGCCTCAAGTGATCCTCCTGCCTCAGCCTCCCAAAGTGCTAGGATTACAAGCCTGAGCCACCACGCCCAGCCCCTGCTCAGTGTATTTTAGATCAGAAAAGTCTTCCACTGTGGCCCACCCCCATCCTCGCCCCAAACCTGGACCTACGTCCCTCCAGGGTCATAGCTGGCTGTGCAGGGTGAAGAAGAGGCAGCTGCATGGTACAAAATCTGCTTGTGATCCCAGGGGCATGGGTCTCCAGGCCCACCTCCAGCCCAGACCTGGGGCCTGACCAGGGAACTCCCATGGGAGGTGAAGAAGAGAATCTTCATAGCATGCATTTCTTCCTCTCTGACCATGTGGGGCCTGTTTCCTGAAAAGGCCGTATATGCAAATTGGCCCCCAAATGCAGAGGGAGCCAAGAAACCAAAGAAAGAGGCAGACAAATCCAGTTTCTCAGTAAAGGGTGGTTTATGAGGGGGAACTTAACAAACAGAAATGTGGTCTCGGGCAGCCACAGTAGATCTCTGCACCACAACCGCGCAGACCCACAGATTGGGGAAAAAGTATACGTGCTCTGGAAGGAATGTGTAGGTGGCTGCGGGCGTCACAGCCTATCATGTATGCAACACCAAGGGTTGTTTTGGAGGAAAGGCTAGTGAAGAGGTGTTTCTACATAAAGAGCAATACATCAACTCGACATCTTGGAGGCATTCCCGGGCTCGGGTTAGTCAGGAGCCACGTCCTGGATTAGGATTTAAAATAAAGTCGCTCTTATCCCCACGGGGTCCTCAGAGAATCCTAGGAGGCCGACCCTTCCTGAATCCCCACTTTATGAATGAGGAAACTGAGGCACAGAGCGAGGCAATGTAACTTGCTCAGGATTACCCAGGTGTCAATGACTGGGTGAGAGATCCAGTCATTCATGCCACTCCACACCCCATACTCTGACTTGTGATAAGATGCATCATCTTGCCTAGGTGTGTTTCTGAGCAAGCCTGCCCAGGGGCCAGGAGCAGAGCTTGGCGTGCAGGTCACTCTTACAGCAGGCCACCGGCAGCCGTGTATCTTACCAATCAGAGAAGCCCCTCATGTGCCTGGGAGGAGCAGGTGGCACATTGGACAGGGACCGGGGTGGTCCTGCAAGGCTGCTTCCTTCCAGATACCCCCCTCCCTCAATAGGTTACCAGGGCTAATGCTGGACCCCTGGGCTCCAGCTGTGTGGACAGGTGGGTCCTAGCCACCATGCTAGTGAGGGTAACAGCTGATTGTGTGCTGGATGTTGGAGCCCGGTGTTCCCTGTCAGGGAGGCTGCTTCCTGTCACCCTTGGTTCTCGAGGCTCCCCAGGGGGTCTCTGTCCCCCTGGGATTACTGCACATGCTCCATTGCTTGTGGCCATGCCTTTATCAGGTACACTTCCTTCTGGCCCCAAACCCCAGCTGGGTCCCTTCCCTTGTCCCTTCCAAAGCAGCCATCCCTAAGCTGCCTTCATTCTGTGCCTGTGGAGGGCCCTCTCCTTGCTGTGATCCACCTCACTCCCCTTTCTGGGTTCCCAGGCTGCCCCATTGCCTGGAGACAAGACCCATTTTTATTTATTTATTTATTTATTTATTTATTTATGTAGAGATGGAGTCTCGCTCTGTCACCAGGCTGGAGTGTAGTGGCACAACCTCAGCTCACTGCAACCTCTGACTCCCTAGTTCAAGCGATTCTCCTGCCTCAGCCTCCTGAGTAGCTGGGATTACAGGCACACGCCACCACGCCCAGCTAATTTTTGTATTTTTAGTAGAGACATGGTTTCACCATGTTGACCAAGATGGTCTCAATCTCCTGACCTCGTGATCCGCCCGCCCTCGGCCTCCCAAAGTTCTGGGATTGCAGGCGTGAGCCACCGCGCCCGGCCAGAGACCCGTTTATTACTTGAGCTAATGCAACTTACACAAGTGAAAGCTGCATCATTTCAGAATCTGGTCCCCATTGCCCTCCTCCCAACCCCACCTTCCGGAGGGGATGAAGGCTGATGTTGGGGGAGTAGCCCACCCATTCGAGCAGACTGGCTGGGGTTAGGGCGGGTGCTCTGTGGAGAAGTCCGGGGTTCAGCAATCTCTGTACCACAGAGCCGAGATGGGCAAGTCCCTAAGCATAAAAGCACTTCTGAGCAATTAAATGGGAGAGGAAATCAGTGCTTCCTTGGGGACCACCAGAGGCTGCCGGGCCTGTTGCTGAACCAGGTTTCATAAATAGAAGAGCTTTCTTTTCTCATGTCCGAATTGTGAGGCTCATTTCTCAGCCAGGCATTGATTCTGAGAGCTCCATTAGCAAACCCTGCCTGCTACCAGCTTCCCCTTCCTCTAACACCCTGAGTCTCTCTCAGTTGTAACACTTAGATAATGTGCCACTCCTTTGCAGGGGCCGTGGGGACTCCTCACCCACAGAAGGCTCACTGAAAATCAACAGACAAACGCAGACTGATAGGGGAAAAGGCATACATGTTTACTCACATGCATGGGGCGGCTGTGGGGAGCAACAGAGTGAGCACCTTAACCCCCCAGTGGGGTGCAGAAGCTTTTCTACCCTTTTTCATAGGGGAGGGTGGAGATAAAGAATGGAGGGAATTTTTTTTGTTGTTTTTTTGAGATGGAATTTTTTGAGACGGAATCTCACTCTGTTGCCCAGGCTGGAGTGCAGTGGCGCAATCTCAGCTCACTGCAACTTCCACTTCCTGGGTTCAAGCGATTCTCCTGCCTCAGCCTCCCGAGTAGATGGGATTACAAGCGTATGCCACCACGCCCGGCTAATTTTTGTATTTTTGGTAGAGACCGGGTTTCACCATGTTGTCCGGGCTGATCTCAAACTCCTGACCTCAGGTGATCCACCCACCCTCGGCCTCCCAAAGTGCTGGGATGACAGGAGTGAGTCACTGTGCCTGGCCTGTAGGGAAGTTTTAGAGGAACAGGATTTGAATATCAGGGAGAATAAAATCAACTTGTAAATGATTCTCCTATTTGTATAGTGCTGAATATCCCCCCCCCCGTTAAAACAATTAAAATGAAAGACATTCACTTGTAAAGTGTTCTCTTTGGAATTTGAATGGGTCTGAGAGGCAAACATTATCTTGTGGAACAAAATATAAGCTCTCAAAGAAAAGAAAGACAGTTGATGTTTTTATACCATCTTGAAGTTACAGAAAAAATAAGGGCTCGGATCTCAGCAAAACAGGTTATGGAAGGGAAGAGGAGGAAACCTCACAGGTAGCAGCCTTCAGAGAGAATAGATGGGAAATGTTTCTTTCAGGCCTCTAAAGGCGTCCGACTTAGTTAACCTTTCCTAGATCCGGACCAAGGAAGGCCTTAGAGAAAGCTGGGCTGTGTCAACGCAGGTTTCCCTACAGATGCAAATCTCCCCAACAAAAGACCGTTTTCTGGCTGGGCGCAGTGGCTCACGTCTGTAATCCCAGCACTTTGGGAGGCCGAGGCGGGCAGATCACGAGGTCAGGAGTTTAAGACCACCCTGGCCAATACGGTGAAATCCTGTCTCTACTAAAAATACAAAACTTAGCTGGGTGTGGTGGTGGGCACCTGTAATCCCAGCTACATGGGAGCCTGAGGCAGGAGAATCGCTTGAACCTGGGAGGCAGAGGTTGTGGTGAGCCGAGATCATGCCATTGCACTCCAGCTCTGGGCAACAGAGCAACACTCTGTCTAAAAAACATTTTCCGTGGCTGGGCGCGGTGGCTCACGCCTGTAATCCCAGCACTTTGGGAGGCTGAGGCAGGAGGATCACGAGGTCAGGAGATCGAGACTATCCTTGCCAACATAGTGAAACTCGGTCTCTACTAAAAATACAAAAAATTAGTCAGCGTGGTGGCGGGTGCCCATAGTCCCAGCTACTCGGGAGGCTGAGGCAGGAGAATGGCGTGAACCCGAGAGGCGGAGCTTGTAGTGAGCTGAGATCGCTCCACCACACTCCAGCCTGGGCCACAGAGCGAGACTCTGTCTCAAAATAAATAAATAAATAAATAAAGTTTTCCGGCTATTCTTACAGCTACATCCCTTGCAAATAGCAATCTTGAAATGTGTAAAAGATGTATATTTTGGGGTGAAATATCTTGGTTTCCTTCACCCTCCGGTCCATCGTCTGCTCAGCAGCCCACAGCAATGTGAATTGCCGACTTGATTGGCGCTATTGGGGATACTTCATGAATTTCTTCCTTGCTGAGGCCCCGGCTCCTTCACTGGCCATCATCTGGCCACTGCCTCCCTCTCTGGCCTCTTCCTGGCCCTTCTCTCTTGCACCCTTCCTTGCTGAGCAGCACCATCTCACCTGCTTTTCAAACGCTGTGTCCTTCGCAAAGGCTCTTCCTTCTGCCTGGAATGCCCCCTCTGGCAAATTCCTGTTCATCCTTCAATACCCAGCTGAGACATAGCTGCCCCTCCCACAACTGTTATACCCACATAATCCGGTTGCGAAATGAAATAATTCAAACTTAAGATAATTTGAATTTACGGCTGTTGGAACTTAAATTTTCCTAAGCTTTGAAGAGATGTGACTATGCAGCCTGAGTCACGCTCATGCAGCTGCAACTTTTGCCCGTTTTTTTTCTGTGAATAATTACGACCAAATGGCGCCAGAGATAAGACCCCCCCCTCATATCACTACCCCTCCTTACAGAGTAATAAAGTAATCTTCCTGGGAACGTAGCAACTTGTAACCAACTAAATCGCTGTGGCATATGCACCTGGTCTTGCATGGAAAATGCTGTAACACTATTGGAACTTCTCTGTCTCTGCCTCTGTAAGTGGAATCTTAACTCCTCCACTTTGGGAACATTGACTGCATTCATTTAGAGTGGATGCCTTCCCAGGTGGCCAAACCCAAGCTTTGTGCTCAAATAAACTCTATACTTGATCATATTTTCTGAATCTCATTGTTTAAGGTTGACACAGTTAATCCACAAATATTTACTGAGCTGAGTGCTAATAACGCAGATAAATAAGACACCATCCCTGACCTCAAGGACTGATCACAGACTGCTGGAGGAGACATCCAAGGAGCAGACACCAGCGCCACTGGGCAGCCAGTGCTGGTGTAGACAGAACGGGTGTGGAGAGAGCCTCTCCAGGAGGGAAGCCGGGTATCTGGGAGGATTCCAGTACCAAGTTCCAATGGCGCTTCATCCAAAGGGGCAAGCAGGGGTCAGCCAGCCAAGGCCCTGGCCTGGAAGGGATGGGAAGGGGCCTTCCAGGCAGAGGAAACGGCACAGGCAAAGGCCTCAGGACAGGAAGCTTCGTGGCACATCCAGGAACCATGCCACAGCGGCCAGAGCGTGAGTCAGTCCCTCCTCAGGGCTCCACAATGCCCTGATTGTGCCTGATTAGGACACTTTATATATCAGCTCAGAATTCCCTGTACACACCGCCATGCCTGCAGCCTCGGGGCACTCAACATTGCTGTGTGGCCAGTGGGCTTCTTCTTTTTTTTTTTTTTTTTGAGATGGGGTCTTGCTCTGTTGCCCAGGCTGGAGTGCAGTGATGCAATCTCGGCTCACTGCAAGCTCCGCCTCCCGGGTTCACACCATTCTCCTGCCTCAGCCTCCCTAGAAGCTGGGACTACAGGCGCCGCCACCTCACCTTAATTTTTTTGTATTTTTGGTAGAGACGGGGTTTCACCGTGTTCGCCAAGATGGTCTCGATCTCCTGACCTCGTGATCCGCCCGCCTTGGCCTCCCAAAGTGCTGGGATTACAGGCGTGAGCCACCGCGCCCGGCCCCAGTAGGCTTCTTATGCAGACATCTGTGTCTCCAGCTGTGGGATCTTGCTTAACCTGCATGTAGGGCAGGCCTGGAGTACCAGGGAGGTAACACATTCCAGAGTAGCCCTCAGCTAATGAACACCTACGCTCAAGAGTTCCTCCCAACTCAGCCTCCTGAGCATGCACCATCATGCTGGCTAATGTTTTAATTTATTTATTATTTATTTTTATTTTTTGAGATGGAGTCTTGCTCTGTTGCCCAGGCTGGAGTGCAGTGGCATGATCTCGGCTCACTGCAACCTCTGTCTCCCAGGTTCAAGCAATTCTCCTGCCACAGCCTCTAGAGTAGCTGGGATTACAGGTGCCCGCCACCACACCCAGCTAATTTTTGTATTTTTAGTAGAAACAGAGTTTCACCATATTGGCCAGGCTAGTCACAAACTCCTGACCTCTGGTGATCCACCTGCCTCGGCCTCTGAAAGTGCTGGGATTAGAGGCATAAGCCACTACATGCCTGGCCTATTTTTATTTTTGTAGAGACAAGGTTTTGCTATGTTGCTCAGGCTGGTCTGGAACCCCTGGCCTGAAGCAGTCTTCCCACCTCACCCTCCCAAAATGTTGGGATTACAGGCGTGAGCCACTGTGCCTAGCCAACACCCTTTCTTATATTCCTGTCGATAACCCACCTTGTTCTTCCACCCGCCTCCAGTCTTATCTCTGGTTCCACAGCACAGCACAAGTGCAATTTTAAATAGAGGTAATGTTGACGGGGTTCAGTAGGAATCCTTCTATAAGTCCCTGCCTAAAGTCTAATGCTGGCTTTGCTTTGCTTTGCTTTTTTTTTTTTTGACAGAGTGTCACTCTGTCACCCAGGTGGGAGTGCAGTGGCATGATCTCGGCTCACTGCAACCTCCAGCTCCCATGTAAAAGAGATTTTCGTACCTCAGCCTCTCGAGGAGCTGGGATAACAGGCCTGCACCACCGTGCCCGGCTTTTTTTTTTTGAATTTTTGGTAGAGACAGGGATTCACTATGTTGACCAGGCTGATCTCAAACTCCTGGCCTCAAGTGATCCACCCGCCTCAGCCTCCCAAAGTGCTGGGATTACAAGTGTGGGCCACTGTGCCCGGCCTGATGCTGGCTTTTGAGTGCTATATTATACCAGGTTAGGGGAACATTCATGTGCATCCAGTTCTATTTTACTGAAATATATATTTTTTTTTTTTTAACGAAGTCTCACTCTGTTGCCTAGGCTGGAGTGCAGTGGCACAATCTTGGCTTACCACAACCTCCGCCTCCTGGGTTCAAGTGATTTTCCTGCCTCAGCCTCCCCAGTCGCTGGGATTACAGGTGCACGCCACCACACTCGGCTAATTTTTGCATATTTTAGTAGAGACAGGGTTTCGCCGTGTTGGACAGGCTGGTCTCAAACTCCTGACCTCAAATGATTCACCTGCCTCAGCCTCCCAAGTGCTGGGAGTATTGGCATGAGCCACCATGCCCAGTGTTATTGAATTTTTTTAAACAGCAAGAATGAATATTGAATGTTTGGATATGATTGCATGATTTTTCTCCTTGAAAGATCTATTACTGTGATCTAATATATTAATAAATTTTCTTTTCTTTTTTAATGTTTTCAAATCCGAGTCTTACTGTGGGTCACTCAGGCTGGACTGCAGTGGTACAATCATCATAGCACATGGTAACCTCGAACTTCTGGGTTCAAGCAGTCCTCCCGGCCGGGCGCAGTGGCTCACGCCTGTAATCCCAGCACTTTGGGAGGCCGAGGTGGGCGGATCACGAGGTCAGGAGATCGAGACCATCCTAGCTAACACAGTGAAACCCTGTCTCTACTAAAAATACAAAAAAATTAGCTGGGCATAGTGGCGGGCGCCTGTAGTCCCAGCTACTCTGGAGGCTGAGGCAGGAGAATGGCGTGAACCCGGGAGGCGGAGCTTGCAGTGAGCCAAGATAGCGCCTCTGCACTCCAGCCTGGGCGACAGAGCGAGACTCCGTCTCAAAAAAAAAGAAAAAAAAGAAGTCCTCCCAACTCACCCTCCCAAGTAACTAGGACTACAGGCACATGCCTCCACACTCAGCTATTTTTTAAGAAGTATTTTTGTGGAGTCAGGGTCTCGCCATGTAGCCCAGGTTGGTCTTGAACTCCTGTCCACAAGCGATTCTGCCTCTGCCTCCCAAAGCACTGGCATTACAGGTGTGAGCCACTGTGCCCAGGCTGAATTTACTAATATTGAGCCATATTTGCATTCCTGGCTTTGCATTCCTGGTATAAACTCTACCTGGTCAGACCTTAATGGTTTTTTTTAATCATTATAGGCTGGGCATGGTGGCTCATGCCTGTAATCCCAGGACTTCGGGAGGCCAGGACAGGCGGATCACCTGAGGTCGGGAGTTGGAGACCAGCCTGACCAACATGGAGAAACCCTGTCTCTACTAAAAATACAAAATTAGCCAGGCCTGGTGCCACATGTCTCTAATCCCAGCTGCTCGGGAGGCTGAGGCAGGAGAATCTCTCGAACCCGGGGTGTGGAGGTTGCAGTGAGCTGAGGTCGAGTCATTGCACTTCAGCCTGGGCAACAAAAGTGAAACTCCGTCTCAAAAAAACACATATTGTTGGCCAGGCGCGGTGGCTCCAGCCTGTAATCCCAGCACTTTGAGAGGCCCAGGTGGGCAGATCACAGGAGATTGAGACCATCCTGGCTAACACGGTGAAACCCCGTTTCTACTAAAAAAATACAAAAAAACTAGCCGGGCGAGGTGGCGGGCGCCTGTAGTCCCAGCTACTTGGGAGGCTGAGGCAGGAGAATGGCGTAAACCCGGGAGGCAGAGCTTGCAGTGAGCCGAGATCCGGCCACTGCACTCCAGCCTGGGCGACAGAGCTAGACTCCGTCTCAAAAAAAAAAAAAAAAAAAAAAAAAAAAAATTACATATTGTTATAGAATATAATAATAGATATAATAATTGAGTATCTTATTATTTTATTTGTTGATGTACTGTTGAATTCTCTTTGTTGGTGTTTTATTTAAGAGTTTTACTTTAACATCCATAGGCAAGATTGGTGTATAGTAAAATGTTTTCCACAGAAGCCTCTAGAAGAAATATCTACACACTTTTGGGAAATCATGAAACTCTGCAAAAAAATGTGGGAGGTAGAATTATATAAATAAACTCAACATACACATATTGCTGAAATGAGAAAAACGGAGACATTGTCTTTCACTGTTCTAGAGAGTATTCAAGCACGGTACGTCTTCTGCCAGTACTTAAAGGAGTCCCATTGAAATCAATGGGAGCTTCACATAAAATGTAATTAGAGGAAAACAGTATGTACAGGGAATTTGAATCTGAAGGGAACCAGAAGCAGAAATGTTCCCTTAAGGAAATTGTTTTGTTGGCAGAAGGCAAAAAATAAATAAATAAATAAATAAATAAATAAATAAACAAATAAATAAAAAATCATTCTGTTGAGATGAGGCATCTAAAAGCTCCCGTTTTCTTTTTTTCTTTTTTTCTTTCTTTCTTTCTTTCTTTTTTTTTTTTTTTTTTTTGACACAGAGTCTTGCTCAGTCACCCAGGCTGGAGTGCAGTGGCACAATCTCAGCTCACTGCAACCTCCACTTCCTGGGTTAAAGCGATTCTCCTGTCTTAGCCTTCAGAGTAGCTGGGATTTCAGGCGCCCACCACCACACCTGGCTAATTTTTGTATTTTTAGTAGAGAGGGGGTTTTACCACGTTGGCCAGGTTGGTCTCGAACTGCTGACCTCAGGTGATCCACCCGCCTCGGCCTCCCAAAGTGCTGGGATTACAGGTGTGAGCTGCCACATCCGGCCACCTTACCATTTTCAATCAAGTCCTATCCATATTTCATTTCTCAGAAGTCTTCACCCTCCTCTTCTTTCTCCTCCTCCTCCTCCTCATCTTTATGTATCAGCAACTACCATTAATTCAGTGTTTGCTCTGTGCCAGAAACCAGGCTAGGTATTTTACAGCCTTGTACAGTTCAATTCTCAGAACAGCTTTGTAAAACAGGTATTATCATCTCCACTTTACAGATGAGGAGACTGAGGCTCAGCAAAGCTAAGTAAACAGCCTGAGATCATACAGCTAGTACGTGGCAGATCTGGGATTCAAAGCAAACAGTCTTTGATGCCAACAGCCATATTTTTAAGCTCTATAGTCACCGTGTTTGAGAGTGGGCCACATGTCAGGCCCAGTACTGGGAGTTTTTGTGACTCATCGCATAACAGAACCAGCACACCCATGCCATTTTACATATGAGCAAACGGAGGCTCAGAGACACAAGGCAACATCTGCAGTCGTACAGCTGGTGAGTGGCGGCATGGGATTCAAGCCCAGGACCACGGAGCTCTAAGCCCACGCATTCTCCAGTTCCTGGGGCTCTCCTCCTCTCCATCTTCCTCACACAGGGGAATGCAGCCCCTGGATGATGCCCATTGTGCAACCATTTTCTTCAGTAAAGAGCCCTAAAGGGAAACTAGTTGCTAGCACAGGTGCTGTATGAATCATTTTCTTTTCTTTTCTTTTTTTGATGGAGTCTCACTCTATCGCTCAGGCTGGAGTGTGTAGTGGCACGGTCTTGGCTCACCACAACCTCCACCTCCCAGGTTCAAGCAATTCTCCTGCCTCAGGATAGCTGGATAGCTATCAGCCTCCTGGGTAGCTGGGATTACAGGGGCATGCCCAACTAACTTTTGTATTTTTACTAGAGACAGGGTTTTGCCATGTTGGACAGGCTGGTCTCGAACTCCTGACCTCAGGTGATCCTCCCACATTGGCCTCCCAAAGTGCTGGGATTACAGGTGTAAGTAAGCCACTGTGCCCAGCCTCATTGTCTTGTGTCAAGATGCACAGCTCACCTATCACTGTCAAAAGATAAACACTGAATGAATGGATGGATGGATGAATGAATGGATGGATGCAAGAATGGATGAATGGATGGATGGATGGATGAATGGATGAATGGATGGATGAATGGATGAATGGATGGATGGATGGATGGATAGATGGATGGAGAGCTTAATTAAAATAATCATATTCATCACAGACAGTGCCCATGGTACAGGAGGCTTTAGAAATCATCCAGTCCCCTGTCCTGACTCTGCGGGAGGAAAACCTAAGGCCAAAGGAAGTAGAGAGAGACTACTCTAGCCCCAAGCCCAGAAAGGAGCCCTAATGCCACCTCCCAGGTTTTCTAAGCTGGTTCAGACCCCATGTGAGAACTTAAATGCATGAGTCCTTGTGCAGAGGACCCAAATTTTTTTAAAAAAGATATTGGTGTGGGCTGTGAGCTGTTGCAGAAGGAAATATCCTTAGGCTTTTGGGGGCAGGAGTTTCACACCTGCATTTTGTCACTGTTTGGCTGGCTAGTCAGAATTCCATGTATGTACTAACCTTGCAGCCTCAGAAAAGTCAATAGTAAAGCATGGTTTGGTGGTTTTGATTGAACTGGTTAAATCCACTTATTGGGTAAAAGTGTGTGAAATTCTGAAGGATTTGGTAAGAACACTGAAGTGTCATCTCCTGCAGCCAGCCCCTCTCCCAGCTCCAAGCTGACCCAGACATGAAGCAGCCCCCGCCCAGTATTAGTCCGTTTTCATGTTGCTCATAAAGACATTCCCGAGACTGGACAATTTATAAAAGAAAGAGGTTTCTTGGACTTACAGTTCCACATGGCTGGGGAGACCTCACAATCATGGCAGAAAGTGAAAGGCATATCTCACATGGCAGCAGACAAGAGAAGAGAACTTGTGCAGGGAAACTCCTGTTTTTAAAACCATCAGATCTCGTGAGACTTACTCACTATCATGAGAATAGCATGGGAAAGACCTGTCCCCATGATTCGGTTACCTCCCATTGGGTCCCTCCCACAACACATGAGAATGATGGGAGCTACAGGATGAGATCTGGGTGGGAACACAGAGCCAAACCATATCACCCCCCTTTTATGTACCAGGACCCTCCCAGTACAGCTCATGAAAGTCAGGAGGAGGCCGGGAACGGTGGCTCAAGCCTGTAATCCCAGCACTTTGGGAGGCCGAGACGGGCGGATCACGAGGTCAGGAGATCAAGACCATCCTGGCTAACACGGTGAAACCCCGTCTCTACTAAAAAATACAAAAAATTAGCCGGGCGAGGTGGCGGGCGCCTGTAGTCCCAGCTAATCGGGAGGCTGAGGCAGGAGAATGGCGTGAACCCGGGAGGCGGAGCTTGCAGTGAGCTGAGATCCGGCCACCGCACTCCAGCCTGGGCGACAGAGCAAGACTCCGTCTCAAAAAAAAAAAAAAAAAAAAGAAAGTCAGGAGGAGGTTACCTCGCAGCTGGGAGAGCGCAAGACTGGTCCTTAGACATCCTTGTTCTCAAAATGCCCCAGGCAATTCCCACCAGGGGACTCTCCCGCAAGCCTCTTCCTCTTCCTCCCTGCTGCCCACCACCCCCCCTTGTCCTCTGCTCCCTGCGTTGCTCCCCATCCCTGGTGGCCAGCATGTCCCTCCAGAGCAGCTCCGCTGTCTATCTGATTCTCTGCCCCAGCCCATCCTCCTGGAACCAGAGAGGCTTCCCAGACCTAGAGAGCTGCTTTCCTCAAGGAAAGGACTTTTGAGATTTGCTCTGGAAGGATGACTACCATCCCTCTTCCTTTACCCTGGGCTGTCCTGAGGAGGATGGATTGGAGGGGCCAGGTCTGGAGATGGGGGGACTGAGGGATTCTTCTGTCATACCTCTGTGGAGAGAAGCAAAGGCCTGGAGAAGTGGGAAGGGCTGAGGAGGACGACACGGATCCAGAGGACAGATACACCTGACCTCACAGTGATGTGGAATGGGGACAGGGAGGGGGTCGAGGGCTGGGGAGGAGGACGTGGATCCCGAAGACAGATTCGCCTGGCCTCACGGTGATGCAGAACGGGGACAGGGAGGGGGAGGGGCGCAGCCTCCCTCTGCACCCCTGAATATTGTTTCCAATCAAATACCAAATATGCACTGGGCCCTGCCTTCTGGTGTGAGCAAGGGGACAGATGGTGGGGCTGTTCAGAGAGCAGGAACCTGGGAAGAGTAGCCTGGGGTGGGCGGAAGGAGATGTGTTCTGTCTGCTGGGTGTCATGTTTGATGTGCCCACCCGCATCCGCACAGGTGGAGGTACCCAAGAGAGACTGAGCCACAGGCTGGAGGCCCAGTAGACAGGGATGGGTGGATACAGCTGTCTGGGAGGGATGGCCAGTGTCATCACCTGTGTGAGACTGTTCAAGGAGACAGAGCTGAGCAAGCAGAGCTGAGGGCCTGGAGCAGCTTAGAGGAACCCAAGGCCTTTCTGAGCTTGATGGAGGATAGGCAGAGGCCCGAGGGGGTAGCTCAAGCGTGCATGGCACAACAGAGGGCAAAGGAGTCCCAGGTGTGAAAAGGAGGGACCCAGAGAGCGACGGTGAGGTGAGATCAAGCCAGCTAGGACCAAAGTGTGTCCTTTGGATTTAGTCCTAAAGAGTTTCAGTGACCTTGGTAAGGAGAGTTTTGTCAAGTGGGGTGGCAGAACCCAGGCAGAAGAGATGGAGGACCTGGAGCTGCAGGAGAGCTCACCAGGGCATACACACCTGCACCAGGGTGGGTGGAGAGGCTGGGGCAGCAGATGGGGGACAGAGGGGAGGTGGAGGGGCTGTTGATGTGGGTGACACGTGGCTGATGTAGAATCTTGTAATGAGAGAGACCTGAGCACACAAGTACCAAGGGGAAAGAGGAAGAGGAGGGATGGAGAGAGGGAAGGCAGGAGGAAGAAGAGGAAGCAAAACCAGCACGTGCTGAGAGTCTGAGGGCGTAGTCCCACCAGGCACTATTGTGAAGACTTAGACTCTAGACAGCCACATGAGATTGATTGATTAATTCAACAGAGAACTGCTGAGAGCCTGCCAGGTGCCAGGCACTCCTCCAGAATCTTCAGATATGACAGTGAGCAAGACAGATAAAACCCTGGAACTTCTATCCAGGGTGTGGGGAGCAGACAGACGATCCCTGTGCTGGGGGAGGATACATGCTATGGAAAAACATGCAGGATAAGGGGGAGAGTGACAGAGGTGCTATTTAACACACGGTGGCCAGCGAAAGTGACAACCAAGTCAAACCTGGAGAGGGGAAGTCCCTCCTTCCATGATAACAGGGAAGGGAGTTGGAAAGGATGGCTGGGAGGCTGGTGAGTTTGCAGCATAAAAATGCTCAGCATTCGATCATTTTAACCCCCAACTGTTTCCAATCAAATAACAAATATTCATGGAGTGTGTACTAGGGAGCCAGGCACCTCGTGGGTGCCAGCCAGGAAGATAAGGATGAGTCTCTGCCCTGGATGAGTTCCCTGTTGCATGGGAGAGACAGATCTAGAAACAGACTATGATTGTATGGGGTGTTAAGTATGATAAGATAGGGCAGCTGTGAGATGGTGGAGAGGCAGGGATGCCCTCCTGAGGAGCTGGGACAGCTTTGGGGAAGAGGTGACATTTGAACTGGGTCTTGAAGAATGGGTAGGAGTTTGCTTGCCAGAAAAAAACAAAAACTTGGCCGGGCATGGTAGCCCATGCTTGTAATCCCAGCACTTTGGGAGGCCGAGGCCGGCAGATCACTTGAGGTCAGAAGTTGGAGACTAGCCTGGCCAACACAGTGAAACCCCGTCTCTACTAAAAATACAAAAATTAGCCAGGCATAGTGGTGGGCGCCTGTAGTCCCAGCTACTTGGGAGGCTGGGGCAAGGGAATCAGGAATCACTTGAATCTGGGAGGTGGAGGTTGCAGTGAGCCCTGATCGCCACTGCACCCCACCCTGGGCAACAGAGTGAGATTCTGTCTCAAAAAAACAAGCAAACAAACAAACCAAAAAACCCAAAAAACCAAAACCAAAAACTTACATCTATGAGGTGACTACTACGTGATAGGCAATTTACCTATACAGTCTCATTTAATTCTAAGAAAACTCCAGCATGGCAGGTATTATACATATTTTACTGATATAGCTGCTGAGGCTCAGAGAAGCTGAGACGCTCAAGGTCATAGAGGTGTTAGAACTTTCAAAACATGATTGTTTTTACTCTCAAACGTATGCCAAGACACCACACCACCATAATAACCTGATAGACCAGAGTCTGCTAAGGCATGAAGTCATGTAAAAATTGTGAGCTCCTTGGGGCCAGCCAGGAAGTGGCTCTTTTCATATTATGTCATATGTACAAAGGGGACTGAAGACAGTGTGTGTGAGTGGTAGGAGAGATTGTAGATTTTGCAGGTGTTTGAGTGGTAGTAGAGATTGTAGATTTTGCAGGTGTTTGAGTGGTAGTAGAGATTGTATTTTGCAGGTGTGTGAGTGGTAGTAGAGATTGTAGATTTTGCAGGTGTGTGAGTGGTAGTAGAGATTGTAGATTTTGCAGGTGTTTGAGTGGTAGGAGAGATTGTAGATTTTGCAGGTGTTTGGTAGTAGAGATTGTAGATTTTGCAGGTGTTTGAGTGGTAGTAGAGATTGTAGATTTTGCAGGTGTTTGAGTGGTAGTAGAGATTGTAGATTTTGCAGGTGTTTGAGTGGTAGGAGAGATTGTAGATTTTGCAGGTGTTTGAGTGGTAGTAGAGACTGTAGATTTTGCAGGTGTTTGAGTGGTAGTAGAGATTGTAGATTTTGCAGGTGTTTGAGTGGTAGTAGAGATTGTAGATTTTGCAGGTGTTTGAGTGGTAGGAGAGACTGTAGATTTTGCAGGTGTTTGGTAGTAGAGATTGTAGATTTTGCAGGTGTGTGAGTGGTAGTAGAGATTGTAGATTTTGCAGGTGTGTGAGTGGTAGGAGAGATTGTAGATTTTGCAGGTGTTTGGTAGGAGAGATTGTAGATTTTGCAGGTGTTTGAGTGGTAGTAGAGATTGTAGATTTTGCAGGTGTGTGAGTGGTAGTAGAGATTGTAGATTTTGCAGGTGTTTGAGTGGTAGTAGAGATTGTAGATTTTGCAGGTGTTTGGTAGTAGAGATTGTAGATTTTGCAGGTGTTTGAGTGGTAGTAGAGATTGTAGATTTTGCAGGTGTGTGAGTGGTAGGAGAGATTGTAGATTTTGCAGGTGTTTGAGTGGTAGGAGAGATTGTAGATTTTGCAGGTGTGTGAGTGGTAGTAGAGATTGTAGATTTTGCAGGTGTTTGAGTGGTAGTAGAGATTGTAGATTTTGCAGGTGTGTGAGTGGTAGTAGAGATTGTAGATTTTGCAGGTGTGTGAGTGGTAGGAGAGATTGTAGATTTTGCAGGTGTGTGAGTGGTAGTAGAGATTGTAGATTTTGCAGGTGTTTGAGTGGTAGTAGAGACTGTAGATTTTGCAGGTGTTTGAGTGGTAGTAGAGATTGTAGATTTTGCAGGTGTTTGAGTGGTAGGAGAGATTGTAGATTTTGCAGGTGTTTGAGTGGTAGGAGAGATTGTAGATTTTGCAGGTGTGTGAGTGGTAGTAGAGATTGTAGATTTTGCAGGTGTTTGAGTGGTAGGAAAGATTGTAGATTTTGTAGGTGTGTGAGTGGTAGTAGAGATTGTAGATTTTGCAGGTGTTTGAGTGGTAGTAGAGATTGTGGATTTTGCAGGTGTGTGAGTGGTAGTAGAGATTGTAGATTTTGCAGGTGTGTGAGTGGTAGTAGAGACTGTAGATTTTGCAGGTGTTTGAGTGGTAGTAGAGATTGTAGATTTTGCAGGTGTTTGAGTGGTAGGAGAGATTGTAGATTTTGCAGGTGTTTGAGTGGTAGGAGAGATTGTAGATTTTGCAGGTGTGTGAGTGGTAGTAGAGATTGTAGATTTTGCAGGTGTTTGGTAGTAGAGATTGTAGATTTTGCAGGTGTTTGAGTGGTAGTAGAGATTGTAGATTTTGCAGGTGTGTGAGTGGTAGGAGAGATTGTAGATTTTGCAGGTGTGTGAGTGGTAGTAGAGATTGTAGATTTTGCAGGTGTGTGAGTGGTAGTAGAGATTGTAGATTTTGCAGGTGTTTGAGTGGTAGTAGAGATTGTAGATTTTGCAGGTGTGTGAGTGGTAGGAGAGATTGTAGATTTTGCAGGTGTTTGAGTGGTAGTAGAGATTGTAGATTTTGCAGGTGTGTGAGTGGTAGGAGAGATTGTAGATTTTGCAGGTGTGTGAGTGGTAGTAGAGATTGTAGATTTTGCAGGTGTGTGAGTGGTAGTAGAGATTGTAGATTTTGCAGGTGTTTGAGTGGTAGTAGAGATTGTAGATTTTGCAGGTGTGTGAGTGGTAGTAGAGATTGTAGATTTTGCAGGTGTTTGAGTGGTAGTAGAGAATGTAGATTTTGCAGGTGTGTGAGTGGTAGTAGAGATTGTAGATTTTGCAGGTGTTTGAGTGGTAGTAGAGATTGTAGATTTTGCAGGTGTGTGAGTGGTAGTAGAGATTGTAGATTTTGCAGGTGTGTGAGTGGTAGTAGAGATTGTAGATTTTGCAGGTGTGTGAGTAGTAGTAGAGATTGTAGATTTTGCAGGAAATGGATTGACAAGGGTTTTTTCTTTCTATTTCAACATGACAAGACTGTTGTTATTCCCTTGCCTTTGGCTTCCATTATTTCTTTTCTTTCTTTTTTCAGATGGAGTCTCGCTCTGTTTTCAGATGGAGTCTCGCTCTGTCACTAAGGCTGGAATGCAATGGCACGATCTTGGCTCTCTGCAACCTCTGCCTCCTGGGTTCAAGCGATTCTTGCGCCTCAGCCTCCCGAGTAGCTGGGATTACAGGCATGCACTACCACGCTCAGCTAATTTTTGTATTTTTAGGAGAGATGGGGTTTTGCCATGTTGGTCAGGCTGGTCTTGAACTCTTGATCTCTGGTGATCTGCCTGCCCTGGCCTCCCAAAGTGTTAGGATTATAGGCGTGAACCACCGCACCCGGCTGGCTTCCGTGATTTCTAATGAGAAGTCCCTTGTGTTTCCTTTGGTTACTGCCTAGAATGATGTGACGTTTGTTTTCTATGGCTGCTTTTAAAAAATATATATATATATATAGACATGGAGTCTCACTCTGTCGCCCAGGCTGGAGTGCAGTGGCATGATCTTGGCTCACGGCAACCTCTGTCTCCCAGGTTCCAGCAATTCTCCTGCCTCAGCCTCCTGAGTAGCTGGGATTACAGGCATGCACCACGACATCAGGGTAATTTTTATATTTTTAGTAGAGATGGGGTTTCATCATGTTGGTCAGGCTGGTCTTGAATTCCTGACCTCGTGATCCACCCGCCTCAGCCTCCTAAAGTGCTGGGATCACAGGCATGAGCCACTGAGCCCGGCTGATTTTTTTTTATTTTTTATTTTCAGTTTTACTTTTTGAGACAGGGTCTGGCTCTGTAGCCCAGGCTGGAACGCAGTCACCCAGTGTCAGCTCACTGCAACCTCTGCCTCCTGGGACTCAAGCCATCCTCCCATCTCAGCCTCTTGCATAGCTGGGACCCCAAGCACTTGCCACAGCGCCTGGCTGATTTTTGTATTTTTTGTAGAGATGGGGTTTCACCATGTTGCCAAGGGTGGTCTCGAACTCCTGAGCTCAAACGATCTGCCCGCCTTGGCCTCCCAAAGTGTGGGGATTACAGGCGTGAGCCACCAAGTCAAGCCAAGATATTTTTTTACACATCAGTTTTCAGCAGCTGTGGCAGGCAGCCCCTGCGATGATCCCCACTCCTCAGTATTTTTGCCCTTGTGTGGTCTTCTCCTGTTGAGTGTGAGCTGGACCTACCGACTTGCTTCTAAGGAACAGAAGACAGCAAAAGTGATGGCATGTCACTTTCAGTCCTGGGTTATAAGAAGACAGTGGCTTCCATCTCAGGCGCCTTCTCTTGCTCCCCCACCTGCTTGTGCTGAGGGGAGGTGGGCTGCCTTCTTGTGAGTTACCCTATGTGGGGTTCATGCAGTAGGGAACTGATAGAGTTTGGATGTGTGTTCCCACTCAAATCTGATATTGAAATACAATCCCCAGTACTGGAGGTGGAGTTCTGGTGAAGGTGATCGGCTTACTCGGGGAGTGGATTTCTCATGAATGGTTTAGCACTATCTCCCTGGGTACTGTCCTGATAAGGAGGGAGTTCTCATGAAATCTGGTCATTTAAAAGTGTGCAGTGCCTCTCCCCTCATCCTCCTGCTCCTGCTTTCACCCTGTGATGTGCCTGCTCCCCCTTTACCTACCACCACGATTGGAAGCCTCCTGAGGTCTCCCCACAAGCAGATGCTGCTATGCTTCCTGTACAGACTGCAGAGCTAGGAGCCAATAAAACCTCTTCTCTTGGAAGTGACTCCATCTGTTATTTCTTCCTAGCAATGTGAGAATGGACTAATCCAGCAACAGAAGAAGGCCAGCAGCTGGTGAGAAAATATGGCCTGTGTACAGCCACGCGAGTGAGCTTGGAAACATTTCTCTGAGTCCAGACTTTTCATGGGACCACGTCCCCAGCTCATGGATTGATTGCAGCCTTGGGAGAAACCTTAAGCCACAGGCACCCAGTTAAGCTTCTGACCCACAGAAACTATGAGATAATAAATGTGAGTTGTTTTAAGCCTTTAGGTGGGGTGAGGCAATAAAAGCTCGCAAGGCTACTGCGTGCATTATCGATAACAAATACAGTTATTAACTGTGATTATCTGTTAGTTATCGATAAAGCACGCAGCAGCCTTGTGAGCTCTGATTGCACTGGCGAACTGACAGCACATCCTAAACCAGGCCCAGAATCTCCACCAGGTGCCCAGGTGCCCAGGTGCCAGAGGCGAGATTTACTCCCTTGAAGAGGACTGCATCAAAGGTGTCATGGAGATGAAGCTTTCTTTGGCATATGAATAGTTCGTGATTATGTTTTTTCCTCAAAGGATGTGTTAATGCAAAAGCCTGGGAAGAAGTCTCCAGTCGGTCACTCATTCCAGCAACTAGTCCTTCACGGTATCAAACTAAGTCAGGAGTTTCCACAAACTGGGTTGGTCCAACTCTTGGATCAATAAACCCTGATTTGTTTTTCCAGAGAATGAAAACTCTTCACATCAGAAGGGCTATGGTGGAAAAGAAGGGTTTGACTTATTTTCTGAGGTCCCAAGAGATCAGAAAATTTCAGTTTCAGCTGGGCATGGTGGCTCACACCTGTAATCCCAACACTTTGGGAGGCCGAGGCAGGAGGATTGCTTGAGCTCAGGAGTTCGAGACCAGCCTGGGCAACATGGCAAGACCCTATCTCTACAAAAGAAATAAAAACAAAAAAATTAGCCGGGTTTAGTGGCATGCGCTTGTAGTCCCAGCTACTCAGGAGGGTAAGGTAGGAATATTGTTTGAGTCTAGGAGATGGAGGCTGCAGCGAGCCATATTCATACCACTGCTCTCTAGCCTGAGTGACAGAGTGAGCCTTTGTCTCAAAAAAAAAAAAAAAAAAAAAAAAGAAAAAGAAAAAAAAGAAAAAGAAAAAGTCAGTTTCACAAGAGGAAAAACTTCCTGCTAATCAGAGCTGTCATACTATGCCTGGACTGGTTCACTGGGTAGTTAGCTTCTTCCTAGTAGACATAGACGTGGATGTCTCAGCAGGAATGTGGTGAGAGGTTTCCAAGTACATGTTCAAGAATCAGGCCGAGTTTTTTCATTTACTAATTCAACACATATTAATTCTCCATGCTTCAGTTACAGAATCCTGTGAGTAAGTGTAGAATTGATGACCAGAGGCTTCGATAAAAAGGGATTTGTTTTTTCTACCCAACAGAGGATCTGGGGGTCAGTGATTGCTGGTGTTGTTTCACTGGGTCAGTAGTGCAAGGTTCAGAATCTCTCTGATTCTCTTGCCTGTAGTGTATGAGATGGCTGCACAATAGCCACTATAGCTGCAGATATCACACCCGTGCTCGTGATCATAATCCCTGCTGCTGAGGAAAAGGCAGCCTCCGCTGTGTCTTTTCCTTTTCCAAGAGAGCAAACACTTCCTTCAAAATCAGGGGTGTGCTGGTATGTTGGGGGAGAGGAGGAAGAGGGGAAGTCCTGATTTGTAACAGTTGCCATGTTATGTATAAATTCTCCTACTATGTCTGATTTCAAGCTATCACTATGACATTGCTGACTACGGAGTTGGGGAGAGAAGTCAGCAGCACACTATGATTTAGGATTTCCACCTACTGACGCGGGAAATGCAAATCTTCAAGAACTTAGTAGGAGTAAAATAATCAGGCAATAATGCATTTTGATGAGTTGTTATCTTTGTTTTATATTTTTATATATAATTATATAAAATTAATATACATAATTATAATAAATAAATATATAATATAGGCTGGCACGGTGGCTTACACCTGTAATCCCAGCAATTTGGGAGGCTGAAGTGGGCAGATCACCCAAGGTCGAGAGTTCGAGACTAGCCTGACCAACACGGAGAAACCCCGTCTCTACTAAAAATACAAAATTAGCCAGGCGTGGTGGTGCACACCTGTAATCCCAGCTACTCAGGAGACTGAGGCAGGAAAATCACTTGAACCCGGGAGGTGGAGGTTGCAGTGAGCCCAGATCACATCATTGCACTCCAGCCCAGGCGACGGGTGAAACTCCATCTCAAAATAAATAAATAAAATAAAATAAATATATTTATGTCTAAATATATAATTATAATACATAAATGTATACGTAAATATACATTTATGATAAATTTATTAATATATAAAATATGTTTATTTCTGAGACAGAGTCTGGCTCTGTCACCCAGGCTGGAGTGCAGTGGCACTATCATAGCTCATTGGAGCCTTGAACAGATGGTTCAAGCGATCCTCCCACCTCAGCCTCCTGAGTGGCTAGGGTTGCATGCACACACCACCATGCCTAGCTAATTTTAAAATTTTTTGTAGAGACAGGGTCTTCCTTTTTTGCCTAAGCTGGTCTTGAACTCCTGGGCTCAAGTGATCTTCCTGCCTCAGCCTTCCAACGTGTTAGACGTGGGCCACTGCACCTGGTCTAATGCATTTTTTAATTTACGAGTTTATATTATTTAATATTTTTAAGTACTGAATGTGTCACACAACCAACTTGCAGAATTCCCGAACAATGGACGGTCAGCACTCACGTACTGGTTCAAATCGCCCCAGCACACCACGGCTAAAAACCTATCAGCCAACTTCCAGTTATGTCTCCCGGGACAGGACAACGTCACTTGGCCAATCCTCATTAAGAGGGGTGCTGGAAAGGCAAGAAAGTATTCTGTTCTCTCTAATGGAACATGACCAGGGAGAAGGCAGCTGGGAGGGCCAGCTGGGCCCTCCAACTAGCAGTGTCCACCATCCATCGACCAACTGCCCTAGAACTACACCATGCTGGGCATTTGGGGCACTGTTATGAGCAAGAGTTTCCATTTTTCTTCTCATGGGACCTTCATGCTAGTGGCAAGAGACAAATTTTTTTTTTTTTGAGATAGAGTTTTGTTCTTGTCACTCAGGCTGGAGTGCAATGGTGTAATCTCAGCTCACTGCAATCTCTGCCTCCTGGGTTCAAGCAATTCTCCTGCCTCAGCCTTCCAAATAGCTGGGATTACAGGCATGTACCACCACGCCTAGCTAATTTCTGTATTTTTAGTAGAGATGGGGTTTCACCATGTTGGCCAGGCTGGTCTGGAACTCCCGAGCCACTGCGCCCAGCCAAGAGGGAGATTTTAAATCAATAAGTATAATTGTGATGAATGCCAGAAAGAAGAATGTGTGTGATGGGGAGGGGACCTAAGTTATTGTCTCATATTTTAACACTTTCATAGGCAATAACTTAGAAGCTTAAAACAACACACACCTTTAAGCCAATTTTGGCAACCTAGGAGGTGAGCCCATTTTAGCGGGTCCTGTGCTTGGGATCTCACGCTAAGCAGCTGGGCTGCATCCTCATCTGAAGTTCAACCAGGGCAGTATCCATTTCCAGGTCCGCTGAGGTTACTGGCAGAATTCATTTCCTCGGACCCGCTTGGCAAGGGCCCAGCTTTTTGCTTCCTTGCCTACGGGGCCCCTCCAAAGGTCCTTTCTCAGCACAGCATCTCCCTCTGGCAGCACCTGCAGGCGGAACCTTTCTCTCTAGTGTGCGAAGGTGATGCACTGTGACAGCGACATCCCATTGCTTTTGCCAGGCTCTGTGGGTTAGAAGCCTGTCACCGGTTTTGCTCGTACCCAAGGTCAGGAAGACTATACAAGGGCATAGGTCATTGGGGGGTCAGTCACTTTAGGGTGTGGCTTCCACCACTGAACTTGGTGAGACTTTAAAGGTTGGTAGGAGCTGGCCAGGTACAGGGGTGAGGGTGTGTCAGGCAGGGGTGAGGGCATGGAGGGGGATGCAGAGGCCTGCACCCTGGAATGTCCTTTCACTCCCTGAGGTTTTGTTCTCCTGATCCCTGAGTACATCCCAGAACACGGTGGGGCCCTAGCAGGGGAGAGGTAGGGAAGCATGTGATGTTCATCTGGAGACCTTGTTAGGCAAATCAGATTAGCGGCCAGGCTTTCAGTGGTGGGTGCGAGTGTGGGAGTGATGAGTGTGCAGGTGTGTGTGGGAAGAGCGATGGGGATGGGGTCAGCCCCAGCCACCATGAAGACCTTAACTGTGCATGCACCCATCCCAGCAGCCTCCCTGAGTGAGTGCCTTCAGGGCGCAGGTCCTGTTTTGCACATGGAATTGAGTCAGCGTGGGACACTGCCTTGCCTTAGAGAGGTCACACTTCTTCTTCTTCTTTTTTTTTTAATTTGCGACAGAGTCTCGCTCTGTTGCCCAGGCTGGAGTGCAGTGGTGTGACCTTGGCTCACTGCAACCTCTGCCTTCCAGGTTCAAGCAATGTTCCTGCCTCAGCCTCCTGGGTAGGGTAGCTGGGATGATAGGCACGCATTACCATGCCTGGCTAATTGTTGTATTTTAGTTTCACCATATTGGCCAGGCTGGTCCCAGTCTCCTGGCCTCAAGCGATCTGCCCGCCTCAGCCTCCCAAAGTGCTGTGATTACAGGCATAAGCCACCACACCGGGCGAGAGGTCACACTTCATGCCAAGTGGGAGGCAGCCACTCAGACAGCACCCCAGCTGGCGCTGGGAGTGAGGGGTGCTCAGCGTCCTAGGAAGGTAGAGGGCTGCATGAGAGGTTCGGGGAGGAAGGACTGGAGGAGGATTTGAGATTTTCACCTGAGCAGCTGGGTGGATGGAGGGGCTGTTTACAGAGAATCACAAGAATGTGGATGAGCAAGTTAGGGCACTAATAAAGCACTCTGTTTTGGCCCACAGAAAATTTGAGATGCTTCCCTGTGTCCAGCTGGGGCTTTGGGAAAGGTGAGGGCTGGGCATCTGACTGGGATGGGCGTCTCTGGCAGGCAGTAGAGCATGTGGATAGTTTGTGAAGCCCAGAAGGGCATGAGATTTCCTGTGGCAGTGCCCACTGCAAATGGAAGGGCATTTGGCCTGAGTCCAGACATATACAAGTTGGGCAGAGAAGGGGGTGGGTCCCCGGTACCCACAGAGGAGCAGCTATGGAGGTACAGGAAAACCAAGGGTGTGGGATCACATGATGCAGGAGGCTCAAATAAGATGAGGAAAGAGGTTTTAAAGACAATCAGGGCTGGGCACAGTGGTTCATGCCTGTAATCCCAACACTTTGGGAGGCTGAGACGAGAGAATAGCTTGAGGCCAGGAGTTTGAGAGCAGCCTGGGCAACATAGGGAGACCCCATTTCTATAAATAAATACCATTGGTACTTGGCATTTCAGGCGGGGAACAGCAAACACATGAAAGCTCTGAGGCAGGAAAGGGAAGTGATTAGTGCTCGCTCCTGGTTCCTTTATCAGACCTTAAAGAGATGCAGAGACATTTCAGGTATTCCTTGGCCAAGCTCCTTCAGGGAAGGCCTAAGTTCGCTTCTACTTCCCATCTATTAATTTTTTTTTTTTTTTGGAGACAGAGTCTCACTCTGTCGCCCAGGCTGGAGTGCATGCAGTGGCACGATCTCAGCTCACTGCAACCTCCACCTCCCGGGTTCAAACGATTCTCCTGCCTCAGCCTTCCCAGTAGCTGGGACCACAGGTACGCACCACCACGATCGGCTAAGCTTTTGTAGTTTTGGTAGAGACGGGGGTTTCATCTTGTTGGCAAGGCTGGTTTCGACTCCTGGCCTCAAGTGATCCGCCTGCCTCGGCCCCACAAAGTGCTGGGATTACAAGCACGAGCCACCGCGCCCGGCCCTATTTCACTCCTAATGCCCACCATACGTGCTTCCAAATGTTTGCTGAATGACAAGGTGAACGAGTGAACGGGACTACGTGACTTCGGGCAGCAGGCAATCCTATTCCTTGGACCTCAGTTTCCCTTTCTGTAAAGCAAGCCTGTCTCTCGCTCTCTGCCCTAAAAGCCTGAGTTCTGGGCTTGAGATGAGCGTGTCCTGTAGAGCAGACTCCAAGTGGACGTTGAGCTGGGTCTTCTAGGAGGCCAGGATCTGGCCAGCTCATGGGTACCGTCCTCCCGCGGGACCCCGCACGCCCAGTTCCAACGCCGCCCCGCCCAACCTCCCTTTGTTCCCCCAGGCCCCGCCCTCTCCGCGCAGCTCGCTCCCCATTGGCCGGGGGGCGGGCCCTGGGCGCCTGGCTCCGCTGGGGGCGGGGCGGCAGGCGGCGGGCGGGGCCGTGTGCGCCTGCGCGGTGTGTGTCCCGGTCGCAGCCGCGCGCCGGCTGCAGCTCAGTGATCCGAGCCGGATCCTGAGCGGGGAACACGGGCTGAAGCGGCGGCTGCGGCCCCGCCCCGGGGCTCCATTGTTGAGGCTGCTGCGGCTCTGTCGGCTGCTCAGCTGCGCTCCAGTCGGCCCAGGCGCCGCGGCGAGGAACGAGCACTGCGAGGCGGCGGCCTGAGGTGAGACGGCGCGACGGGCGACGGGGTCTCCGGACCGGGCGGGGGTCTCTGCCCCGGGCGTGGCGGCTCCGAGCTGGGCCCCGCAGGTTCCGGGGTCGGGATCCGGGGTCCGTGCGCCTGGGCTTTGTCTCGGCCTCGGGTGGCACCGGGGGCTTCGCACCTGCTGCAATACCGCGTGGGCCCGCGCGGGGTCCTGGTCGCCCTGCGGGTGGGGGCCGGTCCCCACTGCTCCCCGGCTCCTCCCGTCTGCCGCGGAGGGGACTGCATGGACCTGGGCGCTGGCTTCTGCCCGGTCCCCCCGCGGCGTGGTTGGTCCCCGCGTGCGGCAGAGGGGGCCCTGCGAGGACTCACTCGTGGGGCGGGGACCGGGTCACCGCGAGTGGGAGACTCCGCCGCCCTCCCCGCCCTCCCTCCCAGCGAGACTGCTTCGCCAGACTCACCGAGGGGACTGCGCGGACCCTCGGACGAGGGGGTCCGTGACTCTGGGTGGGGGCTTTTTCCCGTCCCCGCATGACGGCTGAGTGTTTTGTCACCTATAGGTCGCTGCGTAGACCCGCGCGCGTGGGTCCTGGCCGCCCTGCTAGTGGGGCTGTGCGCCGCCCCGTGGCTCGTCTGGGTCGACCCCGCCTGGGACGCGCGTGTAGCGGGGGTCCGTGCGTGGGGGGCGCGGTTAGTAGGGGCGCACTGCCCCCGCCCCATGATTTATCCTCTCACTTGCCCGGCGGGAGGAAGCGAGAGGCGCGGGCCCGGAGCTGTCGCGCAGCGGCCGCACCGACCTCTGCCCTGGCTGGCGGGTCCCGGGGGGCGAGGGGCTGTCACCGCGCGTCCCACCGCCGCGCTTCCTGCTCTGGCCCCGGGCTGGGCTCTGATTGGAGGGAGCAGGGCCGTTCTGCCCGGCGCTTCTTGATTTCTTCCGTTAGTAATGGGAAAAAAAAAATCTGGAAAGCCAGATTGAACTTTGTAGCTCTCAGTCCCAAGAATTTGGCGGGCTGGAAAATGCGTTTCAAGCAGGAGCATCCACACCCACGGAATGAGGCCAAGGCAGTTACAGTTAGAGGTCAGATTTATGAGGGGAGAGCGAGGGTGAGGTCCGTGGGTGGGGAGACTCCGACCTCAGCTTGATGGGAAGACCTGATGCTGCCCCTCAGACGCTGTATTTCTCAGCCACCAAAGAAAGTGGAATCACTCTTTAGTGAATGCTTTCATCAGACTTTTGAAAAACCTGTAATGTCCCAGGAAGCAAAATCGAACTGTACAATTTTCCCCTTTTCAGAGTGTTAAATGTCCTGGAGACAAACAGCGGAAGGC
This sequence comes from Rhinopithecus roxellana, assembly GCF_007565055.1. Classification (NCBI taxonomy): domain Eukaryota; kingdom Metazoa; phylum Chordata; class Mammalia; order Primates; family Cercopithecidae; genus Rhinopithecus; species Rhinopithecus roxellana. The sequence continues at coordinate 180,623,069 of NC_044550.1, read as the reverse complement.
TCAAGGAATCCAAATACTCAACCTGAAGTTCTTTCTGAACAAGAGATGGTGTATAAGTAACAGGCATACAAGACAAAACTAGGGCCGGGTGCGGTGGCTCAAGCCTGTAATCCCAGCACTTTGGGAGGCCGAGACGGGTGGATCACAAGGTCAGGAGATCGAGACCATCCTGGCTAACACGGTGAAACCCCGTCTCTACTAAAAAATACAAAAAACTAGCCGGGCGAGGTGGCGGGCGCCTGTAGTCCCAGCTACTCGGGAGGCTGAGGCAGGAGAATGGCGTAAACCCGGGAGGCGGAGCTTGCAGTGAGCTGAGATCCGGCCACTGCACTCCAGCTTGGGTGACAGAGCGAGACTCCGTCTCAAAAAAAAAAAAAAAAAAAAAAGACAAAACTGAACTAATCACCTCAGCTGTGGCTCCTAGCCCTGTAGCGTGTCATGCAGGCCCTTTTGCCTTCTCTGCCCTCCGCTGTCCCAGACCCCAACACTACCGCCCACCTCCAGTCATCAGCTCCTGTCAACCCATTGCTATGAACTCTGTTTCGGTGACTCCCTTCTCTCTGAAGTTTTGCTTGTTCTCCTGAAGTCCTGGTCTTTAAGAGCTTATGATCTGCAGGGACAGATTGGCTTTGGGCAGTACATAGTTAACTGTAGCACAGCTTGAAAAATGCTCTGATAGAGGTGGGCAGGCAGTTTGTACATGCGGGTAAATGCGAGGTCCTTTTTCAATACCATGAATCCAAGTATTCATGCTGTTTTAAATCTGGACTTCTTTGACTCTCCAGAGGGTTTTTAGATTTCTTTTTCTTCTATTACTTCCTAGTGTTGCATAGTTCAGAGTACTTGATTAAAACTTACCAGGTCGGCCGGGCGCGGTGGCTCACGCCTGTAATCCCAGGACTTTGGGAGGTCTAGGCAGGCGGATCACTTGAGGTCAGGAGTTCTAGACCAACCTGGCCAACATGGTGAAACCCGGTCTCTACTAAAAATACAAAAATTAGTCGGGCGTGGTGGTGGGCGCCTGTAATCGCAGCTACTGGGGAGGCTAAGGCAGGAGAATAGCTTGAACCCAGGAGGCGGAGGTTGCAGTGAGTGAAATGGCTGCACTGCACTCCAGCCTGGGCCATAGAGTGAGACTTCCTCTCAAAACAAAAACAATGTACTGGATCTACCTCCGGCTCTGGAATTTTCCTGGAAGGCCTTCTCTTCTGGGCTTCATTTTTCTCACCTTTGAGGACCGTAAACTACGTAATTTCCAAGAATCTTTGCCCTACACCTTTAATTCTTTCAAGCAAATATAGCAGAGAAAAATTCTCTTCCCGGCAATGGTGTAAATAATGGAGGCTTTTGAAAATGTGGATTCTAAAGTGGAAGTTCTTTTTCTTCTTCCCCTTTTTTTTCCTTTTAAACAAGTTCAGTTACACGAGTATATACTGTATCTCAGAGTTAAGGACAAGTATCTGTGATGAAACCTTAAGCAGCTTTTTGGCAATATCTTGCATATTCTTCACAATTGTGTTTTATGTGCGGCATCTTCACTATATCCAGTTGGTTTGTTTTTTTCTCATTAATGGAGTTGTTGAGCTCAGAACTTTTCAGGAGCGTTTTGTTGATCTTTTAAGTGTCATGTGGAATATGTTCCAATTTAACATTTTATTTTGGTGAGTAACATGGGAGTAAATGGAAATTAGAGAGTGCCTTGAGTAGATGTACTTGGCTTTGTGTAATGGTTTGAAGGATAGTTTAAAATTACCACTTGTGGGCCGGGCGCGGTGGCTCAAGCCTGTAATCCCAGCACTTTGGGAGGCCGAGACGGGCGGATCACGAGGTCAGGAGGTCGAGACCATCCTGGCTAACAGGGTGAAACCCTGTCTCTACTAAAAATACAAAAACTAGCCGGGCGAGGTGGCGGGCGCCTGTAGTCCCAGCTACTCGGGAGGCTGAGGCAGGAGAATGGCGTAAACCCAGGAGGCGGAGCTTGCAGTGAGCTGAGATCTGGCCACTGCACTCTAGTCCGGGCGACAGAGTGAGACTCCGCCTCAAAAAAAAAAAAAAAAATTACCACTTGTGGCTGGGTATGGTGGCTCACACCTGTAATCCCAACACTTTGGGAGGGTGAGGCAGGCAGATCACGAGGTTAGAAGATGGAGACCATCCTGGCTAACATGGTGAAACCCCATCTCCACTAAAAATACAAAAAATTAGCCGGGTGTGGTGGCACACGCCTGTAGTCCCAGCTACTCAGGAGGCTGAGGCAGGAGAATCACTTGAACCCGGGAGGTGGAGGTTGCAGTGAGCCGAGATTGCACTACTGCACGCCAGCCTGGGTGACAGAGTGAGACTCCATCTCAAAAAAGAAAAACAAAACAAAAAAAACCACTTGTAAAAAATTGCATCACATGTTGAATGACCTATAAAGGAGCTACAATTCTAAGGAATATGGTAATTAATTCTTTAAAATAGTGAGGTCAGGTGCTGTGGTTTCCGCCTGTAATGCCAGCACTTTGGGAGGCTGAGGTGCGAGGATCACTTGAGCCCAAGATTAGAGGCTTCAGTGAGCTATAATCATGCCACTGCACACCAGTCTGTGTGACAGAGTGAAACCCTTTCTCTAAAAAATAAAAAGGTAGGCCGGGCGCGGTGGCTCAAGCCTTTAATCCCAGCACTTTGGGAGGCCGAGATGGGCGGATCACTAGGTCAGGAGATCGAGACCATCCTGGCTAACATGGTGAAACCCCGTCTCTACTAAAAAATATAAAAAACTAGCCGGGCGAGGTGGCGGGCGCCTGTAGTCCCAGCTACTCGGGAGGCTGAGGCAGGAGAATGGCATAAACCCGGGAGGTGGAGCTTGCAGTGAGCTGAGATCCGGCCACTGCACTCCAGCCTGGGCGACAGAGCGAGACTCTGTCTTAAAAAATAAAAAAAAAAATAAAAAATAAAAAGGTAAATAAATGATTTAAAAATAAAATACTAAACTCCTTTCCAATTTATCTGTTTGGTAAGGTGGGAATTTGATGTGCTTGAGTTTCTTAAAGCCACATGTCTCTGTAGAAAGGAGACACAATTTTCTCTGCTATTCCTAGTTATTTGGATGATTATAGGGATTAAAAATAGCCATTTGGTCAAGTCGTAAGCTACTGAATTACAATTTTTGCTTCACTCAGTAGGATTTTGCCTTTATTTTGATTTGCATTCTTATCTTAATTTAGGAAAAGATCTTTGTTATATGCCCCATGACTTTGTTCTTTTGGGGAATCTAATCTTAGGAGAGGGCTTCAAAACACGAACAGATTTTCTTTATGGTTTTCTAGATTTTATTAATGTTTTAATAAAACAACTAGTTAATGCTGCTTCTGTGTCGAGGTATTTTTCATTTAGAGTAGGCTTGATTTTTATGTGGATTAAATGAAAGGAAGTCTCTCATGGAAGGGGACACATGGGTATGGAGAAGACAGAGGGCATATATATATATATATATTTTTTTTTTTTTTTTTTTTTTTTTTTTGAGATCGAGTTTTGCTCTGTCGCCCAGGCTGGAGCGCAGTGGCGGGATCTCGGCTCACTGCAAGCCCCGCACCCTGGGTTCACACCATTCTTCTGCCTCAGCCTCCCAAGCAGCTGGGACTATAGGCGCCTGCCACCACGCCCGGCTAATTTTTTGTATTTTTAGTAGAAACAGGATTTCACAGTGCTAACCAGGATGGTCTCCATCTCCTGACTTCGTGATCCACCCGCCTCGGCCTTCCAGAGTGCTGGGGATTACAGGTGTGAGCCACTGTGCCTGGCCGACAGAGGATATATTTTTGAGCTCTACATTTCAGAGTTCTTTTCTCTAGCCCTGGCCTGGGTCCCAAACAGGGAACTTAATTCACTCTATCACTGAAGTATACTCTTGCTTTGATGCCATTGGTATGTTGTCCTAGAGATTTGCTGTGGCTGCCAGGCGTGTTTCATAGTTCAGAACTGCTGCAGCCTCTCTTTTGTCAGTTGATGAGTCTATAAACCATCTTGCTTCCTTTAGTATCATCTCCCTGGAACTGGAAGGTCAGACAGGAAGTTTTCTTAGATTCTAAGTCTCAGTCTTTGCTATCTACCTTCCTCTGTCTCCCATGTCACCTGCTGGTTTTTTTTCCCCCGCTGTTTTTCTTTTTAATGTTTTTATGGGATAGGTGTCTATTATTGCAGGCTACCTCAACACATTTTTGGATATTGACAGGATATAAGCATGAATGATATGTAAAGGATAACTTATTCTAGTTCTTTTGAGCAGAGGATTTGGTTTTGCTATGTGGCCCTATTAAAGCTTTTGTTAAGTCCAAGTACTTTCTGAACTTCAGTTTCCTTACCTGTAAAATGGAGTTAGTTGTTAGTAATACCTGTGCTGCCTACCTCAGGAGATTGTTTTGAGGATCAAATGAAATCATGAATGTAATGGAATTTTGTAAATTTTAAATGAAATATTGTATTACCTAAGATTTTTTTTCTTTTTTTTTAAACGCCATATTAAGAATGGAATGAATCTGGGTTTTCCTTTGAAATCCCAAATGTTGCCGGGCACGGTGGCTCAAGCCTGTAATCCCAGCACTTTGGGAGGCCGAGACGGGTGGATCACGAGGTCAGGAGATCGAGACCATCCTGGCCAACACTGTGAAACCCCGTCTCTACTAAAAAAATATGAAAAAAGCTAGCCGGGCGAGGTGGCGGGCGCCTGTAGTCCCGGCTACTTGGGAGGCTGAGGCAGGAGAATGGCGTAAACCCGGGAGGCGGAGCTTGCAGTGAGCTGAGATCCTGCCACTGCACTCCAGCCTGGAGGACAGAGCGAGACTCCGTCTCAAAAAAAAAAAAAAAAAAAGAAATCCCAAATGTTTAATGTACAGAGAAGTTTTAATGTGTCTGTTGGGGAGCTTCATTAGGATTGTTTTCTATCTTTAATTACCAGTATTGTTTTATATTTTAGCATTTTTAGGGAACAGCAAAATTTGTGTTTCAGTTATCATTAATATTTTACAAAGTTATTGAATGTGCATGATTTAGTCTTTAACAATCTCTTCAATTATTTACATTCCCATGTAAAAAATGAAGTAATGAACGTCCATGTAAATAACATTCCCGTGCTTTAATGAAGCAGAATTTCTTGACATTGCAGTTTCTAAGTGCCCTGTCTTGAGGTTGGGAAAGCTAAAGGGCAGTCAGAGGTCAAGGTCAGCAAAGCATCACCTTTGACATTTGAAATCCAGCAGCAGGTATCACAGTGAACCCCATTCCAGCATCCAGGAGGTTTCTCTGCCCTGCCTCTCCTGCAGCCACCTCAGAATCTGTGTCTGCGATGTTGGTCCTGCTTTCCTCTCCTCTGCCTTTTCTTTCTCTTCACCAACTTCTACCGAGTGCCTCTGATGTCCCAGACAGTGGCAGTGGGAGTACAAAGGCTTATAAACCTGGCCCTGGTCCTCAAAGAATTTGTGTTTTCTGTGCAGATATTAAGTTACACTGTCATACATAGTGTTGACAAACATTGATACAGATTTCCTGTGAAGTGCAGAAGCACCGTCCTAGAAGCAGAGTTGCAGAGGCAGCACTGGTGACTCACACATGGAGAGCTGGAGTTCTTGGTCTAGTGGGATAAACCGACCTGGACATCATTTCAGTGCAGCGGAGTGAGTGCTGGGATGGGCTCCCTCGGGGCATCTGGGGCTGGGTTTGTCTGGTGTTTAGTCTCCTGCCTGGTACTTAGAGTTTATCGGTAAGATGAGCGTTGGGAGGTTTCTAAGTGAAAGGAAAGGCAATCACTTACCTGAAACCTAAAATTCGTAGGTGTTCTGGGCCATTTGTAATTCACTGAATCTGTTTTGTCAGAACAAGTCTATCATCTATTGTTTTGGATGGAGTGTGGCCAGCCCTGCCTTGGGATATAAGGAAATCAGGAAACACTTGTCAGATGTCAACACCGTGCCAGACACTCTTGTAGGGGTTTCCACGTAAATCACTGTATCCATTTCTGTTGCTGCTTTGCCACATTTCCACAAATTTAGTGGCTTAAAACAATTGAAATTGTATCATCTCACAGTTCTGTGGGGCAGAAGTCTGGCATGGGTGTCACTGGACAAAAATCACCATGTGGGCTGGGCTGCATTCCTCACTGGAGAATTGTTTCCAAGCGCTTTTGGCCAAATATGGTTCCTTGTGGTTGCAGGACTGAGGTGTCTGTTCCCTTGCTGGCCATCTGTTGGGGACTGCCCTCAGCTCCTGAGGCCTCTATCTGGTCTTTGCATGTGGTCCCATCAGCTCAGGACTAGCTAGGCCAGGGACCTGGTCAGGCTCTCCAGTTCCCCTGTGTGCATTTCTCTTTTTCCACTCGGAGAAAGTTCTATGCCCTTTTTAACATATTTTTTTGAGATGGAGTCTCGCACCGTTGCCCAGGCTGGAGTGCAGTGGTGTGATCTCAGCTCACTGCAGCCTCCACCTCCCAGGTTCAAGTGATTCTCCTGCTTCAGCCTTCTGAGTAGCTGAGACTACAGGTGCCCGCCATGACGCCCGACTAATTTTTGTATTTTTAGTAGAGATGGGGTTTCACCATTTTAGCCAGGGTGGTCTCCATCTCTTGATCTCGTGATCTGCCGGTCTTGGCCTCCCAAAGTGTGGAGATTACAGGTGTGAGCCACCGTGCCTGGCCAGTTTTATGCTCTTAGAGGTTCATGGGATTAGATTGGACCTCCCTGGATAGCCCAGGATACTCCTCCTAAGGCCTGTGGCAAAGCCCTTTTGCTGTGTGACAGAGTCACAGGTCCCGGGGGTTGGAATCTCCCACCACAGTTACCAATCCACTTACTACAGTGGCCTGGGAGGTGCTTTTCATTGCCTCTGGTTAACAGATACCAATTTTTTTTTTTTTTTACAAATTGGCAGGAATATGAAGATCCCTCTCTTTTTTTTTTTTTTTTTTGAGACGGACTCTCATTCTGTTGCCTGGGCTGGAGTGCAGTGGCACGATCTCAGCTCACCACAACTTCCACCTCCTGGGTTCAAGCAGTTCTCCTGCCTCAGCTTCCTGAGTAACTGGGATACAGGCACGTGCCACCAAGCCGGGCTAATTTTTGTATTTTTAGTAGAGACGCGGTTTCACTATGTTGGCCAGGCTGGTCACAAACTCCTGACCTCGTGATCCGCCCGCCTTGGCCTCCCAAAGTGCTGGGATTACAGGTGTGAGCCACCGCATCCAGCCATGAAGATCCTTCTTAAGTGAAAAAACCGTTTCTCTGACTTGATGTGAGGCTGTTGGTGAGATTGATAGCAGTGGAGACAGTTCCGTCAGAAATGGAGCTAAACTTTTGTGTTTTGGAGTATTTTGATGGCCCGCCCTGATTATGTAAGTTTTGCTAAGAAGTCATTAGAGTCATTCCTCTACTGGAAGAAACACCCATATGGGGAATTTGGGACCTTGCCTTTTCAAGTTTTACACAAAGGACTCCCCATGGGTGAAAAGTACATGATTCCAGGTCCATTTCTAGAATGGAAACAGCTGCATCAACACAACAGCGATTCACATTCCTGAGTTTGAGAGAATCCGATTGTTTCAAGGCTGAAGCCAAAAGCCCAATAAACAATGTTTGTACCTTTTTTCATAGTTAGGAATTAGGTGCATCCTGTAGTCAAGAAAATAACTGATGGTGGTCACCAAGTAGTTTAAAACCAAGCAGGACCTCATTTTATCATGTGGGTGTTTTTGATTTTTTTAATGAAGTTTTTATTTTCCTGTGCAATAAATGACAAGCTCTGAGTTGAAATACATTTCCTTTAATAAACCAGAATCTAGGGCCAGGCGCGGTGGCTCACGCCTGTAATACCAGACTTTGGGAGGCTGAGGAGGGCAGATCACGAGGTCAGGAGATCGAGACCATCCTGGCTATGGTGAAACCCCATCCCTACTAAAAATACAAAAAATTAGCTGGGCATGGTGGTGGGCGCTTGTAGTCCCAGCTACTCAGGAGGCTGAGGCAGGAGCGGAGATCACGCCACTGCAGTCCAGCCTGGACGACAAAGCGAGACTCTGTCTCAAAAAAAAAGAAACCAAAATCTGTAATCCTAAGGTTTTTAACCTGGCTTTCAGAAATTTATGAAGTCCCCAAAATCCTGTGCAACAATTTTGTGTATATGCATCCATGTGTTTATGGGGAGATGATTTATAGCTCTCCATACATTTTCAAAGTGGTTGGATTCCAAAAAATTTTAGAATACACTACTTGGGCCTGGTGTGGTGGCTCACACCTGTAATCCCAGCACCTAGGGAGGCTGAGGCAGTAGGATCCACTGAGGTCAGGAGTTTAAGACCAGCAACATAGCGAGACCTCCACCTCTACCAAAAAAAAAAAAAAGCTGGGCATGGTGATGCACACCTGTAGTTCTAGCTGCTCGGGAGGTTGATCACCTAATCCCAATAATTTGAGGCTGTAGTAAGTTAGAATTGCACCACGGCACTGCAGCCTGGGCAACAGGACAAGACCCTCTCTCAAACAAAAACAAAAACAAAAAACCATGTCACTTAATATACTATTGTTGTCGGTCAAGTATCAGATTTTGTTTAAAAATTAAATACTTGCCGGGCGCGGTGGCTCACGCCTGTAATCCCAGCACTTTGGGAGGCCGAGGTGGGCGGATCACGAGGTCAGGAGATCGAGACCATCCTGGCTAACACGGTGAAACCCTGTCTCTACTAAAAATACAAAAAAATTAGCCAGGCGTGGCGGCGGGCGCCTGTAGTCCCAGCTACTTAGGAGGCTGAGGCAGGAGAATGGCGTGCACCCGGGAGACGGAGCTTGCAGCGAGCCGAGACCGCGCCACTGCACTCCAGCCTGGGCGACAGAGCGAGACTCCGTCTCAAAAAAAAAAAAAAAATTAGGGTGAGGCACAACAATAGCTTGAACCTGCGAGGTGGAGGTTGCAGTGAGCTGAGATCGCACCACTACACTCCAACCCGGGCAACAGAGGTAGACTCTGTCTCAAAAATTAATTATCGTGATAGTGGGCTACATAGTACAATAGTGTATCTATTTAGTATTCTTCCTGGTTTTTGGCCCAGAGCTTCTAAAACCCTTGTAATTTCCTGAGTGATAGGAACATCATTGGTTATAATATTTGGTCTTAGGTTTCCATACCTGACACAAGAGCTTCTAAGACTTTTGGAATCTCTGGGGTGCTAGGAGTGTCTTTTGTATGATAATGAGATGACAGGTGGCTTCAGGCTCCTGGACAGGTTCAGGATTAGGGCTGGTTGCCAGAAAGATGAGTCATGAGTAAAGAGTTGGACGTATCAGCCCCACCCCTACCTCTGGGAGGGGAGACGAGACAGGCTGGAGATTGAGCTAGTCACGGGTGGCCAAGACTTAATCATGTCTATGTTATGAAAACTCCATAAAACCCTCTAAATACTGGGTTTGGAGAACTTCTGGTTTGGTGAACTCATTTGGTGCTGGGGAGGTGGCACTTCCAGGGACCGCATGGGAGCCCCGACCTCTCTGCCCCGTGGTGTGCCCTGTGCGTCTCTTGCATTTGGCTGTTCCTGTATCCTCTTCTTTGTCATAAACCAGTAAGAGTAAGTAAGTGCCAAGCACTTTGTGTCTGTCACCTCTCTTACTTTTTCAGCAACACTGTGTGGCAGATAATGTCCTCATTTTGCCGGTGACAAAATGAGATTGATGCATTGAGTAACTTGCTCAAGGTCACATCATAAGTGGATTTCAAGCTCTGACTCCAAAGCCTGTGCTTTTAACCAGCATGCTGCATACGTGGCCTCTTTATTTGTTAGGATTTTTGGTGTCTCTAGGGCCTGACACCAAGTTGGTCATTGTGGCCTAGAGCTGTTATAATGGAGCTTTTAGCAGCCCTGTTGAGAACAGAGCCAGCACCTCCGGATTGGCAGGGCAGGGGCTGTACCTGTTGGGAGCTGCAGGCCACTCCCTGTGGCCCTTGGCTGATCTTGCTCATCCACTCCCTCCCTCATTCAGTAGTTCCTGAGTGCCGCCTCTGTGTGGAGAAGGAGGCAGCCTTCCAGCCCAGGTGGGGCCTGCAGGTACACTACAGGGAGAGGCAGCTGTGCACTGAGCTGGCTGTAGGCTGGCACAGTGTGGCTCCAGAGGTGGCGATAGAATGCTCTGGGACTGCAGAGGGAGCACATGCTTCTGAAAGGGAGGAAGGGGCAGGCACCGCAGAGGAGGTGGACTTGAGTTGGACTTTGAGGGAGGAGTTGGATTTCCACAGTGGAACCAAGCAGCAGAGGCTTTCTCAGCAGCTGAAGATGACAGCCAGCCAGCCTCAAATGTTCAGCTTTTCCTGAATTCTCTTTTTTAGGACAGTGCAGTAAGTTTTCAACAGAGATAAAGCAGTCACCTCCATGTCATTCATGTTCTGTAAATCCTGTGTGTCATCTTTGATGCTTAGCAGATGGGGGCAGCCTGGGCCATAAAGAAGATCCTGTGTGTCCACCTGTTGGGACATCAGTCAGGTGTGGCAGAGGGCAGTGATCACTGCCTGCCCCTGAGGATCTCAGTTGTACTTTTATGTGGAGAGGACAAAGAAAGCTGTTGTACAGGGGGCAGGAGACATTTCACCTGCAAAACAAGGCACAAAATACATAGTCCGTGCCCTGCATGAGAAACCTAGCAGAACTGTGTGCTGATTCCCACCCCTGCCTCCCCTCCTGAGAGCGAACCGTCCATTGTACCATGGTGGAAGGCATTTCTGAAGCCTCTGCAATCGGAGTGATCTGTTACTTGCCCATTGAGCCTTAGGGGCAGCAACCAGGTGGTGTGGCTGAAACACAGGCCTTGGCCAGACCTGGTTGGGCATGTTGGTTCTGCCACTGATTGTGAATTACAAAACCTTGGAGAAGTCATTGTCTTTTTCTGTGCCTCTCATGTAAGATGGGGAACACTGCAGCCATTGCAGAAAAGCAGACAGGTGGAGCGAGTATGAAGTACTTTGTGTGTGTGTGTGTCATACGGTGAATGAAATGGCACTGATTGACATTGATAGTAATAACAGGTTTAATTCAAGAACAAAACTGGTAAAGTAGGCCAGGTACGGTGACTCACGCCTGTAATCCCAGCACTTTGGGAGACCGAGGCGGGCGGATCATGAGGTCAGGAGTTTGAGACTAGCCTGGCCAATATGGTGAAACCCCATCTTTACTAAGAATACAACAATTAGCTGGGTGTGGTGGCACGCCTGTAGTCCCAGCTACTTGGGAGGTTGAAGCAGGAGAATCATTTGAACCTGGGAGTCAGAGATTGCAGTGAGCCGAGATGGCGTCATTGCACTCCAGTCTGGGTGACAGAGTGAAACTCCATCTCGAAAAAAAAAAAAAAAAAACTGGTAAAGTGTTTTACCCAGCCTAGGTACGTGTGGTAGAGCCGAATGAAAGCTTAGAAAAAGATGACTTGAGAACTAGCCCAGCAGAGGAATCAGGCGGGATGTGTTGTTACTGAGTAAGTGAAATTTGCACTTGCTTTCTCCCAGGCCTCGTTGAGTTGTGTAAAACAGAGAGCTGAGGTGTTGTGGGCAGTTGAGCGGTTGAAGAATGCATTGCTATTATGTGAGGAACATTGGCCTTTGAAAAAGCAGAACTGGATTCATGTTCTTGCCTGGTAAGTGTAACTATCATCTAGTTTGTAAAGGGGAATGCAGTTTACTGAAAACTTCTTATGACAGTGGGGAAAGGATTGGGGTGTCTGCATTGGTTGGTGTCATATGGGTCATATGAAAGAGCATTCAGGCTGGAGGGAGACTTTTCATCTCTCTAACTTTACTTTCACAGGACAATTCCATCATGATTTGAAGATTTTTGAGTCAAAACTACATTGTTCTGCTATGTGTTTTGGGGCAAATTTATACATACAATTTGCTTAAATATTTCCGATGATACAAGAATATATGTGTGGGATAAAAAGCTGAAATTTGCATTCCCCCTTCTCTAGAAGTAACCCTTTGGAAATAGTTAAGTCTGTATTCCAGCCATTTTGTATATTATAAATACACTGTGAATATATGAGTGTATATATACATATATGTTTTATTTTTAGAGATGGAATATTGCTGTGTTGCCCATGCTAGTCTCAAACTCCTGGGCTCAAGTGACCCTCTCGCCTCAGCCTCCCAAAGTTTTGGAATTACAGGCGTGAGCCACTGCGCCTGGCCTGCATGAGTATATTTACTAATTGCTAAGTTACTCTGTTCAATACGTGTCTATTGAACTTCCCCATGTGACAAACATTGTTCTGAATACCTTATATGCACTAATTCACTTAATTTTTAGAACAGCTCTATTATTGTGGCCCTTTTACAGTGAGGAAACTGAACCACAGAGAGGCTGGGGACGTCGTCTAACATCACACAGCCAGTGCTGTTGGAATTGAAGTTTGAACCTAGACAGCTGGCTTCAGATCTCTTAGCTGTTATCATAGATGACACACCCAAACCTTAGGGCCGCCTCCCAAGCCTTGCCTCCAATATGGGCTCGCCTGAGCTCTGCGAGAGCCGTGTATGTGAGGTTTCTTTCCTCTTTAAGAACACAAGTCTTGGAATTGTCCCAGACCCTGGTGGGACCTCTTGAGGACCAAAATCAGGGATTCTTCAAGCCTACCCCAAGGGCCAGATCTCTGATTTAGCTACTTGGAGGGTAGATGTAGGAGAGAGTAATTTTGCCAGAACAAAAAGTCAGGATGGCTGCGCTGACTCGGCCAGACGCAGTGGCTCATGCCTGTAATCCCAGCATTTTGGGAGGCCAAGGCAGGTGAATCACCTGAGGTCGGGAGTTCGAGAGCAGCCTGGCCAACAAGTAGAAACTCCGTCTCTACTAAAAATATAAAAATTAGCTGGGCATGGTGGCGGGTGCCTGTAATCCCAGGTACTTGGGAGGCTGAGGCAGGAGAATTGCTTGAACCCGGTTGGCAGAGGTGACAGTGAGCCAAGATTAAGCCACTGCACTCCAGCTTGGGTGACAGAGTGAGACTCTGTCTCAAAAAAAAAAAAAAAAAAGAAGAAGAAGTAGAAGGGGGAAGGGGAATGGCTGGGCTGACTCATAGGGAAGAGGCCCTGCAGCAGCCATAGGACCTTGGCCACTTGGGTGGAAAAGAAGGAAGGAAGAGCTTCACCCATGGCGGTGACCTGGACTGCAGAAACCACACTAAACAGTCCACATCCTGGAGCCTGGCCACCCCCTTTGCTTCTCTTCTCCTTGGGTAGAGGGTGTGGGGAGCTTTCTACCCTGGAGGCTGAGCAGTGCAGCTTCTAACCAGGGTAGGTGTTTGTCTGTCCCTGGGAATACAGACAGCATTCTCATAAGCAGCCCGAATACTCCTGAACAGCTTTTTGTAGGGTGGGGCGGGGCGGGGCAGAGGGTCATTTTGACTCATAGGTACCTTTTCCACTTTCACTGCTGATAACTGTGTTACAGATTAAAGTTTTGTTTTTGATACTGAAGAGGGCTTAAGAGAGTGAGCTATTATAGCACATCTAAGTCTGCTAAAATAGAACCATGGGGTAGTGTAGGAAAATCTCTTCTAAATTATGGATCTTATATGGTGAACGTTAGAAGCCATGTGCACCTAAGTTGAAAAATCAAAACGTGTCCTGTATTTGGGTGACCCCGGTAAGTCTGGATGCCACTGCGCCTTGTGTGAACACAGGATGCTGAGGTGTAGGGATCAACAGGCTTTTTCTGGACATCTTGCGCTTCTCCCTTGGGGTAAAGTGGGGTGGCAGTAGGAGCGCACAGCTGTTGGGCCCCTAATATTTGTCAGCTGTTTTACATGTGGGATTCCATTTAATGCAATCTTGGAGGTAAAATTATTTTATTGAAGATGAAGGTAGAGGCTTAGAGAAGTTAAGAAAATTGTTCAAGTTCATGTCATTTGTTTTGTTTTGTTTTGTTTTGAGACAGAGTTTTGCTCTTCTTGCCCAGGCTGGAGTGCAATGGCATGATCTCGGCTCACCACAACCTCTGCTTCCCAGGTTCAAGTGATTCTCCTGCCTCAGCCTCCCGAGTAGCTGGGATGACAGGCATGCGCCACCACGCCAGGCTGATTTTGTATTTTTGGTAGGGACGGGGTTTTTCCATGTTTGTTAGGCTGGTCTTGAACTTCCAAACTTGGGTGATCCACCCAACTCGGCCTCCCCAAGTGCTGGGATTACAGGTGTGAGCCACCACGCCTGGCCAAGGCCATGTAATTTCTTAAGTAGAAAGATGAAGTCGTTGATGAACTCAGAAGTTTGATTTCAAGGCCCTTGATCTTTCCACAACACGTGGTTCCTTCCCTGGTTGGTCGGAGTGACTGAAGAACTCAAGGAGGCCGGGCGCGGTGGCTCAAGCCTGTAATCCCAGCACTTTGGGAGGCCGAGACGGGTGGATCACGAGGTCAGGAGATCGAGACCATCCTGGCTAACACGGTGAAACCCCGTCTCTACTAAAAAAATACAAAAAACTAGCCGGACGAGGTGGCGGGCGCCTGTAGTCCCAGCTACTCGGGAGGCTGAGGCAGGAGAATGACGTGAACCCGGGAGGCGGAGTTTGCAATGAGCCGAGATCTGGCCGCTGCACTCCAGCCTGGGCGACAGAGCGAGACTCTGCCTCAAAAAAAAAAAAAAAAAAAAAGAGCTCAAGGAAGCTGTGTTTTGTGGAAAGAAGACCTGAGGGGTGTATGGTCTTTCCAGGCTTGGAATCTGCCATGCTGGGCTTCTGAATTGTATAGCTTGGCCATGTAGAGAGAAGCCCGTCATTTAAGATTTATTCTTTGGGGGAAATAAAGGAAGGCCGCCCACATGAGACAGGCAGAGGCGACTTTCTCAGAGCTGCTGCGGCAAGAGAGTCGGCACCGTCACTTGCGTGTGGCAGAGACTGACATGTAAGTGAGTGGCTGATGAGGAGTGGGGAAGCTTCAGGATGGAAAAGAACGGCTCCCAGTGGAGGCTGTTGTGGGGGCTGCAGGCGGCTGTGCAGAAGTGGGTTGCCCTATGTGATTGGTTAAGGGCATATTTGGCTTTCTCTGAATTATCCTAACAGGAAACAGGGACCAAAATTAGGGTGGCGGTCAGTTTTGAGTCAAGTCCTGGCCTCGTGAGACAGAGTCGTGGTTTAGTTTCTGGGTTGTGGAGAGAGAGCAGTCTGGCTTCCTGTCTGATGTACTAGCCTGGCTGGCCTCCTGGCTGTTTCCTGTAGATAGGGGTTTGGTTTCCTGGGTGGGCAGCTACAGGTTGTGGTCTGAGTTCTGTCTTTATACATATGATCAGGCATGGTCTGTTTGTATATTCAGTCCCTCATTTTTCTTGTCAGTAAAAATATCAAATGACAAATTGGATACATTGGGAACTTTTTAGATGTCTGTGTCCCCTGGAGGAAGTTTTCACGTTCACATTTAATCAGAATGAATATAAACAATTGGGCCATTTATCTTGAAGATTTAAAAGGTAAATCTTCAACAATACTACCTCGGCGCCATTGCCTCTCTGTCCATCTTTAGGGAATGTGTTTTTATCCACCGCCGGCTCATCATCCACCAGTTTGTGGTTGATCCACTTCTCTATCCGTCTTGCCTTGTGTGCATCTCATTGTTTGCTAGTGTTAGCTTTCCCCTTCGTCAGTGTAGTTTATTTGTGTAGCATCTGTTGTTAGGAAGTTATTTGTGGAATTTGTGAATGGAAGGGACCTTGGAGGTCTGCTAGGTCAGCCCAGTGACTTTCAAGATAAAGGGAAATACAGGGAAATTTTCCAGCTTTTTTGGTGGCAAAACCAGGAATAGAAAGCAGTGTTCTTTGTGCTACAATGTCATTGAAAGACAGCTCAATGTGGGCCTAAAATGCAGAGTAAACTAACTTTCATTTATCTCTGCTTCTGACTCTTGTTATCAGACATTTTAAATTGACCTTAATGTGTTAGCAGAAATATGAAAAGTCCGGACTTGTTTACATAGAAGGTACTTTGTCGCCTACTCATTTGGTTGTTTTTTTCAACAGGATTGAAAAGACATTGTTATAAACTGAATGTTTATGTCTCCCCCAGATTCTTGTACTGGAGCCCTAACTGCCAGTGTGATGGTATTCGGGGGTAGGACCTTTGGGAAGTGATTAGGGTTAGATGAGGTCATGAGTGTGGGCCCTGGTCTGACAGGATTAGTGCCCTTAGAAGAAGAGAAACCAGGCCGGGTGTGGTGGCTCACACCTGCAATCCCAGCACTTTGGGAGGCCGAGGTGGGCAGATCACGAGGTCAGGAGATTGAGACCATGCTGAAACCCTGTTTCTACTAAAAATACAAAAATTAGTTGGGTGTGGTGACACGTGCCTGTAATCCCAGCTACTCGGGAGGCTGAGGCAGAAGAGTTGCTTGAACCAGGGAGTCGGAGGTTGCAGTGAGCTGAGATTGTGCCCCTGCACTCCAGCCTGGTGACAGAGTGAGACTCTGTCTCAAAAAAAAAAAAAGAAAGCATAGAGCTCCCACTGCCCTGGTGTGAGGAAACAAGAGAAAGGTGGCTGTCTGCAAGCCAGGAAGAGGTCCCTGTCCCGGAACTGAGTTGGCCAACACTTTGATCTTGGACTTCCAGCCTCCAGAGCTGTGAGAAATAAGCTAATGTTTAAACCACACAGCCTATGGTGTTTTTTATGGTATTTGCCTATGATATTATGGCCATCTGATTTGACTGATACAGAGATGGTTCCAGAATACTGTAGCCTGTATCTAAGTTGGTGATGCCATGAAAATAAATGTGGTAGTTCATTCCTTTATATAAAGATAGCACTGTGAACCCAGGGCCTTTGCTCATGTCTTAGTTGAGTCTTGTCTTCTTATAATAGCTTCCTAATTTCTCTTTTCCCCCTCTAATTTATATTATATATCTGGATTAAATCATATATGGTATGATTTTATACTTTATGTCTACACAAACTTTTAGTGATTTTATTTTTGAGACATGCTCTTGCCCTGTTGCTCAGGCTGGAATGCAGGCGTGCCATCACAGCTCACTGTAACCCTAAATTCCTGGGCTCAAGTGATCCTCCCGCCTCAGCCTCCTGAGTAGCTGGGACTACAGGTGTGCTATCCTGCCTAGCTAATTTTTAAATATTTTGTAAGGACAGAGTCTTGCTGTGTTTAGTGGTTTCAAACTCCTGACCTCAAGCAGTCCTCTCACCTCAGCCTCTCAAAGCACTGGATTACAGGCATGAGCCACCACACCCAGCCCAGTGATTTTTCAGTTGTTAAGATCAAGGACGGGTTCCCTGGCTTGGCATTCAAGGCTCATGATCCGGGCGTGATATGCAAGTTTGGGTTTCAGTGTTTCCATTCCCGCCATCAGCCTTGCACTCCAGCTTGTTGCCTAAGCCCTGTTCTGAAGCCCAGCCTGAGAGCTGCACTTAGAATTTATACCTTCTCATCTCTTCATCGACTTCGCCTATGTTCTTATCTCCATCTGGGACATCATCTCCACACTTCTGTCTCTTTAAATCTTCTCTATCCTTCAAGACTTGAAATACTCACTTCCTTTACACGATCCCCGCTCTGACATCCAAGCTAGAGTTAATCTTTTTCCTTTGAACTCTGATAGTGCTTAATGTTTTTCATCCTTTCATTATGCAGCAGTCCTGTGTGTTAGATATTAGAATTTCCCCAGTTTTTCATAGTTACTTTGAAAATATTTGCTGTAGTCATATATTTTGAATATGTAATATGAGCGACATTCAAAAGGTCCTGGAGAGTGAAAGGCCGTCCTACTCCAGTCACTGCCCTGTGACCACTGTTGCCAGTTTTGTTTGTTTGTTGGTTTGTTTTTCCAAGATGGAGTCTTTCTCTGTCACCAGGCTGGGCGTGATCTCAGCTCACTGCAACCTCCGCCTCCCGGGTTCAAGTGATTCTCCTGCCTCAACCTCCTGAGTAGCTGGGACTACAGGCGTGTGCCACCACGCCCAGATAATTTTTGTATTTTTAGTAGAGACAGGGTTTCACCATGTTGGCCAGGATGGTCTCGATCTCTTGGCCTCGTGATCCACCTGCCTCAGCCTCTCAAAGTGCTGGGATTACAGGCGTGAGCCACTGCACCCAGCCTGTGTGTCTTCTTTTTAAAAACACAGATGTTGGCATAAAATAAACACTGTTCTCCACCAGTTCCCCACTGGTAAGTATTTAGGTTGTTCCCAACCGTTTGGATTAATCAATGCTGAGTTGTACGTAATTCTTGCATGTTTGCATGGATATGTTCATAGGATGCATTGCTAGAAATGGAATTGTGGGATCCAGCGTTCTGCGCATTTTAAATGTTGATGAGTATTGCTGGATTCCCTTCCATTAGGGCATACCATTATCTCACTGTCAGTGTGTAAGGGCGCCTGTTTCTATTTCCTTGCCAACAGTTTCTTCTCAGATGTTTTGTTTGTCAATCTTATAGATAGGTTAAAAAAAAAAGTGGCCAGGTGCAGTGGCTCATGCCTGTAATCCCAGTGCTCTGAGAGGCCGAGGCGGGCAGATCACCTAAGATCAGGAGTTTGAGATCAGCCTGGCCAACATGGTGAAACCCCTGTCTCTGCTAAAAATACAAAAGTTAGCCGGGCGTGGTGGCACACGCCTATAATCCCAGCTACCCAGGAGGCTGAGGCAGGAGAATCGCTGGAACCTGGGAGGCAGAGGCTGCAGTGAGCCGAGAGTGCACCACTGCACTCTAGCCTGGGCAACAGAGCAAGACTCCATCTCAAAAAAAAGAAAAAAAAAAGAAAAAAGTTTTGCTCTCATTTTATAGGGTAGGAAACTGAAGGTGAGAGAGATTAGATAGGTGATCTGCCTGGTCTCACAGGATGTGTGGTTCACTCAGGACCTGAATTTAGTCTTCTAATTTCAAAATGCATTTTCTTTGGAGGCAAAGTGGTGTTTAAAAAATATATATATATATGTATGTATATATATATTTATGGATATATAGGTATACCTACAAAAAATATATAATATTTTATATGTTTAGCTTTCGATAAGTTAATACTGTAATTATGCACTATTTAGTCCCTCTCCTAGACTATAAACCTTTTCTGTAGAAGATACTTTTCAGATTTAGAGAATTTTTTTCTTGAGAGTCTAGGACAGACCTGTAAACACAGTGTAGATTATGAAACAATATACATTTCTGGTTTTTAATCTCAAACATATCTAAATTATCTTTTGACTTTTCAAACCTTTCAAAATAGAGCTTCTAAGGGAGAAGTCCAGGCTATTTGTCTTTTAAGGATTGCAGTTTCTTTGGTAAGAGAAAGGTCGGTAGCTTTGTGAGTAACCCTTTGACCTTGCGAATGTCTTTTGTGTTTAGTTAATGATATTTTCCGTATGACTTTGAAGATTGTTTGGGGAAGCAAGTGTAGTTTAGCAGTTAGCTCTCTTCCTTGATAATTATCTTTCCTTCTTTCATTTATTACAGTTATAGCATTAAAAACTGCCTGTAAGGCCACTAGGTTTAGTCGTCACCAGAGGAAGACGACCCCAAATATGGTCCTTTGCATTACAAGTTACAAATTTTATCCAGAAAGTTTGCACATAATAATTTGGATATTGTTAAACTTTCCAAATAGAGTACATGGGTTGAAAATGAATTGTGTGTGTATATCAATATATTTATGATCTAGGGATTAACACCATTCAATTCAAAATAGCCAAATTCAAATACTGTTGGTGGGAATGTAAACTAGTTCAACCATTGTGGAAGAGAGTGTGGCGATCCCTCAAAGATCTAGAACCAGAAATACCATTTGACTCAGCTATCCCATTACCAGGTATATACCCACAGGAACATAAGTCATTACGTTACAAAGATACATGCATGTGTGTGTTCATTGCAGCACTATTCATAGTAGCAAAGACAGGGAATCAACCCAAATGCCCATCAATGATAGACTGGATAAGGAAAATGTGGTACATATACACCATGGAATACTATGCAGCCATCAAAAGGAACACGATCATGTCCTTTGCAGGAACATGGATGGAGCTGGAAGCCATTATCCTCAGCAAACTAAGGCAGAAACGGAAAACCAAACTTTCATAAGTGGGAGCTGAACAGTGAGAACACATGGACACAGGGAGGGGAACAATACACTCTGGGGCCTGTTGGGGGTGAGGTGAGGGGAGGAAGAGCATTAGGAAAAACAGCTAATGCACGCTGGGCTCAATATCTAGGTGATGAGTTGATAGGTGCGGCAAATCACCATGGCACACATTTATCTATGTAACAAACCTGCACATCTACCCCAGAACTTAAAAATTAAAAAAAAGAAGAATAAAAAATCCACAGGTTTCATTCAGTGATATAAAACAGAAAATCCCAAAGCTCTTTCGCACATGGCTTGTTTATGGTACTGAGGGCTGGAAATTCATATGTTCTGATAAGAACTCAATCAGCTCAGAAATGTCGTTTCTTAGATTCTACTAAACGTTTGTTTGGGACCTGTTTAATGAAAACAGGTTTCATTCAGCCATGTAAAACAGCACATCACATACACAAAAAAATTGCCCCCTTGTTCCAAAAACATGGACATTCTACATTTCTACTTAAAGCGTGCGCACACGGACTGAACCTCTGTGTTGCAGTGATGCGTGCTGCTAGGATTGTGGCTCTGTTTCGAATTTGCTAGCCAGGCTACGGCTTTCCAGTCAGGTATTTTTTTTGTTGTTCATGTTGTTGCTGCCGTTGGGCCAGGATAACCTGTGTGAATTTCCCTCCACTGCCCAGCCAGATTTCCTTTCCGGTGGACGAGCTTAGTGTCTCATCCGGCAGCCCTGTTTCCTAGTGATCTGGGCCGAGTGTCTCACCCAGCAGCCCTGTTTCCTGGTGACCTGGGCCTAGTGTCTCATGTGGCAGCCCTGTTTCCTGGTGACCTGGGCCGAGTGTCTCATGTGGCAGCCCTGTTTCCTGGTGACCTGGGCCGAGTGTCTCATCCGGCAGCCCTGTTTCCTGGTGACCTGGGCCGAGTGTCTCATCCGGCAGCCCTGTGTCCGGGTGATCTGGGCCGAGTGTCTCATCCGGCAGCCCTGTGTCCGGGTGATCTGGGCCGAGTGTCTCATCCGGCAGCCCTGTTTCCTGGTGACCTGGGCCGAGTGTCTCATCCGGCAGCCCTGTTTCCTGGTGACCTGGGCCGAGTGTCTCATCCGGCAGCCCTGTTTCCTGGTGATCTGGGCCGAGTGTCTCATCCGGCAGCCCTGTGTCCGGGTGATCTGGGCCGAGTGTCTCATCCGGCAGCCCTGTTTCCTGGTGACCTGGGCCGAGTGTCTCATCCGGCAGCCCTGTTTCCTGGTGACCTGGGCCGAGTGTCTCATCCGGCAGCCCTGTTTCCTGGTGACCTGGGCCGAGTGTCTCATCCGGCAGCCCTGTGTCCGGGTGATCTGGGCCGAGTGTCTCATCCGGCAGCCCTGTTTCCTGGTGATCTGGGCCGAGTGTCTCATCCGGCAGCCCTGTTTCCTGGTGATCTGGGCCGAGTGTCTCATCCGGCAGCCCTGTTTCCTGGTGATCTGGGCCGAGTGTCTCATCCGGCAGCCCTGTGTCCGGGTGATCTGGGCCGAGTGTCTCATCCGGCAGCCCTGTGTCCGGGTGATCTGGGCTGAGTGTCTCATCCGGCAGCCCTGTTTCCTGGTGATCTGGGCCGAGTGTCTCATCCGGCAGCCCTGTTTCCTGGTGACCTGGGCTGAGTGTCTCATCTGGCAGCCCTGTTTCCTGGTGATCTGGGCCGAGTGTCTCATCCGGCAGCCCTGTTTCCTGGTGATCTGGGCCGAGTGTCTCATCCGGCAGCCCTGTGTCCGGGTGATCTGGGCTGAGTGTCTCATCCGGCAGCCCTGTTTCCTGGTGATCTGGGCCGAGTGTCTCATCCGGCAGCCCTGTTTCCTGGTGACCTGGGCTGAGTGTCTCATCCGGCAGCCCTGTTTCCTGGTGATCTGGGCCGAGTGTCTCATCCGGCAGCCCTGTTTCCTGGTGATCTGGGCCGAGTGTCTCATCCGGCAGCCCTGTTTCCTGGTGACTTGGGCCTAGTGTCTCATCCGGCAGCCCTGTTTCCTGGTGATCTGGGCCGAGTGTCTCATCCGGCAGCCCTGTTGCCTGGTGATCTGGGCCGAGTGTCTCATCCGGCAGCCCTGTTTCCTGGTGATCTGGGCCGAGTGTCTCATCCGGCAGCCCTGTTTCCTGGTGACCTGGGCTGAGTGTCTCATCTGGCAGCCCTGTTTCCTGGTGACTTGGGCCTAGTGTCTTATCTGGCAGCCCTGTTTCCTGGTGATCTGGGACGAGTGTCTCATCTGGCAGCCCTGTTTCCTGGTGGTCTGCGCTGAGTGGCTTCATGAGAAGTTGCACCCATCTTCTCCAGTACATGTTTTCACAGCAAGCAAAACATTTTCACCACGTTTCTAGGGGGACAGGCACTAGCTCTTTTCTGGGCATCAAGAGACCTGGCTTTGTTCTGGTTCAAGCAACAGCTGGTGAGTTACTAAAGACAAGTCCCACCTGTCCCCTGGTCCTTTGCTTTATAAGTAGAATGACAGTCTGAGTGGGCCTCACTGCCCTGGTCTCTATGCGGTGCTGAGTGTTTTAGGGATGATGGCTAAGCGTCAGGGTGCATTTCCCCACTAGGGGATTACAGTCCAGTCAGAGACACAGGAGGAAAGCTAACAGCCCTGGCGGGTACACAGAACCAGAGGAGTTTGGAAGGGTGGTTCCAAGCTCCTAGGTGTGATTGATGTGATCACAATAAACATTTTATCTCTAAGTCTTGGGCCATTGGACCCAGAGAAGAGAGAGCTGATGTTGAGTTGTAGTGAGAGATGCGTGGTTCCTGTGCATGCTGAGCCTGGCCTGGACTCTGAGGCCCATTCCATTTTACCTTCTGTTTCCACCTTCTTCATGCTCCTGCTTGTTTCTCCAGAAAAACTTCAATAAATTCCTTTCCAAAACTTTACAAAAGCCATAGATGCTCATTGAAAACAGTTCAAATGGGGAGGCCGAGACTGGCAGATCATGAGATCAGATCGAGACCAACCTGGCTAACACGGTGAAACCCTGTCTCTACTAAAAATACAAAAAGTTAGCTCGGCGTGGTGGCAGACGCCTGTAGTCCCAGCTACTCGGGAGGCTGGGGCAGGAGAATGATGAGAACCCGGGAGGCGGAGCTTGCAGTGAGCCGAGATCATGCCACTGCACTCCAGCCTGGGCGACAGAGCGAGACTCCATCTCAAAAAAAAAAAAAAAAAAAAGAAAAGAAAATAGTTCAAATGACATGGAAGACAGAAAGAGAGTGTTTCTCTGTTGTGTGTTTGGATGAATGTGTCTTTGGGGGTAGTCACTATTAACACTGGGTGTATTTCCTTCCAGATCTTTTCCAGTGTACCTACAAATATATATGTACACTTTGTAAAAAACAAAATAGTACCTGATAAACATTGAGTCCCCCTACTCCCACTGCGCAGTCTACATGGACATCCTTTCATGGTGATACAATGAGACCTGATCGACTCCTTTTGTTTGCTGGAGTGCTAGGTAATAATAGCTACAGACAACTCACCTTCAGTGGGCATTTACCATGTGACAGGGTCTCTGCTCCAGGCAGGCTACATGAAGTGGGTCTTAAGGGTTTTTACAGCAATGCTATGGGTGAACACAGTAATTGTTAACATTTTGCAATTGATAGAATTGCAGTAGAGAGAAGCAAAGCTGCTTGCTGAAACTCATGGCACGATTCCCGAGAGAGAGAGAGAACACTTTTAAAACAATTGTTGTTATAGTCAGGTGATTTACGATCATTTCGAGAAATAGTGCATTCAGTGAATACTTTTCAGGGTCTGGTACAGTCCGGGAGCTGTTCCTGAAAACACACTGGGCTAGAGGTAAAGGGAGCAATCCATTGGCCCTGGGCTCCTAGTGCAAGGAGGGAGGTCCCGGGGAGAGGGGGCATGGAGAGGAGGTCTCTGAACAAACCTTGCAACATCCATTTCTGCTGAGTCTGGTCCAAGGTCTGGTTCTTGACATGTACACTTTTCAGAGATACTTGGTTTTGATTTTTGTCATGGCTCACCTGAGCAGCCATGGTTTCAAACTGCCTGGAGATGTGGTCTGGCAGGCCAGTGCTATGCCCATCCTTCCCACGCCTGCAGGAGGGGAGTCATCCTGGGACTAGAGGGCTTCGCCTGTAATCAGCTATCTCATAGTAAGTGGATTTGATGCTGGTTTCGCTAGGTCAGGAAATTTCCCATTTGGAAGGAAAACTGATAGTTGTTTTTGGGTTTTGCTGAGGAGCCACAGGGTTTAGAGCAGGGGCTGGAAGTTTGTTGAGACACACGTGAGTGCGCTCAAACATCTTCCATGAAACATGGAGATAAAGACAGTGTTCCAGAGAGGTCCCTGGCTTTGGGATATAAATATTTCTGTAACAGAATGGCACTGGATGTCTGCTGTATTTTTTTCTCTGCTATTTTGGCAAGTTTTATTTGGGTGTGTGTCTCCTGTACGGAAGGTAATGACATCAGTTTTTGCCACCAAGTATTTACAGCCGTTGGTGCCTCCTATGTGGGTCACTTTTGTGCCATGGTTTCTTTGGGGAATTTGTAGGTCTCCTACCCAAAGCACATTGCCCATTTCAAGGTGCTCCTGGTTTCTGAACACCTGTGGCAGTGCCTTCCATGTGGGTGAAGCCAGCCGAGAAAGCACCCCTCCCCAGGAGGTGGGGACTGGTGATTGCCTGAGTGAGGAGGCCGGGGATGAGCCCTGGACTAGAACTTGTGACCGACTGCTTTTCCTTCCCCTCCTCTCCCTCCTATTTTTCTACCACCCCCACTTTTTAAACATTTCTTATTAAAAATTAAGCAATTATTTTGGTTTCCTTTATTCACAATTCCTTGCTAATCGTATGCAGAGTGAGCCTGGGACAGTGGAAAGGAAAGTTGTACTTGGCTTCAGATGATCCTACCAGCTCCGCATTGAGGGGCTTCCACCAGGTGGCATTGTGAAGTGGCGTTGTGGAGGTTCTCCTTTCAGTCCTCAGCGTTAACCAGCAGAGGCAGGTGGTACTTATTCCTAGTTAATGTTGGGGAAGTTGAGCTCAAAGTGGCTAAGGGACCTTCCTAAAGTTACATAGGAAGTAGCAGAGTAGAACCAAACACAGATTGTCTCTGAATCAGGCAGGTCGTCTGATTCCAAAATGGGATCTTAATTTTTGGAGGTCAGAAAGCTGAACACACACAGATATTACTTTCTTCTTTCTTCTTCTTTCTTCTTCTTTCTTCTTCTTTCTTCTTCTTCTCTTCTCCTCCTCCTCCTCCTCCTCCTCCTCCTCCTCCTCTTCTTCTTCTTCTTCTTCTTTCTTTTTTTTTTTTTGTTGAGCTAGGGTTTCGCTATGCTGCCTAGGCTGGTCTAGGCTCAAGCTGTCCTCCTGCCTTAGCGTTCTGAGTGCTGGGCTTACAGGTTTGTGTCACCACACCGAACCGAACAGACATTTCTTGAAAGAAGACATACAAGTGGCAAAAAATATATGGAAAAAAATGCTCATTATCACTTATAATCAGAGAAATGCAAATCAAAACCGCAGTGAGGTATCATCTCACCTGTTAGGATGAGTATTATCAAAAAGACAAAAAATAACAAGTGCTGGCGAGGATATGGAGACAAAGGAGCTCTTACACACTGTAGGGGGATGTAAACTGGAGCAGCTGGCTGGGCGCGGGGCACACGCTGACATCCCAGCACTTTGGGAGGCCGAGGTGGGCAGATCACCTGATGTCAGGAGTTTGAGACCAGCCTGGCCAACATGGTGAAACCCCGTCTCTAATAAAAACACAAAAATTAGCTGGGAGCGGTGGATCACACCTGTAATCCCAGCACTTTTGGGTGGCTGAGGTGGGCGGATCACTTGAGGCCAGGAGTTCAAGACCAGCCTGGCCAATGTGGTGAAACCCCATCTCTACTAAAAAATACAAAAATTTCCCGGGGGCAGTGGCTGGCGCCCGTAATCCCAGCTACTCGAGAGGCCGAGGCATGAGAACCACTAGAACCTGGGAGGCGGATGCTACAGTGAGCAAGCCGAGATTGCACCACTGTACTCCAGCCTGGACAACAGTGAGACTGTCTCAAAGAGAAAAAAGAAAAAGAGTAAGAGTAAGCTAGGGCACCCACTATGGCAAACAGTATGGAGGTTCCTCAGAAAACTGCAAATGAAATTACAGTGTGATCCAGCAGTCCCACTGCAGTGTAGATACCCAAAGAAAAGGAAATCAGTGTCGGAGGGGCATCTGCACCTCTGTGTTTCCTGCAGCACTGTTCACCATAGCCAAGATATGGAACCAGCCTTGATGTCCAACAGCAGATGATGGATAGAGAAAATGTGGTCTTTCTACACAGTGGAGTACTATTCAGCCATAACACAGGATGAAGTCCTGTTATTCTCAGCAACGTGGATGGAACTGGAAGATATTATGAAATAAGCCAGGGGCAGAAAGTTACACAGCACATGTTCTCTTATGTGGAAGGCAAAAAAGAGTGGATCTTATAGAAGTTGAAAGTAGAACAGAGGATCCTAGAGGGTGAGAAGGGTGGGGGGAGGAGGGAGATAGGGAGAAATTTGTTAAAGGATACAAAATTATAGCTGGATAGGAATATGTTCTAGTGTTCTATAACATAGGATGACCATAGTTAACAAGAATATATAGTTTCAGGCTGGGCCCGGTGGCTCATGCCTGTAATCCTAGCACTTTGGGAGGCTGAGTTGGGTGGATCACCTGAGGTCAGGAGTTTGAGACCAGCCTGGCCAACGTGGTGAAACCTTGTCTCTACTAAAAATACAAAAATTAGCCAGACATGGTGGTGGGTGCCTGTAACCCCAGCTACCAGGGAGGATGAGGCAGGAGAATAGCTTGACCTGGGAAACAGATGTTACAGTGAGCTGAGATCACACCACTGCACTCCAGCCTGGGCGACAGAGCAAGACTTTGCCTCAGAAAAAAAAAAAAAAAAAAAAAAAAGAATATGTAGTTCCAGATAATTGGAGGAAGGGTATTGAACGTTACCAACACAAAGAAATGATAAATGTTTGAGATGGTGGATATGCTAATTACGCTGATCACATACATTACATGTATTATAACATCACTATGTATACTCCATACATATGTACAGTACACAATTATGTGTCAATTAAAAAAGAAAAAGCTGAACTTACATTGGAATGGCTATGGAGTAGCTAGCTTTTTCATATTTTTGATGTAGACCCTAGGCATTTATTTTAAGTAAACTACCCTTGACTTCAGGAAATGTTTAGTATTTGAATTTTAGCCTTGCATTTTATAATACAGAGAAGTAAAACTGTAGGCTTGCTTTGGATACAGTCATAGGGGTTTGCAGTGATGACCTTTTTATGTAATAAGGGGGAATATATCTTAATTAATAGGCATACATGCTCATTTTTCTTCCTCTTACACATTTTTAGTTGTTGTACAGGCACTGTGATACTTACGTAAACAGTATGCAATATCTTAGGTAGGAATCAGAATTTTAAGGTAAGAATACTTAGTGTTATATATTCTTCAGACTTTCAAACTGGACATTTTACGTGTCCATTATATAATTGTAATTAAAGTTTCACAAAGACAATACCTGTCTTTAATATGGGTGATGCGCTAGCATTTTTGTTTTTTGTTTTTTTTTTTTTGGAGACAGGGTCTCATTGTCTCCCAGGCTGGAGTGTGGTGGTACGATAATGGCTCACTGCAGCCTCAGCCTCATAGGCTTAAGAGATCCTCCCACCTCAGCCTCCCAAGTAGCTGGGACCACAGGTGTACAACACCATGCCCAGCTAACGTTTAAAATTTTTTGCAGCGACAGGGCCTCCCTCTGTTGCTCAGGCAGCTCTGGAATTCCTAGGTTCAAGTGATTCTCCTGCTTCATCTTACCAAAGTGCTGTGATTACAGGCATGTGCCGCTGCCTGACCTCATATAAGTGGGATGATGACTTGAGCCTAGGAGTTCCAGACCAGCCTGGGTAACATGGCACAAGACCCTGTCTCTACAAAAACTAAAAAAATTAACTGGGCATGTGGGACCTGCCTGTGGTCCCAGCTACTCCAGGAGGCTGAGGCAGGAGGATAACTTAAGCCCAGGAGTCGAGGCTGCAGTGAGTTCTGATCTTGTCATTGCATTCCAGCCTGGGTGACAGAGTGAGACCTTGTCTCTTAAAAAATGTTACTGGCTACCTGATTATTCATAGGAAAAAAACCTGAACTCTGATCTAAACCTCATATCTCGTACAAAAATTAATTCAAAATGGATCATGGACTAAAATGTAAAATGCAAAATAAAGATGAAAAGAGGAGCTAGAGACTGGGAGAAACTATTTGCAAACCACATGTCTGATAAAGGACTCATATCTATAATTTATAAAGAACTATCAAAATTCAGCAGTGAAACCAAACCATCTACTTTGAAAATGAATAAAAGACCTGAAGAGACATTTCAGATAACATATAAGCATGTGAAAAGATGTTCAACATCATGAACCATCAGAAAAATGCACACTAAAGCCACATCACTATATACCTATCAGAGTGGCTAAAATAAAAAGTGGTAACAAGACCAGTGCTGGTGAGGATGCGGGGAAATGGGATCACTCACACTTGGCTGGTGGGAATGGAAGATGGTACAGCCATTCTGGAAAACAGTTTGACAGTTTCTTAAAAAACTAAACGTGCAATTGCCATAGGAGGCAGCACTCACATTCATGGGCAGTTATCCCAGAGAAACGAAGACTTAATGTTCACACAAAAGCCTATATGTATCTGTTCATAGCAGCATTATTTATAAAGGCTAGAAACTGGAAACAGCCCGGAGACCACTCAGCAGGTGAATGGTTAAACAAACTGGTGCACCCAGGCCCCAGATACCACTCTGCAGTAGGTAATGACATCCTTGTTCATCAGTCTTTCAAACTAGAAACCACCATCATGCTTAATCCCCTTTTTTTTCCATCCCGGGGCTGAGTGGACTTCATTTTGCATTTCTTTCCAATGCATTTTCCCTCTGTCCTTTCTGGTTGCACCTCATGCTGCATTTGAACTGTTGTAAGAGCCACCGAATTGTTTCTCTGCCTCATCATGGAATCCTTTCTACACTTCATGCCCCGCATTGTCATTGGAACAATCTTTCCAAAACATGAACAAACTAACTTAAAACAAATATCCCAGGTAGCCTTCCAGATAAGTGTAAGCTTTCTGTTAGAAGTTTTACTTGTTGTCTATAGGGAACCCCAGGACTCTAGAGAGACGGATTTGCTGTCTGCATTTCAAGATCAGGCAGAAATCCCTGGAGGGGCCCATGTGGAATAGTGGCACAAATACTGGTTCTAGAATCAGAAGCCCTCATATTCTGGTTCTAACACTAGCTGGATGTTCTTGGGAAAGTTTTGGTTTCAAACCTCAGTATGAGGAAGCATACTCAAGGGATCACACAAGGCTGCTGGGAGGAGCAGATGAGGGGCGTGGTAAAAATGCTGTGTGATCCCTGAAGCACGTCGTATGTGTGAGAAGTGGAGCTGTGTGGATAGCGGTTCTGGAATCATTGTATGAAAACGATGGAAAGCACATTTGTAGTTCTGCCTGATGATACCACTGGGCACCTGTGTTGTACATGCCAGCCGCAGGGGCGAGGCCCGGGTCAGTACAGCTCACAGTTTGGTTTTCATGCAGTTAGAAAGGCCCGAGAGGACCCTGCCCCCCTCCAGCTGTAGGAAGGAGGTGGCTGTCTCCTGCCTATATTTGGTGGGATTGTCTCTGGCTCCTTAGGGACAGGAATGCAGGGGGTGGGGGAAGAAAGCCGGCCTGACTGCTCGCTAGTCAGTCTTCCCCCAGGGAGGAGTGGAGGGGTCATTTCGTGGTAACTTGCCAAGTCTTTCTTAACCCATCTGCTCATAGAAATGACCAGCGTGACAAGTAAAAGACCCGTTAGAGACAGATGGGCTGTGTGTCCCATATGTTTATGGCTTTGTGGCCTCAGAGCTGCCAGGACCCGATAGCTTTCTGGGGAATGCTGGGTCAGCCAAGGGGCGGAAAATAGTGAGAGGAAGAAAATTCCCCCTCGCTGCTCTAGTCTGGGGTGATTACTGAGGAGAGCGGCATGGAGGGCCCAGTCGTGGGGTCCCTCTCAAGCACACCCTCACCGCAGTGGGAATGCGGGTCTCAACCTCCCTAGGCCTCCGTGATTTTCGTCTGTCACATACTCACCTCCAGCAGGGATGTCTATGGTGATGAGATGAGTGAGCATCATAGCACATGTGGCACTTAGTAGGCTTGCGGTGAGTGGACGCTGGCGTCAGTGGAACAGGAGACTGGGCGCTGCGTGTGGACGCACTCACGTGCTGGTGGCATGGGTGGACACAGGAGAGAGGGACGCTCTGCCGTTCTCCTGTTGGTCTGTCACTCCCGCTGTTGTGAGCAGAATCCATGAGTGTATTCTGTTGCCCCAGTCAACTTGGTAGGCTGATTGCTCAATTTTCTGCTTCCACTTTTGATTTTGTAAGAATGGGAAAAGGAATATTTCAGTTACTTTTCTGGTTGATGGCATATATACCTTGATATCACCTTAATGCTTTTTAATTTCTATGTATTTTGGATGCTGGAGCTTGCCTGACATCTGTGTTTTTATGCGTTACCCTCTCGTGTAACTGTTGGCCACACCAGGACCAGAGAGAAGTGACCAGACCGATTGGTGGCAGGGCTAGGACTGGAATTCCCCAGCCTTTTGATGTCCAGCAGGGTCTGTTTTCTGTATTACACTGCTTTTCCCTGTTTCGACCCCTGTTAAGACAGTGGACATGAAATGTAGCTGGGCGCTTTTGGGGGTGTGCTAGGAGTGTGGCAGATGCCTCATTCTGGCATTTTCCCCTGTTTCTGAATTCTCATGGCTCAGAGTCAGTCCCTATGCTACTGACCAGGAAGATGCAGGAAGTTGTTTTGTACGGCAAACTATACCAGGGTGTTTTTTTTCACTCGGCAATTTATTTGGTTTGGACTGGAATAAATCTCTGATGTTGGTTTCTTCGCCAATATTATTAGGGAGTGGAGCCTGACTTGTCTTAGTCCGATTTGTAGTGCTTAGAATCTCAGTGAATGTGTGTTGAATTGAGCTGAAGTGTGAGAGCGTCTTGGACAGTGGTTTGCAAACCTAGCTGCATCTGGGGGGCTGTGAAAAAAGCATGCATGCTTACTCCAGACCAGTTGAAATAGAATCTGCAGGAATGGAGCCTGGGCAGCTCTAGTGCTGGTAAAAACCCCCAGGTGGTTCTGATATACAGTAAAGGTTGAGATCCATTGATCCACAGTGAATTGGAGTTCTGGATCACAGACATGCCTTATGCTTTCACCAGCTTAGAATGGCCTTTGCTCTTCAGAACCATGAAAAAAAAAGTTATGCAAACAAATGTGGAAATAGCCTAAATGCCACATCCTATTACTACCTGCCATGAAGTATATTTACCAGTTATGCACTCTATTCTCATCTCTACCCATTCCACCGTTTCTTCATGGAATGACAATTTGACAGTTGGTTATGCAGAACCAGAATAAGTCTAGTTTGATTGGCGGGAGACGATTTTGGGTATGAAGTACTCTTTAGGCATTTATTGAACTCTTGTTTGTATCACCTCTGTGCTGGACAGTTTATAAATATTACTTCTTTAAGCAAGGCCTATGGAGTCAGGCTGCCTGGGTTTTGCTAACTAGCTGTGTCATTTGGGGCAAGTTTTTAGCTTATGTAAACCTGACTTTCATCTATGAAATGGGATGACAAGGGGTCATTATCATCTTACAGGATTGTGCAAATGTGTGTGTAAAGTGCTTAGTTTGGGGCCTAACACATAGTAAGTACTCAGTGATTATTACACCATCATCATCATATTTAAATGTAAATATTAAGAGCTAATAAATTTGTAAAAGGTAGTATACCCTTGAACCAAAGACTACTTTTAGTTTTAAGTGTTTGGGTTAATTTATCACTTAAATATTGGCCTCTTGAATACCTTGAATTTCAATTGAATGTAGCCAGAGGATTTCATAATTGGACCGTTGTGGCTAGAAGTTGGAGCTTTGTTCGTTTGTTTGGTTTCACTTCCTACACTAAGCATGTGGCTGTATGCACCTTTATGGTGACTTCTGGTACTGGGGAATCAAAGCTTCATTCGCTTCTTTGGAGGAGATGATCTTACGCTATACGAAGCACTCAGACTTCGTTAACTATGTACCATCCAGACAAGACCAGGTGCTTCCCATGGCAGCCTGTCCTTTTCTTAGCTCTCTCATCAATCTAGCCTGTTCCTTCTATTGCTCTTTGTACTAGAACTTCTCTTTGAACAAGGAATGTTGTTTTGTCACTGCTAGGTCCCCAGCAATTAGTAATGCCTAGCACATACTAGGTGCCTCCTGAATGTTAATAGGTGGTAATCTAGCGGAACACAAGATAAATCTGCAGGTTGAGATCTAAGCTGTGTGGTATGAACGCTGCATTGGCAAACTTATTAAATCAATTCTGTTAATACAAGATTAACATGTCTTAGTAACTGACTTAGTTAAGTAATCCTTTACTGAGTGTCTTCTAGGCCAGACATTGGGGACAGAAAGGTAATAATGTATGATCCCTGCCTCGTGTGCAGGAAGTCTAGTGTGATGGACAGACACGCGCCAATGGCTGCCGTGGAATATGGTGAGTTTTAAGATAAAGGGGCATCCTGTGTGCCCTTGGAGCATAGAGCAGGGCTTGTGTTCCGGGAACATGGGCTCCATGTGAAAACACAATTTAAATGATTTTTTTTTTTTTTTTTTGAGACAAAGTCTTGCTCTGTCATCCAGGCTGGAGTACAGTGCTGTGATCTCGGCTCACTGCAACGTGCTCCCCCTAGGTTCAAGTGATTCTTGTGCTTCAGCCTCCCAAGTAGCTGGGATTACAGGTGCGTGCCACCATGCCCGGCTAATTTTTGCATTTTTAGTAGAGATGGAGTTTCACCATGTTGGCCGGGCTGGTCTTGAACTCCTGACATCAGGTGATCCTCCCGCCTCGGCCTTCCAAAGTTCTGGGATTATAGGCATGTATGTATTCATTCTTTTAAATATCTGCGGGTAGCACTTAACTTTAAATGGGTACTAATTAAACTATTGAATGGCTTTAGTATGGATTGAATGGCTTTGCTGGGCCTTGTTTTTAATTTCCTTCATTAGAGGAAAAAAAAAATGCAGGTTCAATATCCCTCATCCAAACTGCTTGGAACCAGAAGTGTCTCAGATTTTTTTACATTTTTGAAGTTTTGAATATTTGTATTATACTTGCTGGTTGAGCATCCTGAATTCAAAAATCCAGAATCTGAGCTGCTCCAATGAACATTTCGTTGAGCGTCATGTCGGCACTCAAAAAGTTGTGGATTTCGGAGTTTCTGGTTAGGGAGACTCATTGGGTGCTGGATTGTTGCAGGAGTTCTGGACCAGAGGTTGGGTGACGAGGCTTTGGTTTTCGCTTTGTTACTAAACAGGCTGTTTTCTTCCATAATCTCGGCTTTAGATCCCCCGGTTGTCAAAGAAGGGGATGGGCCATCTGATGTTTAAGGCCTCTGTTAGTTCTGACTTGGAGACACCTGGCTTCAGTTCATCTTCCTTAGGAGTGAATAAAGAATATGGGAATTTTGAAATTGTTAGTCAACAGTTACAGGGTTGTTGCAGCCTGGTTTTGGGTAAAGGTCATCTTTAGTGAGCCCGGGGAGAAGCACTGGTTTAGCTGTCAGCTGAGTGGGGTAAGCAGTCCTCTTAATTTTCCTCTGTTTTAGTGAAAGCATTGTTAAGGGTCACAGCGTTAGTGGAGCTGGCTGGAAAGAGGAGGGGAACTCACTGTTACAGGTTATATTGAATGTCTTTTCAGTCACTAAATGCTTTTTATGATATGTTTTTCAGGATTTCAGTGTTGTATGATTTCTCTGTGTTAAGCACAGGAAATTTAACATCAACAAAAAAGAATGCTCTCTTTTTTTTCTTTGAGATGGAGTTTCGCTCTTGTTGCCCAGGCTGGAGTGCAGTGGCGTGATCTCAGCTCACTGCAACCTCGGCCTCCTGAGTTCAAGCGATTCTCCTGCCTCAGCCTCCCCAGTAGCTGGGATTACAGGTGCCCGCCAGCATGCGCAGCTAATTTTTGTATTTCTAGTAGAGACAGTGCTTCGCCATATTGGCCAGGCTGTTCTTGAACTTCGGACTACAGGTGATCCTCCCGCCTCGGCTTCCCAAAGTGCTGGGATTACAGGCGTGAGCCGCCACGCCCGGCCTTCAATGTTCTGTCTATGGGAATCTACAAAAGCCAACTTTTGGGTCTAGTGGCAGAAAACCTTTTCGTTGTTTAGCTGTGCTGTGAGCTTGGAGGGCTTCAAGCCCAGCTGAAAAAGCTGTAGGATTTTATGTCAGTTGGCTGTCTTGGAGAACTTAATGAGCACTGGGCTGGAGTGATACTGTCAGAGTTCATGAGCTGTTTGAGGCTCTCGAAGCCTAGATACTGGGATTGCCCGAATTCAGCTGGACTCACTGTTTCTCTCGGGAGTAGGGGGGTGGAAAATGCTGTGGTCTTAAGTCTGCTCTTAATTTTACAGTGCTATTATTAATGGTAAGAATGATTTCACACGTTTGTATTTTGCTTCGTAATTCACAGAGAATTTTAAAATCCATTATCTGATTTTATTCCCTCAGCAGTTCTGTGAAAAAGGCAGAGCAGTTTTCCTATCTTCTGTTTTCCCGTGATTCTCTTGTGGCTCACAGAAGCTAAGAGCCTTCACTAAGGTCATAGGATGAATGCGTCGCAGAGCTGGGAGTAGAGGCTCAGGCTTCTAGGGATCCTGTTTCTTCCTCGAATAGCTCGCTCTCGAGGCGCTATGCTCAAGTAATTGCGCGTGCTCGGTTTGGTCTTTTGTAAATCCCTGCCCCATTTTGGGGGAGGTTCTTGGGAGGCTTCTATTCATTTTGGAGCATTTCGGTATCTTGTCCTCTCTTCCTCTTCCCAGATGCATGGGCATTTCTACAGGCCCCCAGGCTGGCCCTTGTGCGTGGGAGCGTCTCCTGCCTCCACGTTGTTTGCATGCCCCTTCTGAAGGTGCTCTTCCCTGCATGGAGCCCCCTCGTGCCTGCCTCCACACTGCAGGCTGTTCCGTAAATGTTACTGACTCAGCATCGTTGTTTTCTAGAAATGGGATGGGGTATGGATGCCAAGTTCTTTTCTGTGTGAAGGCTGCGATTGTATCATCTTGCCTTCCCCGTGTGTGCTCCTTGAGGGTGTCGCTGTGCTGCGGTCATCTGTGTTCCCTAGGGTGCCTCCCTTGGAGTCCCGGCCGTAGCAGACATGCAGTCAGTGCTCATGGCCTAAATGAGAGGAAGGCCAGCAGAGCCATTAAATCTGGAAAATGACAAGTGAGGGAAAGGAATTTTTATTTAAGGCATGTGAAAAAGAAATCTTTTTAGAAAAGTTGACCTGTTTCTCAACTGGAGTTGAATTTCAGCTCAGAAAAGCAGCTGTGTGCCCAGAGGGCTTTGGGATTTCAGTTTGTGACAGATGAATTGAATTTGTTGTTGTATGAATGTATTATCCTTTTGTGGTTTTATTAGGCCTTTCTCCCAAATGGAATTGATTTTTCTATAAAAGTCACACTTCCTTTTTGAGAAGTGTAACACTAATTTATGGGATGGTCTCCCAAAAGATTACCTGCCAGGAACCAAACACACTGCCTCAGACTCACAGCCCCTGGTTTCTGCCTGTGCAGCTGCAGGGCAGAGAGGCACGCTCGAGCTGAAATCAAGACGCATGTCTGCATCTTCTCTTTCTTTACTGCTGTTTCGTCTCTGAGCTGGCCTGCCTTCAACGTCTAGGAGCTTGGTGTGTGTAGACACATTACGGTATGGAGGAGGGATATGGTGTTGCAACAGCCAGGAGACTCGCTGAAGTCTCTGTTCTCTTCCTGCTCACTGCTCTGACTTTGTATAAGTCACATTTGTAGGGCTGTGCACAGTGGCTTACACCTGTAATCCCAGGACTTTGGGAGGCTGACCTGGGAGGATCTCTTGAGCCCAGAGTTTGGAACCAGTCTGGGCAACATGGTGAAAACCCATACCTAGAAAAAATAAAAATTAAAAAATTAGCCAGGTGTGGTGGCTCATGCCTGTAATCCCAGCTACTGGAGAGGCTGAGGTGCAAGAATCACTGCAGTGAACCATCATCACGCCACTGCACTCCAGCCTGGTCAGAGCAAGACCCTGTCTCAAAAAAAACAAAAACAAACAAAGAGAAACCCATTTGTAATAGTGGCAGTAGTTAACTTTTGAAAGTTTGGAGAAAAGTTCCTAAATAACCTGTGACCATGGACAACTTACTTAGCCTTTCTATGCCTCAGTTTCCTCATCTATGAAAAATGAGAGAATATGGTACTGATCTTACAGGATTTCAACGAGAACGAAACAAGATCAAACTCAGAGCCTGGCACCTCGTGAGTGCACACTCAATGTTATTATTTCAACATTTTAGAGGAAAAAGAATGCTAATGGGTCATTATGGCTAAACATAGTCTATCACTGGCGTTACTCATGGTATTGGAAGGAACTTGAATTCCATATAGATAGTGTGATGGAGAAAGTATTTTGGGCATTGGCAGTATTTATTCAAAGAACAAAGGACATGTCTGTCCCGTGTGGAGAGCCGTTTCCGCTTGTTTCTTTAAATGCTATGGGAAATGCAGTCGACCCTGTGCTCTCGGCCGGACAGCTTCACTCTCCGCGTATTGATTTGGCCAATTGTCGCTCGCTGTCATCATGGCAGCAGCAGTTGAAAGGACAGCTTGTCTTGATTTGCATTTTTGGGTGTTTGTGCTATTTATAGACAATTAAGAAAAGACATGGAAGCCTGTTTATGGCAAGCTGGCAAATTCAGCAAAACATGGAAATATCTGTTAGCACAGTTTGCACGTGTGCGGGCACAGAGCAGCCAAATGAACACACACGTTTTCCTGTATTTTAAAAACTCTCTGGAAAAAAAAAAAAAGACATTAAACCATTGCCCAGGTGGCTTATAGAGCTTTTTCCTTGAATTACGTGAGTATGGCTGTCAGACATCTGAAACTCGAAGCCAGCTTAAAACAGCACCATCATTTTGATGCTATCCGCTACCCCCCCTCTTTTTCCATTTATAAGTGACAAGGATCCAGGAAGGAAAGTATCAGCTTACAAAGGCTTTTGTTACAATTCATATTTCATGTTCTTTCTTTTGGTATCTTATTCTCTGTTTACATTTTATTTTTATTTTTACTTTTATTTATTTTTTTTTGAGACAGAGTCTTGCTCTGTCACCCAGGCTGGAGTGCAGTGGCGCCATCTCGGCTCACTCCAACCTCTGCCTCCCAGGTTGAAGTGATTCTTGTGCCTCAGCTTCCTGAGTAACTGGGATTACAGGTGTGCGCACCACGCCCAGCTAATTTTTGTGTTTTTAGTAGAGACAGGGTTTCGCCCAGCTAATTTTTGTGTTTTTAGTAGAGGCAGGGTTTCGCCGTGTTGGTCAGGCTGATCTTGAACTCCTGAACTCAGGTGATCTGCCTGCCTCAGTCTTCCAAAGAGCTGAGATTACAGGTGTGCGCCACCGCGCCCGGCCACTGTTTCCATTTTGTAACGCTAGCGTCACCCCAGTGTAGGGTGGCTAGGGGTATTCTTCTTTCCTGTTTCCTGGTGTATTTTCCTCTGCAGCATTGATCACTCTTTAACATACTTTTTGGTTGTCTGTCTCTACCTACAAAAATATATGTTCCCTGTTATATCACCAGTGCCTGGCACATAGATAGTCAGTCCATATTTGTTGGATGAATGAATGAATGAATGAATGAATGAATGAAGGGGCTGAAAGAACCTGATTCTTCTTTCTTCTGTCGCTTCACACCAAATGCTTTTGGAAAATGCTGTGTGAACAGGGATCGTAAGCAGGAGAGGTTACACACATGACTGTGGGATAGCCCATCATCCTCAGATACTTGTCTGGAAGGAGGGGGAGTACTGGAGTAGAAATGATACAAGATCACTTCTTCAGGAAATCAGCCAAGTGTCACAGCTTTTCACATAGGCGTGTGATGTTTGCATATGTGTGTATGAAGAGCTGTCGTGGCCTAGAATCATGGGCCTTTAGATCCCTTGTACTGATAGAAAAGTAAAGGCGGAGGCCCAGGAGTGCTGCAGGCCACCGAGGTAGAGTCCCTGTCTGCCCTTCTCAGTGCCCGGTCACTTCTAACTGCACTCCCCTCTTTACTGCTGAAGCCACCTTCCCTGACTCTGAATGTGTAACCACGAGGGAGAAAAGGTACTCCAGGCTCACAGTTTGTGGAGAAAAAGCCCAGCAGCTGAAAATCATGTTCACGAAGTTTGTACCTAGAAAAAGTGGCCATTTCTATCATGTCTTTAAATGTCCCTGTTTCTCATACATTTTATGAACAAGACAGTAGGAGATTCGGGAACAGCAACTTTAGAACAAGGGGGAAAAATCACACCTAGAGCATTCCAGTTTCTGTTTTCTTCTCAGTTTAGGGCTGAGGCACTTTAGCTTCCTGTCTAAGGGACCACTCAAATCTGATGAGAAGCCATTGTGGGCTGGTAATTATCCGTAATGTTAGGAAGACAGATGCAGCACCAACTCTGTTCTCTAATAGCAGGCTTATTAATTTTAAATTTGCGTGGCAGGAGAAGCAGATGGCGAGGTGGGATAAGCGTTCAGATGCTTGGTCATTGATAGCTTTTTACTTCCACGTATCACATGGGGATTTGGGACCCGGGAAGCCCGCCGAGAACTGATGATTATCTGTCCCCTAACCAGCTGGGTTCTTTTTCATCCTGAGCTCAGAAAGATTGCTCCTACTGCAGCCAGAGAAGACAGGTTGTTGACTGGTTAGAAATCATGGTAGGTTATTTTCTCCACCCGCAGTTCGCAGTTGGAAAGCAGAGCTATCAAAAAGTTGTCTTCTCTACTGTATTTCAAATGCGGGTGTTTAAAAAATTATGTAAGTAAATTAAGCATTCTTTAATGGTAGTTGTGTGTGTTCTTGATGCGAATGAAAGGTGCATTCCCTTGTAAAATCCCTGGGACTTTATAGGAGGATGTGAGCCTTAGAACAGAAGTTGGTTTTCTAGATGATCATGTAGACGTGATGCTGAACACCAGACAAAGATGTTGATTGAAGCGATTTAAAAAAATTTTGTCTGAGTTCAGATTTTACACCAATATTTAGAAAATCAGCAGAAGAACTTGGAAGAATGTTCTCAGGCATCCCGTTCAGCCCCCTGCCCACATTGTCATAAAATCTGAGTGTGCGTACAGGGAGGCGCATTCCTTTCCGTTCTCATCACAGGTCCTTCCCTGGCTCTTCACCTGCCCTCTTCCCTACCTTCCCTACCTTTTCCCTCCTGTGCGGTTCTCTCACAAAGTGAATGGCCTCAGCTACAGCTTCTCTGCAGCTGCATCAGACTGTGGCGACAGGAGTGGTGGCTGCTGCAGGGCCTGCTGTCCCCACAGAGACCAGTCTTGCCGCTGCAGCCTGGGGATCATTTTGAACCAAAAGTATGTAATTCTACAGAACGAGAGCCAACATGCTGGGGATGGGGGGTCTTTATCACGATGCTCTGCATATTTTAATCTTGGGTGGAAAGGATGGAAAAGTATGTGATACCTGTGGTTTGGTGTCAGAAGGACGTTGTGAACTTGACGTGGACTGAGGATGTTAAGGTACAACAGGCACCCCTGGCTTCATTAAATGAGACTTCCCCATCTCCCTGGCAGGCACACACAGGCATATGGCCACATCTTATGTGTTATCCTTACCTAGAGTGCGCCTTGGCGTCGTGCTTAAAGCTACATGATGATATTCTTCCTCATAGAGTAGGTCCCAAACCGCATTCAACACAGAAATGTACTCTTGGTATTTTACACAGAAAGTGCTTTCATATACCAGGTGGGAGAGCAGTCCTAAAATCTGGGCTGGAATCGCAGAAGGAAGGCATTGGAAAGCAACAGATTCCCTAATCCAAAGCTGGTTTTTGATGAACCTAGAAACAGGACCAAGAGAAGTGAATTTGCCTAAGGCCCTGACAGTGTCTCAAGGTAGTATTTGAACCTAGCAGTTTCTTGACCTATTTCTTTAAATGATTAGTCATGCTTCCTCTGATTCCTATATAAACGTATTCCTCATGCATTCTTTTGTTTCAGTGAATTATTGCGGTGCTACCACGTAACAGTATTTGAGTCAAAATGTGGCAGTGTTTATCCCTTGCCAGGGTTTTTAGTTGCACAGTTTTTCAAAGTTGTGCTTACAGTTTCTCGTTGGTTGCAAGGTGTCCTTTCAGAAGCCAATTGTGTGGTGTATTTATGTTGATTGTTGGAGGTAGTTTGGTTAGAACCTACTTCGAGTGGCTGGTGTGGGCCTGGGGGACAGTGACAGCTGCCTGCTTCATGGGCAGAGATGAAGTAATTGCTTCCTGGGAAGTACCATCCTCCTGGCCACACTCTCCAGCCCATTTCGTTTGTGTTGGTTTCCTCGCATCTGCATGTTTCTGGCTTCATGTGAGTCTCGTTTATTTGAGCATCTGACTTCAGGCTGTGGGGAAGAATGGCCATTTTAGCACAGAGATGCACACAAAGGAACAACTGGCTAAATGTGAGCGAAGACATTCTTAGGGGGGTTTCATTTCTTTGATTCTGTAACAGGCAGTCTGGGAAGCATTATGGACATGTGGCCTGTGCTGTCACAGTACCTCCTTGCAGGATCGCAGATGTTAGGAGATTGTAGTGATAACCGTTATCATTGAGAATGTCATTCTCGCAGGCTCTAATAAGTCAGGATTTATTCAGTGTTAATTTGTTAAAGACAATTGTATTTCTAGCCAAATCCACGTGAGACGTTTCTCCTGGCAGAGTTGCTAGGGCTATTCCCGTGGCTTAGTCTTAGGGAAGCACACGCCTTTGAATACTGCTGAAGCTGTGAGTACCCAAAGCGCACCGGAGTACTTTTGCCATATAGGGTGTTAGTCACTGACACACGTCTCAGTCAAACCTGTTGGATCCTTGACCCCTTCCTTTTTTACTTTTTTAATTTTAATTTTTAATTTTTGTTTTTTAAGAGCACAACCCCTCAGGTGGCCACCGTGAATCTCTGGTGTCTTCAGTTGGTTCAAGCCTATTTGCTGTCTCTGGTTCAAACATATTCGAAGCCTGATGATGCTTCCCTCGGTTGTTCTTGTGCTGTGTGACCTCCGCGCCCGCAGGGTGCAAGACTGTCAGAGCTGGGAGCCCCCTTCACAACTACCAGGGTTTCTGGAACCTCCTTTATCTAGCCCTGGGGATGGAAGAGATGTCATCAGAGGTGAAGGCTTATTAGGTTTACATGCCACTGATAATGAATGTGGTTTTCTTTCTTTTTTTT
Organism: Rhinopithecus roxellana; assembly: GCF_007565055.1. Classification (NCBI taxonomy): domain Eukaryota; kingdom Metazoa; phylum Chordata; class Mammalia; order Primates; family Cercopithecidae; genus Rhinopithecus; species Rhinopithecus roxellana. The sequence goes on along the minus strand of NC_044550.1, from coordinate 180,581,590 downwards.
TTTTTTTTTAAAAGGTACTCAAATGTCAACTTTATTGTTTCTATATAAACACCTTTTTGTACTGAAAACTGTAAAAATAATGTTTGCTGTGATTGCAATCCAAATTTTTGAAAGCCAGAAAATCTAGTTATTATGCTATAGCCAAACTACCTAATGCTTTCTTTATCCACAAGTAACTTTGCTTCAATTTCTTGATGTTGGGTGTCATCTCACTGACTTTGGGCTTCTCAGACACATGGGAATACTTATGTCTTTGGGTCAAATCAAACAGTAAAGCTAAAGTTATTCAAATACATTCAAATGACACAGATCCCTTACAAATGACTAGTATCATAGTAGGAAGAAAAAGATACAAGAAGAAAAATATATCCTAGAACTTGTTAATATTATTGGTGTATAGTCTATACTAGCATAGAATAGCTTTCACAACCTGCTATATAGGATTACCAGCAAGAAGAAAAAGGTGCAACAACAAGATTTATGGCTGAAGTGGCTTGGTGTCCTAATTCCCTATTCTAGCATTCTCAGAAGGATCCCATCCATTAGACACGCGGAAACTGCAGGGACATTTGAATAGTCTTGATTCCTTCCTAACTCCCTTAAGCCCAGTGTTTGTTAGTATTCTTTCATGCGTACGAACTCTGCCGAGTAACATGTATCTGAATCTTGCCATCCTTTCTCTCTGCACAGACAGCAATGTTCTTACTCCTCTCCTCCTGTAAATCAAGTCATCTCTGATTTCCCTGAGGACTGGTGCTCTTGCAGCAATTCCATCTATCACTCGATGGAGTGACTCTTCTGGTAGAGGGGAAGGGGATTCATTAGTGGTGTTGATAGTCAAGTTACTAAGGTTCTTTATCAACATCTCGGAACAGATTTCAGAGGCCCCTGAATCGTCCCGAGAATTTTCTTGGGTCAGCATTTGTGAAGACTCTGGGATGGAGGTTGGATTAAACTGCTGTGATGGCTCCATCTGCGTCTTGAACAACACTAAGCTTCTCCTGGATCTCTGAAACCAAGCAGAAACTGATGACTGACCTTCAAATTCGGTTTTCTTTTATATAAGGGGAGCTTCTTATAATGCGCTTTAGTAGGGTAAAGAAGCTTTTGAGGTTTGCTTTCTCTGGAAAGACAATTTGTGATCCTGCCCTTGCTTTCAACAAAAATATAATTTGCATACCAGTGCATGTTGTATTACTGAGCACTGGCTGACAAACGGTTCTTAACTCGTCATTCACTCAGCCACTGTTTCTTGAATGGCATGTGTGCCAGGTATAGTAGGAACTTGCTAGGTTCTAGGACTAACCCTTATGAAACAAGGGTCCTGGGGGAAGCAAATGCATATAACTATAAAAGTTCGTGAGGATATCAGTGGGGGTGCCTATAGGTGCAAAACTTAGTTCATTCATTGTCCCATCTAGGAGGTTTTGTGTCTTAGCAGCATGTTCCATAGCAACACATCCCTCTATCAAAATGTTCATCATATTATTTTGAAATTCTCTGCTTAGGTGTGTATTTTTCCCACTAAGTTTAGAACTGGTTAAGGACAGGCTATGGAGTATGTATTACATATATACACACACACATGTATTATATATATACTTTTGTATATGTACAATACCATTGTACATATACAATATATATTTATATATACACACACATATATATTTCTCCCTCTCTATACACACACCACACACATATATACACACACACATATATATGAAATACACACACACACACTCTCTTCTACTGCCAAGCACAGAAAGTCAAAACTAGGCGAGGGTTCTTTTAGTGTTCGTGAAAAAATAGATGTGCTTAGTTGAGAGCGTCCTTAAGTTGCCAGGGGAAAGACAGGATGGATTCACAAAGGGAGATAGTGTTTTTTGTTTTTTCTTTTTCTTTGTGTAACTCTTGAATTCCAAATAATCCAGACTTATGGAAAAGTTGCAAAAATAGTACAGAGAATTCCCGTATGCTCTTCCCTCAGATTCCCCAAACATTTCACCCCATTTGTACTTTCTCTTTCTCTCTCTCTCTCTCTCTGTGGATATAATTTTTTTTTTTTTCCTGAAATGTTTCAGAGTGGAAGGTAGAATGTAGGGCAGGGTGAAAGGTAGAAGGAGAGAGGTGGGTTGGGAGGCCTTTTTTTTTTTCCCTTCTGAGATGGAGTTTCACTCTTGTCACCCAGGCTGGAGTGCAATGGCATGATCTCGGCTCACTGCAACCTCTGCCTTCTTTTTTTTTTTTTGAGACGGAATCTTGCTCTGTCGCCCGAGCTAGAGTGGCCAGATCTCAGCTCACTGCAAGCTCCGCCTCCCGGGTTTACGCCATTCTCCTGCCTCAGCCTCCCGAGTAGCTGGGACTACAGGCGCCTGCCACCTCGCCCGGCTAGTTTTTTGTATTTTTAGTAGAGACGGGGTTTCACCATGTTAGCCAGGATGGTCTCGATCTCCTGACCTCGTGATCCGCCCATCTCGGCCTCCCAAAGTGCTGGGATTACAGGCTTGAGCCACCGCGCCCGGCCTACAATCTCTGCCTTCTAAGTTCAAGTGATTCTCCTGCTCCAGTCTCCCAAATAGCTGGGATTACAGGTGCCCACCACGATGCTTAGCTAATTTTTTGTATTTTTAATAGAGGGGTTTCACCATGTTGGCCAGGCTGGTCTTGAACTCCTGACCTCTGATGATCCACCCACCTTGGCCTACCAAAGTGCTGGGATTACAGACATGAGCCACTGTGTCTGGCTATTGGGACACTTTTGCAGTAACCCAGAGTGCTATGATGAGGGCTGGACCTGGTTGGAAATGATGAGGAAGGTGAGAAGTGGTTAGGTCTGGCATGTGTTTTGAAAGGAGAGTTTAAATGGGTTGGATGACAAGAGAGAGAAAAGAAGTTTTAAGGATAATGTGAAGGATTTTGGCCTGAGTAACTGGAAGACTAGAGATGCTGTTATTGGGATGGGGAAGATTATGGGAAGAGTAGGTTATAGTAGGGGGAATCCAAAGTGCGTTTTGGGCATGCTAGATTTGAGGTCCAAAAAGAGATGTCAAGAAGTGTTGGCCGGGTGCGGTGGCTCATGCCTGTAATTCCAGCACTTTGGGAGGCCAAGGCGGGCAGATCACCTGAGGTCAAGAGTTTGAGACCAGCTTGGCCAACATGGTGAAACCCCATCTATTAAAAATACAGAAATACAAAAATTAGACGTGGCAGCACATGCCTGTGGTCCCAGCTACTCTGGAGGGTGAGATAGGAGAATTGCTTGAACCTGGGAGGCTGAGGTGCGGTGAGCTGAGATCACGCCACTGCACTCCAGCCTGGGTGACAGAGTGAGACTCCATCTCAAAAAAATACCACAAAAACAAACAAACAAAAAACAAGTGTTGGGGAGAAAAAGCAGAATGCAAGAGACTCCAAAGATGAGCGGTTCCCAAGATAGGACTCCAGATTCTATCATCAAGGAGAAGCAGCATCTGAATGCACGCAGGGCTAGCAAGAGGCTGTAGCTGTAGTTGTGTGTTCAGCTCCATTTATGTGGAATTGAGCCTGCAGTTCTTACATGTTTTCCTACCGTTTGTTGGTAAACAGCAGATCCTCAGTTTGCATAACTGAATTTACTCTGGTATCCTGTTTTTCAAAATTCATCATCAACAGCTTCCTTGGAGGTATGTTTTCATTATTTTTCGTGACCTCTTTGACCCTCTATAAGATGAGATTGAGCTTAGCCTCCCCAAAGAAGGCAGTTGGAAATGGTTTAGAGTTGAGGGTAGAGGACCGAACTGAAGATAAACATCATGGGATTAGAGGAAATCACCTTGGGAGTGGATAGAATTAGGAGAGGAAAAGAGTCTCTAGACCAGATTCCTTCAGAGGTTGGGAAGAGAAGGGGAGCCAGCAGAGACCAGCGGCACAGGTGACAAAACCACAGTAACTGTTTCCAGAAGAATGGGCAGTAGATAAACCGTGTCACACCGTGTCACATGCTGCAAGGCGTCATGTGCTGCCGGGCGGCTGGGGGCCTGGGCGGGGAATGAGGACTGAGCCTTGGGTGTGGGGGGAGTGAGGACTGACCCTTGGGTATGGGGGGAGTGAGGACTGAGCCTTGGGTGTGGGGGGAGTGAGGACTGAGCCTTGGGTATGGGGGGAGTGAGGACTGACCCTTGGGTGTGGGGGGAGTGAGGACTGAGCCCTGGGTGTTGGGGGGAGTGAGGACTGAGCCCTGGGTGTTAGGGGGAGTGAGGACTGAGCCTTGGGTGTGGGGGGAGTGAGGACTGACCCTTGGGTGTGGGGGGAGTGAGGACTGAGCCTTGGGTGGGGGGGGAGTGAGGACTGAACCTTGGGTGTTGGGGGGAGTGAGGACTGAGCCCTGGGTGTTAGGGGGAGTGAGGACTGAGCCTTGGGTGTGGGGGGAGTGAGGACTGAGCCCTGGGTGTTAGGGGGAGTGAGGACTGAGCCTTGGGTGTTGGGGGGAGTGAGGACTGAGCCCTGGGTGTTAGGGGGAGTGAGGACTGAGCCTTGGGTGTGGGGGGAGTGAGGACTGAACCTTGGGTGTTGGGGGGAGTGAGGACTGAGCCCTGGGTGTTAGGGGGAGTGAGGACTGAGCCTTGGGTGTGGGGGGAGTGAGGACTGACCCTTGGGTGTGGGGGGAGTGAGGACTGAGCCTTGGGTGTGGGGGGAGTGAGGACTGAACCTTGGGTGTTGGGGGGAGTGAGGACTGAGCCCTGGGTGTGGGGGGAGTGAGGACTGAGCCTTGGGTGTGGGGGGAGTGAGGACTGAGCCCTGGGTGTTAGGGGGAGTGAGGACTGAACCTTGGGTGTTGGGGGGAGTGAGGACTGAGCCCTGGGTGTTAGGGGGAGTGAGGACTGAGCCTTGGGTGTTGGGGGGAGTGAGGACTGAGCCCTGGGTGTTAGGGGGAGTGAGGACTGAGCCTTGGGTGTGGGGGGAGTGAGGACTGAACCTTGGGTGTTGGGTGGAGTGAGGACTGAGCCCTGGGTGTTAGGGGGAGTGAGGACTGACCCTTGGGTGTGGGGGGAGTGAGGACTGAGCCTTGGGTGTGGGGGGAGTGAGGACTGAACCTTGGGTGTTGGGGGGAGTGAGGACTGAGCCCTGGGTGTGGGGGGAGTGAGGACTGAGCCCTGGGTGTGGGGAGACTGAGGACTGAGCCCTGGTTGTGGGGGGAGTGAGGACTGAGCCTTGGGTGTGTGGGTAGTGAGGACTGAGTCCTGGGTGTGGGAGGAGTGAGGACTGAGCCCTGGGTGTGGACGGAATGAGAACTGAGCCTTGATAGCTGGACTTGGCAACAGGGATGTCATCAAGTGACTTGAGAAGAGCTGTTTTACAGACCATGGGGAGGGGGAGGGAGTGGGCAGAGGTGGGAGGAAGGAAGTCCAGAGTGATCAGACCCCTCGTTGGAGGTGCTTGCTTTATTTTAGGAGGTTCGTCGTGGTGGCGTTCAGTATTATTTAGTTTATCTTGTAACTTCTAAGTCCTCATTCTGGGGAGCACATTGACATTCCTTAGCTGGGCCAAAGGCGTATGTAAAAAGCCTCTTTTAATGGTGGGTTACACTGTGTTTTAGGCATGACAAAGAAAATTTTCTCCATAGAAATTGGACCCTTTGGATTAGTTCTATGAAAAGTACTCCCTGGGCCAGGCATGGTGGCTCACGCCTGTAATCCCAGCAATTTGGGAGGCTGAGGCGGGCAGATCACCTGAAGTCGGGAGTTTGAGACCAGCCTGACCAATGTGGAGAAACCCTGTCTCTACTAAAAATACAAAAATTAGCTGGGTGTGGTGGCGCACGCCTGTAATACTCGGGAGGCTGAGGCAGGAGAATCACTTGAACCTGGGAGGCGCAGAGGTTGCGGTGAGCCAAGATAGCGCCCGTGCACTCCAGCCTGGGCAACAAGAGTGAAACTCCCATCTTAAAAACAAAAAACAAAAAACTTTCTGGAGAACACACGCTTTCATGTAGAAGTGGTAAAGTGAGCATGTGGTGTTTTTGCTTTTTTGAAGCAAAGATCATTGAGCTACTAATTCCTAAAATTGCTGATATTTTTGGGTGGCAGCTGTCGTTCACTGAGAAGACCTCGGTCTGTCATTCATTAGGTTTGTGTCCTTGAGTCCTGAGAGTTAGTTTTCTCACCTGTAAAATGATAGTATCTACTCTGGGGACATTATTATTTTAAAAAACTCGGGTGACTTGTTTGGAAAGTTGATTGTCATTGCATGGAACAGGTAAGGGAGACTAGATTCGGTTTCTTTGGGGTGGGGAATAGCTGCAGGTTTTGTGCGTTATGCTGGGGAGTAGGCAGAGTTACAGATTGTCCTTGGTTAATCCTCATAACCACTCTTTAAGGAGGAGATTATCCTTTAAAACCTTGTTTTAAAAATATTTTAACAGATAATAATTATACTGATAATGACTGTAGTAGTCAAAATTTATTGGACACTTCTTACAAGCTAAGGACTGTGCTAAATTTAAATTCTTCACATAATGACAATTAAAAAACTGACCGACAAGCCTCTGATCATCTTCGTTTTTAGAGAGAGGTAAGGTAGCACAGCACTGTACTCAAGGCCATGCCTGGCAAGTGGTGGAGCACAGTTCCAACCCCAACCCTTCACCACTGAAGTCTGTGTTCATTCACTGTGTCCAGACAGTTCTGTCATCACACCCTCCTGGAGTCTGGATCTCATCCATTCCCCATGGCAGCCCCAGCCCTACGAAGCTGGTGTGTGAGACCAACCATGCTCTTAATTCGCTTCCATTAGCACACTGACATATGTTACCCAGAGCCTGGTGCCACCTGCCCCTCCGCCTGTACCCACATGCATAGTGGTGGAGCCATCTGCCCGGGGAGCCAGGGGCAGAGAGACAGCTGGCCTTTCAGCATACCCCCTCCCTGGAGATCAGCCCACGGCCCTTCTTTCCCCTCGTGGTTGGAGCTTCAATCCTAGGCCTCCTGTCAGGAGCCCTCGAGGCTTTTCCTCTTTGGCAGCAGAGCCTAGGGCCCCACCTTTCCAGAGATGATGGCAGCCAGGGTAACGCAAGAGCCTCTCTTCAGACCTCTTCATTGGTGGGTCATATGATGCGAAGGGCGGACGAAGAGAAGGGTGGTGAAGCGGGTGTATAGAAGGAGCCGACACAGTTGTGGTGGTTGGAGGGGCAGACACAGATGGACCAGGCTGCCTCTGTCTCCCTGATTCTGCATTCTGAAAGGAGCGTGGTCACCCTTCACAAAGCGGGCTGGCCCCTCATGGCTAACGGAGTCCCTGGGTTGCCACTGTCACCAGGCTTGCCTTGACATGTACATCTCTTCTGCCTCAGAATTCACGCTCCTCTGTTTAAATGCTTCTTCTGTGTTAGCATTCTATCCTTTGTCTTCAGGTTTTCCTTTTTCGAGTTTTGTCCCCTAAAGACCCAGAACAGAGGTAAGCAAGCCTTTTCTCTAACAGAGCAGAGAGTACATACGGTAGGCTTTAGGCTCTTGCTGTGACACTCATCCCTGCTGTTGGAGCGTGAACACAGCCGTAGTGATATGTAAATGGATGTGGCTGTGTTCCAATAAAACATTGACAGAAATAGGCTTTGGGCCAGGTGTGGGCTGCAGTCTCCCCTGCTGTGGATGGTTGAGGATCTGGGTGAACCTGTGCACCTTTTTAACCCCCGCTGTTCCCAAGTCATTTCAGATCTGCTTGAACTTGACAGTGTGAACGTCAGCCAGAGGCCAAGCGCAGCATTTGGGGGCGTTGTTCTTACTGCACTGTCTCCCTTCTTGAGGGCTTTGCTGTGATTTGAACTCAGCCTCTGTTGAAGCCTCCCGTGCTCGCTGAGGCTGTGGGTGGGAGGCGAGGGAGGCAGCAGCATTTGCATTATTTCCTGAAGGAACATTCTTGCTGGTCGCCTTCTGCACTGGAAACACTCTGCCCCTGGTGCACCAAAGTCAGTGTGGCTTAGGGCCTGGCTTCTCAAAGTGCGACCCGTGGCCAGCAGTGTTGACACCACCTGGGAGCATGTTAGAACACAGATGATCAGGCTCGTCCCAGATCGAGTGAGTCAGAATCTGCCTTTCACAAGACCCCTGGTGGTGAGCTGTGTCCCTGGGAAAGGTTGAGAAGTACTGGTTTAGGTTTAGGGTGTTCCTGGAGGACAGAAAGTACTTTTTAAAAATCCTTTAATCCTTAGCTTTTTTACGTTAAAAGTATAATGTAACTTTAGAGCGTGAAGGCAGTTTTATGTCTTTTTAGACATCTTACAAGAGTCATGATTCAACATGATTTTCCTGATGGAAAGGGGATGTTGCCAGTCACCGATTTGGAATAGCGTAAAAAGCCGTAGACCAGTTAGAAGAGACCAGGCGAAACGGGGTGGTTTCTGCCACCCCTGGCAGTGGGACTGGGAAAATCCCTCGATCTCCTTGTGTCTTCTTCATTTGCTCATGTAGAATATTAGATATCCTGAGAGGTAAGAGTTGAAGTTCTTATGGTTGAAATGCTCCAGTTTATCTTTTTTTTTTTTTTTTTTTTTTTTTTTGAGACGGAGTCTCACTCTGTTGCCCAGGCTGGAGTGTAGTGGCCGGATCTCAGTTCACTGCAAGCTCCGCCTCCCGGGTTTACGCCATTCTCCTGCCTCAGCCTCCCGAGTAGCTGGGACTACAGGCGCCCACCACCTCGCCCGGCTAGTTTTTTGTATTTTTTAGTAGAGACGGGGTTTCACCGTGTTAGCCAGGATGGTCTCGATCTCCTGACCTCGTGACCCGCCCATCTCGGCCTCCCAAAGTGCTGGGATTACAGGCTTGAGCCACCGTGCCCGGCCTGCTCCAGTTTATCTTTTTCAGGCTGTGTGTTTTGATGTTCTCTTGATGGTCTTTTTCTTCATCTGCCCTCTGCCATCTCAAGGAGGGTATTTTTATCCACCTTTTTCCTACAGGGTCCCCCACCCTGCTGCCCCCCACCACATCCCACTTTTGACTCATGGGCTGCAATTTCATCCCAGCTGGCTGGGGTCAGGGTGCAGTCTCAAATGAACTCTGGAATAGTTTGGGGTGTTACCGATGATGGTGATTTGTTGGGTGGGAAAGGCTGAGTCTTGGGGGTTCGTGTTCTCGGCACCCTGGAAGCTACTGTCTCCACTCTAACCACCAGATCCTGTATTATAGTTCCGATGCCTTAATCAGGTTCCGTTTTTTATTTAAATCATGACTGAGAGATGCATATTATCAAGTTCAAGTGCAAAAAGATGGAGGTGAATGGGGAATATCTGTTCTCTCAGTTGCTGGACATGTGGCATCTCACAGCTGGCAGCATGCACATCCAATGAATCCCACCTCCCCCAGTGTCTCCTTGGGGAATGCAGAGGTCTGTGAACTGCTCTCAGTCTGGAACCTCCCAGGGCTCCTCTGCAGAGCCTGCTGTCCCTGTGGTCAAGAGCCCATCTGTCACTCTGGACATCTGCAGAGCCTTAGGTGTTCTGACGGGGCAGCTGGCGGCTGGCCGGGTCGTCTTTCATTCCATGTCGAGAGGCCTGCGTAGTTCTTAAGTGATGCTTTTCTACTTAGAGATGGTGCTGGAGCCTCTTTTGTCCCCTGCTTCTTAAATTTGCCCATCCGTGCAGTGATTCAGGAGAAGTTTGCTCCTGACCTTCCTAGCCTGTGGTCTCTTCACCTCTAAACTTTGTTTACTTCACCCATAAAGTAGCGTAGTCAGCTTTTTTTTCTTTTTTTTTGAGTCGGAATTTTGTTCTTGTTGGCCGGGCTGGAGTGCAATGGCACCGTCTCGGCTCACTGCCCGGGCTGGAGTGCAATGGCACCGTCTCAGCTCACTGCCCGGGCTGGAGTGCAGTGGCACGGTCTCGGCTCACTGCAACCTCTGCCTCCCGGGTTCAAGCGATTCTTCTGCCTCAGCCTCCCGAGTAGCTGGGATTACAGGTGCCTGTCACCACACCTGGGTAATTTATTTTGTATTTTTAGTAGAAATGAGGTTTCACCATGTTGGCCAGACTGGTCTTGTGAACTCCTAACCTCAGGTGATCCTCCCATCTTGGCATCCCAAAGTGCTGGGATTATAGGTGTAAGCCACCACGCCCGGCCTTTTTTTTTTTTTTTTAGATGAGACCATATTATAAGTCCAACCTTCCTTTTCTTTCCCCTTTGTTTGTTTTTATTCCTTCCCTTGGATTAGAAGACTTATTCATGAACATCAAGATGTAACACAGCTTTATGGTAATGAAGAGAACACAATTCATTGCAGCCTGTGATTAGGAATCCTGCTGTCCTCCTTCTGAAAAACAGAATTAGCTCTTAATATGCTCAGCCAGTCTGATGCTGTTATTACCTAAGTTTAATACTGTTGTGTAGCAAAATCTCTTAAAATTCTATTTACCTAGATCTAGTATTATCAGTTAGAATATATAGCGTTTCCTGTTGAATTTTACTTGACCTTGACCAGTTAGATTTTCTCTCTGATCCTTGGTTCTGTACCTTTGATGTGCTTCTTCAGCCCACAGAATCCCAGTCCGTGAAGACGGAGAACATTCCCCACCCCGAATTCACTCACAGCCGCTGCTGTCAGTCCTCCCCTGGGACACAGACCCGGGCAACAGCTCATCTGCTTCCTGGCCCTGCAGATTCCTTTGCTGGCTCTAGAATTTCACCAAAACGGGGTCACATAGCATGCCTTTTGGGTTGTGTTAGCTTCTTTTGGGTTGTGTTAGCATGGCTTTTTTTGAGATTAATCTGGTTATGTGTGTGGGTGGTTTGTTTGTTTGTTTTTGGTGGTTTACTTTTCTTGCTGAAAAATATTCCATTGTGTGAACATATTGCAATCTGTTTATCCACATGCTTATTAATGGCTGGCTGTGCTCAGTTTTGGGCTGTTATGAAGAAAGCTGCCATTATTTTTGTGTGGACACATGCAGTGATGTCTCTTGGGTAAATAGCCAGGAGTGGTATTGCTGGATCCCATGGTACGTGTACATTTAACTTTATAAAAAACTGCCAAACTGTGCCCTCGCACTGGGAAAGCAGGAGGATTCTAGTTGCTCTTCAGTTTTGCTAAGGCTTGATATGATGAGTCATTTGGCTTTTAATCATTCTGGTGGATGTATCAGGGCATCTTATTGTGATTTTAATTTGCATTCACCTGATGACTCATGATATTAGCATATTTTTATGTGCTTTTTGCCCATTCTTTCTTTTTTGTGTGAAATGTCTAATTACTTTGCCCGTTTTTTATTAGGTTGCTTGTCTTCATATGTTTTTGGTATTCAGTGTATTGTTACAAGTGCTATGTCATGAAATGTGTATTGCAGATATTTTCTTCTGATTTTCTTAAAGATTTCTTTTAAAAAGTTCAATTTATTAACTTTTTTCTTATATATTAGTACTTCTGCTGTAAGAAATCTCAGCCTACTTCCAGAGTCATAAATATTTTTGCCTATGTTTTCGTTGAGACGTCTTATAGTTTTATCTTTTATGTTTAGGTCCGGTCTATTTAAGGTCATTCTTGTATTTGGTACGACATAAGGAGTAGAGTTTAATTTTCCCCATAATCCACTTGTTCAGCATCATTTGTTCCAAGGACTGTTTTTTTATTTTATTTTATTTTAAAAATTTTCCCCCATGGCATTATCCTGGCATCTTTGTCAAAAGTCAGTTGACCATTTATGTGTGGGTGAATTTCTGGACTTTGTTCTGTTTCACCAATCTATCCTAACACCAATACCACACTGTATTGATAATTGTAGCTTTATTGTAAGCCTTGAAGCTATGTAATAGAAGTGTTCCAACTTTGTTCTTTTTTCTCCACATCGTTTGGCCATTTTGTGTTCTAGTTATTTGTTCTTTTCATTTTTGTCTACTTTAGAATTGGCTTTTTGTTTTTTTTTAAAACAAAAGGTGCTTCTGGGATCTTGATTGAGATTGTGTTGCATCTGTAGATGGATTTGAGGGAGAATTATTATTTTAGTAGTAAGGATTTTTCCAAATATAGTATCTCTTTTTTTTTTTTTTTTTTCTGAGACAGAGTCTCGCTCTGTCACCCAGGCTGGAGTGCAGTGGCGCGATCTCTGCTCACTGCAAGCTCTGCCGCCTCCCGGGTTCATGCCATTCTCCTGCCTCAGCCCCCCTAGAAGCTGGGACTATAGGCGCCCGCCACCTCGCCCGGCTAATTTTTTGTATGTTTTTTTAGTAGGGATGGGGGTTCCACCGTGTTAGCCAGGATGGTCTCGATCTCCTGACCTCGTGATCCACCCGCCTCGGCCTCCCAAAGTGCTGGGATTACGGGCGTGAGCCACCGCCCCGGTCCCGAATATAGTATCTTTCTTTTTATTTATGGTCCTCCCACCAGACATAGACTGGTGTTTTCTTAACATCGCATAGTTGTCAGTTTATAGATCTTTTACATACTTTGTTAAATTTATCCTAATGTATTTCACATATTTTAATACTATTGGAAGTGGTACTAGGTTGTTTTTTCCCTTTTCTTTCATTTTTCAATTGTTCTTTTTTAGAAAAAGAAATGCTTCATTCAGGTACAATTGATATACAATAAACCTCACATATTTAAAGAATACAGTTTGATGAGTTGTAATTGTAAGGTGAGATAAATAATGTGAAAAACTTTAGTTTTTATACATATGCCTTATTATTTATTTATTTATTTTTGAGATGGAGTTTCACTCTGTCGCCCAGGCTGGAGTACAGTGGCGCAATCTTGGCTCACTGCAAACTCCACCTCCCGGGTTCAAGCAATTCTGCTTCAGCCTCCTTTCCCAAGTAGCTGGGACTACAGGCACATGCCACCGTGCCTGGCTAATTTTTTGTAATTTTAGTAGAGATGGGGGTTTCACCATGTTAGCCAGGATGGTTTCGATCTCCTGACCTCATGATCCGCCCCTCTCGGCCTCCCGAAGTGCTGGGATTTTACAGACAGTTGCCTTTTATTATATTTACTAGAAGACATTCCCCCTATATTCCTCATTTTCATATCTGTTAATATGGTGAATTATAGTTAATGATTTTCCAGTGTTAAACCAACCTTGAATTCCAAGGGTAAACTCCACTTGGTCTTAATGTGTTATCCCTTTTGGATATTATTTAATTTAATTTGCTAAAAATTTTGTTAATGGCAGGCACAGTGGCTCATGCCTGTAATCCCAGCACGTTGGGAGTTGGGAGGCTGAGGCGGGCAGATCACCTGAGGTCAGGAGTTCGAGACCAGTCTGGCCAACATGGCGAAACCCCGTCTCTACTAAAAAATACAAACATTAGATGAGTGTGGTGGTGGGCACCTGTAATCCCAGCTACTTGGGAGGCTGAGTCTGGAGAATCTCTTGAACTTGGGAGGTGGAGGTTGCAGTGAGCCGAGATCATGCCACTGCACTCTAGCCTGAGCAACAGAGTGAGACTCTTGTCTTTAAAAAAAAAAGAAAAAAAATTCTGTTAACGATGTTTCTGTGTTCATGAGGTGTGTTGGTCTGTTTTGGTTCCTTGTAATGTCTTTTTTCTGAGTTATTTGCTGGCCCTTCGCTTTACTTTTCTGCAAGAGTTTGTAGAAAATTGGTATTACCACTCCTGAAATACTTGCTAGCATTCACTAGTGAAGCTGTCTGGGGCTGGAATTTTCTTTAATATAGAGCTATTTATTTAGATAGTCTGTTTCTTCTTTTCTGTTTCTGAAAGTTTGCATCTTTTAAGGAATTTGCCCATTTCATCTATGTTGTCGAATTTGTGGGCATAAAGCTCTGCATAATATTTCCTTATGGTCATATTAATGTCTGTACCTGTGTACCCATGTCCTCTCTCTCGTTACTGATCCTTGTAAGAGGAGGAGTTCAGGATTTATTGGTGAGTAGCCTCCGAGCCACACATTTAGAGCAGGTGTAAACGTCTTTATAACAAAAGGAGGGAGGATAGTTGCTGGGGAAGGAATAGCAGGTAAGAGACTTTGTGTTTTGGTGCATTAGGTGAATCATAATGTCAGTCCTTTTTGTATATTAAATCATTTGTTTTTCTAAAATGTCACAATTTCATTTTTGAAAATCCAAGCTTCTGTGTCAAAACAAAGCATTCCTGAAATTAATAATTGTTCTTTACGGGGCTGGGCGTGGTGGCTCATGCCTGTAATCCCAGCACTTTGGGAGGCCAAGGTGGGCAGATCACTTGAGGCCAGGACTGAGAGACCAGCCTGGCCAACATGGTGACCCTGTCACTACCAAAATACGAAACTTAGCCGGGCATGGTGGCACGTGCCTGTAATCCCAGCTACTCGGGGGACTGAGGCAGGAGTATCACTTGAACCTGTGAGACAGAGGTTACAGTGAACCGAGATTGTGCCACTGCACTCCAGCTTGGGTAATGGAGCGAGACTCCATCTAAAAAAAAAAAAAAAATTGTTCTTTATGAAATAAAAACAAATAGTATGACAATTTAAAAAACTATAATAGCGTAATAGTACTGAGCCAGAAAAAAGACAGATTCCTCCTTTGTGTCTAAGAAAATACTGAAACCATGTGTTGCCCCGTAAGAGTATATGCATACGTGAATATTCTGAGTAAGTTTGCAGTGCTGGCAGCACTGATCCTTAAAATAGTAATATAAAAATGATTTAAAGCCTCATAAATGCTCATTCCAAATGGTTACATCATTATCCTATTTTTGGTTCAATTGGTTTTACATTTGAATACTTTTTAACATTATTTTGGTGGCTTTGTTCCAACTTTGATTTATTTAAGCTTAATTGATTTGTAAGAGCGGAAAATCAAAGATTTTGAAAATTTGACATAAAATTGTTGGTTAGATGCATTTTCCTGTAACACCCATCATCATTTCTGCCTGTTTTTATTTATTTGCATACTGTTTGTCTCTAACTTGGGATCACGTTTGCTTTGCTTATTATTGGATACCCCACACTTAGATACCCACATATTTTGCAGTGACTTCATTGTTCTTGTTTTTAGTGAATGTTCGAAATATCTGACAATAAATAGAATGTAAATTTGCATTTCCTCTTTCCATTCTTCTGTTCCTATCATTCTTTGCCCTCTCTTGACTGGTGTGCCCCTTCCTACTCCAGTCTCCCACTCCACCAGTTGGCATCTTTAAAGCTGCCTCTGGAAGGATCTTTTCAAAAGTAGAGCTCCATCAATGCCATTTTTTTCTAGAAACGTTTTGTGATTCTTCCTTTCCTGGAATAAGGGTTCTGTGAGTCCAGGTGTGTGTCTGCCGCTCTAGGTTGTGAGTCCTTGGATGTCCGAGATAGCATCTCACTTGTCTTTAAATTCTGAGTTCAGTGTCGTGAACATAGTGTTTAATAGCTTGTTACTGAACTAAATTGACCTTCTCTAAGTGGAATGGAAACACCGTGCTTTCCATATCGCATTTAAAGCTTTTGTTAGCAACCAGCTTGGTTTATGTCAATAACCGTCTCCCAGCCTAGGCATCAGGATATCTGGCTTCCGTAACCCATTATCAGGTTCTGTATATTATTATGATAAGCAAAAACATACCCAGATCTAGGTCCTGATTTTTGCCTTCTACGGAACAATAGAAGGATATTTTCCATCAGGGCTTGTATGTCCATCCGTTAATTAATCTGACTGTTAAGGGTCATGCTAATTTCCCGAAGTAATGTGTTTTGTGGAGTTCACACCAGCTCCTTTGAAGACTCCTTGCTGGCTCCTTATAATTCAGAAGGGAGCGTTCTCAGGACCCGGAATATACACACATGCACATATCCCTTTTATAAACACAGACTTTCCTTCGGGATGTTGAGAAATCTTTTAAAGATCCAACTTTCAGAGTCAGCGATGAAACTGCACAGTGATTGTCATAGGTTCTGTTCAGACAGTGGAGAGCTATGAATAGATTTGATTTGCTTTCCCTTTTTAGATGCAAATTAAACTACTGTAAATTGAGTGTCCCCAAAGTCAGAGGTTTTTATTTACAGCAGTCCTTGGATCTTCATTGCAGCCTTGGTAGGCACATAACTGTTATTATCCCCACATTATACATTAAGGAACTTGGAATCAAAGAAGTTTAATGACTTGTATTTAGAGTCATCCAGTCGTTCAAATAATGGTCATCAAAAAGAATTTTAGGTGCAGTCCAGCAGAGGGAAGCTTTCCAACCAGACAGTGCCTAAGGCTGTGCTGCTTTTTCTGGGATTTCTTAGATCTACCTTCAAGCAGCCCATTTGGATGATCTGTGGAGGCCTGTGGAAATAATTGGAAGAGTCTGCATGTTGAGTCTGAGCTGTAACCCTATAAGGGAAAATATGCAAGGACCATGCTCGAGCACAGCTCCTTTGCTTCAGTGCCACACAAGTGCTGATTCCCTTAGGATCACCGAGTATTCTCACCCAGAGAGGGCCCCGAACAGGTGGTGATCAGCTTGCTCAAGAAAAGGAACTCGTCAGAATTAGTCTTTCACCACTAATTTTTGTATGTTTTGAGACCGTCGCATAAGACGTAGTTACTAAGTATGGGAGGACAATCCATGGCATCTTTTTCTGCAGTTTTCTCTTGAAAGCAGATCTCAGGAATGTTGTCTGTTACAGAGAACTGGAAACATGAAAGTGAATTAATTCACCAAACATATACTGAGTGTCGTGTTCTTGTTTCCACATCAGGCATCGTGCTTGACATTCTGGGCAGAGAGAGAAGTCACACAGTGGTCGCTGCCTTCCAGCTGTCTACTGGCTAGTGGAGGAGATAGACAAATTGGCCCATGGTTACAGCATAGCGGAAGAAATGCGGTGATGGTCGGCCTGAGGTGGGGGTGATGCAGCTGAGTCTTAAAGAGTAGCACCTCCGTGAGACAGCCAGGTGAAGGAAGGTGTGGTAGTAATGTGTGTGAGGGACAAGGCAGGGACACACAGGGGTAAGCAGACCAGGCAGAGAGCAGTGGCACGTGCAGAGGCCTGGGGCAGAAGCAGGCGTGATGTTTGTGGGAAACTGAGGGATTGAGAAGGGCTGAAGTGTGACACATGAGCGGAGTGGAAAGAGACAATCTAGAAAATAAGCAGAGTCTAGGTTAATGAAGATTTTGATACAGGATCCAGAGAAGTCACTGAAAAGAATGTAGCAAACCAGGGTGATTTTTCTGAAAAGCAGGTTGGTCACGGTTTGGGAACTGTTTCTTAATTGGAGCCTGAAATCTAGAGAGCGATGAGACGAGCTTTTGTGAAACAGTTCTTCAGCGTCCTGCCTTTGTCAAAGAAAGGCCTAACCATTGACCCAACCTCTCCTCTGGAAGGAGTCAGCGTAAAGCACAGAGGTGTGGTGGGCTAAGAAGTTTGGGGAATGCACCGTGTGTATGAGTTCGGTGCTAGGCAGGGTGGGGGTAGGAGTCCGTAATCCATGCTTGTCATTCTCCAGGAGCTCATACTTTATGTAGGCACATTGATCTGTCTTTTCTTTTTACATCTGATTTTGAGTCAGAATTAGAAAATCTTTTTCCACACCCAGGTTATAAAAGGATTCATCTGTTTCTTCCAGAATTTGAGTTGTTTCATTTTTTTCTGTTTCGATTCTCAAATATCTTTAGAGTTGTTCTGGTGTATGGTGTATGTAAGGTAAGTATTGAGTTTCATCTTTTCTTTTCCCCAAATAGTTACCAGTTGTCCCAACCCCGGTTATTAAGACGACCATTTTTCTTATATTTCTGTGTGTATTTGGGTCTATTACTGGACTTTTTATTCTGTTCTATGGGATCTGACCAGGAATGTAAATATGTTAGTATCAAATTGTTTTAATGATGAGACTTTATATTATTTTTAAATAGTTGTCAGTGCTGGCTATTCTCTCTTCATTGTTCTTAGACATCTCTGCATTCTTATTTTTTCCATATGAAATTTAGAATCAATTTGTTTAGTTCCAGAAACAAAACAAAACAAAATTTGTTGGCATATGGGTTAGGCCTATCTTGCATTCCTATAAAGAAATAGCTGAACTTGGGTAATTTCTAAAGAAAAGAGGTTTAATTGGCTCATAGTTCTGCAGTCTTTACAAGTATTGTGCCAACATTTGCTCAACTTTTGGGAAGGCCTCAGGAAGCTTCCAGTCGTGGTGGAAGGTGAAGGCAGAGCAGGCGTCTCACATGACAGAGCCAGAGCTAGAGAGGGAGTGGGGGAGGTGCCCCACACTTAAACAACCAGATCTCCTGAGTGGAACCCACTCACTATTGCAGGGACAGCACCAAGCCATGAGGGATCCGCCCCCATGACCCAGCACCTCCCACCAGGCCCCACCCCCAACATGGGGGGTTACATCTCAACATGAGATTTGGAGGGGACATCCCAACGATTTCAGTATATTATTGCTTTTGTCCTAAATATATTTGTTAACTTGGGGAGCATTGACATCTTTTTGATGTTAAATTTTTCCTGTCCAAAGGCAAGGGGACATCTTTGCATTTCACATTTACTTCTTCATCTTTCAATCAAGTGTTCAGTTTTCCCTGTGTAAGTTTTGTACATTTCTTGCTAAATTATTTAAAGTAGTTTACTTTTTTATTGTTTTATAAATGGGCGCTAGTCTTCCATGGTATCTTCTAGCTATTTATTGTTTGATATAAAATAAGCATGCAGAAAGCTATAGTTTTCATATCTCCTGCTTTGCCAACTTTACTTTCACATCAGCTGCCAATAGAAATAATTTTTTTTTAAGTTTCTAATTCTTTTCTCTTTTCTTACTATTTTGACTAACACTTCTCCTACAGTGTTAAAAGTAGTGGAGGAAATGGGCCTCTTTGACTTGTTTCTGACCCTACTGGGAATTCTTGAAGTGTTTCCTCATTAAATAAGATGCTGTTTTTTTGTGTGTTTGTGTGTTTTAATCTTAGTACATGTATTTTATCAAGTTAAGTGCCTATCAATTCCAAGTGTATTGACTTAAACATATCAGGAATGATTATTAAATTTTGTTGAAGGCTTTTTCATGACCTGTGGAACAATTGCATTATTTTCTCATTAGATGTATTAATATGGTGAATATATCAGTAGATTTTCCTTCTGTCTCTCCTCCTCCTCCTTCTTTTTTTTTTTTTTTTTTTTTTGAGATAAGGTCTCACTCTGTTGTCCAGGCTGGAGTGCAGTGATGTAATCGTGGCTCACTGTACCTCAACCTCCCTGGGCTCAGGTGATCCTCCCACCTCAGCCTCCTAAGTAGCTGAGACTACAGGTGTAGGCCATCACATCTGGCTAATTTTTGTATTTTTTGTAGAGATGGAGTTTTACCATGTTGTCCAGGCTGGTCTCAAAATCCCTGGCTCAAGCAATCTGCCTGACTAGGCCTCCCAGAGTGCTGGGATTACAGGTGTGAGTCACTGCGCCTGGCCTGTTAGTAGATTTTCTAGTATTGAATCACCTTTGCATTTCTTTTTGAGATGGAGTCTCACTGTGTCACCAGGCTGGAATGCAGTGGCTCTATCTCCGCTCATTGCAGCCTCCGCCTCCCAAGTTCAAGCGATTCTCCTGCCTCAGACTCCTGAGTAGTTGGGATTACAAGCACGCGCCACCATGCCCAGCTAATTTTTGTATTTTTAGTAGAGATGGGGTTTTGCCATGTTGGCCAGGATGGTCTTGATCTCCTGACCTCGTGATCCGCCTGCCTTGGCCTCCGAAAGTGCTGAGATGACAGGCGTGAGCCACCACGCCTGGCCTGCATTTCTAGAGTGAATCTCATTTGCTAAGGGCATGGTATTAATGTGTTGGCTTCTGTCTGCTAGTATTTTATTTGGGATATTTGCACTGATATAAGAAGAGTGGTCTTTGTTTTTCTTTTTTGTGCTATCTCTATTCGGTTTAGATATCACATTTATATTTGCTTCAAAAAAAAGAAAGAATGTGGTTATTTTCTATGTATTTTATCCTCTGGAACAATTTATGCAGTAGCCTTGGTGTTTAAGGTTTGGTAGAATCCCCCTGTAAAACTACCTGGGTCTGGTGTTTTTTTTTTTGTTTGTTTTTTTGTGAGGGTAATTCTGGTAAATTATTTTTTTCTTACGAAATTTCTTATGAAATTACCTATTTAACCTTGTTTCAAGCGTATCTGCATCGAGCTGCACAGAAGAATCTGTCATGACTTTTCTTGTGGAGGGTGTGGGACTTACTTTAGGACTTCATAGTTCCATAGTTTTAGAGGACAGGAGGGAGGTATGGGGTCATGTTTATTGACTGCATTCGTGGATCCCGTGTCTTAAAGTGAAGTTCTAACAAGATGAACATGTGCTAATAATGACGGTCGTAGTTACCACTGATGAAATGCTTGGCTATGCATGCGTGTTAGCTCATTTAGTCCTCATGATGATACTGAGATATATAATATCCAGCTCGCTTTAAGGATAAGATAATTTGGGGGGACTACTTACCCAAGGTCACACAACTAGGAAGAATCAGCTGGGATGTGGATCCGGGTTTATGTGGTGACAGAGTCCAGGTTTCTCTTACTTTTTCTTTTTTTTTTTTTTGAGATGGAGTCTCACTCTGTCACCCAGGCTGAAGTGCAGTGGCGTGATCTTGGCTCACTGCAGTCCACCACCCGGATTAAAGTGATTCTCCTGCCTCGGCCTCCCGAGTAGCTGGGACTACAGGCGTGTGCCACCACGCCCGGCTAATTTTTGTGTTTTTGGTAGAGATGGAGTTTCGCCCTCTTAGCCAGGCTGGTCTCAAACTCCTGACCTCAGGTGATCTGCCCACCTCGGCCTCCCAAAGTATCAGGATTACAGGTGCGAGCCACCGTGCCTGGCCCAGAATCCGGGTTTCTAAGGAGCCGTGGAGGATGAGGGCCAAATGAGTGGCGCTGGCAGGGACAGAACGATCAGGGGTGGCTTCACCAAGAGATGGGATGTGAGCTGTGCTCATTGGCATTGGCAGAATTCAGAGGGGTGAGGGGAGGTCAGGGAGGTGATGCCACGTGGAGGTGCCTAGCAGGAGAGGTAGCCTTGACTCAAGTGGAGGGCACTGTCAGAGGGTCACCCCATGAGGGCCAGCAGGTTGGAGTGCTGGGGGATGAGTGGTGTAGACTAGACAGGGGAGCGGGGACATACAGAGGGCGCAGGAAAATTGGGAAAATGCAGATACTGTTCCCACCCCCCAATTTAGATTAGATAATGGGGAGTTGCCTAGGTCTAGGTCCTGGGAGTTTCTGTAGTGGGTTAGGAATTTGAACGGAAGAACCATATGGGAAGGATCACAGATAAAAACAGAAAGGAAATAAAAAAGCCACCAGCAGCTGTCTTGGTTGTAGCAAGGCCCTTGAGTGTAATTCAGGATGCAAACAGCAGTAGGTGTTCTGCACATCAGCGAAGTGTGGAGCCTGCGGGGAATATGGATGTGGCAGCCTCTGCAGAGCCTGTCGCCCGTGGCCACTTTCCCTGCGTTTCTCAGATGCAGCAGGAAGTGATGGGTGATTAAGAGTGTTTTCTCAGAGCCAGTAACAGCAGACATTTCTTTCTCGGGTTTGTAGGAGAGCAGAGACAGAGGGTGCTTTAGGCTCCTCACTCTTGCAGTTCCTATGTGAGGAAGACAGTTCTGTGAACAGCAAGGAACTCTTTGACTGGCGGTCTGGTCACCCCATTCCCGACTCTTACCCCTTTACCAATGCTTTGTGACTTCAGGCCACCTTTCTTCTCTGGGCCTCGGTTACCGCACTTGTGAAATAAAGGCATTTGGGGCCAGGTGTGGTGGCTCACACCTGTAATCCCAGCACTTTGGGGAGGCCTAGGTGGGCGGATCATCAGGTCAGGAGTTCCAGACCAGCCTGACCAACATGGAGAAACCCCATCTCTACTAAAAATACAAAAATTAGCCAGATGTGGTGGCAGGTGCCTGTAATCTCAGCTACTCAGGAGGCTGAGACAGGAGAATCGATTGAACCCGGGAGGCAGAGGTTGCAGTGAGCCGAGATTGCGCCACTCACTCCAGCCTAGGAGACAGAGTGAAACTCTGTCCCCTCGCCCCCCCCAAAAAAAAAAAAAAATTTGGGCTCCAGGGTCCCTCCTAGTTTTCAAATCCATGATTGAGTCATGAAGGTAAATAAAGAAAATTCCTTTAAAGTAGTTTTGGTTCCCACAAACCATAAGCCGTTTCTTTGATTTTGTTGAAATAAATGAACTCACTGCCCAGCCTGAGCCAGAGATTTGCTGTAAATAGTGAAGGGATTGGTTAAGCAGGAAGTGTGTTTGCTTTGTTGGATTCTTTGTCTCCTGGGATGTCTAGTTCTACTTCTTGTTTCCCTTGCTTATTTAGGGTTGGGGGATACACTACTTGAGTGAGAGAAAGCAGAAAGGCTGGGCGGCGGGGCGCACGCCCGGAATCCCAGCACTTTGGAAGGTCGAGACAGGTGGATCAATTTAGCCCAGGAGTTCAAGACCAGTCTGGCAAATAGTGAGACCCTGTCTCTACCAAAAATTTAAAAAATTAGTTGGGCGTGGTGGTGCGTGCCTGCAGTCCCAGCTGTTTGGGAGGGAGAGGGTGATATGTGATCACATCACTGTACTCTAGGCTGGGCAACAGAGAGGACCTTGTCTCACAAAAGAAGAAAAAAAAAAAGAAAAAAAAGAAAAAAAGCAAGCAAGCAGAGATGATTAATTAGTCCAAAGAGGCCTTTTGCTAGGAAGAAAGAGTTTTGCTTTTCAAATGCATAAAATATATCCAGAAATGCCTCCAGGTAATTTTGCCATTGCTTTGGGAATGCTAAATTCTGTGGTGAGATCTTTTGTTTGGTGTGGGTGTTTGGGGAAAAACATTTCTTTTCTGGAATTCAGTGATTTATTCCTGTGTCCATGATGCCAGTCTGTGTTCGGTGACCTCGCCATTCTGTCCAGAACAGGACAGCAGGTGTCAGGGCTGGGGTGTGGAACAGAGGAGGTGGTTTAAGTGTAGATATGGCCTTGGGGCAGCCACATCACCTCTCTTCATTTGATTCCTACCGTCTGTAATATCTCAACGATGATAAGATCGTGAGGCTCAGCTGAGATAAAATGCAGACAGTTATTTTGGATGTTGGAATGTGACTGCTTATTGTCCTGTGTGCAGAACCCTCTGGCCAGTCTTTGGGCTGTGTAGATGGGAGAGTTGAGTGGGCTGGGCCCTTGCTTCAGTCTTTCCAGTTCCCTGAGCCTCAGTTTCTCCTCAGTACATTGAGGAAGTTGGGTGAACTATCTACAGCTGTTCTTCCAATTCAGAGATTTCATTTTTTAATGTAAGAACTCTTAGTAAAATAATCATGTCAAACACCATTCGAGTAATGACCTTGAGGGATATACCGGGTGTAGCTCGCCTGTCCTGTGTGGTGGGAGGTGGGAGATAGGTTATTTGAATGTAACCTATGAGGGATGTAACCTAAGAGGCATTAGGAGCTTCTTCCACTGAGAGCAAAATTGAGAGAGTCAGTGTTATGGTATAAAAAGTAGTGACAGCTGGTTCTGATTCCCATTCTAGCTCTTATTTTTAACTGTGTGACCTTAGGCAAAAATGTAACCTTTCTTAGTATCAATTTTTCCACTTGTAAAATGGTGAAAACAGTGTCTATCTTGAAAAGTTACCATGAAGATGAGTCAAGATATCTGTAAAGCACTTAGTCTATTGCCTGGTACATGGTCAGTACTTAACGGTAGCCAGAGTTTTCTATTAAACATGGGTAAGGAGCTTCAGAGGCCACAGTACTTTCTAGGGGAAAATAGGAGAGCCTGTATTGTAAAGGGAGATTTGGCTGGAGGCCCTGGAGGAAAACAAGGGCATGTGTTGTACTTGATCTTGGAGAAGCAGCTCCTCCTCTTGATGGAAGGTTAGAGCCTGTGTCGGGCAGTGGAAGGTGGATGGTGAAGATAAGTCTGGGGTGGCATAAGGGGAAGGCCACTCTCGGAGTACATCCATGGAAACTGGATCCGAATGCCTGGACTCCTGGATCTTCCAGAGAGCACAGCTGGTAAGCAACAGCAATAGCTCTGGAGGGCGGAGAGGAGACGTGGGTGTCCTACACCTGCTGCGTGTCCACAGACCGGAGTCCTACGATGCCACCCCCTGCTCAGGCACACGTATTTCACCAGACCTTTATTTATAGGAAAATCTCCAGAGTGTGTGTTGGTTATTACCCTTAGATCTTAAGGGGAAAGACATGTTTGTATTAACAGTTTAAAATGGAGAATTGGTTGCAAGAACTTCTTCCCCTCTTGCTTTGGCGCCGGAGTGAGCTTTTGGTACGCCATGCCCACCAGCCATGCGTGTTTGTGCTCACTGCTTCCATGTATGTCTTCTGAGCACTTGGTTTATGTTGAACATTGTCAGGCACTGGCACAGATACAGAGACGCACCAGGAGCTGCACCTGCGTCCTGGGAACTGGCGATGTGGGGGAGCCGGGCAGCTCAACAAAGAATTGTGCTACTCTCTAAGGTTACTCTGTAGCCTATGTTGACATTGCTTGTTCATTTTCCTAATTTTTTTGTGAACTAAATTTTATTTGGTCACACTATTGCTCTTTTTAAATACAAAATGGGTATAACAGCTCACCAGACTAGGGTTATCTCTGAAAACCATCTGTGGAATTATTATGAAATGGTCAAAGCAGGACTTTTGGACTCAGGTTTGAGTTCCGATTCTTACTGTGTTATTGATGTTCTAGCTGTATGACTGTGAGCAGATTATCAACTGGAGGGGCTCGCTGACCGTAGGCAACCTTTCTGTGTCTCCTCCGCACCTGCAACATGGGATTAATAACAGTACCTGCCTTCTAGCAATGTTGTGAAGAGCACATGAGTTCATATATGTAATGGGCTTAGAACAGTGCCTGGCACTTGTAATTGCTGTGTGAGGATTTGCTTAAAGAAAAGCGAACTAAAAGCTGACACTAGAGTTCTTATTCCTCTGCTGTAGATGGGGTGTAGTGCGTCTTCGCCTGTGTTCTTGTGAGAATCAAATGAGGTATCATATGTAGATGGCAGCACAATGCCTTTCACAGGATCGGTTGTCAGAAAACGGTCATTCTCCTCCTCTAGAAGTCACTCATTCGAAAACGTTTGCATGCCTTCAGTGCACAATGTACTGCTAGGCTGCTGTCAGGTGTTTGGAGATAAACACAGGATGGCACCTGCCTTTAACCAGTTGACTAGCTGCCTTGAGGGAAAAAAAAAACCCCACAAAAACCCAAATAAACCTTAAGGTCACTAAGTATCCAGTAATCAGTGCAGCTGCTAAAAGAGGGATGGATTTTGGTAATTTAAGGAAGACTTCAGTGAGAGGGAGCCAACTGGGGTGTTTAATTAGAGAAGGCTGGAAGAAAGAGGGATGAGCATTAAGTATTTGGAAAAAAACTGTCAAGTAGAAAATATGGTTTATTTAGTCTGTGAAGATCCCAAAAAGGAGGAGCTTTTCTAACAATTACAAATCTACTATGGGAGCATTTCCCTTTCTGAGGCGCTAGAGAGCTGTGTTTTGAGAATCGTTTGGTTACAGTTTCAGGTGAACAGAAAACCACACAGATTAGCTTAACAACAACACAGTGAAATGAAAGTTTATTAGAAGGATACAAATATTTCTTGGAATTCAAGTGCAGTCTAGTTTTCCGAGTAGCTAACAGCAGGCCCGGGAAAGCCTCAGGAGCATGGTCGGTGTCTGAGATACTTTCTGTCTCGCGGGGCTGCCTGCCTCTGTGTGTGCCAGCTTCTGAGGGTGTCACCTCTGTTTGTTCGTCTTCCGGTGCTGGCTTCTGTCCTTTGCACCTGTGTACTTGTGGTTGCCCTGGTTGCTGCCTTTCTACATTTTCAGTTCAAGAGACCACCCCAACCAAACCCTATTTCTTAGTCTTGAGGCAAAAGATAGAGGAATGGAAGATGTGACTGACCAGCTTAGAATTGGACGGTCCAATTAACCATAACCTAGTAGTGGGAGGCGGTGTGCAGGGCCTTGCAGTATAGCAGCGTTTTTTGAGAGTCCCCCTTGTGGTTGAGGCTGCTGTTCTCAGAGGAGAGGATGGGCAGGTACCTTGGCCAGGGCCATGACAAACTCCCAGGCTCTGGAGGGTTTTGCGCAGAGGCCTCATGGTCGCACTGTAGGGGGAGCTCAGGTTTTAGGTGGCGGTTAGGATCGATGCATCCCTAGGTTCTCTTCAGATATTTCCCTGCTGTTAGGTGGAACCCAAGCGAAATCTCTTTCCTTTTTAAATTAAATATGCATAGCATACATTTTACCTTTTTAACCCTTTTTGAGTCTAAAATTTAGTGTCATTAGGTATATTCACCGTCCATTTCCAGAACGTTTTCATCATCCCAAACTGTTAACTCTGAACCCCATTAAATAATTACCCTACCTTCTCCCCACCACTAGCCCCTGGTAATCACTGTTCTACTTTCTGTCTCTATGAATGTGACTACTCTAAGTACTTCATGTAAGTAGACTCGTAATATTTGCCTATTTTTTGTCTATTTTAACATAATATTTTCAAGGTTTGTTCGTGTTGCAGCATGTGTCTGAATTTTATTCCTTTTAGTGGATAAATCATATTTCATTGTATGTATACACCACATTTCATTTATCCATTCATTTGTTATTCATTTTCTACCTTTTGACTCTTTTGAATAATGCTATCAGTCCCTTGTCCCACCCCCCCCCCGCCCCCATTTTTTTTGAGAGTCAGGGTCTCTATCACCCAGGCTGGAGTGCATTGACTCAGTCCTGGCTCACTGCAGCCTCGAACTCCTGGGCTCAAGTGATCCTCCCGCCTCAGCCTCTCAAAGTGCTGGGATTACAGGTGTGAGCCAACATGCCTGGTTCGTTTTTAAAGTATAGATGAGATTGCTTAGAATCAAGAAACTGTTTGGTTAATGAAAAAGACCTTAATAAAAGGCGTACTTAGTCCTACGTCTTCATTTCATAGAAGGGAAAATTGCCCAGCTGGGAACAGTGAACTGCTGGTACCACATCCACCTACTTTAAGCTTATTTACCATTTCTGTCCCCCTTACCTAAAATGATGAGAGTTTTGGCGGTAGACGGCAGCCTCAGTATGGATATTTAATCCTGAAGGATGTTACAGACTTACAGAATAGTGGATTTGGCTGCTCTCAAACTTTTTTGCTTGGGTTTTTTTGCATGAATCATTTTCATTATGCTTTTGTCGGTTGAGATGCATGACCTGTATGACTGACAATAGCTAAGTGATGAATACATGAATGAGGAGCTTAAAGTCGTTGCCTACATCAGCAGATCTCAAACTTTTTGGTCTCAAAATATATTTTGAAGACCTTAAAGACCTTTATTTATGTGATTATATCTGTAGGTACTTGCCATACTAGAATTAAAATTGGCAATTTTAAGATATTTATTGATTAAAAATATCAATAAACCTATTATATTAACATAATATATATTTATGAAAAGTAACTGCATTTACCAAAACACGATAATTAGAAGAGTAGCATTGTTTTAGACTTTTGCAAGTATCTTTAGTATCTGGCTTAGAAGATAGCCGATTCTCATATTTACTTCTTCACTCAGACTGTGTGAGATATTATGGTGGAAGTACATGAAGAAAATCTGGGTTGGGCGCCGTGGCTCACGCCTCTATTCTCAGCACTTTGGGAGGCTGAGGCGGGCAAATCACGAGGTCAGGAGATCGAGACCATCCTGGCTAAAAATACAAAAAAAAAAAAGAAATAAAAAATTAGCCAGGCATGGTGGTAGGCGCCTGTAGTCCCAGCTGCTCAGGAGGCTGAGGCAGGAGATTGGCGTGAGCCCAGGAGGTGGAGCTCACAGTGAACCAAGATCACACCACTGCACTCTAGCCTGGGTAACAGAGCGAGACTCTGTCTCAAAAAAAAAAAAAAAAAAAAAAAAAAAGGAAAAAAGAAGAAAATCTGACCTCCCACAGATAGGCAGTTGGAAAATTTTTCAGTAGCCTTTTTAGAAAATTGTAGATGCTCTTCTTTGATATTACACCAAAACTTGACAAGTGGCAGTTTCCTAATGGTTAGTTGTGATGTGGCATCTGAAGCTATGCCATCCTCTGTTACATTAAAATATTTTAGTTTATTTTGCACTTTAGGTGGATCTTTTACCCATATATGATTTTGTAACATCATGGTTCACTGAGTTGTGCAGATCTTCCAAATAAATGTCAGCATTACATTATGCAATATAAATCACACTCGTTCATGTCACTGCTGATCTCGTTAGAAAAACCTCAAGTATGAGGAGGCAGTAAGTGCCTATGGGGTGGATACAAAGTTTCAAAAATTCTTTTTCCACTTGGAAGCTCAACTTCTATTCTTGGCCACAAGTGCTGTCAGTTGTTTACCTTCAAGTGATGAGCTCATAGGTTAATTCTTGAGGACATGTCTGCCAGGTACTCAAGTCTCAGTCATTGCAGTTTGCAGTAAAGACAGTACTGAGTACAACAGGTGGCTTCGGGTGGCTTGGAACTCAAACACTCACAAGAATGATTTTTCTCTAGACGGCCGTGGGACTTCGTGTGCAGAAGGGCTTCATGTGTGCTTCCCATGTCATTCAGTGGGACGTTAAAAAGGTGTGTCTTGGCCAGTGCGGTGGCTCACACTTGTAATTCCAGCACTTTGGGAGGCCGAGGCGGGTGGATCACGAGGTCAGGATATCAAGACCATCCTGGCCAACACGGTGAAACCCCATCTCTACTAAAAATACAAAAAATTAGCTGGGCGTGGTGGCGGGCGCCTGTAGTCCTAGCTACTCAGGAGGCTGAGGCAGGAGAATGGCGTGAACCCAGGAGGCAGACCTTGCAGTAAGCTAAGATTGCACCACTGCACTCCAGCCTGGGCGACAGAGCAAGACTCCGTCTCAAAAAAAAAAAGTATGTCTTCAAAGGTTGAGATTTAAGAAAAGCGATGATTTTTTATTGCTTTGTCAAAGACGAAGGAGTTTTCTTTTTTTGGAAAAAAAAGATGGCCATGTTGGCCAGGGTGGTCTCGAACTCCTGACCTCAGGTGATCCGCCTGTCTGCATCTCCCAAAGTGCTGGGATTACAGACGTGAGCCACTGCACCCAGCCCAAGTAGTTTGTTTGTTTTTGTTTTTTTTAACAGAACAAAACTGTTATGGTGAAGGATATCATGACCGCTAGGATAGTTTGGTGTCACTGCCTTAATTCGTGCTAAGATGCTAGCAGTTTTACCCTGGCATTTACACCATTAATGCAGAAAAAGGTGAATAATGGCTTAGCATTCTGAAAATAGTTTGGGCCTTGCACCTTGGGCCTTGTGGGCTCCCTGAAAGGAGGAGTTTACATCCCCAGAGGCTAAGATCATCATCTACAAACTGCTGACCTAAGCCAGTATTCCAGTCTTGCGGGTATCAGAGGGAAAATCAAGGCGACCATCATCCTAGAAGGAAAAGGCATGGTGGGAAGTCAGCACCTGAACTTGTATTTACACCGGCCTCGGCATCTGGCGTGCTTTGTACTAACTGCATAAACATGCTCGCAGTCGTCCTGGGCTGGAGCCAGCTTTACAAAAGCAGACCTGGGTGTTGAGTTTCTGAAGCCATGCCCTACTGGTTATTAGAAAACTCTTTGGCATTTTAAACTCCCTTCTCCTTCTTAACATTGAAATTTAATATCATGAAATTGACACCAAATGATGATGTCAGGCCTCTGGGTTGTGACACCATCTGTTGGCAGCCTGGCTTTGGAGCTTCTCCCAGTTGAATTTTGCTGCCTTAAAGCAGAAGGGAAGGCGTAGTGCATTTGTTAAGAAGAAGATGCTTGAATCTTTTGCTTTCAGCAAACTTGTTTTTTAGGTCAGAATACCATATCCAGTGATCAAGCTAAACATGAAATGCTTCGAGTAGGACTCAGCATTCGTACTTAGATATTTACAAATCACTGGGTCTAATAATACCCTTCTTCTCTTTTGTTGTCAGCGATGGAAGAGTTAATAGTTGAACTTCGTCTCTTTCTTGAACTCCTGGACCATGAATATCTAACCTCAACTGTCAGGGAGAAAAAGGCCGTGATAACCAACATTCTGCTGAGGATACAGTCATCCAAAGGTGAGTCTCATTCTGACGCCTGCTTTTTCTTCTTACAGTGTCTTGGCTTCTAAACCGTCTTTAATTTTACTATCTTTCTAAAATATATTTATTTGTTCTTTAACTTACAAACTTATTTATTCATCAAGTTTTCATTGAGGGTTTACACTTGTGCCAAGTTCTCTGTTGGCCTCAAGGTGTAGAAAGATAAAGCTTTGAAGGAGCTAATGGAATCGTGTGTTGGGAGTCCCCAGGGCAACCCCAGTGTTTGGAGATTACCTGGAAGGACTCACCAGACAGGTGGTTCTTTCTCATGTGCAGGATGCACTGCAGCTGTAGTGAGGATGCACAGCCCGACTGGCAGATCGGAAGGGAGAAGACACAGGCGGAACGTGCAGGAACCTATAGGCCAGCTTCTGTGCGCTCTGTCCCTCCCAGGAGGGTCACACAGAGCACACTCTTTCCTCAGCAATAAAAACGCAGCAAGCTCTGAGTGACATTTTTGTTCAGGCTCGTCAGAGATTTAGTGCCCAGGGTTTTTACTTGGGTCTGGTCCTCTAGGCACCCTCTGCCTAGCACACACCAGAATTCCAGGACAGGCAGGGTTTCAGCACAACCGTATTGTTTACATAAACGGTACAGGCACAGTGAACCACCCTTGTCCATCAGGGAATGGTGGGAGCACTTCTGAAATCCATGTTCCCAGAGGCCAGCCAGGGCCAGCCTTGCAAGCAGGCCCCTCAAGAGAGAGCAGCCTTAGGTCTGCTGTGTTAACTCTTTCATGCACAGTGAGTAGGACAAAAAAACAGGCAATAAGAAAGCCTGCTATGTACTGCGGTGGAGAGCCTCAGAGCCTCATGAGAGCGCCTGAGAAGTGAGTCCACACCAGTTGAGTGAGAGACTGGGGCGTTGGAGGGTCCGAGGGGCAGTTCCTGGATGATGTGATGTGAGAATCTTGAGGACTCTGTGGAGATAATCTGCTGGATGAGATGGAGGATTTTTCTTTTCAACCTCTTTATTGAGATGTGATTCACAGGCCATGCACTTCACCATTTAAAGTGTACAATTCATTTATACTTTTTTATGAATTCTCTTAGTATATGAAGCCATGTATGACACTATTAGATTTGCATTCTGGAAGGCTCACCTGGCCAGTCTGGAAGATGGGCTGAAGGATTTGGTAGCAGTTTGCACGTGGATTCCTTGGGGAAGCCTGGGTGGGCGATGGGGCCTGTTACTCAGATGAGAAAGCAGGATAGGGACCCTATTCTGAGGCAACATGAAATATTAACTTTTTTTTTTTCTTTGAGACAGGGTCTCACTGTCACGCAGGCTGGAGTGCAGTGGTGTGATCACTGCTCACTGCAGCATTGACCTCCCAGGCTCAGGTGATCCTCCCACTGCAGCCTCCCTAGTAGCTGGGACTACATGTGTGCACACCACAACACCCAGCTAGGTTATTTTTGTAGCTGAGTGTTTGCCATGTTGTCCACGCTGGTCTTGAACTCCTGGGCTCAAGCAGTCTGCCCGCCTTGGCCTCCAAAAGTGCTGGGATTATGGGCATGAGCCACTGCGCCTGGCCTGAAATGTTCACTTCGAAGTGATTTTGTTACTTCCCTGCTCAGACTCTTTCACCTGTCAGCCTTTGCCTCTGGTCACAATCAGACTCCCTCGGCCGTCCTGCAAGGTCCTTTGTCATAGGTGGTTATGAGTATGAACTCCAAAGTTAAACTGGCTTTTTGATTCTGGCCCTGCCTGTTACCAAACATGCAACCTTTCACAGGTTACTTACGCTTTTTTTACTTTAGTTTTCTCCTTGTAGAAAAAAGTGCGAATGGTATTGACCTTATGGGATGTTGTGCAGATTGAATGAGATGGTATCAAATATTTCAAAACAGTGCCTGATGCATAGTAAATATGTCAGCTATTGATGACCGTTTGCTTTCCCCTGATTTCCTGTCCTCTCTTCCTCTGCCAAGTAAGCTCTGGCACTGGTCTCTTCATGCTTCCTTCTGGATGAATCTCCTGATATTTTTCAATTCATGAATTCTTTCTTCAGCTCTTTAATTTGCTTTAAACCTATCTATTGATTTTGTGTATGCATGTGTCATTTATCCTTTTCCTTTCTTGCTTTTGTTTGTTTGTTTGCAGTTCTCTACCAAAGTTCTTTTCTCCATTGCAGCTCCTGGGGCTCAGACACGGGGTCTTTTCGTGTTTCAATTCCTGGCCTCTAGCGTAGTACTGAACCCATTATAGGTGGTCGTTGTTAAGTCAGTATTTTTACAGGCCTTTCCAAGTGAGTGTTAGGCATATAAAGAATACTGTGCCCAAATTAAAACTTGTTTCTCCCTTTTTCCTGCCTGCACTGGTGTCGTGTTCATCACCTTTCCTAGTAGTTCGTTGTGTATGTATTTGTCTTTCCAGCTTGAATATGAGTGCCCAAGAGGCGTGAGCTTGCATCAGTCATGTCTTCCATAAACTATGGCTGTTACAGTATCTGACTTTAAGAAGATACTTAATAAAAATTTATTGATTCCCAGGAAGGTGTCTATTCTGTTACTACATGGGTGAGTCCTGCCTGCCCTGAGCAGAAGTTGAGAGGGAGCAGCTTTCCCTTTGAGACGCAGCACGTCGCTGAGGAGCATGTCCCCCATTTCCATCTATGAGTGCTTTCATTCATTTCTTAGCTTCCCTTCCCCTTTCCCTTTCCTTTCCCCTTCCCCTTTCCCTTTCCTTTCCCCTTCCCCTTCCCTTTCCCCTTCCCTTTCCCCTTCCCTTTCCCCTTCCCTTTCTCCTTTCCCTTCTCCTTTCCCTTTCCCCTTCCCCTTTCCCCTTCCCTTTCCCCTTCCCTTTCCCCTTCCCTTTCTCCTTTCCCTTTCCCCTTTCCCTTTCCCCTTCCCCTTTCCCCTTCCCTTTCCCCTTCCCTTTCCCCTTCCCTTTCCCCTTCCCTTTCCCTTCCCTTTCCCCTTCCCTTTCCCTTTCCCTTTCTCCTTTCCCTTTCCCCTTCCCCTTCCCTTTCCCCTTCCCTTTCCCCTTCCCCTTTCCCCTTCCCTTTCCCCTTCCCCTTTCTTCCCTTCCCCTTTCCCCTTCCCCTTTCCCCTTCCCTTTCCCCTTCCCTTTCCCCTTCCCTTTCTCCTTTCCCTTTCTCCTTTCCCTTTCCCCTTCCCCTTCCCTTCCCTTCCCTTTCCCCTTCCCTTTCCCCTTCCCCTTTCCCCTTCCCCTTTCCCCTTCCCCTTCCCTCCCCTTTCCCTTTCCCCTTCCCCTTTCCCCTTTCCCCTTCCCTTTCCCCTTCCCTTTCTCCTTTCCCTTTCCCCTTCCCTTTCCCCTTTCCCTTTCTCCTTTCCCTTTCCCCTTCCCCTTTCCCCTTCCCCTTCCCCCCTTCCCTTCCTCCCCTTCCCCCTTCCCCCTTCCCCTTCCCCTCCCCCTTCCCCCTTCCCCCTTCCCCCTTCCCCCTTCCCCTTCCCCTCCCTTCCCCTTCCCCCTTCCCCTTCCCCCTCCCCTTCCCCCTTCCCCCTCCCCTTCTCCCCTCCCCTTCCCTTCCCCCTTCCCCTCCCTTCCCCCTTCCTCCCCTCCGCCTTCCCCTTCCCCCCTCCCCCTTCCCCTATCCCCTTCCCTTCCCCTCCCCCTCCCCCTCCCCTTCCCCCTCCCCTTTCCCCTTCCCCTCCCCTTCCCCCCCTTCCCCTTCCCCCCCTCCCCTTCCCCCTTCCCCCTTCCCTTCCCCCTCCCACTCCCCCTCCCTTCCCCCTCCCCTTTCCCCTTCCCCTCCCCTTCCCCCTCCCCTTCCCCCTTCCCCCTCCCCTTCCCCCTTCCCTTCCCCTTCCCCCTTCCCTTCCCCTTCCCCCTCCCCTTCCCCCCTTCCCCCTCCCCTTCCCCCTTCCCCTCCCCTTCCCCCTTCCCCTCCTCCCCTTCCCCCTCCCCTTCCCCCTCCCCTTCCCCCTCCCCCTTCCCCTTCCCCCTTCCCCTTCCCCCTTCCTTTCCCCCTTTCCCCTTCCCCCTTCCCCCTTCCCCCTTCCCCTTCCCTTTCCCCTTCTCCTTCCCTTTCCCTTTCCCCTTCCCCCCTTCCCCCTTCCCTTTCCCCTTCTCCCCTTTCCCCTTTCCTCCCTTCCCCCCTTCCTCCCTTCCCCCCTTCCCCTCCTCTCCTCTTCTTTCCTCTCCTCTCTTCTTTTCTTTCACTTTATTTAAGCTGTCGGTTCTTTACCTGTAAAATGGAGAATAATAATACCTAACCCTGCAAGACTGTTGTAAAGGATTAGAAAAAATAAATATTTGCAAAATGTTCAACACAGGGTTCAGGAACTGACAGATGCTAGTGATACCATTCTCATCCCCATTCTCATCCAGTTTTATGGTTCTGGTTAATTCTTACAGGTTTTGATGTGAAAGACCATGCTCAGAAGCAGGAGACCACTAGCAGCCTGCCGGCCCCTCCTCAGATGCCCCTGCCGGAGATCCCTCAGCCCTGGCTGGTGAGTCAAGGCCCCACCATCTCAGCGGTCCTTGCTGGAGGCCTGGGGGTACTCACGGGCTCCAGGGGCCTGTGATGGAAGCCTAGTGTGGAAGAATGGAGCTCTTATTTTGCTCGAGACACTCCTTTGAGTCTATTTCTAGGGCTGAGAAGCTGTTAGTGATAGCTAGTTGGTAGACTAAGTGTAGCCTCCCCTTAGGAAGCTAGCATTTCTTTGCACTGCCTCACACCACCATAAATTATGTATAGTAGGAGCTACAAATCCATAGACATCTTTTGTCCTATTAAGAAAAACAAATATGAGGGGATTTAACAGATAAAAGTATCTGTAGACCTTGTGGACTTGACTCTCTTCTGAGTTAATTCTGAAGTTGAATACCTTATTCTGAAACTTGAATAGTCGTTGTTAGACTTCTTCTGGGGTTAACCATGTTTTTTCCAAGAGAGAAAAATGTGTACATATTTCAGGAATGTGTACTTTAGTTTTATGCGTTCAAATTCAAAATTTGTTTTTTTAAAAAAATCTGGCCACGCCCACAAATGCAAACTTTTATGTACCATTCAGCTTTTTCTATATTTGGCTGTTTCTAACTTGTTTACTCAGGGAATTCAGAGTGTCATTCAAAGTTAGGGCAAAATCAGTAGCAATTCTCATCCTGTGTTTGCTTTCAGTGTGAATCATCTGATGATCTCTCTGCCAGGATAGGAACGGTGGGAAGGCAGGGCTGTTTCTCGTTCACCTCCGCTCTGCCTGGGCCTGGCGCAGTGCTCAGGAGTCTTGGAGGGACTCAGGGATTCTCACTGCGGTGGGTACAGAGGGAAACGAACACTTACGGAGTGCGTGCCACACACCACCGTGAATTACAACTCGTTAACTCCCACAACTCGGCCTCGAAGAACCTCTAGCGCTTCTTACCAGGGGAAGCGTATGTACACCCATGTTTCAGAGAAGGAAGCTGAGGCTCAGTGAAGGTGTGTGGTTTACTTAACATCACAAAATAAGTAGAGAGGGCAGAGTTTGCAACATCTATTTCAAATTCATGCTTTTCTCAGCAATACTAGTTCAGAGGTGTGGCAGCAAATCATGCGAGCGTGCATCAGACAGGAGAAGACTCTTAGCATTGAACCTGTCCACTGAAGCAGAGTCCAGGGAGGCCGCAGGCCACAGGGACAGTTCAGGAGCAAGGCTGCCTGCTTCCCACCCCACACTGCCTCAGACTTCTCGTATGATTTGGGGAGATTAATGTAACCTCTGTGCCTCGGGATTGTCCAGGAGATGGAAAGAGCAAATATATCTCAAGTGCTTAGGATTTATTTGTTTATTTATTTAGAGACAGAATCTCGCTCTGTCGCCCAGGCTGGAGTGCAGTGGCACATCTCGGCTCACTGCAAGCTCCGCCTCCCGGGTTCACGCCATTCTCCTGCCTCAGCCTCCTAGCGGGGACTACAGGCGTCTGCCACCTCGCCCAGCTAAGTTTTTATATTTTTAGTAGAGACGGGTTTTCACCGTGTTAGCCAGGAGGGTCTTGATCTCCTGACCTCGTGATCCACCCGCCTTGGCCTCCCAAAGTGCTGGGATTACAGGTGTGAGCCACCGTGCCCGGCAGCTTAGGATATATTTAAGTCCTGGACTCTAACCACTCCTCAGAGCAGCGCTTTTCAAACTTTAGCCTTCAGCTAACCACCAGCCATCTTAAAGTGCAGACTCTGGTTCACCAGGTGTGTATGGGGCCTTTGACGCTGCCCTTTTCTCTTCCCTCCTCTCCCCTTTGCTACCCGCCTCCCCCCTCCCATTCCCTTCCCCCCTTCCCTCCCCTCCACTCTCCTCTTCTCCCCTCTCCTCCCCTCCCCCCTCACCTGCCCTCCCCTTTCCTGTTCTCCTCTCTCCTCCCCTCCCCTCCCCTCTTTCCTCTTTCCACTGCAGGGTCTTGTCCTGTCACCCAGGCTGGAGTGCAGTGGCGCATCCATAACTCACTGCAGCCTCAACATCTTGGACTCAAGCAATCCTCTCTCCTCAGCCTCCCAAGTAGCTGGGATTGTAGGTGTGAGCCACCATGCCCAGCCAAATGTTTAATTTTTTTTTTTTTAATTGAAAAAGGGTCTCACTGTGTTACTGTCTTGAACTCCAGGCCTTCAGTGATCCTCCTGCCTTGGCCTCCCCAAATGCTGGGATTACAGGTGTGACCCACCCCACCTGGTCACATTTGCTGTTTTTACATATAATGTGATATTAAAGTCCAGAAATATGTAATTGTTAATTTAAAAGATGAAGAGCTAGATGGGAAATCAGTAGTTCTTCCATTTTCTGGCTTCATCTTCTGGTTTATTTTCATTTTTTCTTTGTGAGATTGTCTGGAATCTCTGGCTCCCCTGTGATGGGTCTTATATTTCATGATCACATGTCATATTGGGAAAGATGTTCTGAGATGGAGCGGGAACTGAGAACAGTTAGAAGCAGCCGGGGCTGGGTGTGCTGGCTCACGCCTGTCATCCCAGCACTTTGGAAGGCCGAGGCGGGTGGATCGCCTGAGCTCAGGAGTTCAAGACTAGCCTGGGCAAAACTCCACCTCTACAAGAAATACAAAAATTCGCTGGGTGTGGTGGTGTGCAGCTGTGTGTGGTCCCAGCTACTTGGGAGGCTGAGGTGGGAGGATGACTCAAGCCCAGGAGGTGGAGGTTGCCATAAGCCAAGATGGCGCCACTGCACTCCAGCCTGGGAGACTGGGCGAGACTCTGTCTCAAACAAAAATCCGCTAGGCGTGGTGGCTCACACTTGTAATCCCAGCACTTTGGGAGGCCGAGGTGGGCGGATCACCTGAGGTCAGGAGTTTGAGACCAGCCTGGCCACCATGGTGAAACCCCATCTCTACTAAAACTAAAAAATTAGCTGGACGTGGTGTTGGGTGCCTGTCGTCCCAACTACTTCGGAGGTTGAGGCAGGAGAATCGCTTGAACCCAGAAGGCGGAGGTTGCATTGAGCCGAGATCGAGCCACTGCACTCTAGCCTGCATAACAAGATGGAGACTCCATCTCAAAAAACAAAACAACACAAAACAAGACCACAAAACCAAAACAAAAGAAGCAGCTGGAAGAGTAGCAGTGGTCCTGTGACTGCCGTGGACTCTTCTCTACTGCTGCTGCAGTACCCTCCCACCTGCTGCGGACCAAACTGCATGTCCCTGACATGCCAGCTGGGGGGAGCGGAGGGATGCCAGTTTCAGATGAAGAGTTCTCATGACTGCTCAGCATTTTCTACCATTTTCAACCATCGAATGATCGGTTCGTTTCTGTGTTGTCTTCTTCCAATATAGTTTATTACTTATTCATTCATTCATCCTCTTTCTCCCTCTCTCATCCTCTCTCCTTGTGTCTTGCTCTCCCCTGGCCTGTGATCTGCTCCTGCCTTTGGCAGGAAAATGGTTGTGGCAAACTAGCCTGGGTTAAGGTATTTATGAGGCCCTTCTGTTATTATCATAACTGGTCAATCAAAAATGTTGGTTAAGGTAAGAAAATTTTAAAAAGATATACATTACATGTGCTTTAAATATGTTAGGTTTAAATGAATGATTTAAATGTTGGAATTACAGGTGTGAGCTACCATACCCAGCCTAAATGAATCCTTTTTGAGTAACAGTTTGCTAGTGGGTAATTTCTCCCTCCTGGTGCTTAGTGCATGAGTATCAAGGTAATTTTTCCCTGGACACCTAAGCCATGCTTACTTGCTATAAAACCACTGTGTTTTGATATAGGGCCAAGGGCCACATTCTTTGGTGTATTGCTCCTTATGGGGTTCTGTTTGTCTTTTCTGTGTAATCTATACATATGAGTACATTGTTAGTAATTTCCAGTTTTTGTGACACAATCTGAGTTGTAGAATCCCTAGAATTTTATGAATGTTGCCCTGTCTCTCTCTTTTTTTTTTTTTAATATTTTTTTTTAAATAGGTGACGTCCCCACATCTAATTGTATAGCTTTTTTAGGTTTTTTTGTTTAAGAGACAGGTCCTGACTTTGTTGCCCAGGCTGGAGTGCAGTGGCACAATCATAGCTCACTGCAGCCTTGAACTCCTGTGCTCAAGCCATCCTCCCGCCTAGGCCTCCCAAGGTGCTGGAATTACAGGCATGAGCCACTGTGCCCTGCCTAGTTTTTTTTGACTGAACCTTTCTGAAGCATCTCAGAGTCATCAACTCGGCTTTTGCACTCATTTTTTTCCATTGATTTATTATGTAATGGTCAAATTAAAGTAAATAATCATGGTAATAGGAATTTAAAGAACAAAGCTGACTCTTGGTAAATGCGCAACTGAACAGGTAGGACAGTTTTTGTAGGCACCCCAGAGAGGAGCCTGTTGCCACGAATGTTTAGCCCTTTAGGGATTTCAGGGTATTTTACAGAGGGAATAGAGAACAGCTGTCAACTCAGTGAGTCAAGGAGATAGCGCTTGGTTAAGATAGCTCGACTGCAGTTTTCTGATAGTTTTTTTGTTGTTGTTGTTTGAGACAGAGTCTCGCTCTCTCGCCCAGGCTGGAGTGCAGTGGTTGGCTCTCCGCTCACTGCAAGCTCCGCCTCCCCAGTTTACGCCATTCTCCTGCCTCAGCCTCCCGAGTAGCTGGGACTACAGGCGCCCGCCACCTCGCCTGGCTAGTTTTTTTGTATTTTTTAGTAGAGACAGGGTTTCACTGGGTTAGCCAGGATGGTGTCCATCTCCTGACCTCGTGATCCGCCCGTCTCGGCCTCCCAAAGTGCTGGGATTACAGGCGTGAGCCACCACACCCGGCCCTCTGATAGTTTTTTTTAATCACTGCTACTCTTCCCGCTGAATTTGGGATTCAGCAAGTCAGCTAGTCACTAAGTACATTAAGTTTGCCTTTAGTGAATTGGCTTTGGGCCAGTTGGCAGTTTTGCTATTGGTGAATTGACTTTCAAGAGAATTTGCTTATTGTGGGGTTAAGATGGAATGGGTAGGCAGCTGTGCCAGGCAGAGGGTGTGCTGTACATTAAATCACAAGCCAGAAAAACAGCCAGGTATACTAGGAGCGTTGCAAGTAGCTCTGCCTTGCTGGATAATGGGATTTGGGCAGGAAATCCACACGAGGCCAGATTTCTCTGCAGGGACTAAATTACAAAGGGCCTGTGGGTTGTGATGAGAAGTTGGGGATGTATTGTGAAAGCGACAGTAGCCATTGAAGGGCTCTTTCAGTGTATGATTTACTTCAGCTAGGTTCTATTTCCCATGTGTTGAACCACGAGTGCACTTTATTTTTACCTCTTTTGTGGCATGAATTGAATATTGCCTTTTATCATAGTGTTTCATAGTATAAACTCTTTAACAAATAAGGTTAACTTTTACCTTTTTATCCTTTTTAGTGCCTGGTAGTGCTTCATACCTTTATTCAATAGTTAATAAAGCCTGAGGTGCCCCGTGTGACATGGTGCTTCTTTCCACCTGCCTAATGTGTCTTTGGAAGTGCTTGCAGGAGAGTAGATGTGTGTGTAGTGTGAAAATCTTGAACATCTGAATCTTTGAAGTCACAAGTGTGGGATGTAGCATGTTTCACACTCTGCTTTATCTTCCTGGCTTTTCGAGGGGAGACTTGGATAGGCTAAAATGTGCATCTATTCAAAAAACCGTTTGCGGGAAGCGCTGTGCTTTTCTTTTCTTTTCTTTTCTTTTCTTTTCTTTTTTTTTTTTTTTTTTTTTTTTTTGAGACAGTCTCACTTTGTCGCCCAGGCTGGAGTGCAGTGGCGCGATCTGGGCTCACTGCAACCTCTGATTCCCTGGTTCATGCAATTTTCCCACCTCAGCCTCCCAAGTAGCTGGGACTACAGGCACGCCCCACCCTGCCCAGCTAATTTTTTGTATTTTTAGTAGAGACAGGGTTTTCACCATGTTGCCTAGGCTGGTTTCAAACTCCTGGGCTCAGGCAGTCCGCACGCCCCGGCCTCCCAAAGTGTTAGGATTACAGGCGTGAGCCATCGCTCTTGGCCTGTGCTTTTCGAAAGATTCTCGTCTTTGTTTCAAGGGAGAGCTGTGCAGCTATCCGACTGATTGCATTTCATTTGCAGCAAGTGCTAAAAGAGCATTTGAAAAGGTGAGCCTCAGGTCCTGGGAAATAGATCCCATCTGTGCAGATGTTGGCTGCCGTCACCCACTGCCCAGCTCGCAAGCAACTGGCTTGCCAAAGGGGTCTAACCGGATAAGCGCCATTTCTGCTGCTCCCCCACCCTTCTTCAGCATAGCATATTGCGCCTAAACGTAGGGGTATCTCAGATCTTCAGGGCTCAGGAGAAAAAAGAGCAAGCTAGGCTCCTTTTGGGGCTATCATGCAGTACATACAATTCTAGATCAAGGCATTTTCTGGATATATTTTCATTTGGTATAACAGCCTGAAGTTATATCATGTTTCAAGGGGTAGCAGGGAGCAACTTAATTCATTGGTATTTTAGGACCAGAGCTTATGTAAACATGATACCTTTTTATGCCAGCAGATTATAGCGGTTTCCTTTTATTGTGGTAAAATACCCATAACATACCATTTTAATCATAGTATTGTGGAGCCATCACCACCATCCAGCTCCCTACTTTATCTCAAATGGAAACTCTGTCCTCCTTAAACACTAACTTCCCATTCTCCCCTCACCCCCTACCTCCTGCCCCTGGCATCCACCGTCTCTAGGAAATGGTGAAGTTTTTTGTTTGTTTTTTTGAGACAGGGTCTCATTCTGTTGCTCCAACTGGAGTGCAGTGGCATGATCACAGCTCACTGCAGCCTTGACCCCCAGGCTCAAGCGATCCTTTTACCTCAGCCTCCCTAGTAGCTTGGACTACAGAGGTACAGCATCACATCTGGCTAATTTTTATATTTTTTTTGTGGAGACGGGGTTTTGCCATGTTTCCCAGGCTAGTCTTGAACTTCTGGGCTTAAGTGATCCTCCCACCTCACCCTCCTGAGTAGCAGGGACTACAGATGTGAGCCACCACACTCGACCTGAAACAGCGAAGTTTTGATATCAGGCGTTACCATCTTCCCATCGATGCATTTCGCCCTTTTTCAGGTACTTTCACAGCAACCTTGTTATCTCTGTTTGACAGATGACATTATGAGGCTCTTTGAGATTATGTGACAAAGTTGGCTTTTTTACCAGTTGCAGAGTTGGGGCTAAAGCCCATGATTTAAAACAAGAAAATCATTCATTTTCTCGTGGCGTAAGATGCGACCCTTTGGTGAATGTGAGCCATCTTGTTTGCCTTTTCCACCCGTCTTTCAGGAATCTCAGAGTTTTGGCTCATGTATAATCCCAGTGGCATCTTTGTTTTCAATTCACTTTATGGCTGGATTCCACTCTATCCTGTTTCCGCCCCTGGTGGGCTGC
The DNA here is from genome assembly GCF_007565055.1 of Rhinopithecus roxellana. NCBI lineage: Eukaryota > Metazoa > Chordata > Mammalia > Primates > Cercopithecidae > Rhinopithecus > Rhinopithecus roxellana. The sequence goes on along the minus strand of NC_044550.1, from coordinate 180,539,761 downwards.
CTCGCCTTCCATCTGGATACCTGCCTGCTGGTGGAAAAGGGAGCGGAGATGACACGGCCCCACAGGGCTTTCATTCTTTGTCATGCATAAGTAAAAGGAGAGAAACTTGAAGGAAATATGTGAGACAATCTTCCCAGTGTTTACTCAAGCGCTGTGTGGAATGCAGACTTAACAGTGATCACAATGGATTGGGGTGTAATTTGGATAAAGACTTGCATTTTGCCAAGAAGAGTGTGTACTCAGAATTCTTAGTGTTAGGATTGAAACCATTTTTGCAGCATAAACTATAAAATTTTATTATCCTCAGTTTCCCTCAGCGGCATGGATTCCTTCCTGCAGACGAGCAGCGGCACAGGTAGTTTAGATTATGGCACGAATGCTGTAGGGTGCTGCTAAAATACTCACATCGGTTAGAAAAGGGTTTCGTCAATATGTGATAGAATTGGAACTTGAGCCCTGATTTTCTTATTTCAGATTGGCTGTTACTCTTAACAGATTTTTATCCCTTTTAGCAGAAAAACAGAATCTGGAGGTGTCACTGTGTATTTAAAATTAAAGTCAGAACGGGATTCCAAATGCTAGGTGTGTGTATTTCTCTGCTAAGATCAGCTCTTGTCACTTATTGGTGCTTTCCTGAAAAGGACTAAGCAACAGATCCGGGGCAGGGGTAGGGAAGAAGGTGGGGAGCAGCAGAGGGCGGAGTGCCTGCCACGCGGCGGGTGAGGCGAGCGAGGCAAGCGCCAGCGGAAGGCGTGAAGGTGCTGGGTCTGCCTTGGGCGCGGGGAGGGAAGCCTTCCTAAGAAATGACGCCTCCGCTTGTGCTGTGTGATATGGGAGCAAAAGGTCTGGACCTGTGCAGTCTTGGTTGTTCGGTTCGTTGGTTCCTTCCTTACGTCTTGTCCACTCCGCCCCGCGCGGGGTAGGTGCTGAGGCTGCAGGAGCATCGCGCTGTTGTGCCTTAGCTTCCAGGTCAGCAGACTGACTTCTGTGGATGAGCATGTCCAGCGCCGGGAAGGGTCTTTAATCTCTTGAGCCTCGGTGTCCTCATCTGTGAAATCACAGTTGAGATGCTGACACCTGAGTGTTATTTTCTGAATGAGAGAAAATATGTATCAAGCATCCCAGGACAGTGGCTGACACCTTGTAGGCAAGTGGTCAGTACAGGTTGAGCATCCAGAATCTGGAAATTTGAAATGGTCCAATGAACATGTCCTTTGAGCATCATGTCAGTGCTAAAAAAAGTTTTGGATTTTGGAGCATTCTGGATTTTGGATTTTTGGATTTGGGATGCTTAAGCAGTAAGTACATAATGCAAATATTCCAAAATCCCCCCTTCCCCCCCAAAAAAATAAAAATCAGAAACATTTCTGGTCCCAAGCGTTTTGGAAAGGAGATCCTCAACCTGTAGTAATAACAATAATAATTATTACTAGGCCGGGCGCGGTGGCTCAAGCCTGTAATCCCAGCACTTTGGGAGGCCGAGACGGGCGGATCACGAGGTCAGATCGAAACCATCCTGGCTAACACGGTGAAACCCCGTCTCTACTAAAAAATATGAAAAACTAGCTGGGTGAGGTGGCGGGTGCCTGTAGTCCCAGCTACTCGGGAGGCTGAGGCAGGAGAACGGCGTGAACCCGGGAGGCGGAGCTTGCAGTGAGCTGAGATCGCGCCACTGCACTCCAGCCTGGGTGACAGAGCGAGACTCCGTCTCAAAAAAAAAAAAAAAAAAAAAAAAAAAAAAAAAAAAATTATTACTATATTTACAACATATCATTTTACAAACAATTATTTATTTATTTGAGATAGCATCTCACTCTGTCACCCAGGCTGGAGTGCAATGGCATGATCATGGCTCACTACAGCCTCAACCTCCCGGGTTCGAACAATCCTCCCACCTCAGCCTCCCTAGCAGCTGGGACTATAGGTGTGTACCATCATGCCTGGCTAATTTTTGTATTTTTTTTTGTAAAGATGGGATTTTTGCCGTGTTGCCCAGGCTGGTCTTGAACTCCTGGCTTCAAGCAATCCTCCTACCATGGCTATCATTATTATTATTATTGGAAAGAGAATTCTCTGTGAATTCTCTTTTTGTTTAAAGAATTTGCTTTTCCTTAAAGTAGCAAAGACAGATATCAATGGGCTTTCCTTTCTAAAAGACGGGAATTAAAGTTACAGCCAGTACTATAAGCCCGCAAGCCTAGGTTATATTACTGTGCTGTTGTGTAAGTACTAGTTTTCTCTAATGCCAGATGGAGACCTTACAGCAGACATTTACGATACCTGAAGGTAGATAAGATTTTCTGAACTAAAAGGTTCGGGAGCTTTTACTTAAGTATTAATTTGAGGGAGAAATATTTTAGTGAATTTGAGAGTTACCTAGTCGCTGGCACAGTGCCAGTTCTGTCTTATTTCTAGGGCACAGCAGGGGTGAAGATCAGTCGTTCTCTTAAGGAAGGTAGTTTCTCATACTTTTTTTTAAGTGTCAAAAGATGCCATGGTGGTTAGAATTTGGACCCTTGTTTTCTTTTTTTTCGAGACGGAGTTTTGCTCTGTCACCCAGGCTGGAGTGCAGCACAGCAATGTTGGCTGACTGCAACCTCTACCTCCCAGGTTCAAGCAATTCTCCTGCCTCAGCCTCCTGAGTAGCTGGGATTACAGGAGCCCTGCCACCACGCCCAGCTAATTTTTGTATTCTTAGTAGAGACAGGATTTCATCATGTTGGCCAGGCTGGTCTTGAACTCTTGACCTCATGATCTGCCCGCCTAGGTCTCCCAAAGTGCTGGGATTACAGGCGTGAGCCCCCACGCCCGGCCCAAGGACCCTTTTGTGAGTGGCAGCCCAGGAAACAGTGGGGCCAGATGCAAGCTGTGTTAGGGGCATGTGCACGGACTGGGTCTCTCCTGATAGTGGGGGAGAGTTGAGTGAATCCACAGTGGTGTGTGGGGCTGCCATTCAATTGTACATTTGAGGGACTTGCTCTGAAGTTTATCCTTCGGGAAGACACAGGGTAGGCTGCCAATGGAATTTTGGAAGAGGTAAAGTTGGCTTTGTTGTCTGTGGACCTGTAACTTTGTAAGAATGCTGGAATTGGACTCTCAGAGCTGGGGTGGGCCCTGGAGGTTGTTCTGACACGATGCCCTTGTTTTAGGTGAGGGAATGGGGACGTGGAGTCTTGGCAAGGTTGCAGAGGTGCAGGAACAAGCCGGCCTTGGATGCGAGTGGCTGTGCGCCTGCATCTTCCTCCCTTCGCCAGACTCTCTTACTTCCTGCCTGGCTTCTGCTTCCCCGTGGCCCCTGTGGGAAACCTGCCTGCCCTGTTGTGTACTTTTTAGAATTCTGTTAATTGTGCTTTCAGTGAATTCTTATATATTGGAAAGGATTGGAAAGACTTGATCCTCTGAAAGCAGTGGTGGTAAGTGACAGTTTGCTCATCTTTTCGGCCCTTCTCCTGTTTGACTTTAACAAGCCTGAAGTGTCTGAAACCCCTGTGGTCGATTTCAAGGATAAGTGGTATTTGAGAGTGGAGTGACTCTCTAGCAGTATTGTTTTCTGAGGGGATATTATTTCAAAATGAAAGTAGTTTTATTTTTTAAAATGATTTTTAAAATGTCATCCTATGCAGAAAAGTCAAGCATTCCAGACTGCATATAGAAAGAGGCAACCACTAGGAACACTTTTGTGAAGGACCTTCTGCCTTTGTGTGTATGTAAGCACAGACACTCACCTCTTATGTAGAGGGGTCATAGTACACCTGTGTTCTTTCATTCAGCAGTATCTCTTAGAGGTTAATAAAGTCAATGGCCATACACATGCACTGGCCTTTTAAATGTCTATCTGGATGTAGCAGTACATCTGAGCATTCTTCTCTTGAACATTTAGATTGTTTTTAGATTTTACTAAACAAACTTTTTTTTTTTTTTTAATGTGATGTTTCTTTTTTTTATATTCTTTAAGTTCTAGGGTACATGTGCACAACGTGCAGGTTTGTGTACATATGTGTACTTGTGCCATGTTGGTGTGCTGCACCCATCAACTCGTCAGCACCCATCAACTCGTCATTTACATCAGGTATAACTCCCAATGCCATCCCTCCCCCGTCCCCCCTCCCCATAATAGGCCCCAGTGTGTGATGTTCCCCTTCCTGAGTCCAAGTGATCTCATTGTTCAATTCCCACCTATGAGTGAGAACATACAGTGTTTGGATTTCTGTTCTTGTGATAGTTTGCTGAGAATGATGGTTTCCAGCTGCATCTGTGTCCCTACAAAGGACATGAACTCATCTTTTGTGGCTGTATAGTATTCCATGGTGTATATGTGCCACATTTTCTTAATCCAGTCTGTCACTGATGGACATTTGGGTTGATTCCAAGTCTTTGCTGTTGTGAATAGTGCCACAATAAACATACATGTGCATGTGTCTTTATAGCAGCATGATTTATAATCCTTTGGATATATACCCAGTAATGGGATGGCTGGGTCATATGGTATTTCTAGTTCTAGATCCTTGAGGAATCGCCATACTGTTTTCCACAATGGTTGAACCAGTTTACAATCCCACCAACAGTGTAAAAGTGTTCCTATTTCTCCACATCCTCTCTAGTACCTGTTGTTTCCTGACTTTTTAATGATTGCCATTCTAACTGGTGTGAGATGGTATCTCATTGTGGTTTTGATTTGCATTTCTCTGATGGCCAGTGATGATCAGCATTTTTTCGTGTATCTGTTGGCCAATAAACTTTTATTGAACATCCTTATGTGGTTTTTTTCTCATGTGACCAATTGACCCTTTTGACATATGTTTCTAGAAGTGGAATTATTGGATCTAAGGGCATACTCAAAAGTTTGTGCCAAGTACATGACCACCAATAGGGTTTGAAAGTGTCTACTCAGAACCCCATCGATTCAGAGAGTAACTGTTCCTTGGGACACTGAGGAAAGGAGTCTGACCTGTACTAGTTCACAAACGTTTGTTTGATTCAGCTATTTGTCATGCTTTTCCAGGACATGAGTAGTTTGATTGTTTGACCATGCTAAAAGGAAGTTGGAATACCTGGTGTCTCAGGAATAAAAGATAGTGAATCAAGCAGTTCTTTTCCAAAAGCAGGCAGCAGAGATTTTAACTTGGATGTGGGCTCCTGTACAGACCTTGCCTGGTGCTGGGCCCCATGTGTCAGGTTCTGTTGCCTCTGTAGGAAGATGTGAAGGACCTGGAGATGGTCCAGCCTCATGCCACACTATGATGACAGTTTGGGAAGCCAGCCTTCTGATAGGAGTACAAAGGAATTGGAGTTATTTAGCCTCGGGAACAAGGACTGGGGGCGGGAGGGAGGTAACTGTCTGTAAGTCCCTGAAGAAATATTGTGCAGATGGTCTGGAGTGAGTTCTCTTCTTCATCTGGTGAGAGGAAGGAGTGGGTTGAATCCGCAGTGGGTGATTAGTCATTCACAAAGGACTTCTTGGCTTCAGAGATGAGTTACATAGAAAGCGATGGAGTTGCACTTTCTGGAGAGTTTACATTAAAAAAACACAACAGCCCCATTCTTTCAATAGAACCTTATTCTACTTGGAACTGTAACTGAGTAGGTTTCAATTTGGGGCCTCTGCTCTGTTCCATTCCTTGTGATATACCTCTTGCCAGCTTGTTTACAGAATCTAGGTAGTGGGAAATTGTTGCACGCTATTCATATGAAAAAGGGGGGAGAGAGAGAATATGAATATTAAAAAGGTCTTTAACAGACAGACCTGGTGTTTGAAAACTCCAGCTGGCAGTTACTAGTGTCTGAGCAGATTTAGATTCTGAGCCTCAACTTCTGTATCTGTAAAATATAGTGTAATAGAATGCGTTGCCTGAAGGATTCCTGCATGGATTGATTGACATTCTTGTAGCCAGTGCAGAAGTGTCTAGCACAGTGCTGGGGAGATCGCAGATGCTGGGCGAATACTGGCTTTCCTGCCATTCAGCCGCCTCTGTTGGCAGAAGAACCAGTGAGAGACACACCAACACATCCTGTAGATGGTCTTAGGAGGCAGAGGCTGGGGTGGTTTAGAGCCGTCAGGAACATTTAAGAAAAGAGGGGACCCGAGCAGAGTCCTAAAGGCCAGGTGGGACGTAGGTTGTCCCGAGGCATGGAGTGAGCCACCAGCTTGTCCTTATTCTAAGGCTGTGGCTTCACAACCAGAGAGTGTTTCAGTCTCTTAGTTTGTTAAAAAATTGTGGTGGGCCAGGCACGGTGGCTCACGCCTGTAATCCCAGCACTTTGGGAGGCTGAGGCAGACGGATCACGAGGTCAGGAGTTCAAGACCATCCTGGCTAACACTGTGAAACCCCGTCTCTACTAAAAATACAAAAATTAGCCAGGCGTGGTGGCGGGCGCCTATAGTCCCAGCTACTCGGGAGGCTGAGGCAGGAGAACGGCGTGAACCCGGGAGGTGGAGCATGCAGTGAGCAGAGATCGTGCCTCTGCACTCCAGCCTGGGTGACAGAGCAAGACTCCAACTCAAAAAAAAAAAAGTGACATGATTGGTTTTAATAAGGAGTAGATTCCGTCTCTGGAGAATAACTTCTACTTTGTTTTAGAGAGTGGCTCCCAGGTGATTTTTTTTTGAAGTTTTTCTAGCACACAGTAGGGATATAGTGAGAATGTGAGCAAGCCTCACTCATGCACTCAGCCAGTGTGGCTCACTCTGTAATGAGTGCTGGGTGCACCTGAGCATCTGTGTCCCAGGAGCCCACTGCCTGTGGCAGGGCCATGGAGTCCCAGAGTGTGCGTCTGAGGCCTGTGAGGGTTGGTGTGTATGGAGTGTGTGGGGATAAAGGGGAATGCAGACTCTGTCTCAGACCCCTGGGGTAGCAGCATCTGAACAGGCCCAGTCCTACATGGGGGAAGGGGAATTCCGTGTCGTGGATACTCCAGTGAGACTGCTGCGCACGCTGAATCCGGAGATTTGGTGTGGACCAGACGGCATGTGGCCGGGGCTGGGTTATGGATACACGCAGGAAAGTAAGAGAGACACATCAGGACCGGCCTTCCAAACCTCTTTGTAGGATGAGGTTCTCTTTTGCCGAAGACTTTACAAAGGAAAGAGGAAAAGACTGGCCACATTCATTAATTGGAAAGCCAGAATTTCCTTCTAACTGTCATGCTAATTTCTGTGTCGCTTTTCGTTTCTTCCTCAGCCTCCTGACAGTGGGCCTCCACCATTGCCAACGTCCTCCCTCCCAGAAGGTTATTATGAGGAAGCTGTGCCGCTGAGCCCCGGAAAAGCTCCGGAATACATCACATCAAGTGAGTGGCCAGCCCTGCCCAGCACGCTGCCTTTGTGATCGGCAGGACTGTTGCAGAACCTGTCCCCTTTCTGGGTAGGAAGGGGAACAGGGCATTATAAACCACCACGGGCCAAGTGCTTTTTGAACCCAAAGAGATTGTCAGTACAGGAAAGGTTTCGAGAAGGGCACCGAGACTAAGGAAGGACACTCACAAATAAGCGTCTATTCCGATTGCTGTCTTCCTTGTGACTCAAAGGTAGTGGAAGCTTATTGCTGTGGCAACAGGCATCATCTTTGCAGAAGAGAAATGGCAGTTTGTGGTATATTTTCTGGTGTGTGCTACAGCCCCCACTTCCTTAGTCTTTGACCTTCCTGGGCTGCACCCATCCTGCCACGATTAGAGCAGTTTCCACCAGGCTGGCTGTCGGGCTGGAAATAATAGGGTACAACACAAACAGGTATCTTGGTCATAGACTTTTGGTTTTTTCTTTTTTTGGGGTACAGGTTCTATTAGATGATTTTTGCCTAAGCCCTGGTTCTCCTGGCCCCAGTTAGTGGCCTGTTGGTAGCACTCAGAAGTACCTGTTTGTTAGTACCCAGCTTCAAGTTCAGATGAAGCGTGACATGCTGATGTGAAATCTCCGGAATTCATTTTTGAATTGGTGGCTGTATGTCTCCTTTCAGTATCTGTCAGGCAGGGAGCTACCATCTCATAAGAAAGTTGAGTACCTGAATGTGTGTCAACTTACGGAATCCAGCTTGCGTTTTAAAAATGAAAGGTAGGTAAGTGGAAAGTGACAGAGTGGTTGCTGATTGTACTCAGCAGGCTTCTGTGCGTGGTCTCCAGCCTCATCTGTCTCCTAAGGGAAATGCACTCCTTTTCCCCAACATTGTTATACTGTTACCTGCCACATAGAGACTTTGCATTTCAGATCTTTCTGTCCTTGGCAGTCGGCGAGCACAGCTATTCCACCAAAGCAGGATCTGTCTTGATGATTGGAAGGAGATTGTTAAAGGAGATTCCCCCATTGGCATGCTTCTCTGAGTGTGGAGAAGGCCTGTGGAGAAGCCAGGCCAGCTGGACTGCGTGCCCCTGAGGGCGCCAGCTGCTCCTCCTCGCCTGTCTCCTCAGCTTCTGGAGCAGTTGAGGCATAGACTGGGCCGAGCGTCAATACACAGTTGTGCTCTGGATGAGAAAAGGGATAGTTCTGATAAGGTGGTCATGGATTTTTCGGTTTTGAGAATAATTTATCAACTCTTTAAGAAGATAGTAGATTAATTAGAAAACAAATGTCTTGATACAACTCAACTTCATTGCGTTCCTTTCTTTGTAATGGCAGTGAGTAAAGACAAGTGTGTTTTCTTATTGAGGGTATTTTCTAGCATTTGGAACGTTTGTCTCTGGCCTTCCCCCTGCAGAGTACTTTCAAGGCTGGAAACAGAGGGATTGTTTGATTTCGGGGGCTGTCGGTCATTTTCATTCTGAGGAGCTACACGTAGCTGGTGGGTCACGGCCTCTTCAGGGGTGCTGTTCTTCAGCCGCTGAGTCCGGAAGAAGAGGTGACCGGGGAACTCAGGCCTGGGGAATGAGGAGACAGCAGTGATGGCACACAGTGGCTTCTCCAATCACACGTCTGCCGTGGGACGCTCAGTTGATGGCCCTAGGACACAGCCGCCCCTCCCATGCAGAGCAACAGCCGGGGGTTGACTTGTCGGCTCAGTTCAGGATCGTACCACCCTCAGTTAGATACCAACTTTGAGATGGTTTTGTTGAACCTATGTGGGTCATGGTCTCATCGGAGAAGCCAAACCGTTTCAAATGTCACGGAGGGAGGAGTTTATTGAAGGAATGAGGCCATGTGCAGTTGTGAGAACTTCTTCCTTGGAAGAAGCACAGGCAGTTTCTGCTGTGTCTGGTCAGGCTGGCAGCTGGGAAGAAAGCTGGATGAGGACTGGGGAAGAGGAGGGACAGACAGACGGGAGCCTGCGTCTCTCCTGATGGCACGGGTGACCGGCAACAGCCCACGTGAGCTGCAGCAGTCCCTGTCCCCGCGCCAACCTGCAGAATCTGGGGCCACTGCTTCCCCCTGCCCTCCACATCATTCCCAGATTTCTCTCAGGGCCACTCGAGCCCAGAATTATCTAAGAAAGGGAATTTTGGGAAGTGTGATTCCAGCCTTGCTAGGTTGATACAGTAGAAAACCACCACAGTTTATCTTTGGTCAACTTGGTACCCATGCATACCTCTTTTAGCCACACTGAGTTTCCAAGTAGAGACGAGCAGCGCATGCTTGAGCCTAACATAATTCACCATCACGCAGGTGACAGAAAATCCCCAACTCCCCACAGAGGAGACAGAGCCCCTTTGTCCAACATTTGGATGACATCCATTCTCTTCTGGAGCCTGTAACCCAGATTCCGAGATGTTAATACAAGGTTGACTCCTGTTAGCGTTTCTTATGTGAGATGGTAGGGGCCTGGGAGAGGGAGGAAGAATAATTCATTTCTGTGTACACAGTTATATTCTTATCAAAACAAGGAATAAAAGCCTATAACAGGTTCAGTCTCCACACCTGGTCAGTGTTCATGGCTAGAATTGACCACTTCCTTCTACTGCCCCTTTCGTATTCCCGCTTCCATCAGCAAACCTCTTCGTTGGTCATGGTTTTTTTCTTGGTGGGTGATCTGACTTCCTTTCCTGAAAGGTCTGGACCTTCAGTAGCACTTCTGTATTGGATGGTCATGACTTTTCATTCACTTTAATCAGAGGGTGTGAGAACACAGAGGGGGCACTCAGGGGGTCTTCCGAGTCCCCTGCGTGTTCTTCCTTACTCCCACTGTGGGGTAACGGCTTCCTCACGGTTGGGGTCCGTCACCTCAGCCACTGCAGGAGCCGCTTCTTTGCCTGTTACTGACATGAGGAGCCCACGGTGGCCAGGTGGCAGCTTCTGCTTCCAGTTTAAGGAAACCATTGCCCTGTCTTGCCCTTAGACCAGTGCAGTCCAGCATTTTAGGGAAGGAAGGCAAACATTTTGTTAGTGGGTCACTGGGGGTAATAGGGAGAGGAGGCTCCTCGCGTTTCACCCCTCGATTCTTGGGCTGTGAATCTGGGCTGTGGGAGAAACAGTGCCACCAAGTCAAAACCTATGGTACCAGAAGATACTCTGAAGTCTGTTGCCCACAAGGTGTCACCCATTGGTTGGCACTATAACTGGATATTAAAAATATATGTGTTTTGACCTATTGAGCAAGCGACTTCAGGGTGCTGGAGACTGTGGCAAGATCAGTGAATTTCCTGAGCACAGAGCCATTGTCATGTACTTCATTTGCTGTAAATGAGTTCCCTGGTCAGAAGCAATGGTGTGGGGATCCCATCGTGGAGAACGGGACATTCTTTAAGGCCCTGTGGACCCAGAGGGGAATTTTTTTTTTTTTTTTTTTTTTTTTTTTTTGAGACAGAGTCTCGCTCTGTCGCCCAGTCTGGAGTGCAGTGGCGCGATCTCAGCTCACTGCAAGCTCCGCCTCCCGGGTTCACGCCATTCTCCTGCCTCAGCCTCCCGAGTAGCTAGGACTACAGGCGCCCGCCACCTCGCCCGGCTAGTTTTTCATATTTTTTAGTAGAGACGGGGTTTCACTGTGTTAGCCAGGATGGTTTCGATCTCCTGACCTCGTGATCCGCCCGAATCGGCCTCCCAAAGTGCTGGGATTACAGGCTTGAGCCACCGCGCCTGGCCGGGAAATTTATTTTAATGATCTCTTCATGATGGAAGTGGACCAGTGATAACAACCTGCCATGAGGTGCCAGCTGATATCCCAGGGATGGTGTCAGGGCGTGGGGGTGGGGTGGGGAGGTTGATGTTGGCGTTTGCTGTTGGCAGGTAGGGTACTCAGAAGTATCTGGAGTCGGATTAATTTCCATGAGTGAAGTCCGTGTTGCTGAGTTCATGCATAACCTGTATTCCTGCCATCATGTCCACATGTACATGAGCCCATTTGGACAAGAAGTCTGGGGAATGAGGCTGACTGATGTAGGTACAGTGGGTAGTGGTATTTACCCGAGTATGGGGAATGAGGCTAACTGATGTAGATACAGTTGGTGGTGGCATTTACCCGAGTATCAAGATCCTCTTCTGCTGAGGTCTGTTTACATCATGTGCCCATTTGTGAAGGTCTGTTGACAGCATCTTCTGCAGACCAGTTGTTTGTTACCTGTTTTTTAATCATGTTTCTCTCCATTGTCAGTCATCCAACTAAACCATTAGGCAGTGTTCGTGAATGGTTGTTGAGGGAGGAGGCAGCTCTCAGGACTAAGGGCTCCTTGCTGGCTCACATCTTCTGGCGTGGATGGAGCCTGCTCTCACACACCCGCTTTGATTTGAGCATAGAGTGTCGCTTCATGGGTCAGAGAGCCTGTGGGCCATGCAGGGCGGCTTAGGTTTCCTCTTCTCTTGGTGCCCCATGGTGAAGCCTGACGTCTCTGCCAGGGCTTCGCTAGCCGAAAGTAGTTCCTCAGAAGTAAGGTGGTTCTCTGTAAAGGATGGTGTAGCTGTGCTCCAAACTCCCAGAGGTCCACACTCACCTCCGCTGGGTGAGCCTGCCAGAGTGTCCATTACCAACCTGCGGAGCGGTTAGGGTTTCATCAGGAAAAGCAGAACCACTGCGATGTGGATAGAAGACTTATTCTAGATTAGCCTTGCACACTTGCGGAAGCTGTTGAAGTCTGTGGGTGACTGTGGCCTGAGCACCTGGTAGGACCCACCCTCTGGAAGGAAAGCTGGCCGTGAAGCGCAGGAGGTCAAGGGTAAATGGAAACCCATGAGGTCAAACTGCAACTCATCTATGACTTCCTCCAGACTCAGTGACACAAGTGACCCACACAAGATGCAGGTGCCCTTGGCTCTGGAGTTGTCCAAAACACCGAAGCAGGAGAGCCTGCAGCAAGCAGCTGGAGGACCTGAGCCCATGGCTGCCCCACACCAGCAGGGTGTGCAGCGTACCAGAGCTTCCGCAGGGCCTGGCACCCTGTGCTGGCCTCAGAGATGGGCCTACTTGTTTCCTTCTTTCCTTCCAGGTCCCTCACAGCTTCTCTTGAGGCCAACCCTACCCCAGACCAAACAGAGCAATGGAAGTGGCGTTCCAGTTAGCTACGTTGACATAGCATAAACTCACTACAACACTCGTTGGGTGTTTTGGTTTCAGACGTAGATTTCAGTTTTATTTTCAGCTTTCTGATTCCTCTGTTTTGCCCTCTTCCCTCTCTCTCCTCCAGGGGGATTGGTTGAAATGGCACTTCTGATGTTATGGGGTGTGTGTGTGTGTGTGTGTGTGTGTGTGTGTGTGTATGAAATACATTATGTAATGCCGCTGGTTTTTGGAGATGAGCACCCACTTCCTCAGGCCCCGATGTTGGATGGTTATGTGCACAAGTACGTTACACCTGCTTCTGGAGTTTCAGGTTCACAGGGAGCTATCCTGTGTCCCTCATTTTACCCTCACAATAACTCTCAGAGAGACAAGATTATCTTAAAGACACTGAGTTTCAAATAAGTTAAATGACTTACTCTATTCCTCTAGAGTGAGATCTTGGACTTAGACTGGCCATTATCAAACGTAAGTCAGATCTCTGCTCTATTGACAGCCTTCTCGTGGCTTCCCATCCCACTCAAAAGTTAAAGCCAAAGTTCTTCTAAGGGCTTCTCTCCTCATCCCTTTACCTACCACCTGTTCCTCTCCTGCTCACTGCCCTCCACCGCCAACCCCAGCCCCTTTTACACCGTCACAGCAGCATGAAAGAGCAGAACATCTGTAATGCAGAAGGATAGTAATTGTTCAAAACTTCTTGGCCCTTAAATAGCTCTTGTATTTTGATCCTGTAAGAATCTCAAGTAGAAAAGTGTTTAAGGATATTGCCAAAGTGAGGATGTGGGATGGAGAACCTTTCTCTGCACTCCAAATGCCTTGCCTTCCACAGAGTTGTGTGGGGCAGCCGGAAGGATCGAGGGGAAAGCCCTTTGTGAGTCTGAAAACGCTAGACACAGCTGCAAAGCACTGTCATCATTCTTACGAAACGACATTGAGACCTGACGGAGCAGCTCCAGAAAGGAGCCGGACTTCAGCGTTGTGTTATTTGGACACATCCCTGCTCTCCGATAGCCCGTTCGTCCTCTTTCCCCCTCATCCAAGGGTGAGAACAAAGAGGGCCAACGCTTTTGTCTGTTTTGCATCTGGCAGGTAATATGCGCTCAATGAACACTTACTGATAGATAAAGGGCTGTGCTTTTTCCACTCCTTTCCTTTGTTCTGTTGATTTTTCTATGCTGAATTTCAATTCAAGTTTTTTTTAAATTGTGAAACATCTAATATTGTGCTTGTTCAGCCTTGTGCTCAGAACTAGAACTCCAAGAGAAATGAGGGCCACAGCTCCTGCCCTAGAGGAGCCATGTTTTCTGCCAGCCTCTCTGTGCTGCCTCTGAAAAGTGAGGTCAGAAACCAAGACAGGGGCCTGATGGGTCTCCTGCTTATGGCCTCAGCAAAACCAGTGCATTGAAAGGAAAAGGCAGGGTCTCCGTGGCCCTCCAGTCCCCTTGAGAACACTTGCTCATCACTTAACCTTTGTCTGTGGTTCGTGTGCCTTTTAAAGATAAATTCTTATGTAATTTGGGTGGAGAGAAGGCATGGCCCTTAGAAAGTCATGACACCCTAACCGCCTTCTCAGGGCACCGTTCCTGGCTCTGATGTGCAGTGTGTGTGTGAGATTGCCATTGCTTTTATGCAGTTTTTTTCTGGAATGAACATTTTATAGTTAAAAATAGTAGTTTATTGGAGTGTTCCTTAATTTCATCAGAACGACACTATGATAGCAATTCCTGCCCATGAAGCTAGTTTCTGGTGAAGAGTGTGGTGGTGAATTTGAGGTGTGAAGTTGACTAGATTAGGAGGATCTAGGGAACTGGTGAAGCATTATTTTTGGGTGGATCTGTGAGGTGTTTCCAGGGATCACTGGCGTGTGGGTCTGAGTGGCCCACACGGGGAAGACCAACCTCAGTGTGGACAGCACCATCCGATAGGCTGGAGGCCCAGAGAGAACAGAAACAGGAAAGCCGATGGGCCTCTCTTTTCCATGAGCTGGGAGACATCTTTTTCCCTTGGACGTCAGAACTTCAGGCATCCCGGCCTTGGGACCCCAGGACTTATACCAGCACCGCTGCCCTCCCCCACTTCCCCACCTCCTGGATTCTCAGACCTTCACCTCAGACTGAGAGTTTCACCATCTGCCTCCCTGATGCTGAGGCTTTTGGACTCAGACTGAGCCATGCCTCGAGCATCCTAGGGTCTCCAGCTGGTAGACGGCTTGTTGTGGGATTTCTCGGTCTCTGTAATTACGTGAGCCATTCCCCCTAATAAATCGCCCGCCTGCCTTCCCTCCCTCCCTTCCTTCCTCCTCCTTCCTTCCTTCCTTCCTTCCTTCCTTCCTTCCTTCCTTCCTTCCTTCCTTCCTTCCTTCCTTCCTTCCTTCCTTCCTCTTCCCTCCCTCCCTTCCTCCTCTTCCTCCTCTCCCTCCCTCCCTCCCTCCCTCCCTCCCTCCCTCCCCCTCCCTCCCTCCCTTCCTTCCTTCCTTCCTTCCTTCCTTCCTTCCTTCCTTCCTTCCTTCCTTCCTCCCACTCACCCATCCACCTGTCCATCCATCCATCCATCCGCCTGAGCATCTGTCTATCCATCCATCTGTCTTATCTATCTATCTCCTATGGCTTCTATTTCCCTGGAGAGTTCTGACTGATACAAAGAGCATTTTCTAATCAACAACGTCCTTTCAACAGAGTTCACACGCTTCTGTTGTTGGCCCTTTGGTCTGCTGCCTTAATCTACACGAAGTGTAGATATCTGAATGGGATGGACCTGATGGTGTCTAATCAATGTCCCCTCTGAGTACCCCTGAAATAAAACCTCTCTGTTCATCTCTCTGTGAATACCTGTACCACTTACTATAAGACTAGAAGGCAATCAGGAATTCTTTTCCCTGCTCCCCATTTCTGAGTCTTTCATAATTTTTCACAAAGCGTTCATTACCTCTTAATGTAATCCAAAACCCCAGTCCCCCAGACAGTGAACTTCTCAAAGTCCTAGACCACAGCTCTGGCTGGTGGAGCTACCAAGCGATATCCTGAGTGAGAGTCTCTTCTCTTGATTGGGTGTTCGCTAAGCATACTTTCTGGAGAGTTCTCTTGATTGGGTCATAGCTAAGCATACTTTCTGGAGAGTTCTCTTGATTGGTTCATTGCTAAGCATACTTTCTGGAGAATTCTCTTGATTGGGTCATCGCTAAGCATACTTTCTGGAGAGTTCATTATCCTTTAGGCTCGGTGACTTCTGACTTCTTGCTGCTCAGTTGGCTGATTTTTCTAAAAATGGGTCTGTCGTTTCTATACGTTTAGAAGAAGGCAAGACAATGAACTTAATTGTCTTTTTCATAGCTGTAGACCTCAACTCATTCCCAAGGATGAAAGGGCTGCTAGAACATAGTTTACTTTTTCCATTTAAAATCAGAAGGCCTGGGTTCACGTTTCAGTCCTGTCATTCATCAAGCCTGTGATCCTGGATAACTCTTGTAGTCTTTAAGCCTCATTCTTCCTTTTCTCTGAGTAAGACTAATACCTTATGTGCCCATCTCCAAGTGGCTGGGAGGTCCAGTGAGATGGTGGATGTGAGAAACCTTTGTAAATTTGGAGCAGGCCTAACTTTTCATGGCTTTATCCTAGCTCCTGCTATGTAAATATAGATAATTTTTAAAAAAGTGCCTGGCATAGAGTAGAGCTCACAATATATTTGTCGAATGAGTGAAATCAAAGGTAGTTTTCTCATTTATAACTAATTGACTCATTAAATCTTTACTTCATTATTTACTGAACTTGATGTTCCAGCAAGTGGCTGAGCCCTGAGGGCTGTGTGGTCCTCCACGCCACTATGAGAATCTTTCTGAAATAAAGCTAGGATGATGTCCATGGCCCCTCCAGAACCCCTCAGTTTACGTTGGATCATAGCACAGCACGCGACCTGTGGTCTGGCCTCTGCCCGGCTTCTCATTTCATGTTCCATCGTTTCCTTCCACATACCCTTGTTCTAGCCATGCTCACTGTTTTAAAAACCCTCTTGTAAAATCCATTTACCAGAAAGTGTATAAAATATGAGTATATGGTCAATGATTTATCATAAAGAAGCCATGCAGTAACCACCATGCAGGTCAAGTAACCACCATGCAGGTCAAGGGTAGAACACCGTCTGCCCCAGAAGGCCCCTGCCCCTTCCTAGCACAGCCAAGGTTAACCACGGACTTTGCTCTGTGGCCTCGCTCACATCCTGTCCAGAAGCTGAGAGGGACCCACTGCACCTTGGCAGCATCTGATGCTTGTCAGTGCCTTCACTCACTGCGTTCCTCCTTCTCAGACTTTTTCCTCTGGTTGGCAACAGCTTGTCTCGAGGCCTGGCTCTAAAGTAACGTCTTCTCTGCTGTCTTCCTTGTGCCCCTGCGTGTGCTGGCCCCTCGTTCCCGGCTCCATGACAGTTTGCATTTTGCCCTAGACTGTAAAGATCTCGCCCCTCCACCCCCGTCCAGCAGAGCTTTGGCAGCAGGGGGAGTGTTTTTTCCCCGGGCCCCCAGTATCCACTTGACATGTGGGACTTGAATGAAAATTGAAATGTAAGTAGCCACCTGTGGCTGCCCTGTGAAGCGGGGGTGCTGGGTGGGTGTAGGTGCTGATGGGTGTGTGGGGTGTGTTGGAGGGGGATGTGGAGCCAGTGAGAAGGACCCACCTGCGGGTGGAGGGGTGATGTGAAGCAGGGGGAGAATCGGGGAAGAGACCTGTGACCCAGACCAGGACGTTCTGTTCGCCTCCAACCTTTGAGTCAGCCCTCATCGCGTCCCTCATGGCCTCTGAGCTGCTCCTGTCTCTTACCTCGTCCCTTCTTCAGCCCATTCTTAGTGCCGTTGCCAAAGTTACCTCTTCAGTCTCCTGAGTTTTTGCTTAAAATCCTTCCTGGATTTAAAAAAAAAGAGAGAGAGTCTTGTTCTGTTGCCCAGGCTGGAGTGCAGTGGCAGGATCCAGCTCACTGCAGCCTCGGACTCCTGGGCTCAGATGATCCTCCTGCCTCAGCCTCTTGAGTAGCTGGGACCACAGGCAGGCCCTGCCATGCCCGGCTAGCTTTTTACTCTTTATAGAGATGGAGTCTCACTATGTTGCCCAGGCTTGGTCTTGAAATCCTGGGCTCAAGCAATCCGTCCGCCTCAGCCTCCTAAAGCGCTGGGATTACAGGTGTGAGCACCACACCTGGCTTCCTGGATGACTTTTCACTGTGGAAAATTCAACTTAAACTTTAAATCTTTCCGTTCCTCCCTGTTTGTGTTGAATCTTTGCAAGGAAATTATAAAACAAACATGATTACCAAGTACAACTTAAACTCCAGTTTCCAGCAAGTAAAGATATGAGTTCTCTTCTGTGTAGACTCTGCCCCTTTTTGGCACTTGTGCTGCATTGCACAGCCAACCGCATTGGTCATTGTTCTCCTTATCTCGCATTCATTTATCATTTAGGTGTTCATCCCTGAAGTATGTTTTGAAAAAGAAACGTGTTCCAGATGATTCTGGGGGCTGAGGGGAATTCAGAGATGAATCAGATCCTGTCTCAGGGAGCTTATCACCCAGCACAGCTGAAAGTAATGAGAGGAAAGACGGTCGCTGGTATTTAGGAAGCACTTTTACTACGCCATTCACCCTGCCAAGGGCTTTGTCGGTATATTTTAAATACATTTAACAGTGCTTCCTTCTACAGTTATTTGGGTACTTGCCCTGTGCCAGGTACTTCGTTAGGTGCTGGGGAGATCACCTCCAACAAGATGGTCTCCTTTTCTTCAGGGGGCTTACAGCCTGCAGTGGGGGTCAGTGTTGAGGTGCGCTGTGATCCGCTCTGTGGTGGGCCATGTGGAGACTCAGACTCGGGGCTTCCACAGCAGAAGCTCGTCAGTCCTGGAGTCCAGGTTAAACTGCCAGCACGGTTGGGTTCTGGTGAGGCCTCTACCTGGCTTTTAGATGGCTAAATTCTCACTGTGTCCTCACATGGTGGGGACAGAGCTCTCTCTCTCTTCTTATAAGACCACCAGACCTGTGGGATTAGGACCCCACCCTTAATACCTCATTTAACTTTAGTAACTTCCTAAAAGCCCTATCTCTACATACTGTCATTGAGGTTAGAGCTTCAACACTTGAATTTCGGGGGGGACACAGTTCAGTCCATAGCACGCAGCTTTGGTGATTCAGGGAGGGTTTGCTGGAGGAGGTATCAGGAAGTTAAACCCCGAAAGATGAGAGTACTTACCAGGCAAAGGCAGGAGGGCAAGTGGATGGACAGGAAGCTTGCAAGGGGGCGTGGCACATGCAGAGACCCTGAGGTGACAGAGGGGCGATATGTTTGGGAAACTGTCAGTCACAGCAGTATACATGCCAGTGTGTCACAGAGTGAGACGGGCATCATTAGAAGGACAAGTATACATTTCTGTGAAAGTTCCAAGGATGCCCCAGAAGGGAGAGGTGGCCGTTGGTGGCATCTCGAGTGTCAGGGATGTTGTGTGTGTGGGGATGCCAGCAGGGAGAGGCAGATTGCAGCCTCAGGAGGACTTTGACATAAAGGTATGGACGCAGGAGCGGAAGGGACCTCCATGGGCAAGAGTTCCGTGTGGCGGAACACGCTGCAGAATGAGGATGGCGCTCGTCCGGCAGGAATGTGGCGAGGAGTCCGTGTCAAGCCAGTGTCGGGTCAGCGTAGGGTCCAGTCCATATGAAACAGTCTAGAAACAGTTTTTATAAACACAGAATTTGTAGGCACTTCAACTTTTCATTGAGTTTCCACCGCCCAAGTCTTAGCATTATGTTTTCGTTATTGTTGTTTTTCCCTTAAGGAGCAGGAGTCCCTTTTTCATTCAGTTACTTGGTGATGAAAAACATGATGATGTGCTCTTGAGCCCAGGGGTAAACGTCAAGGTAAAAAAGTCCTTTTACCAGTGTATATTTATTTTTTACAGATTATGATTCTGATGCGATGAGCAGCTCTTACGAATCGTATGATGAAGAGGAGGAGGACGGGAAGGGGAAGAAAACTCGGCACCAGTGGCCCTCCGAGGAGGCCTCCATGGACCTGGTCAAGGACGCCAAAATCTGCGCCTTCTTGTTGCGCAAGAAGCGGTTCGGCCAGTGGACCAAGTTGCTCTGCGTCATCAAAGACACCAAGCTGCTGGTAAGACATTTGGAATCGCTTGCATTTTTGTAAGATTGCTGCACTCAAAAGCCATGGAGTTTATATCCAGTCACTATTAACATCAGCTGTGCAGGAAGGGCAGCACTCAGACCTCAGCCAGGTACTCTGAGCTCGCCGCAGTCCCACGCCGGGGGCCCCCGTGCGCCGTCAGGGAGCACTCACCCATGTTGTGTGTTCAAGGTTGCTGGTTTCTCAGCTCCAAAAGCAGCCAGCAGACAAAATCATTCCCATTCCCAGGCAGTGTCTGTGGTTTACGTCTGTGGAAATGCACAAGATTTTAACTTGCCAGGAGTTGCAAGATGGATTTTCTCATTTGTAATGAGTCAGTGGATTCCTCAAAGCCAGCTCATAGAAGTGGGACAGGGAGCAGCCAGGAAAGGAAATTCTTTTGGAAAGCTTGGGGCCAATTCTTTTTTTTTTAATCTGAGAGGCAGAACAGGAAGACAAGTAAGGAACAGAGAAGCAGGGAAGGGGAGAACCCGGACCTTGCTGTGGGGTTATTCCAGTGGAGGCCCCAGCAGGGAGGCTGCAGCCCGGGAGGACGGTGTGTGGCATCCCTCCCTCCTCCCCACTCCCTCTCCACCTTCCTTTTTTTCCTCCTGCCTTTTTTTAGAAACTGTGGTTGGTTATTGGAATTACGAACTTTAAGAGTATGTTTTTGCCTTTTGTTGTTCCTTCAGATTAACCTTGGGGGAAACACTGCTCAAAATTAGATCATTAATTAGAAAACGAGAATTTATGTTTCTGTAGAGCACTCTAGTGGAACAGATAATCCTCTTTTTTTTTTGTAAATCCAGGCTTCGTCTTCGAATTGTGGGAATCTTTTTTTTTTTTTAACTAGGTTCCTAGGATATTATATATTTTTTAATGTTTTTGTTCAGTTTTTTTAAAAAGAGTACATATTTTTTCCACAAGTGTGGCCTGAATTTCTCCCAGATTTAGAATGTGCCAAAAATGATGCCATGGGGAATATTAAAAAATGAGAAAAAGAAGATTAATGTGGTCCTTATTTACAGTCTGATATAATGGCTACAAGATGTGGATATATTATATAAATGTTTTAGAAATGCATAATCAACTTTCATTTAAAAGAGAAGCTTCCAAATCCAGTGAGGGAAGCTTCGTGCTTGTGCGTAGAGATTAACGGTTTGGGGTTCTGAGTCCCTGGTCCCTCTCCCCTGCCCTCCTCTCCCTCATCCCCTGACTTCTTCCCCCCTCCCCTGCTTTGTCTTCCATTTGGGCTCCTACCAGCTTTCCCCCTTCAAAACCAGGATGATAATACCTATGACTTAGAGTAGTTGTGAATATTTAAGAAGAAATTAGTGGACAAGCAGGTGAAAGCACTGTCTTTGGTCAAATGCAGAATCAGAGGTAGTTATTTTTATGATGAAGCTTTTTTCCTTTCGAAACTGATGACCCCCATCGGCATAAAAAATAATGAACAGTGATAAAAGCAAATGCTTTCCAAGTTTAAACAGCACAGAAAAGAAAAAGCCATGTTCTTCCCCTAAATGTTCCCAGTCTGTCTTCCCACAAGTTACCACCATTAACAGCTTTTTTTGTATCTCTTTCTGGAACTTGTTCCTTCTGTGCTCAGGTAGCTCTGGGGTGGGTACTGTGATGTACCCAGATTCCCGCTTCAGGACTGAAGGTCGCATTTCCTTGGCAGGACTGGTGAACCCACCTCGGGGACTGTCTGCATTGAAGAGGGGCCTAGAGCCCAAGGCCAAGCTTCCTCCCCAGGGGTCTGCATTCAGTGTGTGTGGGAGGTACAGACCCAGACTCATTGGGCAGCTCTGATGGGGCCTTCCAGCCCCAGAGCTCTCATGGTGGTATCCATCCCTGAGGCCACTCAAACTGGGCATCTTTGCCCACCCCACTCCTCCCTCTCCTTGCTCCTGGTGTTGTCTTCAGGACGCCGGTTCATTAACCTCCTGCATGCTGCTGTCTGCTGTAGAGGCGGCTTCCCAGGAAATCCAGCCTGCTAGGACTGCCAGATTGCACCTTGTCCTATTGCTGATAGCATATCTCTTGTGAGACATTTAACTTAAGGAGGAATATGTTATAAAGCTCCCTTTCTGAAATAAGTGTTCGAGATGGTGGGCATGCTAATTACCCTGATCTGATCGCTATACATTTTATGTATCAAAACATCACTGTGTACCCCATAAATACATACAGTTATTATATATCGATTACAAAGGTTTACACAATTCAAAATAAAAAAATAAAATTCCCTTTCTGATTCCTTCCATTGTACAATTAGTTGCCTTTCACCTTTCTTTTTATATGTACTCAAAATGCAAAATATCTCAAATGGTAAACATTCATAAAAATCTGAGGTTAGTTGAGGTATTTTTTCTCCCTTTTCAGATCAGTTGAGTTTTTAAAAAGGAGATATATTTCTTATCTGTGTACTTCAACATACTGGATTTAGAACAACAAAAGAGGAAGGCCAGGCGCTGTGGCTCACCTGTAATCTCAGCACTTTGGGATGCTGAGGCAGGCGGATCATGAGGTCAGGAGTTTGAGACCAGCCTGGCCAATCTGGTGAAACCCTGTCTCTACTAAAAATACAAAAATTAGCCAGGTGTGGTGGTGCATGCCTGTAGTCCCAGTTACTCAGGAGGCTGAGGCAGGATAATTGCTTGAACCCGGGAGGTGGAGGTTACAGTGAGCCAAGATCATGCCACTGAACTCCAGTCTGAGCAACAGAGTGAGACTCTGTCTCAAGAAACAAACAAACAAAAAAACAAAACACACACACACACACACACACACACACACACACACGCGCGCGCGAAACAAACCAGGAAAGGATTCTAGAAATCCCTTCTGAAAATAGCTGTCTATTCTTTCCTTCCTTCATCAGTGAATGTTTAGAGTCAAGTTGCAGGCTCTGCACGTGCACAGTTGGAGCTGGAGTCCTGATCTGTCGCTTTTCAATTTGCCTGACTCTTCAAGCAGGTGACTTAACCAGCTGCACCTCGGTTTCATAATCTGCAGAATGAGCCACCATGCTGATTGAGGTGCTTGAAATGCCTCATATGATGTTGAAACTCAGCACTTGGTAGCAGATGTTATTATTGCTGATAACTTAATTCAATAAAATAATAATAACAATAACTGCAAAACACGTTTTGCAAATGAGGAAACAGACTCAGGAAGTTTAAGAAACTCCCTGGGCCAGGCACCGTGGCTCATGCCTGTAATCCCAGCACTTTGGGAGGCTGAGGCGGGTGGATCACAAGGTCAGGAGATCGAGACCGTTCTGGTTAAGACGGTGAAACCCCGTTTCTACTAAAAATACAAAAAATTATCTGGGCATGGTGGCGGGCGCCTGTAGTCCCAGCTACTCGGGAGGCTGAGGCAGGAGAATGGCGTGAACCCAGGAGGCAGAGCTTGCAGTGAGCCGAGATTGTGCTACTGCACTCTAGGACCCCGATCTGCCCTCTTGGACTGTTAGGAGGTATGCTTTGGCCCCAAGTAGTACAGGTAAACAAACGGGGGTGGAGAAAGCTTTGGGCATGGATTTGATTCTCAGTTTTACAGATAAAGATTAAGCAAGACCCATTTGAGTTAAGTCTCAGTTCTAATCTTACCCAACCAAATCTTTAGAGTGAATGTCCGTTGTGTAGATGGATCAGCTTTGTACACTATGTATTGATATTATCCTCTTACTAAAATAATTTATGTCTTTCAGAAAGAAGATGAGATAGGCAGATACCAAGCAATATCAGTTATTAAAGTACCCGAACGATTACATTATCTCTCATTAGGGCTGTGGAGTTGCAACAAATCTAATAGTATATTTTATATATTATTCACATAAATATAAATGTGTTCTACATATACATTTAAATAAACATGTTAAATATATATTTATGTGTGTGTGTTGGGTGTTTTGTTTTGTTTTGTTTTGTTTGTTTGAGACAGAGTCTCTCTCTGTCACCCAGGCTGGAGTGCAGTGGTGCTATTATGGCTCACTACAGCCTCGGGCTCCCAGGCTCAAGGGATCCTCCTGCCTCAGCCTCTCAAGCAGCTGGGAGTACAGGACCGCGCCACCATGCCTGGCTGATTTTTTGTGTTTTTGGTATAGATGCGGTTTCTCCATATGGCCTAGGCTGATCTCGAACTCCTGGGCTCAAGTGATCCACCTGCCTCAGCCTCCCAAAGTGTTGGGATTACAGGCGTGAGCCATCGTGCCCAGCCTATGTTTTTAGTTATGTAAATACATTCCTGTAATTCAATGGAGAAGCTCCACTGGATCATAAATGTATCAGAGGAGGGACTTTTGGTGTTTGTTGAATCCAGCGTTCGATGCTCAGTAAGCTTTTGTGAGTCAGTGAATGGGTGTACTTCTTCACGCTTGGAGGCGAAGTGTCGGTGAGGAGCACTGTGTGTGTGTGAACATGCTCATCTGCAGATTCAGACCTTCCGATGCCGTGCCCGCACTCGTGTTTTCATGATGCTAGAGTTTCTTCAGCGTTTCTGTTTGAACTCCCTTATAATATCAGTTGATTTGTTGTGTTGAATGCAGTGCTATAAAAGTTCCAAGGACCAGCAGCCTCAGATGGAACTGCCGCTGCAAGGCTGCAACATTACGTACATCCCGAAAGACAGCAAAAAGAAGAAGCACGAGCTGAAGATAACTCAGCAGGGCACGGACCCGCTGGTGCTTGCCGTCCAGAGCAAGGAGCAGGCCGAGCAGTGGCTGAAGGTAGGTTGTCTGCTGTGTTTCGCAGCCGTTTCAGTACCACGTGCCTTTCTGAGATCCATTTCAATTTTAATTTTAAGTTTGTTCAAGCATAGGCAAGATGAATTAACCCAAAGAGTTTCGTCTTTAATAGCTAAATATTCGGATGATGTGGAGGTTAATCAGAAACCCGTGTCACTTTCACTCTTATACTTAAAAGGCAGCTTGTCTCTGTAGGCTGCTTCTATGACTTTCTCTTTTACTTTTATTTTCTACAGCGTCACTTTATTGTGTCTGCATATGGATTCTTTTAAAATTTGATTCTGCTTGGGATTGGCTGGGCTTCTGAAATGTTGTGGATTGTTATCTTTTTTTTGGGAAAATTTTTCAGCCATTTTCTTAAAATACAGCTTTTCCCCATTTCTCCTTCTTCCCTGAGACTACATTTAAATACATGTTAGACTTCCTCACTATATTTACTTCTATTCTCTTTTTGTATTTACCAACCTATTTTCTTTGTTGAAACAAGGCTTGGCTCTGTCGCCCAGGCTGGAATGCGGTGGTATGATCTCGGTTCACTGCAACCTCTGCCTCCCGAGTTCGATCGATCCTCCCCACCTCAGCCTCCCAAGTTAGGTTGGATTACATGCCACCATGCCTAGCTAATTTTTGTATCTTT
Source organism: Rhinopithecus roxellana (assembly GCF_007565055.1). NCBI lineage: Eukaryota > Metazoa > Chordata > Mammalia > Primates > Cercopithecidae > Rhinopithecus > Rhinopithecus roxellana. Next base: position 180,514,816 of record NC_044550.1, on the reverse strand, counting down.
TCTAGAGACAGCATTTCTGTATGTGGCCCAGGCTGGTCTTGAACTCATGAGCTCAAGTGATCCGCCCACCTTGGCCTCCCAAAGTGCTGGGATTACAAGTGTGAGCCATCGTGTCCAGCCCTACCATTCTTTTTTCTTCTTTAGCCTGGTTTATTTTTCTTGTGACTTTCCAGCCCATTATTTCTCTCTTTGGCTGCTTCTAATCTGCCATTAAATTTGTTCCTGTTCACTGGGTTCTTAATTTTGGTGATGGTAGTTGTCTTAGTCTACTTGGATTGCTCTGATGAAATATGATAAACTGAGTGGCTTATTTACAACAAATATATTTCTCACAGCTCTGGAGACTGGGAAGTCCAAGATCAAGGGACCGTTCCATTCAGTGTCTGGCGAGGGCCTGCTTCCTGGTTCACAGATGGCATCTTCCATGTGTGCCATCCTCATGTGGTGGAAGGGACAAGGCAGGTCTCTAGGACCTCTTTTACAAGGGCACCAATCCCATTCGTGGGGGCTCTGCCCTCATGACCTATCACTTCCCAGGGGTTCTGCCTCGTAACACCATCCTCTTGAGGGTTAGGATTTCAGGATATGAATTTGGGGGAACACATTCCGTCCATGGCAGTAGTGTGCAGTCCTGGAATCTGTCATCTTTTTGGTTTGTTTTTGTTTTAGAGTTCGTTTTGGCTTTTATCTAGAATTAGTAGTTGTTTCTTCTTCAAGCTGGAAATCCTATTTGTGCAGTGTTAAATTTCTTTTAGAAACGTTGACTTTTGTCTTCATGAATGTCATCAGCATGGTGGTCTGACACTGGTTTTGGTGGGGTTTGAACCTGGTTCTGTTGTCTGTTGTGCCATTCTTGTTCAGGTCATGTTTGACATCCTTGTGCCAGGTTATCTCAAGTTCACGCTAGGCATTATATTAGGGGAAAAATTATTGAAATAATTTTTTTATGACAGCGTTATTGAGGTATAATTCACGTACTGTAAATTCACCCTTTTCAAGTCCAATTCAATGTGTTTTTTTGGTATATTCGCTGAGTTGTGCAACCATCACCATAACCTAGATTCTGAATTTCATCTCTCCCAAAAGAACATTGTACTGGCTGGGCGCAGCAGCTCATACCTGTAATCCCAGCCCTTTGGGAGCCAAGGTGGACCGATTGCTTGAGCCTGGGAGTTTGAGACCAGCCGAGACAATATGCAGAAACCCTGTCTCTACTAAAAGATACAGAAAATCAGCCGGGCATGGTGGCATGTGCCTGTAGTCCCAGCTACTCGGGGGACTGAGGTGGGAGAATCACCTGAGCCTGGAAGGTTGAGGCTGCAGTGAGCTGTGACAACACCATTATACTCCAGCTTGGGTGAAAGGAGTGAGACCCTGTCTCAAAAACAAAGAACGCCGTACCCATTAGCAGTCACTGCCCTTTTGCCACCACCCCGCCCATCTTAGGCAGCCACTTATCTGCTTCCTGTCTCCATAGAGCTGCCTGTTGTCAGCGTTTCACAGAAGTGGCTCTTACAGTGCATGGGCTTTCGTGGCTGGCTTCTTTCACTTAGCGTCATGGTTTCAAGGTCCGTCCATGTGGAGGCAGATTTCAGTTCTTCCTTGCTCTTTATTGCTTCTTGGGTCATGTGTAAGAAATGATTACTTGATCCAGGGTCCTGAAGGTTTACATGTATACTTTATTCTGAGAAGTTTACAATGTTAGCTCTTACATTTAGACTTTTGATCCACTTGGATTTAATTTTTTGCCTACAGTGTGAAGTAGGAGTCCAACTTCATTCTTTTTCATGTGGGTCCCCAGTTGTTCCTATGGAAATAACTTCATTCCTAGAACTCCGCTTTCCACTACCAAGGAACATTTTCCCTTGCCTCTCCCACATGCTTGGGGGTGTTAGCACTCCAAAATCAGTTTATTCTAAATTCAAGGTTTGAGGTTTTCAGAGCCACCCAGGTAACTTTAAGGCAGCCCGCAGTTCATTCAGGAGCCACCCAGGTAACTTTAAGGCAGCCCGCAGTCCATTCAAAGGTAGGTTTATATTTCTTTCAGTTCACTCTTAACTCCAAGTTACATTCCGTTGGGGTCTCCATCCTGCTTGTGGGTGTTTTGCCAGGGACCCCATCCTTGGCATGCCCTGGACTACAACTTGGATCTCTCTTCCCACTGAGCCATTGGAGGTTCTACCTTGCCCCTCAGCTGCCCCCTTGGGATGGCAAGGCAGCCCCAGCCACCAGGCTTCCCTTCTGAATTTCCACCTTCTTCTGGATTTTGGCCCAGGCATTGCTCACTATCAGGCATTTGGGTTGGTTCAACATTTTTGCAGTTGTAGATTGTGCTGTTATAAACGTGTGTGCAAGTGTATTTTTCATATAATGCCTTCTTTTACTCTGGGTAGATACCCAGTAGTGGGATTGCTGAATTGAATGGTGCTTCTACTTTTAGTTCTTTTAAGAAACCTCCAGGTCGGGTGCGGTGGCTCATGCCTGTAATCCCAGCACTTTGGGAGGCCGAGGCAGGCAGATCACAAGGTCAGGAGATCGAGACCATCCTGGCTAACATGGTGAAACCCTGTCTCTACTAAAAATACAACAATTAACCAGGTGTGGTGGCAGGTGCCTGTAGTTCAGCTGCTTGGGTGGCTGAGGCAGGAGAATCGCTTGAACCTGAGAGGAGGAGGTTGCAGTGAGCCAAGATCGCACCACTGCACTCCGGCCTGTGTGACAGGGGGAGACTCCATCTCAAAAAAAGAAAAAAAAAAAAAGACATCTCTACACTGTTTTCCATAGTGGTTGTACTAGTTTACATTCCTACCAGCAGTGTAGAAGTGTTCCCTGCTCACCGCATGTACCCCAGCATCTATTATTTTTTGATTCTGGTCGTTCTTGCAGGAATAAGGTGGTATCACATTGTGGTTTTGATTTGCTTTCCCTGATCATTAGTGATATTGAGCATTTTTTTGTATGTTTGTTAGCCATTTGTATAACTTCTTTTGAGAATTGTCTGTTCATGTTCTTAGCTCACTTTTGATGGGATTGTTTGGTTTCTTCTTGCTAATTTGTTTGAGTTTGTTGTAGATTCTGGATATTGGTCCTTTGTTGGATGTATAGATTGTGAAGATTTTCTCTCACTCTGTGGGTTGTCTGTTTACTCGGCTGACTGGTTTTGCCGTGGAAAAGCTCTTTAGTTTAATTAAGTCCCAGCTATTTATCTTTATTTTTAATCGCATTTGCTTTTGGGTTCTTGGTCATGAAGTCCTTGCCTAAGCCAATGTCTAGAAGAGTTTTTCTGATGTTATCTTCCAGAAATTTTATAGTTTCAGGTCTTAGGTTTAAGTCCTTCATCCATCTTGAGGTGATTTGTGTACAAGGTGAGACATGAGGATCCAGTCTTATTCTCCTACATGAGGCTAGCCAATTATCTCAGCACCATGTGTTGTACAGGGTGTCCTTTCCCCACTTTATGTTTTTGTTTGCTTTGTTGAAGATCAGTTGACTGTAAGTATTTGGGTTTATTTCTGGGTTCTCTTTTTTGTTCCCTTGGCCTATGTGCCTATTTTTATACCAGCACCATGCTGTTTTGGTGACTATGGCTTTATACTATAGTTTGAAATCAGGTGATGTGATGCCTTCTTTTGTTTGTTCTTTTTGCTTAGTCTTGCTTTGGCTATGTGGGCTCTTTTTTTTTTTTTTTTCATGAATTTTAGGATTTTTTTTCTAGTTCTGTGAAGAATGATGGTTATCTTGCTTTTCTAAATTGTCTTCTTCAGGAAGATTGGCCCAACCCACCTAGTCCATCATTGCCGGCAAGTACCTGCTGTGAGAAAAGGGCTCAGGAGTGGGGTGGCAAAACACTTCGTAGCAGCGGGTCTTATACCACACAGGTCTCCCTCCATCAACCTTCAGTCTCTTTCACTGTCATCTGCAGGAAAGCATGTGATTCATACCCCATGATAAGACCAGTAGCTCCCACCGCTGTCTGCCAGCTGCTCAGGACACACAGATGCTTTCTTTTTCATGTTGTTGGCAGGGGCTGTGGCTCTTCCCACATCTGTATCATATGGGAGATTGAGAAGAGCTTTTTTCCCCTCTGGACGATCCTTCTGGAAGTCCTGTGATCGGGAGTTTTTACTGTCGAGTTTTCTTAGCCTTCCCAGCATAGAGCTTTAATATGTTATACGTCAGCCACCACCATTACCAATTTCACTAAAGCCCTTCACACTCACAAGGAACTTCTCTGCCATCATTGTCTCTTAATCCTCAGAACAGGCGTGTGTAGTTTCATTAGTCAGCTGACAGCCTGAGTCTCAGGTGGGTGAAGTGCTACCATGATCGATAAGTGATCAAGCAGGGGGTCCAAGTCAGATTTTCGTGGCTTCACATTTCATTCTCATTGTGTTGGGCCATCTGACAGTTTGCCATTCCCTCTTTTATTCCACATTTCTATGACCATAGTGCCATCCCTTCCATAAGGCGGGAACGGCAATTATGGAATTCAGTGTGAAGCTTTCTGTATGATTCTGTTTTGTTCACCTGATCCCAGCTTTTGGTCACCTGTACCCATCCTTCTGCATTCCATGCTTAGCTGTTCCTCAGTGGAAACCCAAGAAAGGCCGCTCTGAAACTTCAGCTTTCTTCTTTTTCTCCTCTGTCCTTACAGTTAGTGAAGTATTTCCTGCCCACTGAAGAGCAGCTCCCTTCTTGCTGGTGCTGGTCTGACGTGAAGTCATCTGGAGTGTCACTGGGAGAGGGCATAGAGCCGACAGTACACTGACAAACAGACCAGTAAAAACAAAAGTTTCTCAAGATGTCAGATGCTGATGGAGTGAAATAATCTTCTGTTGCGTTTCACCAGATGGGAGCTACTTATAGATAGAGGCACTTAGCTAATTATAGAATGATGACTCTATTTATGAACGGGAGTACTTGCAAGTTTTTTTTTGTTGTTGTTGTTGTTTTAAGCATTTGCTGATTTTTCTTAAAAGGAAAGTAAATAATACAGGGTAAAGTATCTTTTCTAAAGAGTTTAAGTTGTTCAGTTACTCTGTTTTTCATGTCTGTGCTGTTACTTCCATTACGTATAATGGTGCAGGAACCTAAGAAGTCTTGATTAGAAAGGAAAGTCAGATGACAAAACTAGTTTCAAGCAGTTACAGAATTATCTTAGGCCAGCAGAGACCTGAGATGGGCTGGTGTCCTTTTTCCAGATACTGTCATTAGATCAGAAACACTTGGAGATGTAAACAACGTAGATTTCCAGTGATTCAGATTCATTGGGGACTTAATAATTGTTTTTTCTCTTTTTATTTTGTATCATTTTTATATCCTCTTAAGGTCTAAAATGCTGCAGATAGAATTGAAACATCTCCCCTATTTAAGTCTCTCCCTCTTCCCAAAGGCGACTTTTATCTGAATTTGATCTTTATTATTATCTTGGTATGCTTTAAAAAAAAACACTTTCACTTCTGTAATCCCAGTGCTTTGGGAGGGTGAGGCGGGAGGATCACTTGAGGCCAGTTCAAGACCAGCCTGGGAAAAAATAGCAAGATGCCATCTCTATAAAACATGAAAAAATTAGCCAAGCATGGTGGCACAGCCTGTAGTCCCAGCTGCTTGGGAGGCTGAGGCAGGAGGGTCGCTGGAGCCCCAGGAGTTTGAGGTTTTAGTGAGCTGTGATTGGGCCACCGCACTCCAGCCTGAGTGACAGAATGAGATCCTGTCTCTAAAGAAAAATAACAATAAAAAAAACTTTCACTTATATGTGTATACACCCATTCATGGTAAATGATACTTTATTCACGTTTTAGAATTTCTGTGTAAATGGCCTCAAACTCCACAGACCCTGCAGCTGTTTTTTTTTTTTTTTCCACTCAGAATTGTTCTGCTTCTTTGTGTGCTCACGGGTGTTGCTACTGCAGGCCGAGTTGCCGTGAGATCTTCCAGCACGTGTCCCACAGACGCACGTTTTGTGTCTTGTCTAGGACACACCTGTTACATTGGAATTGCTGTAGTTAGTATGTGCACAGCTTCAGCACCACCAGACCCTGCCAGATTGTCTTCCAAGGTTATTTGTACAATTCTCCTTCTCCCAGCAGTGCAGGAGATACTATTTTGTATGTATTCTTTCAGAGTTTCCTTGTACATAAGCAAGCAAATAGCAGTGCAGATTTCATCTGCCACCGCCCCCCCCCCCCCCCCGCCCCCACCATAGACAGGGTGCAGCATTTTGGACCTTTTTTTTTTTGTTTTTCACCTAAACAAAGTGTCTTGGAGATTTTTGCAATTTAGAGAATAGAGCACTTCTTCTTTCTTTGTTATAGGCTGTGACATTTTATTGTGTGAAGAGACCATACTTCAAAAACATAGTCTGTCTCCCATTTATGGGCACTGGGTTGCTTTCAGTCTTTTCATATGACAGACAATTCTGTGTTAGGTAACCTTATGCTTATCTCATCTCACACTTTTGGTGATCTGTGGCTAAATTCTCGGAAAGAGTAATAATCACTTCCATGAAGGTTATCGGCATTCATATTATAATTTTGATGTATAGCTAAGGCACTCTCCTAGGAGGTTTACCAGTTTTCCCTCCCACCAACAATATATCCAGTGCCTTTTCTTCCTGCAGCCTTGCCAATAGAGTGTGTTAGCCAACTTGTGAATTTTTGCTAGTCTAATGTAGAAGGATGGCATCTCAGTCTAGTTTTAATGTGCACTCCTCTTACTATGAATGACATTGAGTATTTTTTTAATAGGGTTTAAGAGCCTACAGTTGTATTAGTACTTCTGTGAACTGTGTTTATATCCTTTGCTGTTTTTGTCTGTATTCTTTGCGTATACTTCTCTGTTTAAGGAGTTCCCAGATGACTGAGGCAAAGCCAGGTTTGGTAATCACTACCCTTGCTCAGCGCCTCCATTTCCCTTTAAGAGGAGGCCTCCAGGAAGTGATAGGATATCAGAGAAAATAAGTCTTTTTGTAGTCAGATAGGCAGTTAGGGTAAATGGCATTCTGCAACCCCTTTGAATAAAGTTTTATTTGATTTTTATAATTGCTTCTTAAGTTCAGCAAAATATAACACAGCCAGGAAAAGGACTTGGGAGACAGTATTGTGTTGAGAGATAGTGTATTAGTCTTCTCGTGCTGCTATGAAGAAATATCCGAGACTGGGTAATTTATAAAGGAAAGAGGTTACATTGACTCACAGTTCCGGCTGGGGAGGCCTCAGGAAACTTACAATCATGGCAGAAGGGGAAACAAACACATCCTTCTTCACACGGCAGCAGGAGAGAAGTGCGGAGCAAAAGAGGGGAAAGCTCCTTGTAAAACCATCAAGTCTCCTGAGAACTCAGTCACTGTCACAAGACGAACATGAAGGTAACCTCCCCTATGATTCAGTTACCTCCCACTCGGTCCCCTGCCATGAGACATGGGGATTATGGGAACTACAATCCAAGATGAGATTTGGGGGTAGACACAGCTAGACCGTATCAGACAGTACAGGTAGAGCACAGACTGGAGTCAGACTCTTAGGACTGTGACCTGAGCCCCAGCCGTTAAGCACTATGTTTTTTGGACAAGCGATGTGACTTCTCAGTGCCTGTGTTTCCTCATCTGTAAAGGGGGGCGTAATAATGGTATCTGCTTTCTAGAGCTATTGTAAGGATGAGATACTAAGACCCAGAGTGTTCGGAATGGCAGAAAGCATGTCATGAACCTTACATAAGTATAAACTGCTGTTACCACTGTTGCTTTTCCTCTGCCGCCACCTCTGCATCTCAGTAGGCTCTGCACACGCCCACAGAGAACAGGCTGGACAGCTGATGACAGCAGGATGTTTCTGGGGTCAAGAACTGGACTTACATCACCACTTTCCACACTCCTTTGGCCAAACTGGGGGAGGCTGAGAGACAGACTCTTCCTGTGTCCGCTGAAAGAAGAAACAACGTGGTGAATAAGCTGTTCTCTCCTATTTCAAAATAAACCAAAACACCATAAGACAACCATCTTAGGCAGTTTTGAAGAGGCTGCTTTCCTTTTCTCACCAGGATGTAGCAGAGTCCTGGTGCTGGTGGATCCCACACTCACGTAGCCAGCCGGGGGGCATGGGAGCGACACTGTAGGGGTTTCTTAGCATCTTGTGGTTTCAAGCAGCCCTAGGTGAACACAGAGTGGCTTTGATTTGCTGTGCCGGTACCATAGTGGCTTTGCCAGAGTTCTCTAGGAAGAATCACAATACGTTTACTGTATCCATTGTCCTTGCAGAACCTGAATCCTGTGGACACACACATTTGAAGCCACATCTTTAATATTCACCTGGGTGAATTCACCTTCCGTGTGCCCTTCCTTTCCTCCTGAAGATCTGGGCATTCAGTCAGTTTTATTTCCTTTTACCTCCAAAGAAGTTATTAAAACAACATTTAAGAAAACCTTTTTTTATACAGCGAATCTTCTGGAAGTCAACCCTTGAGGCCTTGACTGTCTGGAAGGGTGTTCATTTCTCCCTCACTTGGATGAGATGTCACCCTCCCTTTGTGCCCGCTGGTCCTCTGGGTGTGGAGTGTCCTCCCCCTCCCCCCGCCTCCTCTTAAGATTTGTTCTCCACATCTGGTTTTCAGCAGCGGATGTGATGTGTCTCGGTGCAGTGGTGTGGGTTTTTTTTTTTTATCGTTCTTGGGGTTGGTTATGCTTCTTTGTTTCATGGGTTCATGTCTCTCAAAAGCTTCACTTTGGGAAGCTTTTGGTTGTTCTCTCTTCACACATTTTTTTCTGCCTCACTTTTTCTCTCCTATCTCCTTTTTTTTTTGTTTTGGAGACAGAGTTTCGCTTTTGTTGTTCAGGCTGGAGTGCGATGGCACCAATTCGGCTCACCTCAACCTCCGCCTCTGGGTTCAAGTGATTCTCCTGCCTCAGCCTCCTGAGTTGCTGGGATGACAGGCATGCACCACTACGTGTGGCTAATTTTGTATTTTTAGTAGAAAGGGGGTTTCTCCATGTTGGTCAGGCTGGTCTCAAACTCCTGGCCTTGGGTGGTCCGCCCGCCTCAGCCTCCCAAAGTGCTGGGATGACAGGCGTGAGCCACCGTGCCCGGCCTCTCCTCTCCGCCCGCCTCAGCCTCCCAAAGTGCTGGGATGACAGGCGTGAGCCACCGTGCCCGGCCTCTCCTCTCCGCCCGCCTCAGCCTCCCAAAGTGCTGGGATGACAGGCGTGAGCCACCGTGCCCGGCCTCTCCTCTCCTTTTGAAGTTGCATCTGTAGGTGTGTTGGGTCCTCCGATGCTTCCCGTAGATTGTGGATACTCCGTAGTGGGTTCCTTCAGTCCTTCTGTGGCTCAGCCTGGGTGGACACTTCTGTTTACCTGTCCTGGGACTTACGCGTCCTCTCCTCTCCTGTGGGCTCTTCAGCCCACCTGATGAAGTCATCTTTTCTGAGCTCCATTTTTCACTTCTGGCATTTCTTTCTTTCTTTCTTTTTAAAATCGTTTCCATCTCTGCTGAAACTCCCCATCTCTTTATGTCGCCTGCCTTTTCATGAGCTATTTCGGCATTTTTATTTTAGTTATTTTAACATCTTTGGTCATTCCAATGTCGGGCCCACCTCTTGGCTTGCCTCTGTTGAATTTGTCTCAGCAGTTTCTATGACATTCCGTACATTTTGTGTAGAAGAACAGCAGAGACTGACGAGAGTCGTATTTCCCTGGAGAAAGGCTTGCCCCCCTCCTGCCCCGCTCCCCACTGGCAGCCTATATCTGGCTCTCAGGTGGGGAGGGGCTGCACCTTGTTGCAGCTTCACCTTGCCTCACTCCACTACTGCCTTCCACACCGTTGACATGTCGGATCAGGAGTTTCCTGTCGGCATGGCATGGCTTGGGACCCAAGACCCATTGTGAAAATCTGAAGATCTCTTTTGTGTGCTACAGACAAGTGCCAGCTTTCTAAACCAGCTTGATTTTGTTTTTGGTTTTGGCCTACCAGCCAGCTTTTTGGCTTGCTAAGGTGGTCTCTTTTCTCTGCAGTCTTGCCTCTGGCTTTTGTTCCTTGGGCGAAATCCCGCTGTGCTGTGCTCTGTCTCCAGCTGTGGATGCTCTGGAAAGCCTGGGCCTCCTGGGCAGGGCTTCTCTCCACTTCCCTGCCTTCCCCTGTAGGGCGACTGCCTCACACCTGGGAGAAGGGCTGTGTCTCTGGGGGCAGTGGGGCGGGGCAAGGAATCTCTGAACTCTGTTTCCTTGGCTCCAGCTTCTGTGCTGTACCTGCATACCCAGTAAAGACCCTGGAGAGAGTTGACAGGTGACTGTGGACTCATTCCGTCACCGGAGCGCCTTGAATTGTCAACAGGTATGCCAGCCCACACAGTGAGAACTTGGCTGGCTTCTTCCCTGTCCCATATATGGTAGATTTCCGCCTCACCCACCATCGACCAGTTACAAGGGGGCCTGTGGGTCACTTTTTTCCTATGAAGGACCCTTCACTGTTAGGATTTAGTTCATTTTCATGTAGAGTTTTCACATCTTCATTGCTCAGAGGGGTTCAGATGTACCAGGACTGTTGTTTTTCCTTTTAGCGTATCCACTTGTTTTATTTGTCAGGGTGGGAGTGATGGTCTTGCGTGCTCTTCTGTGTGGTAACTGGAGGTAAAAATGCCCTGTGCCGCCTTTTCTTCTTCACAGTCTTGCCAGAAGTTATCAATTTTATTAGTTCTCTCAAAAAATATTTTTCTGGGCTATGTTGATTTTTTTTTTTCCTGTAGTATGATTGATTATTTTCTACTTTATTTAGTTCTCTTCTTTATTATTGCGCTTCTACTTTTTTTGGCTTAATTTGCTGTAATTATTGCAACTTCTTGAAATGTACACTTAGATAATTGAGTTTTTAGCCTTTTTTCCTTATACACGCATTGAAGGCCTCATGTCTTATTCTACACAGTGTCAGTGGCACCCTCTGTGTTTTGATATTTTGTACTTTTATTATTCAGCTCAAAATATTTTTTAATTTGTCTTTCTTCTTTGACTAATGATTTATTTGGGAATATAGTGCTTACTTTCCAAATATTTGATGATTTTAAAATTATGTTTGTTTTTAATTTGAATGATGTCAGCGTTATTATAGCTCTTTATTTCACCTTGTAAAGGCGACATATTTATGACTGAAGTAGATTTTTTGAAAAAACTAAAGAACTGCAGCAGAAAGGGAACAGCCCCCAATGAGCTGGAAGGTAGCGCGCTAGAGTGATGGAAAAGTGGGTAGAGAGTCTGGAAGCGGAGGGTACATTCCTGGAATACCATTTACTCGTTATGATATTTTGAGGCAATAAACCCTTTCCCATTTATCTATCAAGTGGAAATAATTATCAGAATTTTCAAAGAGGTAGAAAGAGCATGATATAAATGCATTCTTGAAACTATAATAAACAGCAAAAATATGAATGATAATATTTGTATTATCCCTTACGATTAACAAGTCTCTAACATGAATTGTTTTATCATACAAATATCTTTTATTAATGTAAACTGCTGTTATCCCATATTGTTCAAAACTAATGAACCAGACTTTCAGTCTTTTGAAACACAGCTTTGGAAAAAATCTGTATAAATTTTATATTCATAGATGGCATAGTGGTCAAATCAGGGATTTCAGGGTATCCGTCACCCAAATAATGTACACTGTAACCGTTCCCCGGTTCCTCACCATCCTTCCTCCCCTTCCCTCGGTGTCCATTAATCAATTTCTCACCATCCTTCCTCCCATTCCCTCAGCCTTCCCGGACTCCATTGCTGTCATTCTCCACTCTCCACTCATGTGTAGACATTATTTAGCACCCACATGAGTGAGAACACGTGAGATTTGACTTTCTGTGAAACATAATTTTAATATAACCATTAAAAGTCTTTAATGAAGTTGCACACGCCCTTTGTCAAGTCTAAAAAAAACATGAGAACTGTGTTTAACCAGTGCATGACTTTGCACATACTCATGCAAGAATTAGTGCCAAATTTGTTTCTGCTCTCTGTCTGCAATTTCCATTACTAGCAGTTCTTGACAGAATTAACTGACTCTCTCTCTCTCTCTGTGTGTGTGTGTGTGTGTGTGTGTGTGTGTGTGTGTGTGTACACAAATGCTGAAAACATGAGCCTTTGTGTAGGGGTCAAACAGAAGACAGGAGCCAATATTCCCAGAAACGGAGTGGTCAGATTTCCTTAAAAAATGTGCAGAGATTGTGTTTCTGGAGTTGAGGGCTCAAGTTAAAAGCAAACAAAATACCACAAAATATATAACAATTTGTTTTTTTGGAGGATTTGCGATTCTGAATTTGGATCCAGTTCTCTTAAATACACATCGAACCTCTCATAGGACATGACTCTTCAAGTTGAAATGTATTAATAGAAACCTCATTTATAGCTGTTCAAAGAATTGGATTGATCAGTGCTTTACTTGTTACTTCTGATTTAACTCTGCAGGTGTAACTTGGCAATCAACAGAGATCCAAAGTAGAAAGATAGTTTCATGAAAAGAACCTGACCTCTCCAACTGGTTGAAAAAAATTCGTGGGAATAAAGACTGGTTTATGCTGGTGGATGTCTTTTTTCGTACCTTGGACATAGTTATTATGCCTAGGGGAAGATAGTCCCATGAAGCTGGGATGCCATGAGCGACCCGCTCGCTGGGCCCCAGGTTGATCCTGGGCCTGCTGTGGGTTGCTGAACGCGATCCTCTCAAGCGCTGCTGGAGATGCTGTTATTTTCCCGGGGCAGTGTGAGTTCTAGCTAGGAGAGAAATTAATGATTAGACAGCAAACCTGGATCATTTGTCTGTGTTCCCCATTCTGAGCATTCAGATTATATGGTTGGGTGTACCAGGAAAGGCTTCTTGGAAAGGCGATTACATGAGTTGCTTTGATGCTAGGCAGCCTCGTCTGTCTGCTAGAAAGTAGGAGCTGATGGGAGTAGGAGAGGGATGGGGACACTCCAGGGACCAGGCGAGTCTGCCAGGAGCTTAGCCAGGGTGTGTGTGTTAGGGTAGGGCTGAGTGGGGAAGTGTGTATGTGCCAGATGGCTTTTATCTACTTGCCTTTAAAAAACACGCAACACAACACTTTTTCCTCTTGAGGATTTTAGAAGCCAGTGCTGAGGACTGGGGAAGCTTGGTCATGAGGCTACTTATTTTAGTAATGGCCTAAGTTTCTCTCCTTCTGTTTTTCTTTCCTTCTTTTTTTTTTCTTCATAGAAATCTTAATTCCAATTTCTTTCTTCATTCCCTCATTGTTTTCCCTTTCATCAAACTTTTGGTTGCTATTTTGAAGTAGGCATTGGGAACAGCGACAAAAGCAAGGCCCAGCCCCTCCTGTGAACACGAGCACAGCTTAGTAGGAGACACAGGCCTCTGTGGGCATGTGTGGAGCCGGAGCCCTGCCTCATGGACCACACAGAACGGCCAGCGCAGACTTCCTGAGACCTCAGCTGAATCTTGAAAGATGAGTTCTATTTAGCTGTATAAAAAGAAGCACAACTCCTCCAGAAGACACCATTCACACAGCCAGCCTCTCCGCCCCTCCCGAGAGGCTGCTGGGAATAATTGGAGTAGTGCTGCCAAAGAAGTTTGTAGATCCTTCCCCTGCTGAAAAAAAAAGAAGACAACCATTTTTTTTTAAATAAAAACATTTGCCAGAGTTCATGGGTTTTGGCAGGTTATGTTTTATAGGGTACAGCCTTTTAGTATAAAATGAAGAACATGTCAAGTTCAGGTGCATTTGTATAATTGAAGCACATTTTCATTGATTTAACACTATTAAATAGAATCGTGGGAAGAGTTCAGGTTTCCTTAGTGCCTGTTAGGGGAGAAATACTGGGCTGGATACTTCACATTTGTTTTAACGTTTAGTTTTCACAGTGACCCCCTGAGGTATTATTCTGTGCACATTATTGAGGAAGGAAGCAAGGCTCTGAGAATAAATTGCTCAGCTTCACATAAACAGCAAGTGGTCCACCTGGGGTTTGAACCCAGGTGGGTTTGACGCAGAAGCTTAGGAGTTTTCCATTGTATGAACCTGCCTTCCCTAGTGAAAAGAAAAAGTCTTGTTCTCAAATCAAATAAAAATTTGCCTTGTCATTTGGAGACCTAATAATCACCTTAGGGTAGATGAGGGAGTAAAGCCCAAAAAAGCAATTAGCATGAAAGCGAGGGAAACAAGAGAGATCCGACACACAGATCACCGCACCGAGGCTCAGGTTTGCTCAGTGCTTCCACACCGCGGCATTAGCAGAGAGGAGACGTGACAGCGGGCTCTCTGGGTTTCTTCTTTCATTTTCTTTTTCTCTTGTAGTCTCAACTGTAGACATCACTCTGTTGTATAAAACCACTGAGGAGCAAAATGGCTGGAAACACTATCCTGGTCTCTTGTCAGGCCTTGGATTTAATCCCAGCACCAGCACAAGCTGAGGGAATTTGGGTCTGTCTGTGGAGGCCCAATTGCAAAATGACTACACACGTATCTGGGCCTTTGGTGTTTCTTTTTGTGCCCAGAAGCAGCTTTGGTTTAACTGAAATTGCAGCTTAGTCCTAAAAAGAATAGAAGACATTTTGAAAAATCTGCCTGCTGACTTTTCACTTTTAAGAATGTAAGTTTCGCAAGCGCTGGAACCTTGTCTGTCTGATTTGCTGCACATCCTCCCCTGACCACAGTGGGCCTGGACGCTGAGGAGCTCAGTAGGAGTTGGAGAAACACGTAGTGACTGCACGCAGGGGACAGCTGGGAAAGCCCTCGTGCACGGAATTCTGACCTGCAGGCTCACCATCCCTGCATCTGAAAGTCTAGTCCAGAATCATCTTCTGAGCTCTTATCATAGGTCATCAAAATGCTCACAGTAATAACAGTGTTGCTTTCATGGTTTGAACGTACACATGCCGCATGCTGGCTTAGACTTCTTCCAGAGCAGATCTCACTGTCTCAGTTTAACCATAGTCCTGCAAGACAGGTAATCTTGACACTCATTCCCTTGCTAGGGAGGAAACTGAAGCTCCGAGAGATTAAATACTTTCCCCCAAGGCCACACAACTGATAACAGATATATATATATATATATTTTAATTTTTTTTATTTTTTTTATTTTTTTGGCGATAGAGTTTCACTCTTGTCGCCCAGGCTGCAGTGCAATGGTGCAATCTTGGCTCACCACAACCTCCGCCTCTCGGGTTCAAGCGATTCTCCTGCCTCAGCCTCCTGAGTTGCTGGGATTATAGGCTTGCACTACCACACCCGGCTAATTTTGTATTTTTAGTAGAGACAGGGCTTCTCCATGTTGGTCAGACTGGTCTCGAATTCCCGACCTCAGGTGATCCGCCCACCTCAGTCTCCCAAAGTGTTGGGATTACAGGCGTGAGCCAGTGTGCCTGGCCTGGTAACAGATAGTCTTACTGAGAAAGTGGATTCTCTCGGACAGGGTGTGCTGGACTCTCTGCCTTCTCCCTCTTCCCTCCATATCCTCACTCTGCCTTTTGTTAAAATAGAAGCATCCTTCAGCAGGAGAAGGAACACTTTGGAAATGCCTTCCTTTGCTCATCTCCTCCTCCACCCGGTTCCCCACTCCCAGTCTCTCTCAGTCTCTCTGCTTCCCTTAGGGAGTCACAGCTGTCTCTGTCTGTCTGTCTCTCTCTCTCTCTCTCTCTGGGCTCATCTCCCTCCATGGAGCCATCTTCTCCCTCTCCTTGGAGACTGTGCTCTCCTGGTTTTCTGCCTGCTTTCCCATGCCTTCCAGCTCAGCATCTTTTACCAGCTTCTCTCCTTTCACTCTACTCCTTAACACTGGCGGGCTCCGGGTCCTTCTTCCTGATCTCTCTTCTTCTCTGTCTTGCCATCTTCCCTGGCAAACTCATCCAGTCCAAGGCTGTGAGCATCATCTTTTTGCCAGTGGCTCCCAGTTTTCTAGCTCTGACTAGAAGTTTGCTATTGACTTCAAACTGGCTTCTTTCCACCCAGCCTATTTCTCTGTCCAGTCTTCCTCTGAGTAAATAGTACCACCCAGTTGCTAAGAATCCAGGAGTCACCTTGGAGTCAGCTCTTTCCTTCAAGCCCCGTGTCCGATCCAGCTGGGCCTGGCGATTCTCCCTCGGGTACCTCCTGACTGCCTTTCCTTCCTTCCGTCTTCACCGTGGTCACTCCAGCCCCTGCTGCCGCCTGCACAGCTACAGCAACGGTCACTCACAGATTTCCCTATGCTTTTTTGTTGTTGTTCCTGTATAATTATTTCTTCCCACAGCAACTAGAGTGCTTTCTACAGCCTTTTAACAATTGAGTGCTGGTTATGCTTTAGGCCCCGTCTTGGCGCATTTAACCTTCAGAAGGTAGGCACTGTTGCACCTGCACTTTTCAGATGAGGAAGCTGAAGCACAGAGCAGTTAATTGATTTGTCCAAGGTTAAAACCAGGATTAAAACCCAGGTGGCAGGTCCTAGCCAGTGCTCTTGAATCCGGTCCCTCCTTTCCTTGAAATGCTCCCAAGCCCTGTCTTCTCCTGGGCCTGAAGGCTCCTACTGGCCTCCTGCCTCATCTCCTACCACGTTCTCTCTCTCTCCTCCTGCCAGTTTGCACTCCAGGTTATTCCCAAACTCTTCACATCCACCGCAGGGCTTTTTCACCAGCTGTTCCTGCTGCCCAGAGCCCTTTCCCGCCACTTGTTCACAGGCTGGACCCTTCAGCGTCATTGCATAAGGCCCCCGGGTCTCTTGATCTAAAGTAACCACCCACCATCTTTTATCCTTGGTGGCACTTACTGCTGCCTCATGTTGCCGTCATTCTTTTGGTGACCCTTATTATTCATGGTGATAAATAAATTACATGGAATGAGACTCCACACCAGCAGGAAACGTAGATGCATGTTCCACGCCCTGTGTCCGTGCCAGCGTTGATAGACATTGGGTGAATGAATGCGTGGGTGACTGAACAAATGCATACCTGACATCCTGGAACTCAGAGCCGGGTGCTTTGAGCCCATCAATTTCCCTGCCGTGCCATGTGGCTCTGTTTGTACAACTCACAGTTCAAGCTTTTAAGTGTCTCTGCCCTTGGTCATACAAAGTGTCTATGCTTTTTATAGGTGATCAAAGAAGCCTATAGTGGTTGTAGCGGCCCCGCGGATTCAGAGTGTCCGCCTCCACCAAGCTCCCCGGTGCACAAGGCAGAACTGGAGAAGGTAAGGGCGTTGCTCTTGCCGGCTGGGGACAGTGACCTCGCGTGGATTGGGGTCTCCTTCAGAGTTTGATAACATTCTCTGAGAATTTCACCACTTCCAGTTAAAAAAAAAAAAAAGAAAGAAAAAATGCAATTGTGCTTCCCATCTTCTTAACTGCCTGCTTTGTGCTAAGCTTGAATTAGTCATTTTACCGACTGTGTAGTTAGTATTGTTATTCCCAGCTACAGGTGAAGAAATGGATTTAAAGGCATGAGGGCCTTGTTCAAAGTCACATAGCTAGTAAATGGCAGAGCTGAAGTCTGAAGGCAAGCTTGTCTACTTCTGGAATACAGCAGGTGCTTCATAAATGTACCTTCACAAAGGTCTCTTCCCAGCAGACCAGGATGTGTCTCCATCTCCCTTTGCTTTGCAAAGGGAGTTGCTTGTTGCTTGTTGGAACGCAGAGGAGCACTGCAGTGGGCGGGGATGGCCTGTCATCTGTACACCTCTTTTTGCCAGAAATGTATGGAGTGCATCACCGTTACACCACAGGCCCTGCTCTGCTTGCACTTTGTCTGAATCTAACTGATACTGTTTCCTTGGAGAACCCTGACTTCCTGCCATGAAACCTGTTGGCAGCTTGTGTCTCCGGGGCTTTCTGAGCCCTCCCTCTCTAGCCTCCTGCCAGTGAAGAGACAGATCCCTTTTTGCCTGTCCTCATATGAGTCAGGATTCTCCAGAGGAACAGAATTAATGGGATGTATGTATGTAGAAGCAGATTTCTTAGAAGGCATTGGTTCACGTGATGATGGAGGCTGCAAGTCCGAAACCTGCAGTGTGGCCCGCAGGTGGAGACCCAGGAGAGCCGATGGTGCAGGTGAAGTGTGAAGGCGTCCACAGGAATTTAGGGAGATTTCACTGGCTCAGGGAGGACAGTGTTTTTGTTCCATTGAGGGCCCCAACTGATTGGATGATTCCCACCCACATTACAGAGGGCAGGCTGCTTCCTCAGAGCTCCCTAATTTAAATGTTAATCTAATCCCCAAATGCCCCCCACATTGACACATAAAATTAAACATCACAGTCCTCATCCCCATACCGTAATGGAACAGGCTGTTTTTTTCCCTGACTATAAAACCAGTATCTGCTCACTTTAGAAAATTCAGAAAGCTCATAGAAACGTAAACGGGATGAAAAAAGTCGCTCATTACAACTGCACATAGAAGATGCAGCTCCTCTTAACACTACCGATATATTAACCACTCTTTCCTGAGTTCAAGGGTTTCTCTTATGGCTTGGATAAGCTTATGCATAAAATTTCTTATACTGCTTTTTTTTCACTGAACCTTTATATTATTAGCAAATTTCCAGGTTTTTAACAACTCTTAAGCCACAAGCGTTTTTACATTTTCCCATTATCATTAGCTTTAATGTCAAATTTATATGACTCCACTATCAGTTAGGTAACTGCCCCCCAGTAGTTGTTTTGTCCTTTTTATTTTATTTTATTTTATTTTATTTTATTTTATTTTATTTTATTTTATTTTGTGAAATGGAGTTTTGCTCTTGTCGCCCAGGCTGGGGCTGGAGTGCAATGGTGCCATCCTGGCTCACTGCAACCTCCACCTGCTGGGTTCAAGCGATTCTCCTCTCTCAGCCTCCTGAGTAGCTGGGATTACAGGCACACACCACCAAGCCCAGCTAATTTTTGTATTTTTAGTAGAGATGGGGTTTCACCGTGTTGGTCAGGCTGGTCTCAAATTCCTGACCTCGTGATCCACCCACCTCGGCCTCCCAAAGTGTTGGGATTATAGGCGTGAACCACCGCACCTGGCCCGTTTTGCCCTTTTTTAGGCCATCTAAAATAAAATAGTACTTGACATATTTTGCATAATTTTTGCTGATTCTCTGCCTATTACCTGAGACTAGATTTCTGGAAGCTGAATTACTAGACCAAAGGAAAGACCTCTTTTTCTTTTTTTAAGATTTTGATTCATGTTGGAAATCAAATTGCTTTCCCAAAAGGTTGATGCGATTTCATTTCCCATCAGACTGCATCCAAGTTCCTCATCCACGCACTCACACCAGAATTGGCAATTCCACTTTACTTATGTTGGTTTTTAAGGCAGTACCGTGAGCACTTGGCTAGACCTGTTGCCCTGGATTTCCCGGGCTGTTCCTGGTGTGAGAGCCAGGGCGGTGCCAGCTCTAGGTCATTGTATCTCTGGAACTCAGCTTCCCACTAAGTGGCACTCATTCCTTCACTGCAGCGCTTAGGGGATTGCCCCTCGAATTCCAAGTTGAACACATGTGTTCCTTTGTGCCTGGGAACTGCCCACACATCTCAAATGTGTCCCAGTCTCCCAGGCCCTGGTGGAAGGCACAGGATATGAGGACAGTGTTTGGAGGCCACTCCCTTCACTGTGACCCCACAGGTTCTTGGGTGGCAATGGAAGGGGTCTAGCTGTAAACACTCTACCTCATTCAGATACTAACGTGGAATCCTAATTATGCTCATTAAAGCCAGAGGTTAGGACTGAGATAGTGACAGTACCCCATCCCCCTCCAAGGGTTTTCATGGTAACTTTGCCCTCACTCTGTGTACATTCTGAGTGTATTTGTTACAAGCACACACTTGACACTCACCCAATTAATTATTGGCGAATGACAGGAAGAAATTAACTGGACTATGGAATATTTACTTCTGCAAGGATAATATGGCTTTGTGAGGGAAGTATTTTTTGTAATCATAGTATTTTTTCAAAATCATTTACAAGAAGTGATTTGAATGAAATAGGCATGAGACAGTATATATAGGTTAGTATAATTACAGCCTCAGTGAGGTTCCCCCGACCCTCCCTCCCCACTCTGGATGTTTTTAAAGCGGCTGTAGCCACCTAACCAGCCAGTCTTTGTTATAGTTAAGCTCTAACCACTTCCGGATTGCTATGAATTTGGCCCATGTTTTCTTTCACTTTTGAGATAACTTTTGGTTGATCCATCACACATCACTTGGTCCAAGTGACCACTGTAAGAATAACTTAATCCTTTTTCTCCTTACAGAAACTGTCTTCAGAGAGACCCAGCTCAGATGGGGAGGGCGTGGTGGAAAATGGAATTACCACTTGTAATGGAAAGGAGCAAGGTGAGTTCCGCTTGTGCCAAAGATACATACACTTAAAAAAAACCCCACAGCCCGGTTTGTAAAGTCTGATTGTACGAAAAATGTCCTGGGTGATTGAGATGTGTAGATATCATCACCATTGCTGAGGATACCGATGGGAGTGCCTGGAAAACCCTTTGGTTAACAGTAACCCTGCAGATCTTCCTTTTCCATCCTGCCAGACCTTGGCCGAGGCTGCCATCTGTTGTCTTTTTCTGCCCTGTATATGTTTCGAACTTATGACTCACAGCTGGTTATTCACTCAATCTATCCCTGAGACAAATTTGCATTGGTGAACCGCTGGCGTGTTGTTTAGGGACCTCGTGTCCAATGAAAAGAACTTTGGATAATGAGGCAAGAAACCCACTTTCTTATTCAAGCTCTGCCTTTGCTTAGCCCCATGATCTTGAGCAAGTATTCCCTCTTGATGAGCCTCAGTTTCCCCATTTTTAAAATGAGGAGGCCAGACCTGCAGATTTCTGAGATTCTTAAAAAAGATTTTCTGAAAATGTCTTTATTTTGCCTTCATTTGAAACATTTTTAAAAAGTACATAATATAAAAATATACATAATATAAAATACACCGTATTAACTGTGTCACAGCGTACAGTTCAGTGCGTTAAGTACATTTACGTTGTACTGTCATCACTGTCGTCAGTCTCCAGAACTCTTCATCCTGCGAGTGTGAAGCTCTGTCCCCTTTAAACACTGACTCCCCGTTCCCTCCTCCCCCAACCCCTGGCACCCCCATTCTGCTTCCCGTCTCATGAATCTGACTTCTCTAGAGACCTCATCGAAGTGGAGTCCTACAGGCCATGTCCTTCTGTAAGTGCTATTCCACTTAGTTCCATGTGCTCAAGGTTCGTCTGTAATGTGGCCTGTGTCAGAATTTCTTTCCTTTTTAAGGCTGCGTAATATTCCATTGGATGGATGAACCACATTTTGTTTTCCCATTTATCTGTCGATGAACAGGTAGGCGGCTTCCATCTTTTGGCTAGTGTGAATAATGCTGCCGTGAACGTGGGTGTGCAAAGAACGAAGCCTCTCTCTAGAGATAGAAATTAAATGCCGTAAAATTCACCCTGTTTGGCATACTGTTGGTGAGTTTTGACGAACGCTGGCAGGCACGTAACCATCACCACAATCAAGATCTGCAGATACTAGAGCATGGCTCTAACCCCCCAGCCCCCACCATGTTCCCTCTGCTCTTTCTCTCCCATCTGCCTCTGCCTCTGCCCCAGGCCCTGGCAGCTACTGATCTATTTCCTGTCCTTTACCAGAATGTCATAACGTGGAAGCATCTCGTTTGCAGACTTCTGAGTGTGGTTTCTTTCACTCAGCTGCGTTGGAGAGTCGTCCGTGTTTGTGGCTGGTGTCAGTCGTTGGTTCTCGGTGCGCTGTGTTGGAGAGTCGTCCGTGTTTGTGGCTGGTGTCAGTCGTTGGTTCTTTGCTGCTGCTGGCGGCATTATGTTGTGTGGATGGACCACAGTCAGCCCATTCACTGCTTGAAGAACATTTGAGCTGTTTCCACTTTGGGGCGATGGTTTAAAAAAATCTGTTCTGTGCATTCAGAGACATGTGGACATATATTTGCATGGACATATGTTTTCATTTTTCTTGGATAAATACCTAGGCGTGGATTGTTTGGTCATAGCCTTCTCTCCAGCCTCGGTATTGTCACTTTTGTTTTGTTCTTTCTATTGGAGCCATTTTAATAGGGGTGTAGTGTATGCAATTGTGTTTTAATTTGCATTTCCCTAATAACTAACAGTGTTGAACTTCTTAAAATATGCTTCTGTGCCATCAGTGTATCTTCTTTGGTGAAATGTCTCTTTGGATCTTTTGCTCATATTTTTCTTGGATTATTTGTGCTTATTGAGTTTCGAGAGTTCATTGTATTTTCTGAATACAAGTCCTTTATCAGATGTGTTTTGTACATATATTCTCCCAATCTGTGGCTGGACTTTAATTTCCTTAGCAGTGTGTGGACTGAGGTGAAGGGCAGGACTTGTGGGCGGGGAGGGAGAGCTCCCTCTGCAAAGCCAGACAGCGTGTGTGCTCATTGAACCTGTGACCTTGGCCGCTCAGCTGAGTCATCCGACCACCCGAGCCCACCTGCCCACTCCTGGAGGGAGCCAAGTCTTTCCTGTCTGTGGTGAAATCACCTTAAACCAAGTAGCAATCCAGCCCACTAAGAGTCTCGGAGCTCAAAGAATCGGGACTGTTACGACATTACAAAGTTCACTCTCAGTGGTCACGATACCCACTTTTTCCATATGTGGTTTTTTAAGTCTGTCCTATCTGAGTGTAATTTTGGTTCCGTCCATCGGAAGTTAGTCAGTGGAAAGTATTATCTGTGTCTTCCACAGGGCACACATTATGTGTAATCAAAACCAGGAATGCTATCTTTAAGTTTTGCCCTGAAATAAAATAACATACAATCTCAATGTTCCTGCTTAGAAGCTGAGGCGCAGCAGACGTCGGTTTGGTTGGTTCATTTTCTGGTTTGCTATTTCTTCTCCCAATGTGCCTATTAGGTTCTACAGAATAATATGTGTGTCTGGATGCACTTTCGAGCAAGTATATCTGTATTTAAAATTCTCCTGTTTCCTCTTAACAAGAACAACCTTCTATACTTTGGAATTAAATGGTGGTGACCTTGGTTTACACATTTTCTTTTTGTCTGGCATGGTGCTTTGCAGATACGGACACTCTGTAGTTACTGGAGAAAGTTAAGGCTGAAGTACATTCTAACCTTCTCTCTTAGCTTTTGTCCTTGCCTCTCACTCTTGACCAATTTGCAACTGAGAGATTTCAGTTAAGCTCCTTTATCCCAGCTATGTGGTAACTCAGACACATTTCTCTGCGGGCTGCATAGAGAAAATCCGGAACTCATACAGGTTTTCCTTAGTGTTAGAATCTCAGATGAAGAAAGAGACAGTCCAGGCTCTATGCGGTCAAAGCCACAGGGAGTGACTCTGGAACGCCTGTTTCTTCCCTCAGGGCGGAATCCCTCCTGTCTAATAAAGCGACACAGTACGGTTGATCCTGCAGCAGGTGCAAGGAGTGCGGGCTGAGGAGGTCCTGGGACCTTCTGTCTGGGAGCTGCGAGGCTTCTCAGCCCCACTTCACATCTGTAAGACGTGATCATTTGTGAACGTGTCTGTTGGTAGAAGTCATTGAATACAAAGTCTGATGGTATTAATTCTCATGCCCCTATTCCTCCCGGTAGCCTAAATAATAATAATAAAAAGCACCTGAATTCCCGTTTCCATAGGTTACTGGGAGACTCTCTGGGTTTATGATACCTGTGGTTGTAGAGAGTGCCCTGCGTTAGCCTTGCTCCAGTGGCCTGTGCCAGTGTGCCCACCTCACCGGCCCGTGTGTGCCTGGACACTCCAGCTTTTCTACTCTCTGGCGGCAGAGGGCTGAGCGTTCGGCGTGTTGAGGTTTTCCTCCCTGTCTGTGATCTGTGCTCATCTCTGCCTTTTGTTTGATACGTAGCAACAAGTTGTCCTTGGCGGTTTTCTCCTCGTGTTCCCACGTGCTTGGACTTTTTCTCCCCAGGATTACCGTACGTCTGCCTTTGTAAAAAACGAATCAGGGAGTATTCAGGGAATTCCCAGTTTTAATTATAATCTCATTTCTTTGTAGTCAGAGTCAAGCAAGCACTTTGTCGGTCGAGTTGGGCGTTCATCTGACACCCCAGCTCGCTGCGGTGGGCCGCATTGTCCGGGGGGCCACATTGGGGCGAGGGTGGCGCATTGTTGGGGGAGCTGCATTGTCTGTGGGGGCCGCATTGTCTGGGGGGCCACATTGTGGGGGGGTGCATTGTGGGGGGACCACATTGTCTGGGGGGCCACATTGTGGGGGGGTGCATTGTGGGGGGACCACATTATCTGGGGGGCCACATTGTGGGAGGGCGCATGGTCGGGGGGCCGCATTGTCTGGGGGGCCACATTGTGGGGGGCGCATGGTCGGGGGGCCGCATTGTCTGGGGGGCCACATTGTGGGGGGGCTGCATTGTGGGGGGACCACATTGTCTGGGGGGCCACATCGTCTGGGGGGGATGCCTCTTGCTCCACCAGCCTTGCTCAGGGTGCCCCGGGCACTCGGGCTGTCTTGGCAGCAGGTTATTCTTTGTGAAGCTCACGGGAATGGGGCTGTGGTGAAACCTTGTCTTCTGGGTCTTCAGAAACAGCTGGGAGGGGCCGCCCACTGTTGCTGTGGCTCTTGGTTTGGTTGAAGTGACACTGAAGTGATAACAGCTGTCCCAGCCGCATGCTGTCTGATGGTAGCTGGGAGGAGCTGCGTCCTCAGACTCGGGATCGAAAGCGAGTCTCGGCGCTTTGTTTTAAAACAGGGTGTGTACGTGCTGGGAGAGGGAAGGAGGGGTGGGAGTGGCATTCCTGGGTTCTTTGTTTCTATTATCACATGAGGCCTAAGTCTGATTTGTGTAAAATAACACAGAAATGCTGGGACTGTGTCGTTAGTCAGTTTGGGCTGCCATAACAGAATACCACAGACTGGGTGGCTGAAACAACGTGCATTCAGATGGTCCTGGAGGCTGCACGTCCAAGACCCAGGTGTCGCCAGGGTTGGTGCCTGGTGAGGGCTGTCTTCTCAAAGTCGGCTCCCCTCCCACGGCCTTCACACAGGCTTTCTTCTGTGCCCGTGCAGTCTCTTCTTAGAAGGACACTAACGCTATAGGACCAGGACCTAAGCGGGAGGGTGGAGCGTGGGAGGGCAAGGCCCGGGGCTGGAGACACCAGGGGTATGTTCTGCCGCCCTCATGTGTTTGCCTGTGGTGGGGGCAGCGGGGTGGAGGTGGAAAGAGGACCACTGCCCGTTCCCCAGCAGAGAGAGACGGAGATTGGGAAGGATAAGGGGACTGCCTGTGTGAGTGTGTGTGTTTTTAGAGGGAGGGTTTAGGAGTTAGGCCGAGGTGTGTCGTCTTGTGTCCCTGGCCGCTCTTCCTGTGCAGTTCTTCCACAGGATGTGTGTGGGTTCATTTGTCCCTGGGGTAAGAGGGTGGGAAGGAGTCCTTGACTCTCATCACCTTCTGAAAGGGTTTGTGATCTCCAAAGGGTTGCTGACAGCAGGTTGAGGGATTCAGGTTGGAGATGAAGGGGAAAGGGTCTGGGCGGTGGGGTTTTGCCCGTGACACTGAGGGTCTCTCTGTCCCCTCAGCTCCAGTGAGCCCCGCAGTGCAGCTGGGTCCCAAGTGTCTCACTGGCCTCCCCTCAGCTCCAGTGTCGTGCACATAATGGCCCTCAGATGAGACGGGCAGACAGCTCACCTTCTCCGAGGGTCGCTCTCTGGCCAAAGAGTCTTGTCACTCGGTTCTGGTGCTGTCTCATATGCACGTTCTGATTTCTTGTCTGATCCCTGCCCCTGTGATTCTGTCGGAGGTCACGGACAGAGCCCTCGGCAGTGGAGAGAGGTGCCAGTGATGGGATGGGGCAGACAAAGGATGCCAGCTGACAGCTGACCCTGGACCTGCGTGGTGGGAGACGGTGGGGAGTGATGCGAACCGCCCCGTGTTGTCCCTTGCTGGCCCATCTGTGTGGAGACTGCTTCTGTGGTCCTGCCGCTGTTGCTTGCCCACATGCAAGTCCAGAGTTGCTAGATCTTTCCATCTTTCAAAGGAAGCCAGGCATCAATTTTATGCAGAATGTGTATGAGTTTTATGTATCAGCAATTAACTCCAATTTAACACTGTCCTGGCTAAACAGAACATGAGGGGCTGGAAGGCAGGCCCCTGGTCTGAGAGCTCTGGACAGTGCCGAGCCGAGTGAGTGTCTCAGAGATGGACAAGGGGCTCCTGAAGAAGAGCCAATTCCCCTTCCCTTCCTGGGCCTCCCCTTGCCAGCCAGGCCGGAGCTGCACTAGCTGCCTTCTGTTCCTCAGACACTTGGGGCTGCTTTCAGACTGACAGCTTTTGCGTCAAGGATGTTTTTCTTGCCTGGACGGTTCTTCTCTCTGAGATGTGCATGGCTAGTTATTAATTTAAGTCAACCCCTGGACAGGCTTTCTCTGCCCACCCAGCTGCTCTTCCACATAACCCTATTCTAGATCTCCATGTGGTCTTTGTTACAAGCTTCCTACCAGCAGCCCTGTGTTCTGCTGGAATCTCAGCATGTAGACCGACAGCCAGCACATGGCAAGTGCTCGTTAAGTACAAGTCGAGGGAAGGGCTAAGCGCAGTGGCTCACACCTATAATCCCAGCACTTGGAGAGGCCAAGGTGGGTAGATCACTTGAGCCCGGGAGTTTGAGACCAGCCTGGGCAACATGGCGAAACCCCATTTCTACAAAAAGTACAAAAATTAACCGGGCGTAGTGGCACTCACCTGTGATCCCTGCTACTCCAGAGGCCAAGATGGGAGGATCAGTTGTGCCCAGGAGCTCAAGGCTGCAATGAGCTGTGATCACAACACAGCACTCCAACCAGGGGACAGAGTGAGACCCTGTCTTTAAAACAAGAAAAAAATGCCCAAGGAAAGAAGAAATGGGTTGTGATTTATGTTTTATTTTTTCAATTAATGTCTGCAATTCAAGCATGATTTTTTGCTGTTGTTATTCTTGACAGTGAAGAGGAAGAAAAGCTCCAAATCTGAGGCCAAGGGCACTGTGTCGAAAGTCACTGGGAAAAAAATCACCAAGATCATCAGTCTGGGAAAGAAAAAGCCATCCACAGACGAGCAGACCTCCTCGGCTGAGGAAGACGTTCCCACGTGTGGTAAGACCGCGCTTCCCAGAGACCAGCAGTGTGCACCCAAGCGAGTTTCATTTTCTCCTGCAGTGGTGTCGGTATCCAGTTCATCCAAGGCTCATTCATTTGAGCTCTTTTGCATTGGACTTGAAATCATTCAAATTTCAATGTATTAAATGTTTGCATTTTTACCTCTTATTCATACAAGGCTGTGTAGGCGTTTGAGATGATCTCTAAGGTTCTTTCAAGGAAAACAAATTTTTCCCTTTGATCCTCTGAAGTTCCCCCAAATCCCCTGGAAGTGTTTTTAAAGGACGACATACGCAGGGGCTGCTGGTAAGCAAAGGATTATGGGAAAACCTTGACAGAACTAAGGCCAGTCCTTTCCCTTGGGCAAAGTGATAAAACTAAGCTTCCTTATGACGTCACTGTGTTAGTCACTTTCCTGTTGCTGCCAAAGGAATGCCTGAGGCTGGGTAATTTATAAAGAGAGAGGTTTATCTGGCTCATGGTTCTGCAGGCTGTGCAAGTATGGTGCCAGCGTCTGCACAGCTTGTGATGAGGCCTCAGGAAGCTTTTACTCATGGCAAGGGCAGAGGCGATGCTGGTGTGTCACATGGCAAGAGAGAGAGGAGCAGGTACCAGGGTCCTTTAAACCATCAGATCTCGCAGGAACGACTGGTTTGAGAACTCCCTCATTACTACAGGGAAGGCAGCAAACCATTCATGCAGGATCCGCTGCCATGGTCCAAGGACCTCCCACCAGACCGGCCGCCCACACTGGGGATCCCATTTCAACATGAGATTTGGAGGGGAGAAATACCCAAACTATACCAATTACATGTTCTCAAACCGAAGTTTCAAATCCAGTCAAACACACTGACCATTTCCCCGGTCAGTCTTTCATCCAGTAAGTAAGATTTGAGCAACTGCCTTTTGGTGACCACAACAGCCCTGGCCCCCCATGGCTTCCAGTCTGATAGCAAAAGATAAGTACAAGATCGGTTATCACAGAAACGTGTGTAATAACTGGCTCTGGTCGGCGATAGGAGGGAGAACCCAAGAGGCCATGAGAGGATCATAGGAACCTCAGTGGGCCAGGGGGATCCAGCATTGTGGGGTGGTCTACATGAAGACATGGGTGAGAGTTTCCATCCAGAATGCTTTCTAGACTATCAGGTTCAGAAGAACCGTGCAGCTCTTCCTAGGAGGTAAACTTGATGAGCTATGTTTTTATTTATTTATTTATTTATTTATTTATTTATTTATTTATTTTGAGACAGAGTCTGGCTCTGACGCCCAGGCTGGAGCGCAGTGGCCAGATCTTAGCTCACTGCAAGCTCCGCCTCCCAGGTTTACGCCATTCTCCTGCCTCAGCCTCCCGAGTAGCTGGGACTACAGGCGACCGCCACCACCCCCGGCTAGTTTTTTTGTCCGGCTAGTTTTTTTGTATTTTTTTAGTAGAGACGGGGTTTCACCATGTTAGCCAGGATGGTCTCGATCTCCTGACCTCGTGATCCGCCCTTCTCGGCCTCCCAAAGTGCTGGGATTACAGGCTTGAGCCACCGCGCCCGGCCTGAGCTCCGTTTTTGAAGAATCAGGAAGGTGCTGTCATTTTCCCTGTGTACTGTTGCGGCTCACTCAGCTCCCCACAATGTGAGCCCATCATTCCTTCTATTTGAATAGTTATTCTAGTCACCCCCACCCCTTAGCAAGCACCCGTTACGTCCAACGTGTTGGGTTTTATTTTGAGATGCCAGAAGATGCCTCGTTCACTTCCTGCCCCACAGCGCCTAAATGGGGCTATATACACAAAGATAAATGTGTTCAACAGATCTCACGTCCAAGTGGTGTGAGCTCATGCCACGAGATAATACAGAGGGTGGGCCATGGCGGTCGGGAGAAGGGATGGATTGCAGGGGCAGATGAGAGGCGCTACAGCGTGCACTGTCTGGAAGGAAAGATGGGCAAAGTCTCCACTCCTCAGCAGCTTTCACAGTGTGATCCAGGAAGTTCATGATACCGATTTCTGGTGGACACAACGAAGTTGTCTGGGCAGACAGCAGTGAAGGCCTCATGTGCTTGAAGGAGTCTTGCGGAGGGGACCTGGTGAAACAGCTGCCTGCGGGGCTGAGTTAGGAGGGAAGGCCATCACCATAAGGGAACCCGTGACCGAGGAGCCTGGTGTATTCTAAGCTCCCTGAACTTGGTCAAATGGCAGTTGAGTCACAGAAGCAGGCCAGTTGGTACTGATGTTTTTCCACTACCCTCCCTTCCCTCCCTAAAGGAGGCGAGAGCTGAAAGGGCAGCCACCCTGCTGAAATGCTGTCACAGGAAACAGCTGTAGCACGGAATGGGGAGAGGCAATGTGTTGGTGCCCCAGTGCCGGGCCCCACTGACCTCTGCCTTTCTTGGAGCGCATGCAAGGTGGGACTGCCTCACATCAGCTCTTGAGAGTCAGCGATTAAAAACAGAAAGTGGGAATTAGGGATTAAATACAGGAGTTAGGGATTAAAAATAGAAGGCGGGAAATAGGGATTAAATACAGGAGTTAGGGATTAAAAACAGAAATGGGGAATTAGGCATTAAGTACAGGAGTTAGGGATTAAAAATAGAAAGCGGGAATTAGCCAACGAGAAGGGAACTACTTTTTTTTTTTTTTAAATGCTCTAGGTCAGTGGAGGAAATAGAAATTCTTCCTTGAACAACAATTAAACATCTACATGAAAAGCAATTGCGAGACTTTGGCCCAAACCCCTCCATTTACAGAGGAGAGCACTGAAGCTCAGAGAGCTGGTGTGGCTTGCTTGGAGCCACACAGCGCGCTGGGAGCAGAGGCAGCTTCTGACCCAATTCTGCTGGTTCCCTGTCCCACAGGCCTTCCCCTATCCCTTCCCCCAAAGATCTGAACCCTCCCATGGCTCCTGATAAATAGCTGCGATTAGACGCTGCGGTAAACCCTCCTCTTGGGCACTTTCTTGGAAGCCCAGTTGGTCACTCAGGGAGCAGCAGGAATACTGGATCCACAGCATCTCATTAGACACATGGATTCCTATCAAACTGCTTAGTGGATGACTTTTGGTTCATTATTAACAGAACATCCTCTGTCCACAAGATTTTAAAGCTGTCATCCAGTTCTTTGCAGGGGAAAGGGGAGAGGGGAGGAGCTTTTACAAAAATAAAGGGGCAACAGTGACCATTTTCAGTTATTTTGGTACAGCTGCAAAGTTTCAGGCAGGAAAAAGGAGCTGGACAAAGGCCCGAGAGACCGAGCCTGCCAAGCTGAGTCTCTGCAGCTGCTGCTGTCTGCTCCAGGGAGCGAAGGGCCGAGCTGGACTGGCCGGAAGTGCAGTGATGCTGAGCCCACGGGGCAGAGCTCCCGGGAGCCACTGAAAGCGGAGTTCAAATCCCAGCCCCTCCACACAGTGCAGCTGGGTCAGCCGTGCCCCAAAATGCAGGACAGAGCTGCTGTGAGGGCCTTGCTTGTGGAGGCAGGGGAAGGAAGGCCCTCTGCAGGTGCTTGCCGGCTGGAAAGGTTTGGGGGGGTTTGGGCCAAAGTCTCTCAATTGCCATTCATATTAATATGACGAGGATTGCAACCTAGCTGGCTGGGTCCGCCCGCCTAAACCTGCAATGCCTATTGAGTGACATTGAGTGACGCGTTTAGCATTGGGCAGGTCAACTCAGCACACAGCCACGTAAGTAATGTGATCTGAGACTCACGCAAAGTCCCCTGGCCAAATGTATCTCTTTTTTTTTTTTGTTTGAGACAGAGTCTTGCTCTGTCGCCCAGGCTGGAGTGCAGTGGCACGATCTCAGTTTACTGCACACCACCTCCCCAGTTCAGCTCCACCTCCCCGGTTCACGCCATCCTCCTGCCTCAGCCTCCTGAGTAGCTGGGACTACAGGCGCCCGCCACCACGCCCGGCTAATTTTTTATATTTTTAGTAGAGATGGGGGTTCACCGTGTTAGTCAGGATGGTCTTGATCTCCTGACCTCGTGATCCGCCCGCCTCGGCCTCCCAAAGAGCTGGGATTACAGGTGTGAGCCACCGCACCCGGCCCCAAAATTTATCTCTTATTTGTCCTTCTCCTGTGCTTACAAGTCCTGGAATTATTGTCATTTTATGAATTAAGCGGTTACCAGGAAATGCATTTCCATCTTTCTCTCTCTTCCCCATCCCTGTTTCCACCTGTGGCTGGGACTGTGACATCTTTTGACTGGCTCACCTCATTCTACTCTGCGTCCCCCACCAGGCCACCAGATGGAAGTTTTGAAACGTTAGACTAATTGTATCACATTCTGTGTTGAGAAGAACCAAAAGTGCCTCCGTTGTTGCCAGTTCAGGGCCTCTAACAATGCTGCCCCCACTTCAGTCTTCTACCTTCTACATGACTGGCGTAAGAACAGGGGCTGGCTGGCTCACTGCCTGTGTCCACAGCACCGTGCAGAGCTTGGCAGACGATACCAGCTCAGTAAATACTTGTTGAATGCATGCATTCCTTTAAGCAAATTGCTTCACCTCTGGGAATCTCAGGCTCCTCCATCTATGAAATCACTCAATACTTCAATTCCTTGTTTTTCATAAAAACTGAGGATAAAATATATGAAACACTAACCTCAGTGCCTAGCCCATCGTTTATGCTCAGTACATGGTCACTGTGACTATCCATGTGTTCATCTGACATGTTTTTTAAAAACATCACCTGAACACACCAGACCTACCCAAGGCTCAGTAAATGCGACGTCAGACGAGTGAATCATGAGAACTGGAGAGGCTGAGAGAAAGGAAAGGCCCCAGGGTGCAAGTCGGAGGCTTTGTGGAGCCTGGCTATGTAGCCATTCCCAGGGTCCCTTTCAGCTGAAATATTCTGTGATCTTATGAAGCTCTTTCAATGGCAGGTTTTTTTCAGTAGACATTCAGGAAAGGTAGATACGTCTCAGTTGGTATCATAATGCACCTCCACGAAGACTAGACGAAGCCAGGCACTGTAGCATGCAGCTGGAATCCCCGCTACTCGGGAGGCCGAGGTGGGAGGATCGCTTGATGCCAGGAGTTTAAGACCAGCCTCAGCAACATAGCAAGGCCCCACCTCAAAAAAAGAAATCAGATGAAGTCTGATGAAAGGGCTGGAAGGCATTCTTAGTCCAAGAGCCACCATGACAGGCTGTTGGTGTACCAGCTCCTCTGCCCCTGGCCTTGTAGAGGACACACTGCGAAGAGCGGGAAGGAGGCTCTGGCTTCGGCAGGCCCGTGATCAACTGCCAGCAGTTTCCTGACATTTGGTTTCTCCAAAAGCTGCTTCTTGATGCCCCTCTTGCAGGCGCATCTCCTCTAGCTGATCAAAAACAAATACTTGCTAAGATATAACGAACAGTTACATTGGGATAAAACGTCTCTCAAAAGTGTTGAACGTTTTGTCCACATGTAACCAAAGCACAGTAGCCTCTGGGGTGGACAGGCACTATCATTTCCCTTCCTAAAGAGAATAAATCAATGGAAACTTGGCCACACTTCTGAAAGGCTTTGCCTGCCCGCTCTTCTGCAGCTGCCGGAATTTGAGAGCCACCTGGCACTGAGACCCGCGACGCCCCATATCCGGAACAGCTGACCGGGAGGGTTTATATCTGTTCCCCTCCATCTGTATTTATTGTTTGTTTAATCTTCAGGCTGTAAAGTTAGTTTTATATTTTTAGTGAAATCTCCTCATGCACTCTTGCCACACAGTGTTGCAAGAAACTGCGCTCTTTCCTTTGAATTTGGAGCAGAAATCAGCTGAAAACATTAAACTCACAAATTTTTGAAATTCAGTAACGCCCTACCATAATATGGTAAGTGGGATTCAAAAATAAAATGACTTCTATCTGGACCTGCCTTGTTAAGTAGTTAAATCTTAAGACGCCCTGGGTGAGCCTTGAAGCTCCCGCCTGCAGTTCTTGCTGCAGGAGCCAAGTTGGCCCCGTGCTGGCTGCACTCTAGCACCACCTGGTGGTGGATGTCGCTCCAGCGTAAATATTCCTGGAGATGACGGGGTCTTAGGCAGCACTGATTTCATCAGCCAGGCTAATATTGGGGGGTCCAACCCCCTGACCCTAGACTCCTTAGATGAGGTTGTCTGCCATTTCCTGTGTGGCATCTTCATGTTCCCTACCCAGAAAGTAGGAACTTTGGGCCTCCCCATTTTGAGAAATGTGGGCAGGGGGCTGGACAGGGTAGGGGCAGTCACTGAACACAGGTGACGGTGGAGCACCTGTTGCTGTGAACAGGTCTGTTATCCCAGGGGATTTTTTTGGGGGGGGAAATTTTGGGGCATTATGATAATTTCATATAAAGTCATGTTCTAAATAAAATGTGATCTGTCCAATATAATCATCCCTTTTATGGCTGGAAGAAATTCATAGCATCTGGCGGCTTTGGGCCAGATTCTGTCAGGGAAGGAGACACCATGAGAGTCCATGTCCCTCTTCAGGACCAGGTGCCCTGTGGCTGGGGATCGGGGCCGGGCTGGGGATCGGGGCCGGGCGCCCTGTGGCTGGGGATCGGGGCCAGGCTCCCTGTGGCTGGGGATCGGGGCCAGGCCCCCTGTGGCTGGGAATTGGGCCAGGCTGGGGATCGGGGCCGGGCCCCCTGTGGCTGGGGATCGGGGCCGGGTGCCCTGTGGCTGGGGATTGGGGCCAGGCCCCCTGTGGCTGGGAATTGGGCCAGGCTGGGGATTGGGGCCGGGCCCCCTGTGGCTGGGGATTGGGACCGGGCGCCCTGTGGCTGGGGATCGGGGCCGGGCCCCCTGTGGCTGGGGATCGGGACTGGGCGTCCTGTGGCTGGGAATCGGGGCCGGGCTGGGGATCGGGGCTGGGCCCCACTGCAGAGTCCATACCCTCTTGGGGACTGGGTCCCCTGTGGCTGGGAATTGCCGCCCCACTGCAGAGTCCATACCCTCTTGGGGACTGGGTCCTCTGTGGTTGGGGATCGGACTGGGTCCTCTGTGGCTGGGAATTGCTGCCCCACTGCAGAGTCCATGCCCTCTTGGGGACTGGGTCCCCTGTGGCTGGGAATTGCTGCCCCTCTGCACTGTACAGTCTCTGTCATTGAGGTCACTGGCATTTCAATTCTCAGTTTCTTCCACTCCTTCTCCGGCCCCGTGAAGGGGTGCCTGGGCCCTGACCGCTCCAGAGCATGGGCTGTTTTCCTTGCCCTGTAGCTTACTGCTCCTTTTCAGAAACCGTTTTGGGGCATGTTATCTTAATGCACCTCAGTATGTGAAGTGATTTGAGGGGAGTCCTTGCCTCCCTTTTCCTTTTAGATACACCTTTACGTTTGTCAACTCATGCTCAAAACATACTTAGGATTGATACAGTTGGCTGTCATTGCGTGAAAGTCTAAAAATGTAAAAATGTTGGCTTTCAGCATGAGTGGTTACTCTAGATGGTATCAGAGCCATGGTGAGCACGTGGTTCCCAGCGCTGGTACTCGGATGCTCAGATATGATAGTTGACCTCTTTTTAAGTAGAGGTTTCTTTTTTCTTTTTAAAGAATGAATGTATTGGCCTGTAATCCCAGCACTTTGGGAGGCCGAGACGGGCGGATCACAAAGTCAGGAGATCGAGACCATCCTGGCTAACACGGTGAAACCCCGTCTCTACTAAAAATACAAAAAACTAGCCGGGCGAGGTGGCGGGCGCCTGTAGTCCCAGCTATTCAGGAGGTGGAGGCAGGAGAAGGGCGCGAACCTGGGAGGCGGAGCTTGCAGTGAGCCAAGATGGCACCACTGCACTCCAGCCTGGGCGACAGAGCGAGACTCTGTCTCAAAAAAAAAAAAAAAAGAATAAATGTATTGGAACTGTGTCGTTTACAAATAGCATTTTACAGAGCAAAAATAGTGATATAAGGCCTCCGGTTCTATGCATATTAACAGCTCTTTATCTGCCGTCTTTGACTCCCAACAGAGGTTCAGGTCTGGCTTTGCTGTGTGGTCTTGGACAAGATACTTCACATTATCTGGGAGTTAACGTCCTCCTTCAAGAAGTAAAGCCTCTGAGACTCTTTCCTACTTTGATTCTAGAGCCTCTTCACTTCCCTGCAGCCCTCCTAAGTGTCTGAAATACAAGGAGCTTGGAGCCAGTGTAGTTTGCTCTCTGAACACAAGAGGGCGGCCACGGCACAGGTCTTGGAGCCTCAGCCTGGCTCCTCCTTTCTCTGTCACTCCCTAAGGACAGCAGCCCACACACCCCAGATGAAAGTTTTAGTTCCAGAAGAAGCAGTGTGCATTTCTCTTCAGTGTGTGTTGGTAGAATGACGTCACATTCGGCCAATGAAAATTTAGACTTTATAAGTGTGTACCTAGTAAGCCACTGAACCAATATTTATAAGTTATAAAGCACCATTCTGAGTCCTGAACATACCTCTCTCTCTCTTTTTTTTTTTTTTGTCTTTATAGCATTTATCCATTGCTAATAAGGTGTGTAAGACTGAGAACATAAAAGCAGTAAGAAACATCCTCCAAAACCCTTTTGGAAAGGCATTTTAATTGATTTTTTTTTTCTTTTTTCTTTTTTGTTTTTTAAGCGACAGGGTCTTACTGTGTTGCCCAGGCTGATCTTGAACTCCTAATCTCAGGTGATTTTCCTACCCTGGCCTCACAAGTAGCTGGGACTACTGTTGGATGGAAAAGGAATCTAAAAAATCAGAATTGGAAAGGATGTATCTTGTTTTGTTTCTTAACGTTTTTGAGGCAGGGGTGTGTGTGTGTGTGCATGTGTGAACTAAAGGAGTAGCTGAACTTCAGCTGGGAGTCTGGTACTTCCTTTTCTCACACTATCAACATTTTATATGCTATTTAACTCGCTTTCTGAATCTTAAAGGGGCAGTGATTTACTGGCAATACGGTGTGGTCGGAAGGTACAGCCACCCTGATATCTATTTTTTCATACCTTGTTATTTCTAGAAGAATCCATTTCATGTGTGTAACAAGTGAAAATTGTCCATTTCCTGTATTTGAGAAGGTTTTTTTTTTTTTTTTAAATGAGGATGATAATTTTTCCTGTCATTCTGCCACTCTTGTCTCTGTGGTATACTGAAGATGTTGTGCCGTAGCAGACATGGATCACAAACTTTCATGTACATTCAGACTTTAGAGTTTAGATTTCCTCCAGGCCTAGTCTTGCCCGAGGCGGCTGATGTGTGGCTTGTCTCCCCACAGGCTATCTGAACGTGCTCTCCAACAGCCGCTGGCGGGAGCGCTGGTGCCGAGTGAAAGATAACAAGCTCATTTTCCACAAGGACAGGACGGACCTGAAGACCCATATTGTGTCTATTCCCCTCCGTGGCTGCGAGGTGATCCCGGGTTTGGATTCTAAACATCCTCTGACGTTCCGGCTGCTGCGCAACGGCCAGGAGGTTGCAGTATTGGAGGTAGGGTATTTCCCAGGGGCTGCACTCCACAGAGGGACACACGCGGTGATTCTTCCAAAAGCTGAACGCTGACTCCTCTGTCAAAATTCCTCTCATCTTGCTGACTGCAGCTGTTTTCGGCCCACCCCCTTTTCTCTCACTGCCCAGTCTGGGAGTCTTTGCTTTGCTTCTTGCCTCAGTTTTTTTTCTGGGAAATACGACAATGCCGGGACCCCAGCACCACTTTCTCCCCATTTGCACTCATCGGATTGGATTGCCTCCTTGTCTGAGTTCCTCTTTATGCCTGTTTGCAGAGAAATGACATCCACAATCCCACAGAGTACATTGCTTCTCTAAAGCACCTGGAAAATAGCTTGTTTTAAAATTTCCAAGAAAGCTCTTTCCGCCATATGAGCTCTTTGAAATGGTGGTAAATGTGTCCTTTGCAAGGTTCTTGACCTCTTTACAGATGGAAGACTTTTTGGGGCCATCTGAATGCCTTGTAGATGGTGGCCAGTGAGCCACATGACACAGAACCCGAGAGAGCACCTTGGCTGTTTCAGAGCCCTGGGCGTGGTGCACACTTTGTTATTTGTTCCGCTGCTTCACTAGAATTTCTTATTCATGAAAGCCGAAAAGACAGTTAAAACTTATAGCTACATACTCAAAACTTTCATTATTAAAAGTTTTTAGTTTTTCATCATAGAAAACGTTCTGTCAATGTTTTCTGCCCTGGTGTAGACCTTTTTTCCTGTCATTTTCCCCTTTCTTTCTGAGTCTTTCCCCCACTTAGTGTTATTATGACCAAGATGCAAAGATGCACACACACACAGAGATAGATCTGTGCACTCACATGTCAGATGGTCGCGTCCATATCAATGCACCTCATGCTATAGAATCGATAGAAACCAGTTCATGGGAGGTGTGGTGGGTGGCTGGTGTGTGGCAGAAACTCACCTGGTGTGGAGCCTGCTCTAAATGCCTGCACAGTGACGCTCATCGGCAGAGGAGAGAGTGCCAGGGGCTGCCACCTAAACCTTGACTGCCCAGTCAGGCAATCTTTCTGAAGATCTTGAATTTCACACATAGGAGTTCATTGCAGGGACTATTTTCACAGAGGCTGCTTTTTTTTGGTCGGGATGAAGAATAGATGAACACCATCTTTTTCCTGCAGGGCTTCGGAGGTAAGGGAAGGTCAGAAGCACGCACTGCTGCCCCCGTGGCTGGTTTTGCAGCAGTGTGATCTAACAGAGAGGGCTGGGCTCAGATGAGCTTGAGACAGCTGGGTTCCAGTCTCAGCTCTGTGCAGACCCTGACCACGGCCAAAGCTTTTGTTCTGTCTTGGCTTCTTTACCCACCGTAAAACATGAATGCTGAGCTAGAGTCAGTGTACCTTGTAAACATTTATGTGGGCTGAAAACTGTAGGGTGGATGGCAGTGGAAAAAAGCTGAAAACTTAAATGAAGAAACTGTACTCTTGATGTAACAATGCGGGTCTCCCATGAGAGCTCTGGCAGCAGATCTGAGAAGGGTTGCCAGGAAAAGGAGGCATGAATTGGCACGGGTTAGATGCAGGAATGAAGAGGGAGACGCTGGGCTGAGTGTGGAGACAGAGAAGCTCAGGGTGGGGTGGGGTTGGGTGGAAATCAGGAGCTGTTTGGTGAAGAAGTC
Source organism: Rhinopithecus roxellana (assembly GCF_007565055.1). NCBI lineage: Eukaryota > Metazoa > Chordata > Mammalia > Primates > Cercopithecidae > Rhinopithecus > Rhinopithecus roxellana. Next base: position 180,476,731 of record NC_044550.1, on the reverse strand, counting down.
ACCTGCCCCGCCATTGCTAGGGGCACAGCAGCTGTGAGCCCCAAGTCCTGGAGAGAAAGCGGTAGCATTTCATACCTTCACAAATGCTTGGACCACTGAGGAAGGTGCTTATTCCTTCAGAGAGCTGAAGAGAGTAGACTCAGTTTCCTGAATGACACGACAGCAAGAATTGGAAGTTTACCCAGTATCTCTTCATGTACAACTGCTATTTTTATAGCTGAAAAGTGATTTCACTTACAAGTGACACATAAAACATCTATAGCCTTCCAACGTAAGCAAGAAGCCTGTCCTCATCCGTGGCGAAATGCCATGAGCCAGTCAGAGAGGAGTTGCAATCTATACTTTTTCCAAGATTCTTTTATTTTAACTTTTGTTTTGAGATAACTTCAGAGTTACCGAAAAGTTGCAAGGATAGCACAGAGGACGCCTGTGCACCCTTCATCCTTATCCGTCAAAGACCAATGTGCCCTGTGCTTGCTGTGCTGTTTCTTGCACAGCCCTGTGTGTGCACTCTCCCTGCCGCCCCTTTCTTTCTCTATATGTCTGTATGTCTTTGTGTAGGAATTTTTTTTTTTTTTTTTGAGACGGAGTCTCGCTCTGTCGCCCAGGCTGGAGTGCAGTGGCGCGATCTCGGCTCACTGCAAGCTCTGCCTCCCAGGTTCACGCTGTTCTCCTGCCTCAGCCTCCCACGTAGCTGGGACTACAGGCGCCCGCCACCACGCCCGGCTAATTTTTTTTGTATTTTTAGTAGAGACGGGATTTCACCGTGTTAGCCAGGATGGTCTCGATCTCCTGACTTCGTGGTCCTCCCGCCTCAGCCTCCCAAAGTGCTGGGAGTACAGGTGTGAGCTACCGCGCCCAGTCCAGCCCATAGATTTTTAATCAGTGATTATATCCTTCAATGTCATGACTCATTTTGATCAAACTATCACAGATCTGGTCCGCAGGAGGCCCTCGGAGCTGTTTATTTGTCCTTTGCCATGTCCCTGTAATAAAGAGATTACAGTCCATCATGCTTGGAGCACTTTCCTTACTTTATGGCACAAGGAGATGCCCCAGGCTCATCCTGTACTTTTCCCTGCTCCAGACCTGGAGTCAGCCGTTCCTCCAAAGCATGCTGTTCCTTTTAGTGGAGAATGGCAGAGAATTGAGAAGCCAGGATCTGGGGGCCAGATGTGCTCACTTCTGCCAGTGGGCCAGAGCTCCTGGGTCTTTTCAGTAGACGAACGCTAGAAACAGATGTGTGGATGTGGGTGTGGATACATGCACACACATTCACACGTTTATATGTTATACATGCGACAGATACTTAACAAGTGTATGTATACCTGTACATGCATATATGCATACATGCACCCACACACGTCTCTCTGTCTATACCTATCTATGTTAAAAGCTGTGAGAACTAACACCTCCAACACCACAGTATTATTTTTTAAAAGCCTATGAGGAAATTTCATACAATGAACTATGAAGAAAGCAATTGGTAAACTCTAATGTAATAATATCAGTGACATCTTAGATATTAATTGTATGAAAACATTTTAAAAATGCTTTGATGCAGTGGGTATAGTGACATAGGAATAGACTAATCATGGATACATTCTCAATATAGATTTTGTTTTAGGAAGGACACAAGACCTGTGAAGAGAACACATTTGTGATTTTTTTTTTAATCCAGGTATTCAAATCAATTCATTTTAATTTGGCAAACACTGATTCTGTTTTTACTCTCTGTAAGGTACTTACTGGGAATTCCTTCCCTTTGTCCTCATGGCCTCATTGTGTATGGTTAGTAATGATTTGTAATACGGAAAATATCACTAGCCAATTTCTCAACATAAAAAAAAAGCTGCTTCTTTGTTAACATCCCTTCCTTTAGAGAGGCCTTTCTACATGGTGTGGAATATTTACAATTACTTATATTTTGATCGGTGTTAAACTTGTCAAGGTTATAATTATAAAACCCAATTTTCTTTTTTTTTTTGAGATGGAGTCTCACTCTGTCGCCCAGGCTGGAGTGCAGTGGCTGGATCTCAGCTCACTGCAAGCTCTGCCTTCCGGGTTTACGCCATTCTCCTGCCTCAGCCTCCCAAGTAGCTGGGACTACATTAGCTGGGACTACAGGCGCCCGCCACCTCGCCCAGCTAGTTTTTTAATATTTTTTAGTAGAGACAGGGTTACACCGTGTTAGCCAGGATGGTCTTGATCTCCTGACCTCGTGATCTGCCCGTCTCGGCCTCCCAAAGTGCTGGGATTACAGGCTTGAGCCACCGCGCCCGGCCAAAACCCAATTTTCTTTAAGCTCAACTTAGAAGATCTTTATTTAAATTAGTAATTTTTATAAGCAATGAATTTGTTTTCTTCAACATTCAGTTAACTCATAAATTTGATAGCTTAATTTCTCCTAAACTTTAACCATTATTTACTTATTTGATTAATCAAAATTTTTAAAGATTTCAAATACCATTAAAAATGTAACCGATTTTCTAAATCACTTTAAAACAATGGTGTAAAACTGGGCATGGTGGCTCGCACCTGTAATCCTAGCACTTTGGGAGGCTGAGGTAGGAGAATCACTTGAGCCCGGGAGTTCGAGACCAGCCTGGGCAAGATGGTGAGACCCTGTCTCTACAAATATAAAATAAAAAAAATTAGCCTGGGCTTGGTAGTGCACACCTGTAGTCCCAGCTGCTTGGGAGGCTTAGGCAGGAGGATTGCTTGAGCCCAGGAGTTGTAGTCTACAGTGAGCTATGATTACACCACTGCACTCCAGCCCGGGTGACAGAGCGAGACCATGTCTCAGAGAGAAAAAAAAAAAGGATGACTTAAAAATTGAACAAACATGATCTTAAAAGACATATTTCAAACTTGCAAATTAAGCAGACCAAATGGAGGAGATATCAGACATCTTAAAAAGTGGTGTGTCCAAAGCAGCCCAGTGATTACAGAGCATCGTTCCCTCATGGAAACACAATTGATATCAAAGGAAATTAGTTTTTTATATCATCTAATCAAGAAACTAAATGACCATTTCAGGCCCATGTAGGGGGCCTCACCCAGGGCTCCTGGTATAAAAAGGTTTGAGACCAGTAAGGGCCTAGCGCTTGGTCGCACCTTCCAAGTCAGGCAGCAGCAGCTGGGACGTGCTCCTTCTCATGGTCAGGCGATGTCGCCAGAGGTTCCTCAGCAAGTTCCTTCAGCTGGAATGTAATTAATCCCATTGATTTTCCTGTCTTACACCCTCGTGCCTTGCCCCATGATAATTGGAAGGCATTTTAGGACCTCAGAGTTTCATTCACCTTTGGTATAATTGGGATGCCGCTTCCTAAGTTAAGACCTGCTGTGAACGTGACGTTAATCCCATCGCTCAGCCAGTGGCTGCGTCTTCCTTCTCGTTGCTTCTTAGGGACATCACGTTCCATCGCCTTTCCTATTATGTGGTCTCCTTGTTGGACACATTTACGAAAATGTAAAAATCTTCAGTTAAATACAACCTACCTTTTTTCCCCCTTCCACAGGCATCTTCCTCTGAGGACATGGGCAGGTGGATTGGGATTTTACTCGCAGAGACGGGGTCATCCACAGACCCGGGGGCCCTGCACTATGACTACATTGATGTGGAGATGTCCGCCAGTGTCATTCAGACAGCCAAACAAACCTTCTGGTAAGACCCACTGCCGTGTGAAATGGCACCACAGTTCAATCATTGTCTTTTCGCTAACTTAGTTTCACTTAGTTTTTGTGTGAGGATATAGTCTCAGAAGAAAAACTAAAAGCTTTCCCTTTTGCATTATCTTAATCCAAATTTTGCAGCAATGTTTTTGTCATGTCAACCCACTGGGTTTTCTGTTCAAGTGGCGTGTGGCAAACTTGCATAAAGGACTATATAGTAAATATTTTTGATTTTGTGGGCCAGACGATTCCTGTTAATAACCACTCAGCTCCCTTTGCAGCCAGACACGGTACGTAAATGATGGGTGTGTCTGTGTTCTAATAAAACTTTATTTGTGAAAACAGGCAGTGGCCTGGATTTGGCCCGTAGTTTGCTGACCCCTGTATTAGATGAACTGTTCTACGAAGCAGAAATGATTCTACATATTGCTGTAATGAGGACTGAGTTTTCAAAGCTATCCATCAAGAACTTTGTAAATTTAAATTGTGATTTTTAAAAAAAACGCTGCAATCATGTATAAAAACATCCTTTTGAACTGTGAACATTTCTTTAACATAATAATGGCAGAAATATTTAGAGCAGCAGTTCTTGGTATGGTCCAGAGAACCCCTGGGGATATTCCAGACCCTTTCTGGCAGTCTGCGGGGTTAAATTATTTTCATAAGAAATTGTTTCCATCTCCCACCGTTTGGACATCTGCATTAGTGACCACTGGCTGGCAGCTTCACACCAACAGTCGTCCTTCTCTGTATTAATAATCATTGTCACTGCCAGTGTAAATAGTCAAATAATTTTACCATTTGAGATAGTAAAAGAAAATACTGGTTTCACTTAAGATGTCCTTGAGGAAGCAGTAAAAATGATGACTTTTTCTATAAAGGATCAGATAGTAGATATTTGCATGAAGTCTCTGAAGCCCGTGTGCTTTTCCTGTTCCGTGTGGCGTGATGAGAGGCCACGGAGAGCACACAGGCGTGTACAATGATAGTGGTCCTGTTGAAGAACAGCTCAGACAAGTGAGGTGCTCAAAGAACTAGCTGCCTTAAGTTTTTTTTCATTTTTACTTGAAAAAGCAACAGAGAAACTGTGGTTATTCACACATAGGCATTTGCAGATGTTTCCTTGAAAATGAGCTAGCTACACCCATCATCTCTAGGCAAACAGTTGGCAGTATTTGTTGCTTACGATACATTTAAGCTTTCCTTAGAAATTAGAATTCTGGAAAATTTGCATCTGCCATGGTGAGCTTGCCAGCTTCTCAGCACCCACAGACTCCTGCTGAGCTCTGTAGTCATGTCAGTGAGCAGTTTTGTTGATGTCGTATAATGAAGGGTGTCAGTATTTGGAAGATCTGCAGAAGTCATGCTTGGGAAAAGATCTATTCCTAGTGCAAGATAAACGACTGGATTTTAATGTGAGTCGATTGATCTGCTTTCCAACTCCATTGCAGTTGGCGGTGAGAGGCCACCACTTGCCGCGTTTTGGTGTAGTACTAAAGAAGCGCAGCTACAACTCGGAAAAAGCAATTAAAATGTGCCCCACTTGTCCAGCTTACATCTGTTTGAGGCTGGATTTTCTTCACATACTTCAACCAAAAGTGCATTTGGTGACAGATTGAATGCAGAAGCAGGTAGAATCCAACTACCTTCTGTTAAGCTGGACACTAACTAGGTTTACAAACATGTGAACAGTGCCACTTATTTTTTTGTTATTGGGGTTTTGTTGTTGTTATTGTTGGTGGTGGTGGTGGTTTTTTTTTTTTTTTGATTAAGGGTCTTGCTCAGTTGCCCAGGCTGGAGTGCAGTGGCACAATTATGACTCATTGCAGCCTCGACCTCCTGGGCTCAAGGGATCCTCCCATCTCAGCCTCCCAAGCAGTTGGGACTACAGGCATGTGCCACCATGCCTGGCTAATTTTTTTTTTTTTTTTTTTGTTGGTAGAGACGGGGTCTTGTTATGTTGCCCAGGCTGGTCTCAAACTCCTAGACCCCTGGGCTCAAGTGATCTTCCCACCTTGGCCTCCCAAAGTGCTAGGATTACAGGCATGGCCCACGGTGCCACTTTTAAGTGAATAACAATGAACACATTTCTTAGGTTTTCATTTCAAATACAGCAGGTAGCAGGTAAGGCATCTTGGCTTGGGTCCTGCTTTGGTATTTACTAATTAGAACAATTTGGACAAGCCATTCATTACCTGTTAGTACCTCTGCTGCCTTCTGTAGAACATAGAGAGGGTGGGCAACTTAATCTCTGAAACTTGCAGCTCCAGCGTCTGACCCCTTGATGGCTGCATATGTTTCTCTCCTCCTTAGAGAGTGGGGACTGGGGTGAGGGAGCGAATGAAAACAAAGCTGGTCGTGAATTCCATCATCAGCAAGTGAGGAGAAACATAGAGACAGCTGCTGGCAGACCCGCCGGTGCTGAGATGACGCGACCTTTCAAGTGTGGAGAAGATGGGCTCAGATGCCCTGTGCGTTGTGTCGTGCCTGTTTAATGTGAACACCGCCATCTAGTTTTTCCACACAAGTGCTCTCTATGGGGAATTGGAGCAGTCTTCCTTTGTGTCTTCAGTGGTGAATGGACGTTCATTTAATGCTTAGCTAGGACATTCTGGGGCTAAGAAATAGTTCTCAAAGTGAAGATAACTTGGCCCATTTTAGGACTCAAACCACATGTTACATACAGCCAGCTAAGGTCAATAGCCTTGACAAGTGGAATTAGTCTTGCACAGATTGTCCATGAAATCTCCAGTAACACTGGAGGGTTTCTACAGTGTGGACTGGTCTCACCACTGTCCTTTTGTGTGGAAATTGGGATAGACGTAGTCTAGTACTTACCGTTCTATTTATACTCGTTATTGTTTAATTATATTCTTTCTAATCAGCAAAATGTAGGTAAATTATAATGATTCTGTTTGTTAAGTACTATTCAGTAAATAAAGCACATTTAAAGTTTTTTAAAGAGATGTAATATCCTTAAATCTAGTTTTGCAAAATCTGCCCAACTAGACTGACATAAAAGTGGTTATGGATGTTCACTATATTTATTTGGAAGATACTAGATTTCCATAAAAACCTATCCTACAGCCACATGTAACTGCAAGTATAATCAGCAAACGGATAACCACATTTAAGAGAAACCCTGAATTAAAATAGTTGCCCTAGAATACAACTTGGCTTTTACTCTATAAATGACAAGAGTATTAATCTAAACCAAATGTGGCAAGGTCACATTTTTGAGAAAGGAATGTAGATTATAATACTAAAAATATTTATTAAAAATATGCATGTAATGAATTTATGGCTGCAGGCATCTTTTCTACCTCATTAAAGTCTTTATAGGAGGTGTCAGTTAGCAACAAAGCTTATTTTCAAGTTTTCTAGCCAAACATGCCTGTAACAGTTAAGAGAGATGAGATGTGACAAGGAAGCAGTGTTCAAAATATGGTTGCTTGCCAGTGTGATGAATATTCTAAGATTAAATGTTTTGCTTTTATATAAACTGGCAGCCAGTTAATGAATCTTTTCAAGGTTCTTAGGAGAATTCTTTGTGCATTGTGTGTGACTGAGGAAGATGGCAGTAATATATTTTGAAAAGAGGAAAGTGTAAGATAATAATGGAGATTCTCCCAAGAAAAATGGGATATTTAGGAACTTTAGTAATGGTAAACAATGAAAATGTATTTTCCTGAAAACCTGTTTACAATGAGATACATAGATTATATAACACAGGAAAATACTCCAGAGTTTTCCCGAAACTCTCTTCAAGTCACACTCAGCTGGGAGCCCCTCAGGAAGCAGTGGTGAGGATGAAGAGGATGGAAAGTAGGGGTTGGTGTGGAGAGTGGAGCGTGGGGAGATGCATGGATGGGAGGCAGTCCTCTTGGCCACCCTTTCCTCTGAGTCCCAGGAGGTTATTGTGAAATAGCTCCCCATGACTGTCTCCTGGTTTTGGTGTAACAAGTGGCACGTGGCCTCTTACTTCATTTCCACTTCTATCTTTGGCTGCAAATCCTATTGTGGAGAGACACCAAGCGGAAGACTGAGGCCTCGTGTTTAGTCGGGTCCCCAGGCCCTGCCCTCTTGGGGGCCGGGCAGAGTTGTCCTCACCGGGCCAGGTCCCTCTCTATGGGGTGAAGGGTGACGAGCTCCTGGCTGAGGCCTCCTCCACCTAGGACATTCTGTGTGCCTATGACCCGTAATCCCTGTGCTCCCAGGTCCTGACAGGTGAGCCCGTCAGAGGCATCCTACAGTGACTCTTTCCAGCACAGAAGCCGGAGTGGAGCCACCAGGGCCTCTGTTCTGACCCCATCCTTTGTCCCTGCTGCAGCAGGGCGAGTGCAGGGCACACGCTCAAAACCGAAGACGCAAGCCCATGAGAGACGTGCCTGCCATTGGAAGGAGAAAGACTCAAGGCAGTACGACCCAGGGCACAGGGGAGGGGCTGGTGGTCCCCGTGGTCGGGCTTTATTCATTCCTCCATTTACTGCCTCTCACTGACAAAGAGTATACATAGCGCTGTCTCCCCAAAAGCCCTCCAATGAGGCATTTAATTAGAAAACCTTAAATATGTATTTTTAAAAATCAAAATCTGTTACTGCGAAACAAATGTTCAAGTTTTGCTGTGCCTTTCCTTCTTGTGTTTTCTTCTTATTCATCTTATTTTCCTACATATACCTGTATGTATTTTAAGTTTAGTATAATTATATTAATTTTTTATATGCAAAGGAAAAAGTTTTTAAATTATAATTGAAGAGTGTGTCCAGGCAGCAAGCCGCGCATGGCGTCCCTCCCCAGCAGGGGGCACACGCGCGCTCTGTGCGGAGCCGTTTCCGCGGCCCGCGCTGCTGAAGCCCAGCCCGGATCCCCAAGCCCGGTTCCTCCCGCCGCTCCCGAGGCTATGCTGCCGGATTTCTTATCAAAGAGGCAGGCTTCACTTGCCCCTGTGTTTCTCTCCCCAGTTTTCACTTACCCTGTGTTTTCTTCATCTGGTGATCACAGAAGCCCAGGATCCTGTGAAATACCCCTACTAGTAGGAAATGCTGTCGGGGCGGTCCCTTCCCTGGGATTTACATTGTTAGTCCCGACCTGTGGCTTCGGAAGCCGGCCGAGCCTCTAGGCACTTGCACCAGCACCTGCACCTGCGTGTGCCCGCGTGGTCCCCGCGCTCCTGAGGCCAACCCTCCAGTGGGGAGAGCAGGCAGGACGCAGATGCAGGACAGTGGTCCTGGGCCCGGAGGGGAGGGAGAGGCCGCTGAGGGCTGCGGGGCGGGCCGCCTCCTGGGGGGCAGCACCCACGCGGAGACCTGGGTGCGAGGGGTGTCAGGAGTTTGGCAGGCAAGAGGGGCTGGGGAAGCTGAAAGAGCCAGGGGAGTGCCGGGGCACCCAGGAGACTGACGGAGCGCAGGAAGTCACCGCGCAGTGACGGAGCAGGAACCCAGTCCCTCGGAGCCCCGCGGCCCTGGGCAGCACCTTGCGACTTCAGAAGCCCCTGGGGGTGTTGGGCGGAGGCTGGCGTGGCCCGGCCTGCCCTCCTTAAAGGGGAGTGAGCCGTTCCCTCACCACAGGCTCCACACTGTTGGCCTCACCCCTGGCTACTAGATGGGCAAGTCTTTCCCACGCCAAGCACTTCTCTAGGTTTCTGTGGGCACCAGCTAGGTGTCCTAATACATGAACTCAACCCTCGGTGGTCTTCCAGGAGGCAGCGTCAGGCCCTCCCAGTGAAGGGCCCAGTCCACAAAGCTGACTCCACTTCAGATGCCAGTCACAGGTCCAGGATGTCACCTGTGCGTGTGACCAATGGGATGTGAGTTGGAGGTTCCCACGACCCCTCCCCTCCAGTTCAGTCATTGCTAGAACTCTCACAGAACATAGGAGGAGCTTGCTTACTGGATTACCAGTTTACTGTAAAAGGACACAGCTTTAGCAGTGAGGGAAGAGGTGTGCCAGGCAAGGCATGTGGGGCACAGCGCTCCCGTGCCCTCGCTGGGCACACCACGCTCCCAGCACCGCCGCATGCACACAGCCCAGAAGCTCCGGGAACCGCATCCTTTTGGGTTGTTATGGAAAGTTCCAGCCCTAATCACAGGGTTGATTTCCCTGGCAACCAACCCTCATCCTGCTCTTCATGTAGGAAATTCCGAGAGTTTTAGGAGCCTTGACCAGGAACTTGGGACAAAGACCAAAATATATATTTATCATGCCACAATAGCACACCTTTTAAAGGATTTCTCAGGCCGCTGTCAGTGGCTCTCGAAGTTGAGGAAATTTCAGGGAAGAGGTGAAGATGTGTGGGGTGGCATTGGTGCTGATTGAGTACTAAGAACTCCATAAATACTTGTTGAATGAGTGTCCCAGAAAGCTTAGAGAACAGGGATCCATGAACTTTTTCCAAGAAAGATCAGACAGTAACTTTCAGCTTTGCAGGCCATGTTGTCCTCTTGGAAGTAACACACTTGTGAAAGAGGCGAATGTTCCAATGAAGCATTATTATGAACACAGGCTGTGAGAGGAGCTGGCCACTGTGAGAGACGGATGATAATCAAAACGCTTGGTGTTTCTGAACACCTGTTATTTGCAGGCTTTGCTGTGTGTACCTAGCATTGGTTATTGGCGTTGTGTGCTGCAGTTCCGCAAATTATGTGCCGTCCTAATTTTATAGGACAGTCCCTCCAAAGCATCTTCTCATTTCCGCCGGGATTCTGTCTAGTATTTCTTCTTTGCCCCTGTGACCTCTGACATAGCCTTGGGAATAAAGTCAGAACTCATTAAAGACTTGACTCGTTGGAGTAAAAAGTGGTCAGGTTATGGATTTTAACGCATTTCCTTTCTTTCAGTTTCATGAACAGGCGTGTTATATCTGCTAACCCATATCTGGGGGGCACCTCCAACGGCTATGCCCACCCCAGCGGTACGGCGCTTCATTACGACGATGTCCCGTGCATCAACGGCTCGGTGAGTGCCCTTTTGCTGGAGTAATGGTTGGTTTTGTTAGACAGCTGTGAAAATTCTATGCTTCAGTTCCCCTGGTTTCAGGTCTGAATAAGGTCAGCTTTTTAATGCTCTGAAGCAAGGAGACTCCATCTCATCTCTTTTCTCCTGGTTTCTGACATGCTGTTCATCTGACTCTGCATTTGGACAAGTGGATAGTTTGAGACTAGTAGACAGTTTGTCATTTAATGTCACTGTCATTTTCCTGTTGGTGTTGAGGTAGGGTCCCCATCTGCTGCCCAGGCTGGAGTGCAGTGGTGCAGTCACAACTCACTATAGCTCAACCTCCCCAGCTCAATCAGTCCTCCTACCTCAGCCTCCCAAGTACCTGGGCCCATAGGTGCATACCACCACATCCCACTCATTTGTTGGTTTTTAGTAGAGACGGGATCTCCCTATATTGGCCAGGCCAGTTTTGAACTCCTGGGCTCAAGTGATCCTCCCACCTCAGACTTTCAAAGTGCTGGAATTACAGACATGAGCCACTGTGCCCGGCCTAATGTCACTGTCACTAATTAAACATGTCAGCCCACTAAAATATTGACTAAAGGAGAGCATGTTAGAGTAATACTTGGATAACTTGTTAAATCAAAACATAACACAGTGTAAGTTATCAATGAATAGTTATTTCCCGATGGGATTAAAATGCAGAGAAATCCCCTCAGGAAGGAAATGATAACATAGAGGAATGATCACATTACAAATTCGACAGCTTCCCTTGGGGTGGATTTGGAGCAGCCAGGCTCCTGGCTCCAGGCACAGCGCTATCTGTATATCCATATGTCCATCTATCCATGCAGGAGGTCTTTAGTCACAGCTTTCTGTTACACTGGCCTCCAGGGTGTGTCTGGCCTTAGGAGTTCTGAAGTCTGTTCTCAGCGTGTTGTGTCATATGTGTCATCAGCAGGCCTCATCAACAAGTGCTGGTTCTACGGTGTCTGCCTGTTACTCATCTCACAACCACGTATTGAGCATCCTGTCTGATCCAGGCACGGTGCCCAGCCCTGGGCGTTCAGAGATGAGGCCTTCACAGTTAGTGGATGAATGAAGGAGGCTTGTGAGAAACCACTATGCCATTTGTCTCCCAGTACTGGAAGGGTTTGAAATTGGCATCTATGTTAAGATAATTTTCAAAGGTAGACATAAAGTAAATTTATTGTTATGTTTTCCAGCCTTGGAAGATGTGTCAGACTTTTTTCTTACTGTTTTGCTTCTCCAGTCTTTTCCCTGATATTCTGATGAACATCCTCAATCAGCCCTGGCACCGTAAATTCATAGCTGCCCCACAGCAGGAACCAGGAGACAACAGCCTCCTTGAGGGAAGAGAGGGGCTGAGGACCCCCAGTGCTCAGGAGCATAAACAAACTGAAAGCAGGTTCTCGTGGCCGGGGTCAGAAGCGGGTGGCTCATCCCTCAGGAACCACGATGGATGCGGTGTGTTCCTGGGGCTCAGTTGCCTTCCCATTGGCTGCCTCCTCCTTCCTGCTGCTCTGGACCTGCCCTGGGGTTCCTGTGGGGGAGGCCGCCCTTGCTATGCGAGGCCCCACCTGATTCTAAAAAGGGATCTTTTCATCACTTCGTCTGCCCCCTTCCCTCCTCAGTCCTCTTTCCCTTGCCTTATTGCCTGGGTGTCTCCCAGGGGCCAGACTCTGTGCCAGTTGAAGAAGAAATGGTGAAGCAATTATCTTTGTCCTGAAAGGGCCTCTGAGTCTCGTGGGAGTGAGTGGACCTGGGAGGGAAACAGACATAGATAGGAGCGGGGAGAGCTTCCTGGGCCCTGGGCAGGGCAGGGCCCGCTCGAAGGTTCCATGTTAGGATAGGGTGGCATGGGGCAAACAGAGCCACTTTTGGATCCCATCCTAGCTTCAGAGTCCATCCAGTAGAGCCCCCCATCTTAGGCAGAGGGGTGTCAGGTCCAGTGAATCTCCTTCTTTCCTCCTCAGCCAATCCTCCCTGGGCTGTCTCTGGGTGTCCAGTCACCACAGCACTCCACCCCTGGGCAGGGTCTTGTGGCAAGTTCTTCCTGCTTAAGATGGCACCACAGTACCCTGTGAAGTAGGGCTCTCAGGCTAGTTCCTGCCCTCGATTCTGGCCTCTGAGTCTTTCTTGAGGTGGGACCCACTCTTCTGCCTCCATTTGCCCTGTGTCACTGCAGCGTCTCTTGACAGCAGTCTTATCACTGGGTTTAGACTCCAGTTACCACACTCATCTGCATCCTGAGAACCATCCACTTCTCTGAGCCTACCTCTAGCCTGTCCCACCCAAAGGCCCTTTCACATGCCTTTTCCTCAAAGACGTTTCTTCCATGCACGCCTTACACACGAACCTGTGACCATGAGCTGGATGCTGTCGTCACCCTATGGAACCATGCACGTGATCGTCCGGCTCCACCCAGCACGTTGTGTTCAGACTATTAGGACACTCTACAGGCCAACCCCAGGAGCGACTGTTCCTTAAGTTATTCACAGCTTAATCTGTTGTAGGAACAAAGGTCTGCCATTCCTAAAGGGCTCTGCATGTAGGAATTGTTTGTGTGTGTGTATTGCTGGGCTGGAGATAGCCACCTTTAGGACATAATATGCTGTACATGTTTGTGGCTTCCTTGCTTATTAGGCCTTCCTGTGCTCAGGCCCTTCCTGAAACTATTTTCTGTGTGTTCGGCTGTTACCAGCTCTTCTCTTTTTGGAGGGCCTCATTTCTAGGTTTTTTATAGCCAGGCGTGATGGCTCACGCCTGTAATCCCAGCACTTTGGGAGGCCGAGGCAGGTATATCATGAGGCCAGGAGTTCAAGACTAGCCTGGCCAACATAGTGAAACCCCATCTCTACTAAAAATAGAAAAATTAACCAGGCGTGGTGGTGGACGCCTGTAATCCCAGCTACTCAGGAGGCTGAGGCAGGAGAATCGCTTGAGCCTTGGAGTTGGAGGCTGTAGTGAGCTGAGATTGCACCACTGCACTGTAGCCTGGGCAACAGAGCAAGACTGCATCTCAAAAAAAAAAAAAAAAAAAAAAAGTTCATATTTATCACCTAATATCTGGGATCATAGCACTGTTTCAGCTTTAGTTATGTTTACCCATTCAGTGTTACCCCATGATGCTTAGACTAAGATGAAAGTATGTACACTCATACTTCAGAAACTTCTGTGAGGTCGCTGTAGGTGTTTTTCTGAGTCTTCCATGTGACTTAATGTTTGATATTTTAGGAAAATGATAGTCTCGTCTAGACTGTTTTAATAACTCTGGACAAATGTATGCTAGGTCGTCATTATGAAACTCTCATATCCGAGTTTAGCTGCAGGGACCGTTATTTTTAGATCACAAAAATAGACACATTGAAGTGATTGCGGAGGAATACAGACACTCCTACTGCAGAATTTTAAGTCTTTTCTATTTTTATAACAAAAGGTTGTAATTACCGTCTGGCAGAAAGGACTGTGCAGGAAGACTAAACAGGGTAAAATGAATATAAGAGAGGAATTAATATTGCCTTTCTTGTCATGCCAGGCAGTTTATAAAGACCTTTAACCCTGAAAAGGCCGTGGCTGTGGTTATCAGTTTTTGAGTTAACACTTTAATGCCCATGTTCTCAGGTTCCTCTGTCCCATGCAGTGGCACGTAACTATTTTAGTCCTTGGTTAGAGATTTTCTGCTAAAATAATACCATTATATCAGTTAGATTTGGAAGCATCTAATTTTCTATGAGGATTTGATTTCTCTTTTCACAGACCGTTTTGGTTGTGTTGGTTGTGGCACTTTCTTCAGTACAGAGTAGGGGACAGAGGGTGTGTGTTGACAGTTCCCGTAGGACTTGGGTCACTGACTCCTGCACAGGGGCTTGGAGGAGCCTGCAGGTGGTCTCATGTCCCCAGGAGTGCGAGGCTTAGTGGCAGTACTGTGCTGGGATGAGCGCGCCCTTCCCTCCGCTCTGCCACTCACTGGCTCTAGGGCCTGTCTCTGCTTCCATTTCCCCCTCTATCCCCGGATGACTGTGAGATGAAGTCATCATCCAGGACGTGGGAAGTGCTGTGAAAAGCATCGAGTGCTCTGCTTGGCCCTCGTGTGTCTTCGTATAGACCCAGAGCACCAGGACCCTAGTCCCGCGCTCGTTCCTCCCCTCACATCCACGTCCTGCACTAGGGGAATTTCTGAACCCCAGGTTCTCTAAAGAAGAAAATGCCAAATCAACATTGCTTTTTCTCTTTAAAAGACAGGACAAAACAAAAACTTCATAATCCAAGGGTTCTGGGAATGGTTTAAGGAAAAAAAGAAATTTTTCCATAAGGCTTCAGAAGTCAAGTCCTTTTGAATCAATCTGCAGGCGTGTGTTGGGTTTGTGTATGTGCGTGTGTTGGGGGGTGCATGCCTTATTGATAACAACTGCAGTCTGTGTGCAGAAGAATGTTGGAGGACCATGCTATGCTAAATGCTATACTATTAATCAATGACATCTCACTGTGCTAAAAGCTGCTGTTTTCTGTGTCCAAGTCACTAACCACAAAGCTATGTGTGTTGCAGTGGGAACCGGAAGACGGCTTTCCTGCTTCCTGCAGCAGAGGCTTGGGAGAAGAGGTGCTTTATGATAACGCAGGCCTGTACGATAACTTGCCGCCTCCGCAAATCTTTGCCCGCTACTCTTCTGCTGACAGAAAGGCCTCTAGGCTGTCTGCTGACAAGCTGTCCTCTAACCATTACAAATACCCTGCCTCCGCTCAGTCTGTCACTAATACCTCTTCTGTGGGGAGGGCGTCTCTCGGGCTCAACTCGCAGGTACGGCATCTTCTTCTGTAAGATTCTAGAACCACCTTCAAGTCACATTGCTCGAACAGAGTTTTGCAGCTTGTAGTAAATGGGACTCATCAAAGGCAAAGCATAATGGTTTTTTTTTTCCCTCAACTGGAATATAATTTGCAGCCTGACTACCAAGGAACTGATGCGATATTTCTCAAGAGCTCATGGTTTATCTGAGCACCGTGTTTCTTTGCCCACATCTGGCTCTCTTTCTGTTCTTAGAAAATTCCCCAGTGAAATTTTGTGAATTATGTCAACTGAAGGAAGAGAATTTAAAAGAAACGGGTAGTAAAACCTTCCAGAAGATTCTTGAACGGCCAGTTTCTTTAATATGTTTCCATTACACGTAATGAGGAAGGGTTGACTCTGTGTAGTCATTGCTTTTGATCTTTAACCATGAAATAGATTATTCAGAGGACGGTAGTGTTTTCTCCATGACAAGTCTAAAGGTATACTCCCCAAAACTAGACGATGATAATAAGGACTTTGGATGACCATTGAACAATAATAACTGTGATGTTGAACTGTTGTCCATTGTACACCCTGTATTGATGGCAAACAGTAACATTTCAGAGTAATTTTGTAGTGTTAGGCCTTTAAAAAAAAAAAAAGATGAAGTCTCACTATGTTGCCCAGGCAGGACTTGAACTGTGGGCTCAAGTGATCCTCCTGCCTTGGCCTCCCAAGTAGCTGGGACAACAGGCACATGCCACTGTGCCCGGCTTGTACATGTTTAACCTAAGAATTTTTTATGCTTTGCCTAAAGACCTAAGCCCATATGTAAGAATATGAACGTACAGCAGATGGGCATGTTTTAGGTCTTTGTTTTTTTTCTCCATTCTTTGGATAGTCTTAAGAAAATAATGAACCAGATAAAATTGTAGAATTGTAGATAGTAGTGACAGAGAACACTAACTCCCAATAGGTCGGCTTCATCAAAAGTCAAATGCGCAGGTTGGTGTTGGTTTTTGATTTTTCGTGATGGTGGTTTAGATCCCATCCTTGGGGATTCCCATTCAGTGAGTCTGAGGGGCCCTGAGCCAAGTGTCGTTGGGGGGCAGGGGTAGGGGAGCCGTTGGTGTCTTTTGAGGACTTAACACCAAAAAGTTGGCAGGTTTTGTGTTGTATTTACTAAGTGAATGTGTATCTGTCTACATTTCTACCTGTCTTTTTATTGGCATTAGAGTCGCCTTAGGTAAAACCCTGCCACACAGTTTGCCATCTTGCACACTTGGATTGTCCCCACATGGGTTGGGAATCATTCGATGTATGGTTCCCATGTGGAGTTTTTGTTGTTATTGTTCCCTTTTGTTTTTGTTGAAATAGGAAACACTTTTGCAAGTTAAATTCCATGACCTCTGGGTTTCCTGTCCTCATTTGATCATTTAAATGGGAGCCTATTGCTTAATGGCGAGACCTTGCACTTTTCTGAGCACTTACCTGCCATATGCTCTATCCGTGTATGGCACACCATCTGATCTTTTTAGGAACCCTGTGGGGAGGTATCTCTTTATGTTTTTAAATGATCAAATGGGGGCTCAGAAAGTTTAAAGAACTTACTCAACATCTCCTAAATGATAGAGCCAGAATTTGGAGCTAGATCTCTCTGCCTCCCAAAAATTGAGGCCTGCAACAGAAGGAAACGTATCATGGAAAAAAGCATGGGCGTGGATGCTGGAGTGAGCCTTTGCTGTCGTGCTGAATTAATTACACAACTAAGCTACACGTAAAGTCACTTCAGCAAAATGCAAAACGTGTTGGCCTGTATCAGTCTCAGGGGTAGAGACTGTTTCACTGTTTCAGAAACCCGTAGTTAGTGGAAGTTGAGTTTCCATATTATTGCTGCTGTGTCTGTGTTACGCTTCTTTTGCTTCCTTCCATGGACTCCGTCAGCAAGTAAGGAGACGGTCACTTAACCCCATTAGGATGTCACTCAGTGTCAAAGCACTTGGAGCAGAAGAACTCACACTGTAGGGTCATGCTCCTCTCCTAAAAGGCATCCCACTGAAATAAAAGCTGTTTATCCTCAGAAACACAAACTCCTCCTCTCAGCTGTGCTCTGGGGTAGTCAGCTGCCTGTGCCAGCTTGGTTAGCATTTGTGATCTGCCAGTAGAAAGGGGTCACTTCCGCAGCATTCCAGCGGAACACATCCTACAGAGCCTCTGCCACACCCTCCTTAGCCATTCCCCAGAATCCCAGCAGCCCAGTGTTTGAAAACCATCTTGGTTTTCTTTCACATTCATTTTTTTCTGCGTCGATGCTAGTTTCTCTAATACTTAGAGTCAGAGACTGAAAGAAATGGCTGCAGAAAAAAAAAAAAAAGACCAAGATGTGTTCGACTGTGTGTTTATTTTTCATGTTCTTATATGTTTATTTCAACAGCTCAAGGGTAAAAAGCCCCCCGTGGCATCTAATGGGATCACAGGAAAAGGGAAGACTCTGAGCAGTCAGCCAAAAAAAGCGGATCCTGCAGCTGGTGTGAAAAGGACAGCTTCGAGTAAGTGTACCATCGGATGTCTTGCATTCTGGCTTCAAGTGCACTTGGTGGAGCTGGGCCTGTCTGAGCCTGCCCACCAGTGAGTGCCAGCTTGGGGTCAGCTGGAGAGATGGGCACCATCATCCTTCCTCATCGGCCACATGGTAGGACAGTGGTGAATTCAACCCAGCTTCTCTGACTGTGCTTGTAAATTGAAGCCCAGAACTGGTTTGCTGCCTGTGGGATTGACTCAGCATTTTAAAATAGGAGGCAGTTGTGAGTGCTGGTTGCTTGCAGCTCCAGGTAGCCCTGGACTCCGGGTCAGGAGACCTCAACTCTTGTCCCTGATCTATGGTTGACAAGCCGTGCAAACTCTAAACTCAGCATCTTTTTCTGTCAGACGTAGACACGTGGCTCCTGTGGTTGGTGCAGTTGGGATAACTGAGGTAGTACACGGACCTCAAAGTATCAGAGCAGTACGAGGAGTTCTGAGGAGTGGTTAGTCCTGCGGTGTCCACAGCAAGCCATTCTTATGCAATCCAGTTTACTGAACACAGCCACTTTGTAAGCACAGGCATTATCCTTTACCCCATCATAGAAATGAGAGAAGAATAACCAAGAGAGTAAGCAGCTCTCCCAAGGGCTCACAGCTGGTACATCACAGAGCCAGAGTGGGTGCCAGGCTTTCAGACTCCACATCCAGCCAAAAATAGATTGGGCAGAGAAGCATTAAGATATGAGAGACTCAGCCTGCCTGGACCCAGCACCTTCTTCCCTTCCCTCCACTAGATCCATCTGGGGGTGATATAGCATCTCTTAAGTGTTTGTATTTGCGTTAGTCCTCATTATGTTGGATGTCTAATCAGGGAGCCAGCCAGGCAGCATTTTTTCACTCAGGGGACTCAAAGATACACTAAAGTAGTTGCCGTCTAGCGGCTTCAGTCCAACAGACCCACACATGCAGACAAGCAAGTGATAGGGCTGCAGTGTGGGGGTTTACAGGTGAGGGCCTCCTGAGTCCATCTGGGCATGTCCAGGAAGATTTCCCAGAGGAAGAAGGTGGGAGTTAGGTGCAGATGTTGAGTTTGATGTGGTTACATGCCATCGCCCTTGGGATTTCTACCCGAGATTCTCGAATCTGGATGTGCAACTGGTAGACCAGTCTCAGTGCTAATGAAGATGAGTCCGGCTAGCCCCAGCTGGTCACCCCCACGCCAGCTGCCGAAGAGAGAGGCTCTCATACTGGCACGTGCTGACATCCCTTTGCCCTGTGGTTCTGTTTTTGGAGTCAGAGCATCCACAGAGGGGAATGGAGAGGCTGGCAGTGTCCTTGGCCATGTTTGTGGACGAGGCTTGGAATCGTTCCTCAGGACCAGGCTGCGTCTGCCCCGAGGAAGTGTGTACATCCCTGACCTAAGCTTTTCTCCACCTCTGTTCCACCCAACATGCATGTTGACCAGATGGGTTGGAGCCAGTTGGGCCAAATCCTCCTACCACCATTTGTTTAATGTACTAACTTCCTTTGACCTTATCTGGCAAATTTTATTTCCCGAATGTATTGGGTGTATTTACTTTCACCTCTTTTTGTGTTGTTTCTTTGGGGAGGGGCAGATAGGGGAGAGGAGCAGCTCACACCCAGAAAGATTTATGAAAAGCAAAACCCGAATCCCACGGAGTCTCATTCGCCATGGTGTTTCTCTGTCGGTACCTGTGCTGACTTTATTTTCTAGATGATTTATTCCTTTATTTTATGAGACCTTCTGTAGGGAGTTTTTATTAACTTTGGTGACATCTAATGGTGACAAAAGAGAAAAATAATGGCATTCCGTGTTTTTGCTGAATCCAGCCACTTGCGTTATAGATGAGATGAGATTACATGGGGACCAAAAGATGTGGAGATTTATAGGTTATTGCATTGTGTTTGCTGGGAAAACCGCTTAGTTTAGAAATAAGTGAGTAGAGTTTGGACTTGGCCCTGTTTGCAAAATATGTCATTATTTTAGCTGCGAACAGTGATCCTTTCGTTTCAGGCTGTTGAGTGCTTCACCTGTCCTCAGGCTGCTGGCCCTTTGCTGTCATCCTGTGTATTTCTTTTGGTTAGGGGAAAATTGGCTGGGGAGTGATCACTTTTTATGCCTTCATAAATGCAGTATTTCATTGAAATTGTAATGGCTTACATTGCAAGAATTGGCAAATCCAGCATTTAGGACAGGTGCTAGAAGGGGCTCCCTGCTGTCCCTGAGTGGGCAAGGCTCTGGGAATCACTTATCGCCGATACGGTAAGAATTGCCAGGCAGTGTCCACTGCGTCAGGCATCATATTATTTTGTTAGATTTTTTTCAGATATGTTTTTGATTTAAAACACACACACACACACACACACACACACACCTCATTAAAACATGCAGATGTGCACACTCACACGCACCTGTACACATGCATGCGCACGCACAGGATTCTTTCTCGTTTCTGCTTTAGAGAGGGTGAAGCTGAGCTTCTCTAGAGGTTACTTGCAGAGTCATGTAGCAAGGGAGGGTGGAGTGTGGGTTTCTAGCCACCTCCCTGAGTCCAGTGTTTGTATTCTTAACCATTATGCCACCCCTGTGGCTTAATGAAGTAGTTTCTAGCCTTGTGAGGGAGTCAGACACGTGGGGTGTGCGGTCAGGAAGGCCTGGGAGTTGCCATCAGGTGTGAGTGCTTGTTAGAAGCGACTGGGAGATCACGGAAGCTTTGAAATCGGTGATCCTCCATCTGAGTTTTGTTAGAACCTTCATTTCTTCCATGTGTCTTAACAAAGAGGTGTTGTCCTAAATTATTGTTATTAAAAGGCCAACATAATAAGAGGAAGAGAGCGTGGGGTCAGGTTTTGAAAGCTGTTTTCACGGTGATGTGATGTTGCCAAGTCTGTAAATTTCCCCTTCAGCTAGTTTCCTCTTCATTTATTCATTTTATAAAATAAGCATTTATGTATTGCCCATTTTTGTGTTTGTTCTAAGTGCTTTATAAATATTTAATCCTTGCAACCACTCAATGAATTACTATCCCCATTTCACAGATAAGGGAAACTGAGGCACAGGGATTTCGTGCCCTGTTCCAGGTCATGCAGCTACACGTACAAGCTGGGACTCCTTCCTAGATGGTCAGGCTCCAGATACTGCTCCTGGCTGCCTCTTCATGTATCTGCTGTTCATTTATTCACTAAACAAGCATTTATTGTGCCACACTCCGTGCCAGGTGCTGATCTCAGTGCTGGGGGTGTAGCAGCAATTCAGATGAATTCAGAGCCAGGCAGATGACATGACCATAAGGAACAGATACTGCAGGGTTATGGAGGTGTTTGAAGACGTAGAGAAGGAAGCAGATTTCAGACATTATTTTTGATAGTAATAGACTCCTGTGCCTATTATAGACTGTTCCCACTCCACCTGGTTGAGATTAATTATAAGCCATGTGCCTCAAAGGGAAGCGAGTTAAAGGAATTTCCTAATATTCTGTTTTTGTTTTAAAAGTTTGATTCAAAGAATATTGGAGAATTTGAACTAGTCGCTTTTCTGCTTAGTTCAAACCAGCCCTGTCCTTCTTATTGAATTAGCACAGTAACTGGCTTTGTGTTTGTTTACTGAGTTGGCTGATTAAACAGGTTTTTTGAGTTCCCCCATTGTCTGCTTGAATAAACCTAATGTTTTTTGACATGGGGTCTCACTGTCATCCAGGCTGGAACACAGTGGCAGAATCACAGTTCACTGCAGCCTCAAACTCCTAGGCTCAAGCGATTCTCCCACCTCAGCCTCCTGAGTAGCTGGGACTACAGTCATGTGCCACCACACCTGGCTAATTTTGTATTTTTTGTAGAGAAGGGATCAATCCATGTTTCCCAGGCTAGTAAACCTAATTTTTAATTGCTGCCTTTTTTTCTTCTTGAGATGCTGCCCAGTACAAGTACGGCAAGAACCGGGTAGAAGCAGATGCCAAGCGGCTACAGACCAAAGAAGAGGAGCTGCTGAAGAGGAAAGAGGCCCTGCGGAATAGGCTGGCCCAGCTTCGCAAGGAAAGAAAAGACCTTCGAGCGGCCATTGAAGTGAACGCTGGTATGAAGGATGCGGGTGACTGCCCAGGGTGCATGTTTGTATTGGAGACTGGAGATTTCATTCTGCTTTGCCCAAAGGACCTGTTGCTCACCAAGGCTGTCATTTTATTTAGTAACAGTAGGCTATTTATTTGGTAAGAGTGGGTTATTTGGTAAGAATGGATGGGTTAGTTGGTGAGAGTGGGTTAGTTGGTGGGAGTGGGTTAGTTGGTAAGAGTGGGTTAGTAAGAGTGGGTGAGTTGGTGAGAGTGGGTTAGTTGGTGAGAGTGGGTTATTTGGTGAGAGTGGGTTACTTGGTGAGAGTGGGCTAGTGGGTGAGAGTGGGTTAGTGGGTGAGAGTGGGTTAGAGGGTGAGAGTGGGTTAGTTGGTGAGTGGGTTAGTTGGTGAGAGTGGGTTAGTGGGTGAGAGTGGCTTAGTGGGTTAGAGTCGGTTAATGGGTGAGAGTGGGTTGGTGAGAGTGGGTTAGTGGGTTAGTTGGTGAGAGTAGGTTAGTTGGTGAGAGTGGGTTAGTTGGTGAGTGGGTTAGTGGGTGAGAGTGGGTTAGTTGGTGAGTGGGTTAGTGGGTGAGAATGGGTTAGTTGGTGAGTGGGTTAGCGGGTGAGAGTGGGTGGGTGAGAGTCGGTTAGCGGATGAGAGTGGGTTAGTGGGTGAGAGTGGCTTAGTGGATGAGAGTCGGTTAACGGGTGAGAGTGGGTTAGTTGGTGAGAGTGGGTTAGTTGGTGAGAGTGGGTTAGTGGGTGAGTGAGTTGGTTGGTTAGTGGGTGAGAGTGAGTTGGTTGGTGAGAGTGGGTTAGTGGGTGACAGTGGGTAAGAGTGGGATAGTTGGTGAAAGTGGGTTGGTTAGTAAGAGTGGGTTAGTAAGAGTGCGTTAGTTGCTGTGAGTGGGTTAGTGGGTTAAGAGTGGGTTAGTGGGTGAGAGTGGGTTAGTAAGAGTGGGTTAGTGGGTGAGAGTGGGTTAGTAAGAGTGGGTTAGTTGGTGAGAGTGGGTGAGTTGGTGAGAGTGGGTTAGTGGATGAGAGTGGGTTATTTGGTAAGAGTGGGTTGGTGTGAGTGGGTGAGTGGGTGGGAGTAGGTTAGTTGATGAGAGTGGGTTAGTGAGTGGGTTAGTGGGCGAGAGTGAGTTAGTAAGAGTGGGTTAGTTGGTGTGAGTGGGTTAGTGGGTTATTTGGTGAGAGTGGGTAAGAGTGGGTTAGCGGGTAAGAGTGGATTATTTGGTGAGCAGTGAGTAAGAGTGGGTTAGTGTGAGTGGGTGAGAGTGGGTTAGTGGGTGAGAGTGGGTTATTTGGTGAGAGTGGGTGAGTGGGTAGGAGTGGGTTGGTGAGAGTGAGCTGGTGAGAGTGGGTTAGTTGGTGAGAATGGGAAAGAGTGGGTTAGTTGGTGTGAGTGGGTTAGTGGGAGAGAGTGGGTCAGTGGGTGAGAGTGGGTGAGTGGGTTGGTGAGAGTGGGTTAGTTGGTGAGAATGGGTAAGAGTGGGTTAGTGGGTGAGAGTGAGTTAGTGGGTTATTTGGTGAGAGTGGGTAAGAGTGGGTTAGTGGGTGAGAGTAAGAGTGGGTGAGAGTAAGAGTGGGTGAGAGTGAGTAAGAGTGGATTAGTTGGTGTGAGTGGGTTAGTGGGTGAGAGTGGGTTAGTGGGTGAGAGTGGGTTAGTATGTTATTTGGTGAGAGTGGGTAAGAGTGGGTCAGTGGGTGAGAGTGGGTTAGCGGGTGGGAGTGGGTTAGTGGGTGAGAGTGGGTTAGTAAGAGTGGGTTATTTGATGAGAGTGGGTTAGTGGGTGACAGTAAGACTGGGTGAGAGTAAGTGGGTTAGTGGGTGAGAGTGGGTGAGTGGGTGAGAGTGAGTTAGTAAGAGTGGGTTAGTTGGTGTGAGTGGGTTAGTGGGTTATCTGGTGAGAATGGGTTAGTAAGAGTGGGTCAGTGGGTCAGAGTGGATTATTTGGTGAGAGTGGGTTAGTGTGAGTGGGTTAGTTGGTAAGAGCGGGTTACTTGGTGTGAGTGGGTGAGAGTGGGTTGGTGAGAGTAGGTTAGTGGGTGAGTGGGAGGTAGTGGGTTAGTGGGTGAGAGTGGGTTAGTGGTTTATTTGGTGAGAGTGGGTTGGTGGGGTGAGAGTGGTTTAGTGGGTGAGAGTGGGTTAGTGGTTTATTTGGTGAGAGTGGGTTAATAAGAGTGGGTTATTTGGTGAGAGTGGGTTAGTAAGAGTAGGTCAGTTGGTGTGAGTGGGTTAGTTGGTAAGAGTGGGTGAGTGGGTAAGAGTGGGTTCGTTGATGAGAGTGGGTTAGTTGGTGTGAGTGGGTGAGAGTGGGTTAGTGGGTGAGAGTGGGTTAATTAGAGTAGGTTAGTAAGGTGGGTTACTTGGTGTGAGTGGGTTAGTAAGAGTGGGTTATTTAGTGAGAGTGGGTTAGTGGGTGACAGTAAGACTGGGTGAGACTAAGAGTGGGTTAGTGGGTGAGAGTGGGTTAGTAAGAGTGGGTTAGTGGGTTATCTGGTGAGAATGGGTAAGAGTAGGTCAGTGGGTCAGAGTGGATTATTTGGTGAGAGTGGGTTGGTGTGAGTGGGTTAGTTGGTGAGAGTGGGTTAGTGGGAGGTAGTGGGTTAGTGGGTGAGAGTGGGTTAGTGGTTTATTTGGTGAGAGTGGGTTAATAAGAGTGGGTTAGTTGGTGAGAGTGCTTTAGTTGGTGAGAGTGGGTTAGTGGGTTATTTGGTGAGAGTGGGTTAGTAAGAGTAGGTCAGTTGGTGTGAGTGGGTTAGTTGGTAAGAGCACGTTACTTGGTGTGTGTGGGTGAGAGTGGGTTAGTAAGAGCGGGTTACTTGGTGTGAGTGGGTGAGTGGATGAGAGTGGGTTAGTGGGTGTGAGTTAGGTTAGTGGGTTATTTGGTGAGAGTGAGTTAGTGGGTGACAGTGAGTAAGAGTGGGTGAGAGTGGGTTAGTTGGTGAAAGTGG
The DNA here is from genome assembly GCF_007565055.1 of Rhinopithecus roxellana. NCBI lineage: Eukaryota > Metazoa > Chordata > Mammalia > Primates > Cercopithecidae > Rhinopithecus > Rhinopithecus roxellana. The sequence continues at coordinate 180,451,776 of NC_044550.1, read as the reverse complement.
GTTAGTTAAGAGTGGGTTAGTAAGAGTGGATTAGTTGGTGTGTGCAGGTTAGTGGGTGAGAGTGGGTTATTTGGTGAGAGTGGATTAATAAGAGTGGGTTAGTGGGTGAGAGTGAGTTAGTTGGTGAGTAAGAGTGGGTTAGTGGGTGAGAGTGGGTTAGCAGGTGGGAGTGGGTGAGTGGGTGAGAGTAGGTAAGAGTGCGTTAGTTGGTGAAAGTGGGTTAGTTAGTAAGAGTGGGTTAGTAAGAGTGGGTAAGAGTGTATTAGTTGGTGTGAGTGGGTTAGTGGGTGAGAGTGGGTTATTTGGTGAGATTGGTGAGAGTGGATTAGTAAGAGTGGGTTAGTTGGTGTGAGTGGGTTAGTGGGTAAGAGTGGGTTAGTGGGTTATGGTGAGAGTAAGAGTGGGTTAGTGGGTGAGAGTGCATTAGTGGGTGAGAGTGGGTTAGTAAGAGTGGGTTATTTCATGACAGTGAGTTATTTGGTAAGAGTGGGTTATTTCACAGTGTTTCTTGGGGCTTGGAAACATTGCTGGTAACTGCAAGGCAGGTGCAGGGGTGGTCAAACATGCGGCATGCAGGCGGAGGCCAGGGCCGGACCCACCGCTGCTCCCCGAGGCAGGGGAGGTGATGGGGGACCTGTTCCGGCATCTGGCGCTGACTGGAGGATGGCCCCTGTATCCGCAGGGCTCAGTAGATTGTGGTCACTGTGTAGGAGGGATCAGCTGGATTTCTCCACGGAGGGTAGCCCACAGGGGGAGTGATACTCAGAAGTCCAGGCGAGGCAAGACATCTCTGCATGGGTAGAAGCCCCTCGTTTCTTGAGAAGGGAGAGGTGAGAGCAAGGCAACATCTGTCTTGGGATGCATCGGGGAAGAGGCCAAGCTAGTGGAATACAGACACCAGAGAGGGACTAAAAGTCAGGGCGCAGTCACTGGAACTGAGTCTGGAGCCAGAGCGGAACCCCTGGGCCAGGCGTGTGCGTTCCTGCTGGCGGGAGCTGGTGCTCAGCTCCTGACCCTGGGGTGGCACCGCTTACATACGCATGGCCTCCCGTGCAGCTTGGTGCTTAGACTGTGGAAGACTGGCTCCTTAGATTGAAATTGTACTAGTCTGGGCTGGGACGAATTCTTTAGATGCCGCAGAGGCCTGGGCGGTCCCGAGAGGAAGCTGCGGACTTTCTGTGGCTCGCCGTGCGGGGAAGAGCTGACGCACACCCCAACAGGCGATTACCAGCTCCAACCTTTCTGGACTTTGTGCCTCGATGATTTGATGAAAGGAAATGCTTTTGGAGTTTAGAGGAGGGAAGGCAGGTGTCCGCAGGGCAGGGCAGGCTGACCCAAAGGAGGAACCAGAATGTGGCCTGCAGCCTGAGGCCGACCCTACGGGAGGAGGCTGTGCCAGAGAATGGGGCGGGGCATGGAGTTTAACGAGACAGAAGTACCATTTCTCCCGTGTTCCAAGCTTGCAGGATAGTGAAGATGCAGGAAGGCCAGGGGTGCTTTTGGCTTTGAAAAAGAGAACCTCGCCTGCTGGCCAGCACCGGCCCAGACCCTGGGCACAAGTCCATTCACCTCTTGGGACTGGTGTTCTCATCTGTTCCGTGGGTGCGTCTTAGGTCCCTGCAGCAAACCTCAAATAAAATAAGTGAACGTACCTTAAAGAAACGTGTGCCATGTCCAGTAGAGATGCAAGCTGTGCTACTGTTCATTGCCTCAGGGGCAAATAAGATGACTGAGGGATCGGTGGAGCGTTAGGGAAGGATGGGGTTCACACCGCAATGCAGTGGCAGCTTCAGGAACTGTGGAGTTTAGGGTCCACGTTTCAAAATGAGAATACATTGAGTCCCAGATCCAGGAGCTCCCAGCCTTGGTGAGAATCAGCGTCTCCCATTGCCTGGTCCGAGCCTTCACAGCTGCAGCAAAGGGAAGTGGTTGGAGGAGGACTCTGGTCCCTTCGAGAACTGCTGAATTTAAGTTTTGCAACGAGGATCTAAGTCAGGGGAGCTCAACCTCAAACGTTTTGTGGAAGGTCTTTTTGGGGACCAGGTGCCTTCTCTGTTGTTTGGAGAACCTGTGCCGGCCGCGGGAGTGAGGGCGTTTCTGGGGATTCCAGGCAGGAAGCCACAGGCGATTCTGGAGGAGAAGCTGAAGCAGCTGGAGGAGGAGTGCCGGCAGAAGGAGGCGGAGCGCGTCAGCCTGGAGCTGGAGCTGACGGAGGTCAAGGAGAGCCTGAAGAAAGCACTGGCGGGCGGAGTCACCCTGGGGCTGGCCATCGAGCCCAAGTCAGGAACATCGAATCCACAGGTGTGTGTCCTTCTGGCTCACCTTGGAGGCTGGCACGGCCTTGCATGACCAAGAGCCGGTGCACCCAGAGAGAATGTGGAGTGGCTCTGGGGCGTAGCTTGCTTGTGGTCCCTTAGCGTGCCCAGGAGAAGACAGTTCATGTGTTAGCATCAGACACTTTCATCAGCCGGGCCTGTGTTCCCGACATGCTTTCTTACCTCTTGCTGAAATGTTAAACGGCATGGAAACACTGAAGTCTGTCTGTGCCTTTCCCCTTTGCACCATCTGTTTAGAACAGATCCAGTCCTCATGTCTCTTCTGAACCAGGTCCTAATTTGACACCGGTTCATTAGATAGCCAGTCCTTGTAGACTGTTGAGCATGTCTGAGAGTTAAGCCAGGTGCTGGGGAAACTGAAGTGAATGGCGCGGTCTGTGTCCTCTTAGAATCGAACAGAACAAAGCGGTCTCCTCTTCCCTCGTGAGTCTTCCCCGCCCTGGTTCCTCTTCACTCATTCGGCGAGGTCGCTGAGAACTTAGATGTCTTCTCCACTTGGTCATTCTGTTGAGTCTCCTGTCTTGTGAGTTGGATGCCGTCACTTCCATTGAGTGAGGGAGGCACTGGGCCCAGAGGAGTAAACGCACCTGCAGGGCAGACAGAACAGGCAGCCGGTGAGGGTCGGCTGGACTTCGGCCCCTGTCCCAGCTGAAACACCACGGGTGCCCCTGGGTCCCCACCCACTGCGTCCTGAATGCTTCCCTTCTAGGTTCTTCTTTCCCAGCCCCTTGGTAAAATGCTGAGCCTGGTTGAACCCACCACTGCTCCATGTGAGCCTTGGGCAGGTTTGTGGGGAAGACTGACACATTTATGGGTTGACAACAGCCCTGAGTTTCAGTCACTTGCTAGCCCCTGCCAGGCACCCCCCCGTACGGCCTGCTCTTCCTTACTCTCCCCTTCTATTCCGAGCCCCCCATCCCCGCACCAGGCTCCTGTGGCACCCCAGCCATCACCTCCAACCCAGAGGACAACCTCCCTCCTGGCTGCAGAGCTGAGCAAGCAGCGAGGTCACTGCTCTGTCCTCAAACCACAAACCCAGCCACTCGTGCACAGTTCTTTGGGGTGTTCAAGAGGCAGCTCTGGGGTCACACAGACTAGGGCTTAAAATCTCTTGACTTCTCTAGGCCCTGAGTTTTTCATCTGTAAAATGGAGAAAATAATAATGACCGCTGCACAGGACTGTGTGTGCAGAGGCTTTTGGCACAGTGCTCACTGAAGCACCTGTGTTCGTTCACGTCTTCCCAAGCGTATACATGCGTGCATTCATTCATTCCACTCATCCAACAGTTGCTTGTTGATATCATTATATACATTATGTATTACATAAAATCATGTAAATTCAACATTTATATGTTATATATAAAATACAATTATTTATGCGAGATACATACTATTTAATATATAAAGGTGTGTGTGTATACACATATGCATATGCTGTGTTCTTTCTTGAACTCCTGAGCTCAAGTGCTCCTCCCACCTCACCTCTTGAGTTGCTGTGGTTACCGGCGGGGGCCACTGTGCCCAGCCTGTGTTCTGTTCTCCCTCTGTGTGCTACAAACTACTCTAGGCCTGCAGTTGTGAACAAGATAGGTGACAATCCCCGTTTCATGGAGCTTATATTCTTGTGAGGGAGGCAAACCAATAAAATACATTGGTGTCAGATGCGGACAGATCTGTGGCAACAGTGAAGCAGGGCTGAGGAGGAGGGGTGCAGGGGGATTTGGAATCCAAGGACCAGGAGGCCCCTTGGGTGTCCCTGGCCCCTCATCCAGCATAAATGGGGACAAGAACATGGTGGGTCAGGTGCAGTGAGAGTGGCAGTGAAGCTGTGGGCATTGGCTGAGATAGGGCAGGGGTCTTCGCTTGCTTCATGGAGCCCCGTGCCCCTCCGTCTGTGGTGATCTGAGGCAGGAGTACACACAGTCCCCTATGCTGCTTGTCCTGTGTCCTGCATGGAGGGTGGTGGCAGTGCAGGAGTGCTCTGAGGAGCTGTCCCGCCCCGTCCTCTGGTCCTGTTTGAGTGGAGGGGCTGGGCTTCCTGGACTCTGGTCAGTGCCTCGATCCGACCCTTCCTGACTTCCAGACACCTGGGAGGAGCCTTCTCCTATATATTCAGCTTTTCTGTCAGCTTTTTCCAAGCATTCAAGGTTCTCTAGTTGAATCCATCCTTAAAAAAAGAAGGTTCCGCCTGGCCTGCTCCCCCTGGTGACTGTCCCCTTGCCCTGTGTTCTTGACTTTCCTTCCAAGGTGAACTTTGGAGGCAGTTCTCCATGCTTGCAGTGTCCTCTGCCCCCCGACACCTCCACTTTCTGAGTGTGGCTTCTCATTGCACCTGCTTTCGTCATGGTGGCCCCTGGCATTCCCATCCAGCAGACATGTTAGTCCTCACTCCCCGATCCGGTGACCTTCGGCACAGCTGCCCACTCTCTTCTGTGGTGGCTCCACGTTCTTCCACCCCCCATCACCCGAGCTTCCCTCAGGCCCCTTTTCCAGCTCCTGCCTCGCCACCCCCCTCACTTTTCCTTTGGCCCAAGTATCCTTTGGGGGCCTGGGCCTGGCTTGCTGCCTCCGCTTCCCCTGTCCCAGTCCACTGTGCTTTGCGACTTCCCCTCTCTTTTGAGGGCGGATGTCCCTGGTGCCATCCTCTGTCCCAGCACCTGGGGAAGGAGTCTGCCCCGCTGCTGCCCAGACCGTGTCCTTGGGAGAGTGGCTGGTTCGGTGGACCCCTCTCGAGATGCAGGTCTTCGGGTCACCTGCCCCTTTTACTCACAGCCTGGCCTGGCCTCTGCCAGACAGAGATGTCCTCATCATCATTCCATTGTGTTCACTCACCACTACCCAGGCTTCCTCCCTGGCAGCCAGGGAGTGCCACCGCCTAAGTCAAGTTGGCTGCCTGGGGGTCGTGGTCAGTAAAGCCCACAGGGGACCCTGAGCTGCCCATTTTCCTGGTAATTGAAACACTGCTCTAAAACAGCGTGCCATATACCCTGAGCAATATTTTTTACATGACACATTTTGGCAGGAATCCTAGGAAGTGTCTCTTCCTTGGAGACTTCATTTGAGAGAAGGCTCAGCAGACTGGCGTTTTTCCCCAGAGAGCAGTTTGGGATCCCATACGGAAGAGCCAGCGATGGGGGCCTTGGCAGCTCAGGACACATGTTGTTCTATTTTGAGTCTTCCTGAACACCTCCTCCTCTGGCATATGGAGCTGCCGTAAACACTCGGAAGGCCTCTGTGCTTCTGGTGCCTGCTTTTCTCCAGCGAGCCCCACTCAGTGGGGCTGCATCCTGGGAGCCAGTTCTGCCCTGAGTGCTGGCGCTTTCTGCTACTTCAGCATCTCTAGGACACTGACCCCAGAAAAGCTCTGAAAACCATAAAGCCCTGCACAAAGGGACTGACTAGCCTGCGTGGAAGAGCCTCACTTTGAGTGCAAAAGACTCAGGCAGGAATCCCACCCTCACTGCTTCCCAGGCATGGCTGGGAGTCGGAGCACCCCTTGGAGCCTCCACCAGCCCCTCAGAGCCTCTGCTCCCTGGCTGTGAATGTTGGGAGAGGATCTGGGGGTGAGGCACTGACTGCCTGGCAGTCCTTCCTGCTGCTGCTATTTTTGCCCATTTCCAGAACTTACTTCTTCCTTGAAATAAACCATTTTCCTGCTGGATAATACCAGTGGCCTAGAAACCACTCCTCACATGGGGTTCTCTCTCTGTTAAGTCTCCAGTGTTCAGGCACCGGACCCTGGAGAACTCGCCTATCTCCAGCTGTGACACCAGTGACACCGAGGGCCCCGTGCCAGTGAACAGCGCAGCTGTCCTGAAGAAGAGCCAGGTGGCCCCGGGCAGCTCCCCCTGCCGAGGACATGTGTTGCGGAAGGCCAAGGTGAGCCCTGATTTCTGGGGGCACTGGTCCGGGGGTGTCCGGGTTCTTTAACCTCCCAGCATTCTCAGGTGTGAATAGGGAGCCTATCCTTCTCCATCCACTTGGCACTCAGCCTTCAGTAGACATCTTGGAATGGGTGCTTATCGAGCTCTCACCACCCCGCAGATCCTGTTAGGAAGTGGGTTCTCAAAGGTGAACAGTGACCCAAAGGTGCTGACCATTTAGCCCCAGTGCCAACAGTCGGCTCCAGGGTCATCTCAGACTCAGGCAAGCCCTGGACTCCTCTGGACTAGTTTTCTCATTGGTGAGGTGGAGATTAGACCAGGCAACCCCTGAAGTCCTCTTCAGCACTTAGATGTGTGATTCTTTAGAAAAACAAAGAAAAAGATCTACCAGGCAAATGGAAAACAAAAAAAAGCAGGGGTTGCAATCCTAGTCTCTGAAAAAACAAACTTTAAACCATCAAAGATCAAAGGAGACAAAGAAGGCCATTACATAATGGTAAAGGGATCAATTCATCAGGAAGAGCTAACTATCCTAAATATATATGCACCCAATACAGGAGCACCCAGATTCATAAAGCAAGTCCTTAGAGACTTACAAAGAGACTTAGACTCCCATACAATAATAATGGGAGACTTCAACACCCCACTGTCAACATCAGACAGATCAACAAGACAGAAAGTCAACAAGGATATCCAGGAATTGAACTCATCTCTGCACCAAGCGGACCTAATAGACATCTACAGAACTCTCCACCCCAAATCAACAGAATATACATTCTTCTTAGCACCACATCACACTTATTCCAAAATTGACCACATAGTTGGAAGTAAAGCACTCCTCAGCAAATGTAAAAGAACAAAAATTATAACAAACTGTCTCTCAGACCACACTGCAATCAAACTAGAACTCAGGACTAAGAAACTCAATCAAAACCGCTCAACTACATGGAAACTGAACAACCTGATCCTGAATGACTGCTGGGTACATAACGAAATGAAGGCAGAAATAAAGACGTTCTTTGAAACCATTGAGAACAAAGATACAACATACCAGAATCTCTGGGACACATTTAACGCAGTGTGTAGAGGGAAATTTTTATAGCATTAAATGCCCACAAGAGAAAGCTGGAAAGATCTGAAATTGACACCCTAGCATCACAATTAAAAGAACTAGAGAAGCAAGAGCAAACACATTCAAAAGCTAGCAGAAGGCAAGAAATAACTAAGATCAGAGCAGAACTGAAGGAGATAGAAACACCAAAAACCCTCCAAAAAAATCAATGAATCCAGGAGCTGGTTTTTTGAAAAGATCAACAAATTTGATAGACCGCTAGCAAGACTAATAAAGAAGAAAAGAGAGAAGAATCAAATAGACGCAATAAAAAATGATAAAGGGGATATCACCACCGACCCCACAGAAATACAAACTACCATCAGAGAATACTGTAAACACCTCTACGCAAATCAACTAGAAAACCTAGAAGAAATGGATAAATTCCTGGACACATACACTCACCTAAGACTAAACCAGGAAGAAGTTGAGTCCCTGAATAGACCAATAGCGGGCTCTGAAATTGAGGCAATAATTAATAGCCTACCAACCAGAAAAAGTCCAGGACCAGACAGATTCACAGCCGAATTCTACCAGAGGTACAAGGAGGAGTTGGTACCATTTCTTCTGAAACTATTCCAATCAATAGAAAAAGAGGGAATCCTCCCTAACTCATTTTACGAGGCCAACATCATCCTGATACCAAAGCCTGACAGAGACACAACCAAAAAAGAGAATTTTAGACCAGTATCCCTGATGAACATCCCTGATGCAAAAATCCTCAATAAAATACTGGCAAACCGAATCCAGCAGCACATCAAAAAGCTGATCCACCATGATCAAGTGGGCTTCATCACTGGGATGCAAGGCAGGTTCAACATACACAAATCAATAAACGTAATCCAGCATATAAACAGAACCAAAGACAAAAACCACATGATTATCTCAATAGATGCAGAAAAGGTCTTTGACAAAGTTCAACAGTCCTTCATGCTAAAAACTCTCAATAAATTTGGTATTGATGGAACATATCTCAAAATAATAAGAGCTATTTATGACAAAGCCAATATCATACTGAATGGGCAAAAACTGGAAGCGTTCCCTTTGAAAACTGGCACAAGACAGGGATGCCCTCTCTCACCACTCCTATTCAACATAGTGTTGGAAGTTCTGGCTAGGGCAGTCATGCAAGAGAAATAAAGGGTATTCAGTCAGGAAAAGAAGAAATCAAATTGTCCCTGTTTGCAGATGACATGATTGTATATTTAGAACACCCCATTGTCTCAGCCCAAAATCTCCTTAAGCTGATAAGCAACTTCAGCAAAATCTCAGGATACAAAATCAATGTGCAAAAATCACAAGCATTCCTATACACCAGTAACAGACAAACAGAGAGCCAAATCATGAATGAACTCCCATTCACAATAGCTTCAAAGAGAATAAAATACCTAGGAATCCAACTTACAAGGGCCTCTTCAAGGAGAACTACAAACCAAATCATGAGTGAACTCCCATTCACAATAGCTTCAAAGAGAATAAAATACCTAGGAATCCAACTTACAAGGACCTCTTCAAGGAGAACTACAAACCACTGCTCAGTGAAGTAAAAGAGGACACAAACAAATGGAAGAACATACCATGCTCATGGATAGGAAGAATCAATATCGTGAAAATGGCCATACTGCCCAAGGTTATTTATAGATTCAATGCCATCCCCATTAAGCTACCAATGACTTTCTTCACAGAATTGGAAAAAACTGCTTTAAAGTTCATATGGAACCAAACAAGACCCCGCATTGCCAAGGCAATCCTAAGCCAAAAGAACAAAGCTGGAGGCATCACGTTACCTGACTTCAAACTATACTACAAGGCTACAGTAACCAAAACAGCATGGTACTGGTACCAAAACAGAGATATAGACCAGTGGAACAGAACAGAAACCTCAGAAATAATACCACACATCTACAGCCATCTGATCTTTGACAAACCTGACAAAAACAATAAATGGGGAAAGGATTCCCTATTTAATAAATGGTGCTGGGAAAATTGGCTAGCCATAAGTAGAAAGCTGAAACTGGATCCTTTCCTTACTCCTTATACGAAAATTAACTCAAGATGGATTAGAGACTTAAATGTTAGACCTAAAACCATAAAAACCCTAGAAGAAAACCTAGGTAATACCATTCAGGACATAGGCATGGGCAAGGACTTCATGTCTAAAACACCAAAAGCAACGGCAACAAAAGCCAAAATTGACAAATGGGATCTAATTAAACTAAAGAGCTTCTGCACAGCAAAAGAAACTACCATCAGAGTGAACAGGCAACCTACAGAATGAGAGAAAATTTTTGCAATCTACTCATCTGACAGAGGGCTAATATCCAGAACCTACAAAGAACTCAAACAAATTTACAAGAAAAAAGCAAACAACCCTATCAAAAAGTAGGCAGAGGATATGAACAGACACTTCTCAAAAGAAGACATCCATACAGCCAACAGACACATGAAAAAATGCTTATCATCACTCACCATCAGAGAAATGCAAATCAAAACCACAATGAGATGCCATCTCACACCAGTTAGAATGGCAATCATTTAAAAATCAGGAAACAGGTGCTGGAGAGGCTGTGGAGAAATAGGAACACTCTTACACTGTTGGTGGGACTGTAAGCTAGTTCAACCATTGTGGAAAACAGTGTGGCGATTCCTCAAGGATCTAGAACTAGAAATACCATTTGACCCAGCCATCCGATTACTGGGGATATACCCAAAGGATTATAGACTTATAATGCTGCTATAAAGACACATGCACACGTATGTTTATTGCGGCACTATTCACAATAGCAAAGACTTGGATTCAACCCAAATGTCCATCAATGACAGACTGATCCCTTAAGAAAATGTGGCACATATATACCACGGAATACTATGCAGCCATAAAAAAGGATGAGTTTGTGTCCTTTGTAGGGACATGGATGCAGCTGGAAACCATCATTCTCAGCAAACTGTTGCAAGAACAGAAAACCAAATACCACATGTTCTCACTCATAGGTGGGAATTGAACAATGAGAACACTTGGACACAGGAAGGGGAACATCACACACTGGGTCCTATTGTGGGGAGGGGGGAGGGGGGAGGTATAGCATTAGGAGATATACCTAATGTAAATGACAAGTTAATGGGTGCAGCACACCAACATGGCACATGTATACCTATGTAACAAACCTGCACGTTGTGCACATGTACCCTAGAACTTAAAGTATTATAGAAAAATAAAAAATTAAAAAAAAAAAAAAGAGTCCAGGAATAAACTTGCCTCTAGCCCCCTCCCCAGCACCGCCAGCTGCGTGAATCAGGCTCTGAGGGCCTCGGAGGAACCTCTTTAGTCCCTTCTGAGGCAGCGTCCAGTCTTCTCATGGGATTAGCCACTAGCAAGTTTTGATGCTAAACTTTAAAACCTCAGAAATTTTTAAAACACAGTAGTTGATCAAAGCAAACGGGTCCTGGCTGCAGCAGCAGAAAGTGCTGTGTGTGTGAAAGCGCACGGCTTATGATGGCGTGAGCTGGGGAGCCATAGGAATGTGGTTTGCCCCACCCCGAGGGGCTGGAACGCAGGAGCCCTCCCTGTACCAGCTCTGTGGGTTCCTCTTACTGCCGGAATTAACTTTTCTTTTCTTTTTTTTTTTTCTTAAAGCAGGGCCTCACTCTGTGGCCCAGGCTGAGTACAATGGTGCCATCACAGCCTTGATCTCCTGGGCTCAGTTGATCCTCCCACCTCAGCCTCCCAAGTAGCTGAGACTACAGGTGTACACCAATATGCCCAGCTAATTTATTGTATTCTTTGTAGAGATGAGGTTTGGCAGTATCGCCCAGGCTAGTGGTGAACTCCTGGGCTCAGGTGATCCTCCTACCTCCCGAAGTGCTGGATTACAGGCGTGAGCCGCTGCGCCCAGCCGGGCGGGCATTCTTTGCAGCTTTTGGAGCCCACTCCGAGCTGGCAGGAATAGGTATTTCCTGCGAGATGGGAATATGAGTACCGCCCACCTGCTGTGCTCTTTGGGGTTTGCTCACAGGAGGGCCCCTAAGAAACATGGTTGTCCCCAGCTGTCCCCCAGAGCAGATCCATGTACTGAAGACCGTGTGTGTTGGTGAGTCTGGGGAAGGGAGGAATGGCTGACTGTCATCTCCGTTGCGTTTCTTCGTATTTGCCAAGTGTTCTCAGCTGGTGACCACTGGGCTCGCTGATGGAGGAATATGTTTTGCCTGGGGGGTGTTTAGAACTGAGGTGCCCGATGACATCCCGCCAAGGACCTGCAGATGAGAGATGCTGTAAATGGACTTCATCTATTTGGTTTCTTTATCATCAAAGAAATTGGACTGAAAATTCTGTGGTCCCGACCCTCGAAAGGGCTCCTGTCACTGCGTGTGCTTCCATCATGCAGAGGTTCAGGCGCCCCCTCCCTTCTGCTCCCTCTCGGTGAATGGGAAGCGAGTGATCCTGGGCCACCTCGGATGCCCAGCCAGCTGTCCAGACGGGTTCCCGCTGACAGGTCCAGAAAACAGCGGAAGCCTCTCTCGTCCCTCCAGCTGAGGATCTTGTTGCAGAAGTCGGAAGGGGACAGACTGAGCAGGGTTTCCCAGGATTTCTGAGAACAGTGACAAGGGACCCCCGGTTGGAGGTGGGGATTGTGGTGGAGCCTGTAGACGCTGAGAACATGAATGCATTTGGGTATCGTAAACTTGTCATCTGCCTCCTGCCTTTTTCTGAGGACCAAGGGGTCTGACGTATTCTGGATGTGGGAAGCACTGCCCAGCTGCAGTATTCCTGAAATACCTTCCAGCTCTCGGTGAGGAGCACTGAGCACGAGAGAGGGTTCCAGAAAGTCAGACGGCTTCCAGTCCCATGCCCCAGGGCTTCCTGGCTCAGAACCACCCACCAGGCACAGCTCCAGGCTAGGTGTCCCTTCCCTTCATCTGGGCAGGCCATGTCCCAAGGGACATTCACCTGGAGATTCTGTTTCCTGCCCTGCTCTGAGTTGAGCAGAGTCTACAGGTTCTCATCCTGTCACTTATTCTGTGGCCAGTGTGACCTGGGCTTGGAAATGTCACTGTTTCCTAGACTTGTTTGCTAAACATATGTGGCACCATGTGGAGGTAACATGGGGTCTTCCCTCTCTCAAACCCCCACTGCCTGGGAGGAAATGGGGGATGTGTACAACAGAGGACTGCCCTTGAGCGCCAACCTCGTGACCTTGTCCCCTGGGCATCTTCTCTGCTTACAACAGCCCACATAGCTATCCCAGGGAGGCTGCTGAAGGGGCAAGTAGGCATGAGGCGTACCCAGCTAACCATCCTCCCTTCTGCAGAACACTTCCGCCAAGAGTCAGAGTGCCTCAACATCGCTGTGGTTTGGTGTTTATTTCTGCCAGATTTGCTAGCATTGTGCATTTAACCATGAGTTGAACTTGAGCTCTTGATTGAGAAAAGGTGAGAAATTGTTCATTGTATGCAGCATGCAGAGACGTGCAGTGTACTCATGACCCAGTTAATGAGCCCTTGGAAATAGAGTAGGAGTCAGGCATCTGCATCCCGCCACAGGATCACCGGGCACAGAAAAGAAAGCCCGTCTTTGGTGGCCAGGCTTATGGTGTGCCAGGTGCTGTGGTCGGGGCTTTCACAGAGCTTTTCTCCTTTGACCTTCCCAATTGCACTTTGAAGTCTTTGGTGGGACTCACGTTGTACCAAGGCTCAGAGAGATGAAGCAACTTCCACCCCCCCCCCCCCCCCACAGTGGCTGAGGCACAGAAAGTCTGGCCCTGGCATCTCTGCCTTCTGCTGTCCTCCTCCAGAGCCATCCATGCCAGGGAACTGAGGGCCTCTGTCCTGCATGGTGTCTGCTGCTGCTCTGACCTGTGTCTGCTCTTTTGCCTCCTCTTTCTGGAACTCAATCCCATGACCAAACCCCATTTCAAATCCCCCCATTTCAAATCCACATAGCTCCAGAGACCAGGAGTAGCCCAGGCTTCTGCCTCTGTGCAGCTGCACTGGGTGTGGAGGACCCAAAGATGAGTGGCTGGAAAGGAAGAAGTGAGGAAGAACATGGAGGGTGTGTATCCGGTAGGGAGGGGCAGGTACATTTATTGCTGTGACATGGCTTGTTGAAAAGCACAGAAACTGCACAGAAGATGGGAGCATTGCCTCCCTGAGTCAGGGCAGGAAGGGGCACAGGGTGGAGGGGAATCACTGAAGCCTAGTCCTCAGGATACATGAGGCTGGCCAGGTGATGTCAGGTGGAGAACGGGCATGGGTGTGTGTAGAGAAGCAGATATGAAAGCCAGAGTGTGGCCTGTTGGGAGGCAGCAGGGCAAAGTGGAGATGGGAGGCCTTTGCTGTGGAATGGTGGTTTGGGGGCCCAGCTTCATCACTTTGGACGTAAGGCAAGTCACTAAGCCTCTGTCTCCTTATCGATCGATTGAGACAGGGTCTTGCCCTGTTGACCAGGCTCAAGTGCAGTGACGGTCATGGCTCACTGCAACCTCAAACTCCCGGGCTCAAGCAATCCTCTCACCTCAGCCTACCGAATAGCTGCGACTACGGGTGTGCACCACCACACCCAGCTAATTTTTGTATTTTTTGTAGAGTTGGGGTCTCCCTGTGTTGCTCAGGCTGGTGTCACGCAATCCTCCCACCTCACTCAGCCCCTCCAAGTGCTGGGGTTCCAGGCATGAGCCCCGCAGCTACCTGTCTCCTCACTTATGAAGTGGGAGTACTGTCCACCTTGCAGGACTGTCATCGGACCAGACACAGCCGTACCCAGTGCATAGCACAGTGCCTGCCCGGTGCCCACTGTCCCTGCTCTCGCTTTGCTGGCACTGCGTAGACCACAGCCATCCGCAACCAGCACTCAGGGCCTATGGATGGAACAAGTCCAGCTGCTCCACTGACTGGAGTTAAGCATCCACGTATTTTTTAAAAAAACATTTTTCTATTATGGTAAAATAAACACAATGTAAAATTGACCATTTAAAGCATTTTTAAGTCTATAGTTGAGTGGCATTAAGCACATTCCCATTGTTGCACAGCCATCACCACCATCCTTCTCCAGAACTTTCTCATCTTCCCAAACTGAAGCTCTGTCTCCATTAAACACTAACTCCCCAGTCCCCCCACCCCAGCCCTCGATACCTACTATTCTACTTCTTTTTTTGTTTTTGCATTTTTTGAAATAGAGATGAGGTCTCGCTGTGTTGCCCAGGCGGGTCTCAGAACTAGCCTCACACCATCCTCCTGTCTGTGCCTCCCACAGTACTGGGATTCCAGGTGTGAGCCACTGCGCGTGGCCCACTGTCTGTCCTGGTTAGACTTCTCCAGGTCCCTCATGTAAGTGAAATCGTTACAGGATTTATCCTTTTGTCACTGGCTTGTTTCTGATCATGTCCTCGAGGTTCATCCAGGCTGCAGCATGTGTCAGAAGCGCTTCCTTTTTAAGGCTGAATATGTGGTGGTGTCTGTACTCGCCATGTCTTATGTGTCTCTCCATTGGTGGATATTAGGTTGCCTCCGCCTCCTGTCTAGTGTGAGTCATGCTGCTGTGAACGGGGTGTGTGGTATCTGCTGGAGACCATGCTCTCCATTCTGATAGGTAAATACCTAGCAGTGGAATTGCCGGGTCATTGGTCATTGATTCTGTTTAGCTTTCTGCAGTAGCCGAGCACCCACCTGCTCTGAGTTGGATGTGGATGGTGGCGTGGCTTGTCCCAACCAGCCTGATTCTCTTGCCCTGTCGACTTACAAGACTTTCCTTTTCTCTAGGAATGGGAATTGAAGAACGGGACATAGGGGACAGCAGGACTGCTCCAGCCTCAGAGACTGCACACCCCCTTGCCCGTGTCCTCATCTGTGTGACGGCAGGAAGCTCTGCCCAGAGTGGCCTCAGCTGCGCGACTCCAGAGGCTTCACGACCGAGCTCTGAGGCCAGCGCCTCTCACCCAGGCCCACTTGCATTCCTTCTACTGTATACTGGCGCCTTTAAAAAAGATGTACTTGTAAGACTTTGGTCCCTAACTTTGTTAAAAAACAAAAACAAGTGATGGAAAGGTGTTTGAAAGGATGCTATCAGGCAAAGTGACATCTTTCTAACCAGTTAAGCCATTGCTTTCACTGATTCCAGCCCAGCCCTGGACTGAGGATGGATGGTTCTGTGAGCCCCCAAGTGAAACCTTTCGACGGGGAAGAGCTTGGATCCCCGGCTGCCCCGGGCATGAGTGTGGCTGGCGCCTGGGCACTGGGCTCGCCTCGCACACCCACCAGGAGGGCCAGGGGCTTACGCAGCCCTGACGTGGACTCTGTGTCTCGGCGTACCTTCCCCACGTGCCCATCCCCCTCATCATCAGAGGTAAAGGCATGAGAAAATCACACTGTGAAACATTTTTTACCTTTTATTATATTTTGGACAGATGCTTTTGTCACCAAGACATGAAAAGCTGCCATTCTTCTTAACCTGTTTTTTAAGAATTTTTTTTGTTGTGTGTCACACTTAGATCTAAGGATTTTTCAGAGGTTCCTTATTTTATTATTTGTGCTACTTTTGACAGGTAGCGGGAGGGTTCTAATCCTTCACTAACAGTGTGCCCTCCTCCCCCTTGGGCTGGCATCCGCAGCCCTTAATCCACATCGGAGCCGGCAGGTGCTCCTCCCACCAGGAGCCTCTGGGGGCAGGGGCTGGCTCCTCGCCACTGTACAGAACGTTTACTGCTGCATGGGGCCAGGGCAGTCCTTTGAAAGGGAGGCAAGTTCTGGAACTTGATCCCTCATGGAACTATAACACCTTAGAGCATGAGGCAGGAATTCCAGGGCCTCCTGCCCCTCTCCCTTCCTCCACCTTGTCAAGTTAAACCACGAAGGTGTGGGTGGGCCTGGCCGTGCCGCCTCTCCTGAGTGGGGTGGGTATGGGTGGGGCCTCTTTCCCAGTTTTCTTACTTGCCTTCTGTGCAATATCGCTTGGAGAATTCAGATGCCTAAGGCATAAAGGAAAAAAAACAGAGTTCATGGTTTGAGCTGGTATCTACTCCCTGGGTTTAAAAATCAGATTTAATTTCTTGGTCTCCTGGAGGCTGCTGTCAGGAATTCTCCATTACGGGAAGACGCAGTCACTGATGACAAAATAAGTCGCCCCTGAAAGCCTCCGCAGGCGGGTTCACGGAGACCAGTCCCATCAGCGACCGCCCCTTCCCTGAGCAGAGAATAGAGAGGTGTCACACTTGGTGCAAGCCTTCTGTCCAGTGTCCAGAATATCCTTTATCACGCAGAGGAAGAGATGGCAGGAAAACACTGACAATGAGTTTCCCCCAGATATGCTTTCACAGCGCCAGCCATGTGGCACACGGGACTTTACAGTTACGATTCATGTTTAAGGTCGTGGCGCTTGAGGCCTGCAGGGGCCACGTTGGATTACTCGAGTGGGAAAGTGGTCTCCCCATGTATAAGAAAGTTTTACAAGAATTGGAAGCTGCTGGAGTCCACCTGAAACTTGAATTGATCGCAAAGCCATCTGCCGGGAGCGTTTTGGGTTCCTGAGCCGTCAGCTGGCGTTCCTCCTCTGACGCGCGTTCCTCCCGGCCTAGTCCGTGGAGGCCCATGACACCAGCATCCGTGATGCCAGCTTCCCGCTAGGACATCCAGGCAGGTCGGGCGGGGATGCCACACGTCTCAGGGCTGGTCCGCTGCGTTGCCATAGAGGAGCCCTCCCTCCGGTGGGGACTTCCCACCACTGCAGGCAGCTGGGATCACTTCGTATCACGCAGAATGCATTTTCTGTAAAGGGAAAAACGTTTGCTCCCCCATAGGTTTTGCTGCCTTCGGGTCAGAGAGTTTCCCCAGCTGAGGCTCTTGGGTTGTTCTGATTGGGAGCCTGCTCTACCGAAGAGAACTGTGCGAGGTTTTGGTGGTTAGTAGAAGCGGGAGATGGCCAGCCTGAGGTCTCAGTCCTGGCCCAGCACAGGGGGGCAGCGGCGAGCCGGCAGGTGAGGCGTGAGCGGCACACGGTGTGTCACATGGGCCTGAGCCATCACCCGCCAGCTTCCTCACCAGGTAAGGAGGCCCCGGAGCCTGAGCAGAGACTTGCCCAAGGGCACAGCTGATTGGTGCTCGACTCCCAGCATGCACATTTTGTTTTAAAAATCCAGGTTTGTAATTCACTGCCACAACCATAAGCCTTTTAAAGAGGAGTCAAACTTTCACGAATCCCACTGTGGTCCATGGAGCCTTTCAAAACGGGTGCCCTGGAAGAGGGCCCTGACATTGGATTCCCTCGATGCCAGATACGCCCTTGAAATTTCGCATTTGATCAGAAAGTTTAAAGCATTTACTTCAGAATAAGTTATTTATTTGTATATGTTCAATAGTTTTTAATTTATAGCTGTACATATTAGACACACACGAGCCATCTTGCCAGAATTCTGACAGTGATCTCATTTTATCACCCTCCTAAAACATGCCCCAGGAACAAGCACCCCTTGCCTCTGGCAGCTGCGAGTGTGTCTGATTTCATAATGAAGCCAGGCTGCGGGGGCAAGAGGCCCGATAGGCAGGCCAGGGTCCCCGGAGAAGCCACGATGAGGTGTGCAAAGGCCGGACAGGCAGGCCAGGGTCCCCGGAGAAGCCAGGATGAGGGGTGCAGAGGCCCGACAGGCAGGCCATGGCTCCCTCTTCCCAGAATCTGGGGGAAACTAGGGCAAGGCCTATCTGTCTGCAAGGCCAGTAGCTCCCTCCCTCGGCTTCCAGAGTCCGCGGCGGTTGCAGGGTAACCAGTGTGGGTCTGCTGAGTCACCCCAGGCACCAGACTTCACCCAGGAGCACGGGCCACTGTCCATGGGGACTTCCTTGAGACCTTCCTTTGGGGCTGGCAGGTGGCCATTTACCAGCTGGGTCAGTCCCGTCTTGCTCTCTGTGCCTGTGCCCTGGCGTGGCCAGGCCTCACCTTCCCCTGTATCTTACTCGTCCCAAAGTTATTATTGGCCATTTCTAAATAGACAAAACTACCCTAAAAGGTGGAGATTTACTCCTTTTCAAAAGTCTGTTTCAAAAAGTCTGTCCTCAGCTCTGGAGGCCACCCCCAGGAAGGAGTTTGAGATTCATTATCATTATGGCCACAATTTGGTGCTTGTGCACGGGATTCAAAGGGCAGTGTTGAAGCTAGGGTTAGGTGTAGGGTTGTGGGCAAAGCTCCCTTGTTGGTGGCCACACCTTACCTTTCCAAGGAGGCTGTTTACTCACCCACTATTTGGGGGGATGTAAATTTTGCCCACAGACTTTGCTACCCAGGTGAGGTGCTCTGTTCATGCTCCAAACTCATGTCATTTGACACCATCCAAGGATGGGTAGCCTGTAGTATGGCCGGTGACCCGCATCTAGAGAAAAGGCACCTCATGCCACAGGGCAGGGCCGACACCCTGAGCTCACAGGTGGCCCCTGCAGTCAGGTGGATGTCCATGCTTGAAACAGCCTGTTCTGGGAGCACAGCCCTGGAGGTCTCCAGGTGTCAGGGTGGGCTGGCAGGGTGCCCTGCAGCTTACATAAAGGTCGTGGCAATACTTCCATGTGAAATTATTGCCTTCCTCTTACTTTTACCAAAATAATTTTCTAATGGGAACAGTAACTTCAAGTTCATGACATAGTTTGAAGGAGGATCATTCATTTTTTCCTGGTTGTCACTGTTTTATCCCCATGATGGGCTGGGTTCATACTGTGAAACAAACTAAAGTGAAACCAAAACATTCCTGCCGTCAGCACGTGGCACAGCACCATGGAAACAGCAAAGCCACCTCTGTTCGTGAGTCCCCAAGCCATAGCAGGCCACTGCATCATCTGTAAAGGGAAGGAAACTGCGCCTGGGAAGTGGTGGGCTTCAGACGCATCCTTCTGCCCGCAGTTCATGAAATAGTTCCAGCTTTGGTCTTCCGGAAAATCTCAGCTTCACTGTGCACAAGTATTACCCAGTCTTTTTAGTGTAGCCGTGGAAGATACTTTCAAAAGGAGATCTTCAGATCATCATTCTTAGGGACCAAAGGTGTTTTTAATGAGATAATCTTTTTGATTTTCTAACAAGAAAGGAAATACTTTAAATTTAAACATCAACTTTTAAATGATACTCAGAATTAATTGACCACGGCGATAGGTTGTAAAATGTTTTCATATTAAGAATGTAATTATTTCCTGATTGTATTTTTTAAAAGCGAAAGTCATATTTAAAATTCTCTTTGAAAGAAACAGGCAAAGAAACAGCAAAGTTTTTTTAAAGTAAATATGTTGGTAGTGCCCATTTTAAACGACTGTAAATATAGTTTCCCTGTTTCTCAATGTATTTAATTCATAAAGTAAAAATTGTATGAAAAGCAACTTGCAAGGAAAATCCTAGTTTTCAGTCCACTCGCCCCATTTTGTAGTAGCTTCACTGAATTTCCTGCTTTCCCGGTTGATTTTTCTACTGTTTCACGTGGTGTAACCCTAGACTGGCGCCCTTGGCGTGCACCTTTGTGTATGAATAAACTTCTCTCCGCGAGCCCCAGTGTCTTGACTGCCCTTGGTGTGTGCTGCAGACTGAGAAGTGGCTGCGTTTCCCGAAGTCTTTGCTGTCAGGTGGGTTGCGGGGCGGGGGCGGGGGGGAGGTCTCTCGCTGACCCTGGGCCACCTACGGAGGGGAGAGGGGTCAGGAGTGACACGTGGAGGGAAGAAGCAGGCAGATGAAGGAACCGTGGTTTGAATTAAAAAGTAGTTTTGAGTCCACAGACCTGAACATCCAGTTCAAGAGACGTTGTGTGCACCCGCGGTGAGGCCGACTCTGTACCAGGTGCTGGAAATAGAATTGGGTCAGCCACAACTCCAGCCCTCAGGGAGCTTGCTCCAGGCAAGACGACACGGAAAGAGATCCCGGGTGCGTCTTTTGTGTAGAGGACTGTATAAAGATTTCTGGAATCACAGAGCTGTTAAGTTTGAGGCTGTTGGGTAGGGTTTTTTACAAAGGAGTGGGGGTTATTTGAGCTAGGCTGTTGTGTTTAAATAGGAGTCTGCAAGGAGAGAAGTCATTTTCCAAGCACCCCCGGCCTGCCTTTTGACGCTGTGAGCAGCATGTCCTCCCAGGCAGCGTCCAAGAAGGCTGAGCGTCCCCTGCTGCACTAATTATTCTGTGGTGGACGGTTCGTCGTGCGGGCAGAGTCCGGTTAAAGCTTTTAATAGGCCATTTTTATTTTTTTATTTTATTTTATTTTTTTGAGACGGAGTCTTGCTCTGTCGCCCAGGCTGGAGTGCAGTGGCCACATCTCAGCTCACTGCAAGCTCCGCCTCCTGGGTTTACGCCATTCTCCTGCCTCAGCCTCCCGAGTAGCTGGGACTACAGACACCCGCTACCTCACCCGGCTAGTTTTTTTTTTTTTTTTTTTTTTTTTTTTTTTTTTTTTGTATTTTTTAGTAGAGACGGGGTTTCACCGTGTTAGCCAGGATGGTCTCGATCTCCTGACCTCGTCATCCGCCCACCTCTTCCTCCCAAAGTGCTGGGATTACAGGCTTGAGCCACCACGCCCGGCCTATAGGCCATTTTTAAAGTAACGCTCCTTGCTGGCCTTTGAACAGAGGCTGTGCCCTGGTAGGCTGCCAAATGGAAAGGAAGGGCCTCTAATTTCCTTTCAAACTTAGCGAGAGGACACTGGGACTCCTGGCTTTGCTTTTTAACACCATGGAGAGTGCTTAGGGATATCCATGTGAGTTATAATTTCGGGAGCAGGCGACACGAAGCCTCGAGAACATACATCAGGAGCCCGGCTTCTTAATGGGAAGCAGGGAAAACATGACCTGACGTCTGTGATTCAGAAATTTTATGATGGAAACTTCATCTGTTTTATGAGGCTGTTAAAAGTGGCTATCCTTTCCTACAAAGGCACCGATTGGAAAGTAGGGCAGGAGACCTGGCAGGGTTGAAGGAAGGGGTCAGGCGTACCCACCTCCTGCACAGGGGGCGGAGACGGGGGCACGTTCCGACCCTGCCCTGCACTTGGAGGGTCTGGTGCATCTGGAACCCTCCCTGAGGGCGGGGGCTCCTCACAGCTGAGCCACTGCCCCCTTTCTTGGGCCATCGACCTCTCTGCCTCGGAGGGCTGCCCATAACATCGGTTTTTCCTGATGCTCTAACATTGGACACCTTGCTGACCCTGGAGGGACGGCCCTCCCAGGGCTGGCCAGTTCCTAGACATAGTGACCACTACCCTGGAGCACACCTTATTCAAAACCCAGGCAGTCTGGAGCCACGCCTGCCCACCTCACTAGGGGGAGCTTGGGGCTCTCACTCTGCAGCCAACTACACCCCGGCCCTAATCACCCCAGGGCCAGGCAGCAGACCACAAGACACAGCCAATGCCAGGAACCCACAGAAGTGATTCAGACTACTCAGCCCCAAGCCCTCTTTCCTGACCTCAGCTGTTCCTTCCCACAGAAGCCACAGCAAAGGTTCCTGGCTTTGCCCACACTTTCCCCTTGCTCCCTCGGCCTCTCAGCTGGCCTGCACTTCCCTGTGTGGCCTGGCATGGCCTGGTGTGGTGTGGTATGGCATGGCATGGCCAGTCCTCCTGAGAACCTTAACAGACTAGCTTGTCAGCGACCGTAGGGCCTCGCCATACCTGAAGGTTAATTGAACGGATGTTTCCAAATACCCCTTGGCACCAGCCTGTCTCAGGCCTACATCCTGCCTGCTTTCCCATAGGACAGATAATGACAACTCACAGGCTGTTCTGAGAATTCAGGGAGCTGCTTGAAATACCCAAAATGAGCTTGGCCCCGACAGGCAGGTGGAAGTCACCCCACATGGGATGTGGCCTGGCTCCTCAGCACAGTCCCCAAAGACACTGGGATGACAGTCCTGCCGCCACCCTGCTCTCAGGCACAGCGCTCAGGGCCTTCCTGAGTGTGCACAGACCAAGCTAACCTTCTGGCCCTCGGGTTAGATCCTAAGTCGCAGCAGGAGGGCAGCACATGGCCAACTGTCCTCATTTTTCAAATGAGAACCCAGAGAAAGTGACTACCTCAGAGCAAGACCAAGAACGAGCGCGGCTGCCTCTTCCCACTGCCCCGCTCCTCCCAGGGCAGCTTCGTGCAGGACATACTGCCCGGGACAGCTGCGACAGACAAGTTTGACAGCAAAGAGCAGGGAGAAAGTTGATGGGGCCTGCTGTGGAAAGCAGCAGAGCCACCGATGCCGTGGGTGCCGCGGCCCCTGGGGTCACCGGGCTCCCTCCCTCCACAGGTCCTGACCCGCCAGCCCCAGAAGAGGGAGCAGCTGGGAGAGCAGGCGCTGCATTTTGCTGTTATAGTTTTAGGCCCTGACATTATTCTGAAAATCACTACACAAATTATTCCCAAGCCCCTTCTATCTGTCAGGCCCCAGAACACAAAAATGAATTCCACCTGCTCTGCCCTTGAGTTCACAGCCAGGCAATGGCCATTTAGAGCGAGAAAGCACATTTATTCACTCAGCAGACATTTACGGAGCACCTTCTCTGTGCCGAGAACATTCTAGTGTGATCTTCACATGTGTAAAACAGTGCTCTGGCTGCTCCCCAGAGGAGGTGCAGGGGTGCAGGAAGTCAGCAGGGCCCAGGCACCCCCCAGGCAGAGCCCCTGCTCTCCCAGCCCCTACCCTCTGACACCGCGAGCATGGCTTCCCGACCCCGACTCCTGGACCCCCACCCCGCCCGCCGCCAGGACGGTCTCATGCATTCCCAGGACTTCACTGTGTGGCTTCTGCCGAACCATGCAGGGGACAGAGCCCAGCCAGAGCCACGCACCAATTGCCCCTTCCCAGGAAGGTGACTGCAGGGCACAGCTCCTTCTCCAAGCCCTGAGGCTGAGCTGGGAAGCAGCCCTGGGCTGTGTAAGCCTGAGCTTCCATCAGGACGCTGCCTAACATGAGGGAAGGCGTTTGGGAACTGGGGTGGCTGCTGAAGGCAGGAAGCCAAGGCTGTGGGCAGGGGGCAGAGAGAGAGAGCAGGAGCCGGGGAAGCAGGGGTGAGGCCTGCAGGGCGGGCATAAGCCGGCCTGGGCTGTTGGCTTTGGTGAGTTTTCCCAACTCCCAGGTGTAACCTCAAAGTTTCAAAACCCTATTCTTAGGCGCAACCCAAGAAGTCCAGTGAGGCCAGGCTCTGGCTCGTGTCCACCCAGACCTCTCTCTTCCTTCACCCCAAGCATCTGCAGGTGCCCTCCGCAGACCTCATCAGGAGTCCCCTCCCCTCGCAACTGCCCAACGCAGAACTCCCCATCGACCTGCCCTTCCAGCCCCCACCCTGCTGCCCCGGCTGGCCTCGCTGCCACCCCCAGCCAGGCCCTGGCCACCTGAGAGTCAGCCTTCAACGTCCTCTCCCTCACCACAGTCGGCCGCATCCCACTCAGCCCACCTCCTCCTCATCTCTGGCCTCTGTCCACTCCCATCCCCACCGCTATTCCCGGGTTCAGGCTCCCGGTCCCTACCCACCTCACTGCCCCAGTCTCTCCAGGGTGACCCAGCCTCGCAGGGAAGCCCATGCAGTTTCTAAAATACAAATCTGACCATGTTCCTGGCATGCCCCCCACTCCCTGGGAACAAGGGCCATGTCCGCAGCTGCATTCACCAGCCCAGCTTTACCTCTCCTTCCACCCTCCATACCTGCCTCTCCTCCTGCCTTACGTCTGTCAGCAGATCTAGACGCCTTGGGGACAGTTCTGGCGCTACCAGCCCTCTGCCTCCCCGGAGAGGTGTCTGGGCCTTTACAGTGGGTGGGACTCACTGCGCTGCGTGGACCCACTGCTCCCATGGCTCCCCTGGGTCTTTGCATCCCACCTTAATGAGGCACCTTGGGGACGACCAGACCAGGTGGTCCTCCATGTTAAAGAAACAGTGGAAAGAGTGACACTTCCCCTCCCAACCTCCTCACCTTCCTCTTGGGCCTGACGGTTTTCCTGCCCAGGGCCCTGTGCAGAGCAGCTCCCCTCCTGCCCTGTCTCGGAGCTCTCCGAACCCTGCCCGTGAAATGGGGAAAATGCACCTGGTTGGTATTACCCTCGGGGGATGCACTGCCAGGATTCACTGTGTGTCCCCTTCCTTTTTCCCTTTGACCAAGAATCAGCCAGGACAGCCCTGCTTCCCAGGTGTGCTGTGCAGCTGCCTGCCCCGATTCCTCCTGTATTAGTTTGTTTTCACGCTGCTGATAAAGACATACCCCAGACTGGGAAGAAAATAAAGGTTTAACTGGACTTACAGTTCCACATGGCTGGGGAGGCCTCAGAATCATGGCGGGAGGCGAAACACACTTTCTATATGGCAGTAGCAAGAGAAAATGAGGAAGAAGCAAAGTGGGAACCCTTGACAAACCCTCCAGATATCGTGAGACTTATTCACTATCATGAGAACAACGGGAAAGACCAACCCCCGTGATTCAATTACCTCCCCCTGGGTCCCTCCCACAGTGCGTGGGAATTCTGGGAGATATAATTCAAGTTGAGATTTGGAGGGGGACACAGCCAAACCATATCACCATATCACCGCCTCCCTGCACAGGTGCGTGTTCCCAGGCTGCTCTCCCTGCACAGGTGTGTGTCCCAACACCAATCTCCCTGCACAGGTGCATATTCTGATGCTGCTCTCCCTGCACAGGTGTGTGTCCCAACGCCAATCTCCCTGCACAGGTGCATGTTCTGATGCTGTTCTCCCTGCACAGGTGTGTGTCCCAACACCAGTCTCCCTGCACAGGTGCATGTTCTGATGCTGCTCTCCCTGCACAGGTGTGTGTCCCAACACCAATCTCCCTGCACAGGTGTGTGTTCTGATGCTTCTCTCCCTGCACAGGTCTGCTTCTTCTGCAGTCAATATGCACGATACTTTCAGGTCCCATCGCTCTGGATGAATCCATCAGGAGAACCCTTCCCTTGCACTTTTCCTATGATATTACCCCTGGTTTTAAGCCTGTGTCACATTCCCAGAGACTGGGAGCTCTTTGGGGGCAGGCGCTGGCTGCCTGTTTCTGCATTGTTGCTGTCTAGCACTGGTTTGGCCCAGGAAGCTTTTCAGAAACACTAATTTAACCACAGCAGCAGCGGCGGCGGATCCTCTCACGGTGTCCTGTGCTCTGTGCCAGGCTTTGTTCCAGGTGCTTTCCATGAGTCAGCTCACCAGCCGAGCGTTCAAGGTCTGTTTTACACTCGTCAAGTGGGCACGTACTGATCATGACATATCCCATGACACCTGTAAGACTTGAATCGAGCTGACATCCTCTCTGTGGGTTATCTTTTCAGCTTTAGAGACTGTCCCATTTTCTATAACTAATCATTCATTCACTTATTAATCCAGGAAATATTCACTGAACACCTACCAAGACTGAGGTGCTGGAGACACCATGGGAAACAGAACAGTCAGCCCTGCCTGGTCGGGGTAGCTGGAGAAGGCTGGCTGTGGAAGGAGGTGGATATGAAGCCAGCGGTCTTGCTAATAAACATGTAATTATAAGTCATGGAGAGGATATGGAGAAGGACTTGGGCTTCTGGCTGTGGCCGATTGGAAAGTGAAGCAGGCCTCCCATGGACACATGGGGAGGAAACCGTCAGGCACAGGGGGATGGGCGTGTCACGTGGGTCTGGTGGGCATGTGCTGCAACCTCACCCTCTCTGTCATCATGCACTTGGAGGGCCCAGAGACACTCCCTTGGCTAAGGTGTTGGGAGACGTCCACTGGTTCTGGGATCTTTCTTGAAAAGCTCTGTGGTGACTGCTTTTTCAAGTCAAGAGTAGGAGCTGTCACCACTGAAACTGGGTTCTTGCATTCCATAGGGATAATGGCAGCTCTTAATTTCCAGAGGCAAAGTAGGCTTGTGTATTGGGACGGGAGACAAGAGCTTAGCCATAATCATCATGGTTGAACCCACAGAGATGTCAGTGGTGATGAAGGGATTAAGATATCTCTGGGATGGAGGTCCCCACACAGGCCACTAAGGTCTTCCCTTGATCTGCACAAAGCAAACAGAGAAACAAACACGCTCTGTCTGGATCTGGGAATTAGAGACCCTGCTTGAGTCACCGCAAAACTTAGGGTCTTTATCAATCCATCCCCAGACCTGAGCCGGGTCACAGAAACCAAGCCCTTGAATACAGGGGACTTATAGCCCCTTAGGCATGGTCCCCCCATGCATTTATAACAGAGATTTCCTCCTAACCTTCGGG
Organism: Rhinopithecus roxellana; assembly: GCF_007565055.1. Lineage (NCBI taxonomy): Eukaryota > Metazoa > Chordata > Mammalia > Primates > Cercopithecidae > Rhinopithecus > Rhinopithecus roxellana. The sequence continues at coordinate 180,425,275 of NC_044550.1, read as the reverse complement.
TCTCCATCTGCAGACCCAAAGGCCCTTGAATACAGGGGATGTGATAGCCCATTAGGCATGGTCCTCCCATGCATTTATAACAAAGATTTCCTCCTATCCTTCCCCAAAGACACTTACTGGAGTGATGTGCACCAAGGAAGACTCCTCACAGTTTGGGGGAATGAATGGACGCTATCTCTGACCTCGAGCAAATTCCTTGGGATCAACCAGACCATGTGGCTCACCAATCAAGAGTAAGGGTTTGTGGTGGTCAGGATATTGATGGGTTTTGGCCCCTGTCTGAGTTCCAGTGGTCCTGGCATGTTACTGAACCACCCTGTGATCATTCTCTCCACCTGAATGTGTAGGTGAGACACACACATGGCAACAGGCAGAATCCTCACATGACTTCCAGACACAATGGCTCAACATGGTAGGAAGGGCCAAGTGGAAGGCCCCAAATTCTTCTACCTACTAAAACAGTAAACAAAAGGCATATTGCAAGATCAGGAGAACTGCAGAGATTAGTGCCATGATCCAAGCAAGGCCTGAAGGATGCAGGGGTGGTGATATGGTTTGGATCTGCGTCCCCACCCAAATCTCATGTTCAGTTGTAATCTCCCATGTTGGAGGTGGGGCCTGGTGGGAGGTGACTGGATTTGGTACATCCTCGTGATAATGAGAGAGTTCTTGTGAAATCTGGTTCTTTAAAAGTGTGCAGCACCTCCCCACCCCCTCTCTCTTGCTTTTTTTTCTCCATGTGATGTGCCTGCTCCCCCTTTAACTTCTGCCATGATTAGAAGCTTCCTGAGGCCTCCCCAGAAGCAGATGCCACCATGCTTTCTGTACAGCCTGCCGAACCATGAGCCCATTCAACCTCTTTCTTATAAATTACACAGTCTCAGGTATTTCTTTATAGTAATGTGAGGACAGCCTGATACAGGTGGTGATTTCTATTGCATCTCCATAAACACTTTTGTTTCCCTAGGTAAAAGATTGAGCTTGTGAACTTTGAAGGTGGTGATTGCAATGGCAGCTTCGGTTCCAGATGTGGTCAATTTCACTGAAATAAACATAGTTCCTCCTGCCTGGTGTGCAGATCATCTGGTGAACACCTTTAAAGGTGTTCATCAATTGGGCCTGGTTTGGAGAAAATTGCAGATTCTCTAGAAGCCTTGGTAAGAGACAAATGTGCTAAATCCCAAATACTAAGTCAGTCAGCTTTGGTCAGGAATCTAGAAGCTGCTGTGGTTATTCCAACTAGGAACGACTTAATACAGGGAATTCAAGGCTTATGCAACCATTGCAAGGGCTGGTGAAGGGAAGGGCTGGAGAACTGCCATGAAAATCCTGTTCACTCACGAGGGTGCTCCCAACAACTTCGCCAGAAGGGGCTGCAAATCTCAGGAACCACCTGGAAATTTCCAGGAGCCAGTTCAGTTTGTAACGGCAAAGTAAATGGTTCACAAGGGCTCTCCTGGGAGCTACACCCACCCTTGCTCCTGCCCACACGCCTATATGTAACTGCCTCTGTGCACAGTGGCCTCTCCTTCCTGTCTGCTGTTGGCATCAACATCGATGCCTCTTATTTGGCTGATTTTATTCCTGAAACACAGGGAAGTTCGTTCTGAGAAATAAAATTCTCAGGGTCTCCTTTGCATGAAGAGGACTTCAGAGGACACATAAGTAATGCTGAGTTGACAACAGACACAGCAGCGTGCGCGGTGAGAAATAAATGGCCAGCAACCCTGAAGTCATCATTTGGGGATTTCTGGTCAGAAGCCATGTGGAATCCATATAATTACCTAAATCTCATCTTGCAGTTGTCTCAAAACAAGTATCAAACCTCTCTTTGGTTTTCAGAGCCATGCACAGGGATTTTTAACTTGTACTATATTTTACTCTCACTTTTATTTAGGTGAACACTGTTTAGCAGTGTTTATGCTACCACAATCCTTTCATACCCTCCAAATGCCCTGTTACTGAAGTGCTTGCATCTGAATCACCCCTTGATGGATAAGAGGATATCTTTGAGGGTTTTTTTTTCCTTTCTTGGGAGGCGCATGAATCATGCATTTTTAAATGCATACAAATCCTTCTGTTTCCTTTACAAATGAGTAACAGAGGCTGAAACTGAGCCACAGACTTTTCCTCTCCATATCCCCTCTACAGTTGTCTTCTGGCAATTCAGAACCATGGAGGACCCTCAGCCCTACCTGCTATTCCCTCGTAAGTGCTCTGTTTATTCTGCTTAGAAGCCTGTAGATTTTAAAATCTTTATCTTTCAAATTCTGGAATGTTTATAGGAATGGACTTTCGCCTATTACTGTGTAAGCCTCTTTGATCTGCAAGCAGATATTTTTCAGCTCAGTTTATGTTGACTTATTCCCAAGGGATGCCTGGTTTTTACTGCTGAGCTCATGCAGTCTTTTACATATCTTTTGCTTTCTCTATTCCTCACTCCTCTGCTCGTCTTAGAGACATTTCATCAGTCTTACTTGATGGTGACACAGTTTTGCCTCGTCCTCTGTGCCGTCTCTTTCATGCACATTTTAATTCGGCTCCTACATTCGTGCTTTCCTTGCTCCTCTTACTTCAATGACTTTCCTTTCTACTCAGCTTGCAGATTTGTACTATCTTGTTTCAAAGCGGGCATATTTTCTTACATTTTACATCAAGGCAAAATGCATATAATTTCCAAAATTCTCTCCAGCTGCCTTTCATACACTCTTTTCCACACAGCGTGTCTTTTCTCCGAATCCATGGGGCAGACTTCCAGCTGCCTTAGACTGTGGGGTTATTTTCCTGGCCCCTCAGTACTGTGGTTGTTTTTCGTTCGAGTTACTTATCCCCGAATGAGGAGGGCTCCCTTCAGACCAGGTGTTTTGCAGTTCGCAAGCTGTGTCCTGTCTCCTGCCTGCTGCATTCGTAGAGCTGATCAAGCCCTTCTTTTCTGCTCTCATCTTGAAAGCAGCCTGGCATGCAAGGTCCCCAGACAAACCTCTCAATCCAGCAGGCTATCGCCCTGCATCTACCTCTGGGATTGAGACGTCGTCGTCCCCGATCCCACTGTCTGATTTTAAACCCATGCCACCCGAGACCTCCGGGATTCAGATGGGATCATCCCCGATCCCACCGTCTGATTTTAAGCCCATGCCACCTGAGATCCCTGGGTTTGAGACAGGGTCATCCCTGATCCCCCTGTCTGGTTTTAAACCCATGTCACTGGAGCATTTATTTCTGGCTGCATTTTGTAGTTGTTCCTTGTCCCAAGTGCAGAGCCACGTGGTAGCTATCACTTGGTGCCCTGGCTGTCTTGCCTTCCTCGTCTATGTGTGGAAGCAGTCTTCCTGTTTCTCAGCTGCCAGGGTGAGGCCCTACCTGTGGCTTAGAGGGTTAGGGGAGCATGTGATTTTAGAGTAGGACAGCGAGCCACAGGGATTCTTTTTGGGACGGCCATGTGACCTGATCAGTGTCTCTTTATGAGAAGAAGGTGTTGAGTCTGGAGCTGCTGCCGCGGTTTTGGGAGCTGAGGACACCCACCTGCCCCTGTCCCCGAGTGGTGGACTGTGGCTGGGAGAAACAGAGCCACACTGAAGGCTTTGCATTAAACCCTGTGACCCAAATCTCCAGTGGGGGCTTCACCCTGCGGCAATTTTATTACCTCCCTTGGTCTATCCACTTTCTCACTTTTCCTAATGACAATTTCACACCTCCTCCTGCTTCCTCGGCCCCCTCCAGCCTCGCTTTCAGCAACGCTTGTGCTTCTCACTTTCCTGAGAACACAAGAGCCATCTGAAGAGAAACCACTGACTCAGTGCTTCCTGGGCCCCTGTTCTGAGGGATGCAGCCTCTGCTTCCGCCTTCCTGGGCCTGTTCCGAGGGATGCAGCTCCTGCTTCTGCCTTGGCCAGCCCCTCTGCTTGTTTGCGGGCTCTATGCCACTGGCCCCTCCAGGACCTGCTCTGGGATAGGCCCGCCCCCTCCTGCACCACCTGTCTCTCCATGTCTGCTGGGTCAGTCTCCTCCGCGCACCGCTCTCTTCCCAAAACCATCCCCAGCCACACACTCCCAGCCGCTGCCCCAATTCTCTGCTCCTGATTATGAGAAACTTCTAGATAGTGTTATCATGCATGCTGGCTGTCTTCTCCCCCGCCTTCCGCGATTCCCTCCACCCGCCCTGAGCCGTCTCTGTCCTCCTGCCCCTGAAGGCCTCGTCTGGCCGGATCATCCACTCAGCTTCTCTGCAGCCTGTGAGCACCCCTCACTCGGCAGTGTGGCTTCACCACCCCCTGGATGCCACATTCTCCCCTGGGCGCCCACTCTGCAGGGTAGCTGCTCCTTCTCAGCTCAGACCTCTCCCCACTGAGGGCCACACTCACGCAGCCAATGGCTCTGGAGAACATAGGCATCCGACAGACAGGTGCCCCCAGCTTAACGACTCCAAAAGAGAAGTTTTAATTTCTCACCCAGGCCTGCTCCTTCCCTGTTCTTGCCTGTGTCAGTTCACGGGGCCTCTGACCACCTGGTTTCTCAGGCCCTGGACCAGGCAGTGTGGCCCCAGGGGAGAATTGGCCTTGGGTCCTGGGCACACATTATTAAATGCCTGGGCTGGTGCCACTGAAAGCCTGGAACTGGCAAGTCTGAACTCACTCAACTGCAAAAAGCCCCCAGGCTGTGCAGGCTGCAGGAGACATCCCGGTGGATGGGAACATGCCAGGCCCAGCAGAAGCTGGGGACAGCTGTGAAGTGCCATTGCCACCAAGCCCCATTGGAAATGGCAGTGCTTGGCAATCATTCCGGCAGCCCCAGGTTCATGCCACGTTTTCCTGCCTAAGGACTCTGGGCGTGGCTAGGACGGGTGGGGAAATCAGGAACCCTGCCCTCCCCAAACCCACGTGTGCAGAGGTGGCTGCGTCTCCCCGGCTTTCGTTAGAGCTGAGCTTGGGCTGGCGTGGGTTTCCATCTGGCTGCTCCTGCTGCGTGGGTCTGTGCTGCCCACGTACAGACACTGGTTCCTCCCCAGTGCCACCCCACCCCACTAAAAGAGGACTCTGTCCGTGCCTCCCAGCCTGGGACCCCCGGAGCTCACCTGTAGCAGAGCAGGCTGGGTTATCACTCAGTACAGCGAGGAGAACCTGGGCGTCTCAGTGGGGTTAGAAGGGCCTGATGATTGTCAGGTGTGGGCAGTGGGAGGCGATTTGGCAGGGGACTCAAGGAAGCTGGGCTTGGCCCTGGACTGGGGGCTGTGAGGAGGCGGGGTCATGCTAGGATCTGGTGTCTCAATCAATCTTCTCTAGCTAGAGGGAGGGGTGACTCAGGGGAGGCAGGAGCCCGGCCAGTGGCACAGCAGCCCTCGCCCATCTCAGCAGGGAGAGGTGTCTACACATTTCTGAGGGGTTGGACAATGTTCCTGTGTGGTCTGATTGCACGGTGGTCTCACTTTTGTCTTGACTCATCTTCATCCTGGAGCGGCCTTGTCTTATGTTGGTGCTTGGTGACACTGTGTGTGTTGGACGGGGGAAAAGCCCGGGCACCGCTGGGAGTGCCCAGTGCCTCTGGATGCTAGCGGCCACTTCCTCTTGGCCACCAATCCTGATTTTGCACCAATGCCCGTGGAAATGGGTGCCGGTCTTGACAGCAGCCTCAGAAGCAGCATCTTCACAGTGCCTTCTGGGGGCACATCCCTGTGTGCTGGAGTCCTCTGGAGAGGTCACGGGTGTGCCACAGAAAGGGGCCTCTGGGACCACGTGACTGAGAAATGAGATGGCTGCCCTTCTCTGGGCCTGCTGGGCACACAGAATGCTCCTTGCCCAGCCCCTTCTCCGAGAGCCGCCCCACGGCCCTGGTGGCCAACTCCCCCACTGCAAGGAGGCCTCAGGAGAAGCCACTGTGATTGACTGTCGGAATCTTCCATCATCAGGCATTTCTGTTTCCCCCATTGAACCAAAGGACTGAGCGTGTCAGATCTTTGAGGTGATACAACATGTCGTGATACATGTTACATGATACAACATGTCCATGACATCGCATGTTTCTCTCTGTTCCTCTGAGATGTGTTGTTTCCCAAATGACTCTGGACACTAAATTCAAGGCTACCTCAAATTTGGGGTTTAGCTGGAGCTTTCAAGCAATGCCCCATATTTCAGTTAAAAGTTGTTGCCCCCTTCCCAGCCCCCTGGGATGTCTTGGTCTCCTCATCTGTGACCTGGCTGCTTGTACCTGCCCTGTCTACATGGAGCTCAGATTGGAGAAGAGGCCAAACAGCATCGTGTGGCATGTTACAAATGCAGAGCCAATAGGCATGCTTTACTGCTGTCATCCGAACGGGTGATGCCTCTGTTAGCTCCATCACTTGAACAGGTGATGCCTTCGTTAGCTCTGTCATCTGAACAGGTGATGCCTCCCTTAGCTCCATCATCTGAAACGGTGACACCTCTGTTAGCTCTGTCATCCGAACAGGTGACGCCTCCATTAGCTCTGTCATCCAAACAGGTGACATCTTTGTTAGCTCCATCACTTGAACAGGTGACACCTTCGATAGCTCTGTCATCTGAACAGGTGATGCCTCCCTTAGCTCCATCATCTGAAAAGGTGATACCTCTGTTAGCTCCATCATCTGAACAGGTGACCCCTCCATTAGCTCCGTCATCCAAACAGGTGACATCTTCGTTAGCTCCATCATGGTCCTTCCCGTTGTCTAGACGTGGCCTCCTGCCACCAGCTGGGGAGATTATTCCAGCAAAGGTTCCAGATGGATGCTGTGGGAGCATGAAGCCTTCACCACACTCACTAGCTTTTCCCAGGGAGAAGACACTCACAGAGTCTGGCGCACTAAAGTGGGAATGGAAATTGTCAAACAGGGTGGCTGAGGGATTCTCACTTCCTCCCTGAGTCCTGGCAGTCAGCACAAGGGAATCAAATGGTCACATGTAAAGGGCTCCAAAACACACTGCTATGTTCACACTCTTTCTCTTTGTCCCTGGTCACACACAAGCACACACACACACCCCTTGCTGGCCTCTGCACTGCACCAACCCTGGGCATCCAGCTCCTTTCCATCTTCTCACGAGCTCTTCCACTCATCCTGTGCCCAGCTCAATCGTGGCTTTGGACTGGGGACTTTTAGCTGGGCCAGGTCCTCCCTGGTTGAGCTGTGCAGTCATCGTCCACCTCACCCAGCCTGAGTCTCCTTCAAGGCCCAGGGGCCTGGTCGCATCCATTCGCTGCCCCAGGCCCTGAGCCGAGCCCAAGGCCTGGCACAAGTTCAAAGAGGCATCAGATCTGGCAGGAAGTTGATGCTGAAAACCACAGTTTTTACTCCACAAGAACATGTCATGGCCCAGAGAAGGAGGTAGATGTGTGTGTGTGTGTGTGTGTGTGTGTGTGTGTGTGTGTGTGAAGGGTGCCGCTCTACCACACCTTAGTGGGTCTATTTCATCCCCGCAAACTGGACATGGTTCAGCAGTCACACCTGGGGACAATTCCCTGCTCCCCACCCTGCGCTGACTTGTGTGCAAGAATCGCCATCACTCCATGCTGTGAAAAGAATGCCTTGTTTTATTACTGCTCTTAAAATACTTTCACGTGCAAGTTGACCATATTTGGTTGGGACAACAGGTTCCCGGGGAAAGGGCTTCTCAGCAGAGGCTCACTGGGATGCCAGGGCGTCTGCTGTCAGCCCCTTGCCAGCTCTCTCCCTCTGAGCAGCCACTAGGCAATTGCAAACTCATTCTTCCCAGAAATGGCTTGGGGACCACTTAGTGAATGTGAACACATCGGTAAAGTATGTTCATCCATCCATCTCTCTCTCTAATCATGTAAGACAAGAGTGAGAAGAAAGAGTGTTCTTTTCCAGCTATTACAGTTGAAGCTTCAGAGAAGGTGTGGACACTCAGTCACTAGCTATAGTGAACGCACAGTTTTTGAGGCTGGAGCATCCATTGGGATAGACAAGTCCATGCCTCCTTCTGTCAATTCAAAGACTAAAGCAAATGACATTTCAGAAATAAAGGAGTCCCATCAGCTGTGGGACTGTGCTCCACCACCTCCAGGCCCTCAGCCTCTGGGGGTCTCTGCTTCTCTTCTGGAAAATTGGCCGACACTTCTGGTTCCGCTTCTGCTGGCCTTGAGTGACAGTGAGCCCACATGTGTGAAAGTGCTTGAGAGCCGACCGGGGAGATCATTACTTTGAAGGCCACTGCCATGTGCAGCCTCCCCCAACGTCCCAACATGTAGGGCCTGGTCCTTGTCCCTTGCACAAGGTCCTCAGCCACCTCACCTCTGGGACTAGGATCCTAGGGGCCTGTGTGTGCGCCCATGTGCATTTCGGGAAGTGAGGAAAGTACCTTCACAATAAGGCAAAAGCTGATCAAATTCATTTAATCTTTGTTAAAAGCATCACAAATGATTCATCAATTTTTAAAAAGGGAAAATAAGAAGGAATGCATTGTCTCTTTGTTATTTGCATGGCAGCTGATGGCCTTGCTCCCAGGTGCCCGTGTCTACCTGAATGTCAAATATGCAGACCCTTGAATTTACAACCAGGGACAGCCACTGGCTCGATCTCCATGGGGACACAGACGGGAGCGTATCAGGCTGTTTGAGATGCCACCTCCTTCCCAGGTGCTTGGGTCCACATGCCCAAAATGTTCTTAATAGAAATATTAACATAAAATACAGGAAAACGACAAATAACTAAGGGGAAAACCCTACCCAAACAGCTGAGGGAATTAAACAGAGTGGTCAAGGAAGGCCAGAGACCTCGAGTGGCTACCGCAGGCACTGTGAACGAAGGGGGAGGGCGGTTCCCAGGGTTCCATGTTGCCCGTGGGCCCCGGGCCTGCGCTGTGCTCGCCATGGCTGTCCCTGTGTGCCTGACGCTCGCAGGCAGCCTGCTGGCCAGGGACAAGTGTGACTGGGGTGGCCAGCAGGATGAAAGTCCCTGCAAAGGCATCCTTGCAGACTGCGAGCAGGGGAGTGGGGGCTGTGGCAAGGTCCCAGAGAGTCATGACCCGTGTCCCAGATCCCATCTCCAGGAGGACCTTGAGGACAACTTGGAGGGCCGCCTCTGGCGGGGGTGGGGGTGGAGGGGGCGCAAGAGCCCCAGGTGGGCAGGCAGGATGGGGAGAGAGCTTTGGGTCTGGGGGGGCAGGTAGCAGGGTGGGGGACACCTCCACGCCTGTGTAGCCCAGGGTGCTCCCCTTGTCCTGTGGCCTTGGACGTCCCCCAACCCAGGGACATGAGGCTCCAGTCTCCATAGGTGGTTTACTCAACAAGGAGCAGACGCCTCCTCCCCACCGGGCACTGTTTGGGGCGTGAAGATTGACCCCTGGGCTTTCCCCTCTAATGGACCATGTTTCTTTTCTAGGGAAAATGGGGTGATACCCCCAAGCTCAGACATGGTGCATGGGAGAACGTCTGCACCTTCATTCGGATTCACCCCCAGCCAGTGCGTACCAGCCTGGGCTCTGGCGTTCTCCCCTTCTGAAGGGGAGGCCACGGTCATCTGAGAGCCCTGCCAGAGAGGAGGGGGAGGATGGGGAGGAGGAAGGGGCTACTGACTTCCCATTTCAAGGCAAAAGGTGACCCCCCCACCCCCCATATTCCTATGTGTAGACTTACACTAACATCCCTGATTCTAGGAAACTCGGGGGGGTATGGAGACCGCACCACACAGGGGAGCAGAGGGCTGGGTTAGGGGCCACCTCTGCTGTGACCTTCAGTCACTTTCCTCCCTGGGCCTCAGTTTCCCCTTCTTGAAAATGAGGGGCACCCTGATGGCCCTTCCAACCCTGCCATCCTCAGCCTCTCCCAGCTGGGTTTCCACCAGGGTCCCTTCGCCTACAAGGAACTGCAGCAAACTCGTGCATCCAGAGCCGTCTCCACCACCCACCTTTCTGGGGGCTTCTGGCTCCTTCCAGAGCCCAGAACGGTGGGAGAAGAGCCATCAGGTGGGAGAAGCCTGCAGGATGATGCTGCTTGGTGGCAGGAGTGAGGAACCACGGGCACTGGGCCCTGAGCCCACCCCACCCCATCTGCCCTGGGGAGAACCAGGGAGAGAGCTGCTGCCCCTCTGGGCAGAGGAGGCGCCCTGGGCACTCAGGGAAAGGGGCTCCCGAGTACGGGGCTCTGACAGAGCAACCCCCATGGCTACCGCTGGCTATAAAGACGGAGAGTGAGACACCCCGCCCCCCCCCCACCGCCAACAGCTACCTAGAGAGGCATTTACACAGCTGCAGTTCCCAGCCGGAGGGCAGGGGGCCCTGGAGGGTGGTATGGTGTTAGGAGGGCCTGGCTCCCGGACTCCCACAGAGGGACTGGGCGGCCACACAGGTGGGAGTGAAGAAGCAAAGTCAGGGGGGCCCCGGCCTCTGCGGGGAAGGAGCCCGTAACACAGTGTCCGAACGGGTCCACAGCTCTTGCAGCCCGCGGTACTGGGCGGGGTCCAGGATGACCAGCCTCAGCCCAGAGAAGTCAGGCCTCGGCCTGAGTGACAGCACGTGGGGCGGCCGTGTGTGGGGTCTGGGGGCAGAACCTGCCCGAGTCAGGCCTGGTGTCCCATAGGGGCAGGGCCATGTCCGGGGGGTCCCGTGGGCCCCCGTGGGCCTGGGCGGGCTTCGACTTATCAGAGGGGGTGGTGCCTGTCGCCTGGTGTGGGGACGACTCGGGGAGGGGGCTTTCCGCAGGTCTCTGAGGGGCGCCAGTCCAGCCGCCGGCTTCACTGGTGGTTCCGTGCCCTCCGTGGGTGAAACGACGGATGCTGGGGCGGCATCAGCTCACCAGGTAGCTGTGCATCTCTCGGGAGTTGATGCTCAGGACCACGCCCGAGTGGTTGCCTAGGAAACAGAAGAGACGCAGGTCCATTGAGCACAAGCCCTCGGCCGGGGCTGGAGACGGGGCCACGGGGGCCACGGTGGTGGCCTCAGCCAGCGCCTCGAGCCAACGTGCAGTGGGGCCTCCCTCGGTTCCTTCAGCCTGTGAAGGTGCAGGTGGGTCTCCACGGTTCCTAGGTGGGTGCCTGAGGAATGGACTCTCCCGGTGCCACCACAAGCAGTGGGCCCCAGAGGGCCTGAGAGGTGAGGCCCAGGCCGGCCCCAGCCCGCTACAGCCACTGACCTGCGTGCCGGTCGCCCCTGGCATCGGCAGCAAGGGGGTGCGAGAAGGGCTGAGGCTCCGCCCCCTCCTGGCAGTGGACGCTGCAGGGCGTAGAGTGGCGAGGCCCCAGGAGGCGAGAGTGGGAGAGAGGGGGGCATAGGAATGTCAGTGCCAAGGAGTGGTCTGAGCATCCCGGGTGGGGGCTGGTTAGGAGACAAGAGGATGGGTCGAGGACCCAGGACCCAGAGCTGCCCCGCCTCAAGGGCACCAGGATACACGGCTGGGAGCACCCGCGGCACAGCCCAGCCACGCCTGAGTCCTCGTCTGAGTCCTCGCCTGTCCTTCACCTGGCTGGGCCTTGACTTCGTCATCTCTAATGAGGGTCAACTGCACCCCTCAAAGGACTGTCGTGGGTTAGACGGGGAAGTGTGGCTGCTGCACTGGCAAGGGCGGCGTGGACCAAGGGCTTGGCTGCACTAATCTTACTACCCCACTAGGATTACTCTTTAGGGGCTTGGAAGCAAACAGCCATCGGGGGCTGGGAAGCCGAGCCCTGTCTTTCTGAGACCCTGTGCCCTCTGTCCACTTGAGAAGGCCCGGGTTCTCTCAGGACCTCACAGCTGCCTCCATCATGGGGGTGAGCGTGGGGGTGACGCCGCCTGCAGGAGGGGGAGCTCCAAGACCACCTCCTGCCCTGGCAGGAGCAAGACCAGTGGAGGGGTCTTTAGAGTTGTAGGTCGCTCACCCATGGCCTGGGGCCTTCGGGGGGCACACAGCTGTACAGCCACTGAGTCAGGCTTGAGCCCGGCTCCACCTCCTGTCACTAAGTGACCTGGGGAGGTTGAGTAACAGCTCTGAGCCTTAGCTTTCTCATCTGTGCAGTGGATGCAATGTCGACGTCTGCCTCAGGGAAGTCAGATGGTGTCTGGGAGGCGCTGAGCTGGGGCCTGACATAGAGTGAAGTACATGGTTCCTGTGATGTTTCCAAGGCTACGGATGCATCGCACCAAGAGGAACCCACCTGGGCTGACGATGCTGGAGACAAGAGACCCCCACCGAGGTTGGAGCAGACAGTCCTGGGGAGGGGCTGGAGATAGCACAGGGGAGGCAGAGAGGAACCGTGGCCAGTCCCTAACCCCTCTCAAGAGAGTGTGAAGGTCACAGGCTTTGGAGTCTGACTGGCCGGGATCTAGCTCCAAGGTCAGCCAGTGGTTGGCCGAGGCTGGGGCGAGCGACTTCTTTTGGAGCCTCACTTTCAATAATTTGCACAGTAGGGACAGTGGTTTCCGCCGCTCACATTCTGAGGACGTCCTGGATGCAGGGTGTGAGTGATGCTCCAAGCCGGATCATCAGAACAGCAGTGGCAGCAGCTGGGGGTGCCGAGACCTCTATGGCTTCCTGTGTGTCATCCTCTGCTCCGGAAGCTACCGCAGAACCCCCCAGCAACGGTGAGAGGTGTGTGCCGACATCATCATAAAATCAGGCCCAGACGGGGATGGTTAAAAGAGAATAGGAACCATAGTGGAGAAGCCGGGTCCCTGGGGTCTGCCAAGACGTGAGTTCCAGCTCTGTTCCCCACTAGCTGTGACCTTGGGCAAGGACAGTCCCTGTCCCTGCACTTCCATATCCTCAGCCCTAGGGAAGAGCCTGCCTCCTTGGCTGCTCAGCTGAGACAGGCATGGAAAGTGCTCACACTGCCCGGCTGCACTTGCCCAACACGGCACACAGGGCTGGTGCCACGGCTCTGGCATAGGCTCCCAGCCCTCTGGCAAGTCTCAGAGCCTCCTGGGCCTCAGTTTACCCCCCATCCAGAGGAAGAGCTGTAGTGCCTGTTGTGCTGGATGGCATCATGCTCTGACTGCAGCTGAGGGGTGGAGTCCGTGCCCCCTCCCCTCAAACGTGAACAGGGCAAGACACAAGTGACAAGGTATGACTTCAAGGCCAGGCCCTGAAGTGAGTGTGGCTCCTGCCTGGCCACCTCATTCCACATGCTCTTGGAAGAAAGCCGCCATGCTGGGAGGAAGCCCAAGCCACACGGCGAGACCATGTGCAGGTGTCCCGCTCGATGGCCCAGGTGAGGGGTTAGCTGACTGCCTGCATGAATTGCCGGCCATCTGAGTGAGGCAGCCTTTGAGATGATTGCTGCACCAGCTATTGACTGCAGCCTCATGAGAGACCCTGATAGCGAGCAGCCCGGCTGAGCCTCCAGACAGCAGAAGAGAAAACGGCCATAAACGATGCTACCGCTGAGGTGGGTGGTTTGTTATGCAGCCGTAGATGACTTGACTGGTCTTCTCGCCCTGGGCATGATCACATCAGTGGAAATGCTTTGTAAACTGTAAATTGTGGTGCCGCAGGTCCAGGTGTGGGATGTTCCCTAAATCACCACCGCAGTGAAGGGGAGGACTGGGAGTGCCGAGGGATCGGCTGTGGGAGAAAGGCCTCCTACATCCTGAGGCCAGAGTCAGGCTTCCTTTCAAAGCCAGCTCTGTTTCCCATCCTTTCTCTGCCTGGATTGGGCTGTTGGGGGCTGTTTGGTCATTGCCAGGGATGGGGCCCTCAGCATCCACAGGTCTTGGATTTCATTACTGGGGGCAGCCCTGAGAGGTTGCATCATCCCCTCATCAGATGGAGGGGACACAGTGGGCCCGACTGACCCAGCAAGTTCTGCTGGACCAGGGTCCTGTGCGTTTTGCTGGTCGCAGTGGCCCAGCGGGGTGGCCTGCGGGAGGGTGGGGTGGGTTTGGGGCGGACGTTACCTAGAGTCTGCGAGTCGAGATCATCATCTATAAACTCCTCACCCTGGGCAGCGCCCTGGACGTCCTCACTGTGACTCACGGGGCTGGTCATCTCCTGCTCCTTCTCGTTGTGCATTTGGGCGTACACGGTCCTCCCCGGCCGTTTCCTGCTGGACAGAGGCGAGGGAGGCTCAGATTGGGGCGGCTTCCCAGGCCGCCTGTCCCTGGAGCCTTCTGCGGGCCGCCTGGCCACATCGAGTGTGGTGCACGGTGCCCACAGCACTCCAGAGGTGACTATCCCAGCCCCAAGTCTTGCCTCCTGCCCATCTCTGCTCAAAGCCACTTCCTCCAGGAAGCCCTCCCTCCTGTGTGCTCCCTGGGCCCTGGGATTCCCTCTGCCCTGACACATTGGGTGATCACTGTGTATCTGTCGTCTCCCCTGAGAAGCGAAGCACGGACGTGTTGCAGGGAAAGGGCCTTATATCCTCTTTCCCCCCAACCCCCACGCCTGGCCACCCTGCCACTGGGCTGGGCACACATTCCCACAGGAGGCACGAGCCGGCCCAGCTCTGAGAGGCACTTGCTGAGCCCCGTCCAGGTGTCCTGGGGAAGTGCTGTCCTCGATTTCCCAGTGAGGAAAGGGAGAGGGTGGGCACAGCCCCACTGCCTCCACTGGGACCAGGCTCAGGACCCGCCGTGGGACAGGCTCCTTCATGCACAACACCCCACTTAGTCCCATCAAAACCCAGGGCCAGGGTCCCATTTCACAGATGAGGGGACGGAGACTCCGTGGGAGAGGGGAACTTTCTCAGATGCAGTTGATGAACACCGCCAGCCCTCTGGAAACACTTTGATGGCAGGATGGGGTGGGGCAGGACCTGTGACTAGCTCTGAGGGTGACAGAAGTTGGCCAGTATCACCTACAGGCTGCAACCCTTCACCACTGGATTAAAATGCTCAAAGCAGCTCTGCTCCCTCAGTCTAGAGCCTTGAGAGACGAGGGCCAAGCCCCTGCTGGGCCTCAGGGACAGGTGGCTGACGGCTTTGACTGGGTTGTCAGTGCTGCCCAGCCCAGCTCATGAGCAAGCCAGGAGCTCCCGGGGGTGCAGGCTGCACCAGAGCCTAAAGCCTCAGACCACTGGGGCTAAATGGGGCGTTGCTCTGTTGTAAGATGGAGCCTCGAAGTATATTGGCCACTTCCACCTATGCCCAATACATTCAAGCTCCCAGAGCTTGGAGTCACAGCCCTGGGGCTTGTCAGCACCAACTTTCAGCTGCTTTTGTTTCCAGGGCAGTGAGGGGCCTGGCTTCAGCACCTGAAAGCCTGGGCTCAAAGGCCGCCCCTGCCACCTCCATGCTGTGACAAACCCCACTTGCAGTGGCCATGGGATACAAGTTAGGGAGAGAGCACTCGGGAAGGCGGTGGGATCCTGGCCTGGGCGCCTGGTAGAGGACAGTGTCATTTGCTCAGCACCAGCTTTAGGGGAAGAGGATGCTGAGTTTGATTTGATTTTGCAGTGCCTATGGAACCCCTGGATACACCTGTTGGGAAGCCAGTGCCTCTCTGAGTTTGGAATTTGGGAAAGACCACAGGACAGACCTTATTCTACTTCTTTGCCCCACAAATTCCTATTCATCCTTCAGGATCCCCACCAGAAGTCACTTCCTCAGGGAAGTCCTCCCAGATTCTCCAGTTCAGCTCTGAGTGCTGCAGGCCAACCCTTTGGGTGGAACTGAGTAATAAGGTGGGTGAGGAGCTTCTGGATGCGCTCCCAGACAGTCAGTGCTGTGTCCCAGTGCCTGGGCCAGCCTGTTGGGGGTACACATGAAACTACTACTCGAAAGACCCGCAGTGCATAAAACAGTGAGACCCAGGGCAGGAGGAGGGGTTGGGGGAGTCCAGGGCCCATGAAAGGCTGGGGTTTGGTGTTGGGGAAGGGCTCAAGCCTCCAAATAAGCCAAAAGGAAGGGGTGAGCTGTAGCCTTTGATGGTCCTCAAGGGTGACCCCGACGGGGAGACTGAGGCCCCGGAGCTGAACCAGCAGGCAGGGGAGAAACAATAGGGCCAAATCTGGGAGCCGTGCTTGCAGTGAAGGAGTCTGGGGATGTCGCTGTGTCACTCTGCTCATTCCAGGTTTAGCGTCCAGGAAACTTCAGGTTGTCCAGCCCCTGTAGGGTGGCCATGACATGTCCCCGTGTGGGGGGATCACACCCATTTCACAGCCAGGAAACAGGCTCAGAAGGAAAGAGAGGTACGAAAGCCCCTCCCAATAAACACTGTTCTTGCCACCTCACCCCAGCCTCGGCACAAGCAGCTCCCTCATGGGGACACCCAGAGGCCTACCCCACAGGAGCACCTGGCAGGAAGCTCAGCAGCTATCAGGTGCTCTCGAGGGGAGGGAAGGGATGGTCGGGCGGTCGAGGAAGCCTGGGATGCGGGCGGGCCTGGGTCAGGTCCCAGCTCTGAGGGTGGCCATCTGTGTGACCTTGGGCACACTGCTCAACCTCTCCGAGCCCGGTTTCCTCGTCTGTGAGATGGGCAGTGTCCTCCCCGTGAGGTGGGTGGAGCTGAACGGGACGATGGCCGGGATGTCCTGGGCAGAGTGGAGGAGTGGGTGTGTGATGCTCTCTGGGTTGCGAGTGGTGGCCGTCTCTTCCAGAGACCCCACAGGTGGTACAGAGCCAGGCAAGCACCTCCCACTGCAGCCCATCACAGGCACAAACTCTCACCACTCCCTTCTGAGGCCCTGCTGGGGCCTTTTCTAGATCTGCCTGAGTGAGTTGGGCCTGGCAGCCTAAGCCCCATGGTCAGAGCCCAGCAGATGAGGGCAGTCAAGGGCCTTGCCTTTTGAACTTGTAGAGGATGAACGCTCCTGCCGCAAAGAGCCCGATGACAAACAGCACCACTACCGCCCAGTAGCCACCGCCGCCGCCCAGCTGCTCAGCACCTGCAAGCAAAGCAGTTGTCAGTGGAGGGCCACGGGCACCACCCATCCTTGTCCCATCCTCAGCCCATCCCATCTGTTCCCTGCCCTTCCCCAGCTTGTTCCCTGCCTGTCCCTGGCCCCTTTCCTGCCTGTCTTCAGCTCATTCCCATTCCCTCCCCAGCCCTTCCCCAGCCCATTCCTGGCTCAACCCCTTCCTGTCCCCTGCCTGTCCCTGCCGGTCCCCTGCCTGTCCCTGCCTTTCCCTTGCCTGTCCCTGCCCCAGCCTCCTTGGTGTGGAGGCTGCTCCATGCCTGTGGCCAGCACTCCTGATGTGGCTGAGAGGGGCCAGAGGCCATAAAAGACCAGAGTGCATCCTGTGTGGCCTTGGAGAAGTTCCTGCCCCTCGACCTGGCTCCCACTGGGGATGGAGGCTGTGGGCAGAGCTCCCCGGCCATGCTGATGCCGGTGTGGGGTGAACCTGCCAGGTTTCAAGGGCACGGTGTCTTCACAGAGCAGAGAAAAGCTCATCAGCTTCTGCAAAGGCTTTTGCCCCAAAGGGGAAAAGGATGACTGATGACCGAGGAGACAGCTCTGTGGGTCAGGAAAGGGGCAGAGATGATCTGAGACCTGAAGCGTGGGTGTCAGGTAAGAGCAGTGCTCCATGGGACATCCGCTGAGGAGAGTGGGGCCCTGGGTCTGACCTGGGTGGGTTCTCAGTTCCATCAGAGGCGAACACCCACAAGGAGGAGTATACGGGCCATCTGCCTGAGGGCCCTGCAGGGACATGCCTTCTCCAGGGCCTGGATGCCTCCTCCACCTGTTCTGCAGGGGAGCTCCCCATGGCTCACCTGTGCCTGTGTCCCTCAGGGCCACCAGGACTCGGACTCCGCCTCGCAGGAGGAAGCTGATCTTCTGTGCATTCAGCACCTGCTGGATGGCGGCGAGCCTCTGCAAGCACAGAGGGGACAGTGAGGGGGGCCTCCATGAGGAGGTCCTCCGCCAAAAGGGGAGGGGTATGGGGTCCTCCTCCAGGAGGGGAGTGAGGGGTCTCCACGTGTTGAGGGGGTCTTCTACCGGGAGAAGAGTGAGGGGGTGTCCTCCACCAGAGGGGAGGGGAGCAAGGTCTGCTGGGATCCACCAGAGGGGTGGGGAGAGGGAGGGGGGTCTGGTGGGATCTACCAGAGGTAGGGGAGAGTTGGGGGGTGGCTCTGGGATCCACCAGAGGGAGATGGGAGAGCTGGGTGGACAGGTGTGAGTCCTGCTTAGACCTTCTGGAGCCATGGGGCTGGGCGAGCCACCTGGCCTCACTGAGCCTCGGTGTCCTCCTTTGTACCGTGGGAATAATCACCCACAAGGGAACTTTCAAGAACCATGGACGGGACACAAAGGTGACCTAGACATGGCTCTGCCCTTCACGAGCTCTTGTTTTAGTTGGGAATGTAAAAGAGATACAGGTCACGGAGTGTGCCAAGTTGGGGAAACGCAGGGGTGCTCCAGGAGGCTCCATCCCCCAGTGGTGGTCAGGGGAAGGCTTCCTGGAGGTGGAAGACCAAGAAGAGAATGAGACAGGGCAGGAGAATCAGAACACCTGTCTGAGGGAGGGATACCCCAGGAGGTGGTGCTGGGTTGTAGGGTGAGGGATGCAGGGTCAGGGGCACCTATAGCTGGAGAGGGCAGTGGCCAAAAGACAGTCAGCCTTGTGGGCCACGGGCATCCTCCTCCGGGGTCTGCGTGACGTGACAAATGTGTGAGGTGCCTGGCGCAGAGGAGTGCTCCCTCCTTGCCCCTCTCACTTTCTCCTGGCCTCCTCACTACTTCCTGGGTCTGAGTCATTACCCAGGGCTAGGTGAACTCGGAGACCCGGCCGCCTTTCACAGCACTGGTCAGCTCTGCTATTTTGACAATAGCCATTCTAACAGGTGTGAGGCCATGTCTCACTGTGGCTTTAATGAGCATTTCCCTGATGATTCAAGATGGTGAGCATGTTTTTCACATACCTGTTGGCCATTTGTGTCTCCCTTTGAGAAATGTCTACTTGGCTCCTTTGCCCGTTTTTTAATCGGGTCACTTGTTTTCTGGCTATGGAGTTGGGTTTCTTACGTATTCTGGATGTGAACCCCTTGTCAGAGGTATGCTTCATGAATCTTTTCTCTGATTCTGTGGGTCATCTCTTCACTCCGCTGATAGTTTCTCTGGCTGTGCAAGGGTCTCTTGGTTTGACATCATCCCGTTTGTCTGTTTTTGCCTTTGTTGCATGTACTTTTGGAATCATCTGCAAAACAGCATTGCTCAAACTGATGCATAGTTTTTCACTATGTTTTCTTTTGGTGTTTTTACAGATTCAGGTCTTACATTTGTCTTTAATCCACTCTGAGCTGGATGTTGTAGAGGGTGTAAGAATCTAATGGCATTCTTCTGCATGTGAATATTCAGTTTCCCAACAATATTTATGGAAGATATTCTCTTTTCTCCATTGTGTCTTCTTCACAGCTTTATTGAAAATCAATTGACCGTACATGTATGGATTTATTTCTGGGCTCTCTATTCTATTCCATGGGTCTATGTGTCTGTTTTTATGCCAGTACCATGCTGTTTGGATTACTGTAATTTTGTAGTGCATTTTGAAGCCAGGGACTGTGATGCTTCCAGCTTTTTTCTTTTTGCTCAAAATGGCTTTGGCTATTTCAGGCCTTTCGTGGTTTCATACAAATTTTAGGATTTTTTTCTATTTCTGTGAAAAATGTCATTGAAATTTTGATAGACCTTGCATTAAATCTGTACATCACTTTATGTAGTATGGACATCTTAATGATATAAATTCTTCTAATCCACGAACACAGGATATCTTTCCATCAATTTGTGTCTTCTTCAAATTCTTTCACTGGTGTTTTATGGCTTTTAGTGCACAAGTTTTTCACCTCCTTGGTTCAATTTGTTCCTAAGTTTTTCACAAGTTTTTCACATCCTTCGTTCAATTTGTTCCTAAGTAGTTTATTTTACTTTTAATTTTTGATGCTATTGTTAGTGGATTGTTTTTTTGATTTCTTTTCCAGGTAGCTTGCTGTTAGTGTGTAGAAGTGCTTCTGCTGTTTGATCACCTCTGGTCCTTTCTGACAGTGGCCCTCACCAAGCCACACTTCTCACGTCTGTAAAATGGGACGTGGCACCAGGTGGCATGCTGGAGTGTGCACTGTCCTTCCCCTGTGCTGGCCATGCCTTCCAGATCACCTGAGTGAACGTCGGTCTCCATGACCAGTGCAGGCTATGTGAGCTTCTGGTTCATTTTTAGAAACTGATAGTAACATTTACTCTTTTAAAGTGTACAATTTAATGCATTTTAGCATATTCCCTAAGTTGTGCAAGCATTACCACTACCTAATTCCTGCACATTTTCATCCTCTCCCAAAGAATCCCCTAGCCTTAGCAGCAACTCCCCATGCACTCTCCCCCAGCCCCTGGCAACCATTCATCTATTTCTGTCTCTAAGGATTTGCCTGTTCTGGGCATTTAATGTGAATGGAATCGCACACTACGTGGTCTTTTGCAACTGGCCTCTGTCACTTAGCATCATGTTTTCAAGGTTCGTTCATGCTGTCAGAGGTGTCAAGGGCTTCATTCCTTTTGGTGGTCAAAGAATATTCCATTGTAAGGTTGGACCACCATTTGTTTCTTCAGCAGCTGATGAGCACTTTTTGGCTGCGATGAGTAATGCTGCTGTGAATCCATGTACTGTGGATGTATGTTTTTGCTTCTCTTGGGTATATACCCATAAGTGGACTTGCTGGGTCATGTGGTAACTTAGGTATAACTTATTGAGGAACTTCCAGCCTGTTTTGTCCAGCAGCTGAACCTTTTCCACCAGCAACGTGAGAGGTTCCAAGTTCTCTGCTTCCTTGTCAATACTTGAAATTGTCTGCTTTTTAATTTTAGCCACCCTAGTGGGTGTGAAGGGATTCTGGTTCATCTTTGAGTCCCCTTCCCACACCTGTCACATGGGAGGTCTTTTATCCCCTCCATGAGGGCTATTTGGAAGCTGTCCTTTGCAATAAAGACATTTGCTAACTGCATGGGGGCTGACTTCTGCTCGGCCCTGAAATCCACATCCTCGGGTGTCTCCCTGACAGTGCTTACCCTCATTTCCCAGTGCCCCTGGCAGTCAGGCTGGGGCCATGTGACCATCTCCAGCCAATGACATGGGAAAGGAAGTGAGCGAGTCCCCCTGGGAGGTGGTCCAGCCTGTGCCCTCCCCCCAACTACCACTGCTGCAGTGACCTTAGAGGCTGTGCGACTTCCAGAGGGTGTAGCCACAGGTGGATGAGGTCTAGCCACGCTGAGTCAGACTGTGATGCAGCGAGAAAGACACCTTTATGCCATAAGCCACTGAGATGTCCCTGCTTGTTGTAAATGGCCCGAGCCCTGGGCTGCGCAGGGAGGACCTGGGAGTCCAATGGCCACAGGACATACCTTATCACTCGAGAGGCTCCTCTTCCTCGTGGGCCTGGGAGGGGGCAGGAGCACGTAAAGGTCGGCCAAAGTGGGCAGCCCCGGCTTCAGCACGGTCACCAGCAGCTCCTGAGGGACGCTGGTCTCCTGCGGGGAGAGTTTAGCCACTTTGGTCCGCTTGTCTTCCTCATCCCCTGCCTCACCCTGGGGCCCCCACAAATACCCTCTCTCCCTTCTTGGCCTGAGTCCTGGACACCTGTCCCACAGACCATTCCTGACCCCTGCATGGCATGGGGATCATTCCAGGGTCCCAGGGTGCCCTGAGCTACCTCCTGCACCCAGCTGCCCAGGGCCCTCAGCCCTGCTCTTCAGGCCCTGTGCCCACACACTGGCCTCCCCTTGGCCAGGCCTGGCCCTCAGTCCATTCTTCAGACCATGACTAGAGCGAGCCAGCACCTTCCTCCCTGGCTGATGTCCTCCATGACAAGGCTCTTGACCACACCATTCCAGGTCTGTGACCTGGCCCCACTGACTCTGGCCACCTCTCCCTTCCCACTCCCCAACACGCCAGGCCCAGCCAGGGCCGCACACCCACAGAGAACACTCTCAACCCATAGGTGCTGCTCATGTAGGTGCCTCTGCCTCCTGGAAGTCCTGTTCAACACACTTCCATCTGGCAAACCCCTATTCATCCTTCAGTGCCCAGGACCCTTTTACCAGCATTCTTCACAGGAAGGAGCCCAGTTACAGAGGCCTCAGCCTGTGGCAGGCTCAGATGGCTCTAGAGGACTGGTCCTCTCTCACAGGGGAGCCAAGGGCCGTGGGCGTGCTACAGCCCACCCTGATGTCTGCCTCCCGGGAGCTCCCTGAGGGCAGTGGGCACACTGGGTCCTTCTCTCTGTTTTGTGTCTGGCCCAGAAGAGAAGTTCAGTGAATGAAGGAAAATTGCTTTAAAGAGACTCTGGAGCACTGGAGGATGGCAGCGGGGTCTCCCGCAAATGGCAGGTGATCCCTGGACTGTGTGCGTGGAGGGTGCCTGTCCCTCCCCTGTAAGGTGGCGCTCCAGCTGCAGGTCCCCCTGAACGAGGGCAGTGCTGCCTACCCCCCACCCACAGCTTTCAACACCCCCAGCTAGCCCAAAGGCCAGAGCATCGTGTGCAGGGGCAGTGCCACCCGCCTCTCCTTGTCTCTGGATGCCAGAAGCGCTGCAGGGCTGGGGAGGCTCCAAGCTCTGGGTGGACACCTTGGAGAGCAGCCGGGTGACCACCAGGCCCACGTCTTCCCTCCACTCAGGCGTGTTGGGGTTGTAGGCATCCAGCTCCTTGGAAAACTGCAGAGGCACGACCTGAAATTGATCTGGAAAGAGGCAGAGAAGGCAGACTGGTCAGTCCTGAACAGCCTGGCTCAGATGGCTCCAGGGTGGGGATCAGGGGCAGCCACATGCCCTGGATGGTCCCAGGAGGCCCTTGATTCAGATCCCAGGGCCCAGCAGTCCCATCATCTTCTCAAGCAGGCCGAGAGCAGCCCTGATTTTGTATTTGGAAACCAACTCCTTCCCTGGAGGCCAGCAGTGGTGGTCTGTCCCAGACAGGACCCATGTCACTGGCTGCCATCTTATAACAGCAGAGACAAAGATGCCTGTGACGATGACAAAGACGCGCTGACCCAGGAGGGAGGCCTGGTGTGCGCGGAGCCTGCTCTGTGAGATTTGCCTCCTTGACTCACAAGGATGAACACACCCTATGGGGTCAGCCTCTCACCCATCAGGGACCCATGGACTTCAACTGGCTGGTCCCCCCAGCAGATTAAGAGTCCCTTGTGAGCAGGGGCCCTGTCTTCTTCTCCTTCTCCCACATTTCCCATGGTCCATGGCTCAGAGCCCATTTTTAAAGACATCAGGGGCCTCAGAGCTACATTCTAACATCTCTACTTCTCAGGCCTCAGTTTTCTCACATGTAAAGTGGGAGGAGGCTGTGCAGGGCTGAGGCACTCAAGGGACAAGTGCTTTGAGAACTGCAAACCCAACATCTTACAATGAGGGTGGTGATGGCCTTTGCAAAGCTCCCAGCCCAGCAATGAATGAAGAGTAGCCAAGGGCAGCCTCCTCCAGGGTATGAGGGGCCTGTGTAGGCAGCCCAAACCTCTGTACACTTGTCCAACTAAATATTTAACTGATGGCTGCTGTCCACAGTAGAGGCTGTTCTTAAAGCAAAACGAGGGTTTAATGATGGTGGCAATGAGATCTGCCTCCTTGACAAGGGGGGGGTCTCCTTCAGTCTTAGGACCAATTGGTATTGTAAATATCTCCCACAGATAAATAAGGATGCAGATTCAGAAAAGGAGGCTCAGTGCTTCTACAAACAGGAGTCCTCTTTAAGCTGCAATTATGAGACAATGCTCAGGCTTGGCCGGAGGTGCCAAGAGGACAGAGGCCCTGGAGGCAGGCAGAGCCCGTGCCCAAAACTGGCTGTCTTGCTGCTGGGTGACCTTTTCCCTGGTGTGTTGTGTCCCATGAGTATCCTGGGACAAAGGATTTATCAGTATTTATTTTACAGACGGGGAAACTGAGGCCAGAGAGACTGGGAGACTTTGCCCAGGCCACACAGCCAGGGCAGGGCTGTGTTTATCCAGCCCCTCCCTCCCCACCTCAGGGCCACCCAGGGTGACCAGCAAATTCATGGCTTATGAGACCCATGTGGCCTGGCCTCCTGGACTGTAGCAGAGACGCAGAGGCCGTGCTGCCAGACCCTGGGAAGGACTCACCCAGCACACGGAGGACCCTGGAGTCCTGCAACACCGAGTTCCCACAGGCGGCCTGCACCGTCACACGCACGTCGCCCGTGTCCGAAAACCGCGTTGTCACAGAATTATCCAGGGAAAGGAGGGGCTGCAGGGACACAGCAGGGCTCAGGGGTCTGGCTGAGTGAGGCAGCGGCCACGGGGGACGCTGGCCTATGGTTGCTGCCTCACTGAGAGCATTGCTGTCCCCTTGTTCCCATCAGCAAAAGGGCCTGTTATGGACGTCCTGTGGTGGCAGCACCCAGGGAGGTACGGGACGGGCAGCTGGTTCTTTTTTTTTTTGAGACGGAGTCTTGTTCTGTTGCCCAGGCTGGAGGACAGTGGCACAATCTTGGCTCACTGCAACCTCCGCCTCCTGGGTTCAAGTATTCTCCCATCTCAGCCTCCCATGTAGCTGGGCCTACAGACATATGTACCACCATGCCCGGTTAATTTTTGTATTTTTAGTAGAGATAGGGTTTCACCATGTTAGCCAGGTTGGTCTCGAAACCCTGACCTTGTAGGCACCCGGTTATAAGCCAGCACAGCACGAACATGAGATCCCAGCACCCCTCTTCCTTCTCGCAGCTCTCCAGGCCCGCCCCCCACAGGCATTTAGGAGGGCCTTCACTCGCTGACCATGTGATCTTCCCATCCCCACATATGGCCACAGCTGTGTGGATGAGCCATGGCTCCGTCATCCATGGCACCAAGCCAGTGCCCAGCTCAGGACCCAGCCATGGGGATGGTGCACACTCAGCGGGGGTGGGGGGGGGAGTGCCATGTTGCCGCAGAGACAGGAGACGCCACCCCCATAGGTGTGGATGTGGAGGCGGAGGCTCTGCCAGGTGAAGTGACATGTATGGAGCATTCAGCTGGAAGTGGCAGAGCCGAGACCCTGAGCTCCTTCTCAGACCCTCCCCATTCTAGAGAAACATAATCCAGAGCCCACAGCCCCTCCCCTTGCTGGACCTCTGTGTCAGGGTGGTCAGTTGCTGGTAGGGGGCTTCCTTCCTGGTGGTGCTGGGCTGTTTGCTGAATGAGTGGAAGATACCCCTCACTGGGTCTTGCCCCCAGTCCAGGCATTCTGCTAATTTGGACTCTCTCCTGCTCAAGGACTATATGTGGCTCCCCACTGCAGACAGGGTACAACCCAGGCCTCTGAGTGAGGCTTCTGAGGCCCCTTGACCTCTTCTTCTGTAAAGCCTTCCCTGAGCCTCTCACTGCAAATGCTCTCCTTTCCAGGAGCTCTCATGCAGCCCACCTACCCGTCCCCGTCACTTCTACCACCCCCAACTCAAGTCAGCCACCATGTTCCCATCTCTTTCCCAGGAAGAGGCAGGGTCTAGTCTGACTCATCTGGCACCATTGAGCAGATGGGCCCTGAACAGGCACCCACAGGCGGTGTGTCCCTCTCAAATGCCCCAGGAGGGGCCCAAAGGTGAGGAGTGCACCCTACACTGGTTCCTTCTGCTGAAAACCTGGGGCCGTGCTCTGCTTTACTGTGCACCTTGTGGGGAGCCGGCAGGAAGAAGGGCTGAGTGGGGGCACAGCCAGCGCACCTGCAGGCTATGGCCGATCCACCAGTAGAAGACAGTGAGGTTGGGGTTCAAGGGAAGCAGCACAGCTGTGAGGTTCACCTCCTGGTTGATGCCAATGACAGGAACCACCTCCAGGTAGAGGGCCTGCAGGGGGGCTGTGGGGACCCAAAAAGGCCAGAGTTATTTCATTTCAGAGGCCACTTAGTGATCACTGTCACAAGCAACTTAATTGCTACCACCACTATCACTACCACCACTATCACCACCCCCACCGTCACCACCACCACTATCACCACCATCACCAACACCACCAGCATCACTACCACCACCATCACCATAACTACCACCACTGTCACCATTATCGCCACCACCTCCACCACCATAATCACTGCCATCACCACCACCAGTACCATGACCACCACCATCACCATCACCACCATCACCACCATCCATCCTGCCATTACTATCACCACCACCACCATCTATCCCAACCACTACTGTTACCATCATCACCACCACCCTATCACCACCATCATCACCATCACCACCATCACTATCACCAACACCACTACCATTATCACCATCACCACCACCATTGCCACCATTATCACCACCACTTCCACCATCATCATCACTGCCATCACCACCACCATCACCATCACCACCACCACTATCACCACCCCCACCACCACCAGCATCACTACCACCACCATCACAACTACCACCACTGTCACCATCATCACTACCACCTCCACCACCATAATCACTGCCATCACCATCACCAGTACCATCACCACCACCATCACCATCACCACCATCACCACCATCCATCCTGCCATTACTATCACCACCACCACCATCTATCCCCACCACTACTGTTACCATCATCACCACCACCCTATCACCACCACCACTATCATCACTGCCCTCACCACCACCATCACCAACACCACCACAATCACCAACACCACCACCCTATCACCACCATCATCACCATTACTACCACTACTGTTACCATCATCACCACCACCACCATCACTATCACCACCATCACCATCATCACCATCCTCACCACCACCATCACCAACATCACCACAATCACCATCACCACTACCCTATCACCACCAACATCACCATTACTACCACTACTGTTACCATCATCACCACCACCCTATCACCACCATCACCACCATCACCACCACCACTGCCACCATTATCACCACCACCATCATCATCACTGCCATCACGACCATCACCACCACCATCACTACCATCATCACCATCCTCACCACAATTATCACCACCATCACCAACACCACCACCAATGTCACCATCATCACTACCACCTCCACTATAATCATCATGACTACCATCACCACCATCACCAGCACTGCTATCACCATCATCACCACCACTGTCACCACCATCACCACCTGTATCACCACTACCACCATCACCACCACCACTGCCACCGCTATCATCAACATCACTGCCAGCTCCCAGCACTGCCCTACTATTGTATGGGTCATCGGGGTGTGAGTTTGAGCACAGCCTCCCTGCCCTTGGGTTCACTGTCCTGAGTACCAGGGACCTAGAGCAGTCCCGAGGGAGTCCCTGTGTTTCCCCCAAAGCCAATTTCTCTGTCTCAAAGGGAGTGACCCTTGGCCTCAAAGGGGCGATAAACTTACAGTTGACCTGGACAAAGAGCACCGCCTCATCGTGGCCCGCCATGTTCTCTGCCCTGACGGACACACGGTAGATGCCGGGGCTCTCATAGCGGTGCTGGATGGGCTCCCCGGTCAGTGTAAGGTTCACGTACATGGCCTTGAAGCCGTCCCCAAGGTCCACCTGGTACTTGGTGGTCAGGACGTCGCCCTGCAGGGAAACACCATGTAGCCACTCAGGAGTGGGCCTTGAAGCTGAGGGGCCAGAGTGGCTCATTCACTCACTCATTCATTCATTCCCGCCCTCTTTTCCTTGAAATGAGTGGGCTCTGGGGACCCCAGGGGAGCAGGCCTGGTTCTGCCCTGGAGATTCTGCCTGGAGTGTGGGGCTGGCCAAGGCAGCTGGTTAACCAGGGGACTGTGGCCCAGGGGCATTTCAGAACAATCACCCAGCAGCAGAGAGGGAGAGGGAGAGGCCCAAGGGTGTCATCAGAGAGCAGCAAGGGGGCAGTCAGGGCCCCAGGGAGACCCTCTGAGGCCCGTGCCAGCGATGGAGCCAGGAGGGTGAGGGGCCTCCCACAGTGTGGAGGGTTCCGGCAGGGGAGAGGCATACATCTGGAAGTGCCTAAGCCGCCTGCCTGGAAACCAAGCAGGATTTTCCCTTCTGGGAGACTGCGGTTCCTAATTTTCTCTTTCTCAGACCATGCAGTACCACGAGTGACGCTGAGATGGGGCAGGGTGGGTGCAGAGAAGAGCTCCCACCAACTGCCATCTCTGTGCGGCACCGAGTCACCCACAGAGGCCTCTCCACCATCTCCTTCCATCTCCCAATAACAGCATTTTCCTCGCCGAGTCGGGGATTGAGTGAAGGAAACAGGAACTTCTTTGACTTTACGGCTCATGATCTCATTCTCCCTCCCTCCCTCCCTCCTCTCCTCCCCTTCCCTCTTCCTCCCTCATCAGTACCAGGGACAGGAGGAAACCATTTCCTAGTGGTGATGAAGGAAACAGCATGATTACTAACCACTTAGCCATCTTCTCAGTTTATACCAGCCAAATGTTGAAAGTTGATAGAAAACTTTTACGTAAATTCTGTTCACTTAACTTTCTCCAGACATGGTAAATTGGGTTGCTTAGTGTCTCCCCAAAATTCACGTCTACCAGGAACCTCAGAATGTGACCCCATTCGGAAATAGGGTCTTTACAGGTGTCATTAGCTAAGATGAGGTCATACTGGATTAGGGTGGGCCCTAAATCCAATAACAGGCATCTGTGTAAGAGAAAGGAGAGGGAGATTTGGGCACAGATGGAGGCTGCGTGGAGGTGGAGGCAAAGGCGGGAGTGACTCTGCCAGGGGCCAAGGAGTGCTGGGAGCCCCGGAAGATGGAGGAGGTAAAAATGGATTGTCCTTTGGAGCTTTGCATTCATTCAGGCCACCCAGCATGAGGTCATTTGTTATGGGGTCCCCAGGAAAAAGGGTGCAGGGTGCTCTGTTCTCCCCATTTGACAGGTTAGAAGACTGAGGCTCTCCAAAGTCCAGGAGCCAGGAGGCTGCTCGCTGTTTGTGGTTCTCTCTGTTTAAAGGCAGCCTCTCAGGGTGGGGGGGGAGGGATGAGGGAAAGTGCTCGAGTCTGAGCTGCTTCCACGGAGGGAGGGGTTTACTGTGCTAATCCTGGGAAGGAGAAGGCATGTGTGACCCAGAGTCAGGACCCATGATCCGCTCACCCTGGGTGAGGCACCAGCTCTCGGGGCCTTGTGTTTTTGCCTTTAAGTGCTGCACTGATGCACGTTTAACTACTTAAACATTTTCCTTGGTTAAAATAACTTGTCCTTTTTTCTCCTAACCAAAATTCTCAAGGTAGAAAATAAAATACCATAATAATATACTATAATACAAGGTAGTATATCTCAAGGTAGAAAATAATATAAAATACAAATAGCAAATAAAAGAAAAAAACGAAATCTCACCATAATACCTGCCATTCACATCTTGGTATATTTCATTTAGATCCATCATTATTACTGGTGCTTAAAAAATTAAACATTTTCTTCTGAGATAATGGTAGGTTCCTACGTAGTTGTACGGAATGATGCAGATCCACCCCGTGTGCCCCGTGCCCGGCTCTCCCCGAGGCTAACATCTTGCCAAATGATAGTATCACAACTAGGAGGTTGACATTGACACAGGAAGGAGACAGGACAATTCAGCCACCACTAGGACCCCACTGGGTGTCCTCTGCAGACACACCCACTTCCCTGCATTAGCCCACCTCCATGGTAACCACTAATCTTTCTCCATTTCTATAATTTTGATAATTTCTATTCTCTTTCTCCATTTCTGTATTTGAAGAGTGTTATGTGAACAAGTTGCACAGCAGGGGATCACGTGGGAGTGGCTTTTTTCACTTGGCATAATCCACTTGAGGCTCATCCAGGTTGCTGCACGTATTTTTGTTTTGTTTTTTTTTTTTGAGACAGAGTCTCGCTCTGTCGCCCAGGCTGGAGTGCAGTGGTGCGTTCTTGGCTCACTGCAAACTCCACCCCTCGGGTTCACGCCATTCTTCTGCCTCAGCCTCTCGAGGAGCTGGGAATACAGGCACCCGCCACCATGTCCGGCTAATTTTTTTGTATTTTTAGTAGAGACAGGGTTTCACCATGTTAGCTAGGAGAGTCTCGATCTCCTGACCTCGTGATCCACCCGCCTCGGCCACCCAAAGTGTTGGGATTACAGGCGTGAGCCACCGCGCCCGGCCTTTTTGTTTGTTTTTTTTTTTTTTAGACAGTGTCTCACCCTGTTGCCCAGGCTGAAGTACAGTGGTGGGATCTTGGCTCACTACAACCTCCGACTCCCAGGTTCAAGTGATTCTCGAGCCTCAGCCTCCCAAGTAGCTGGGATTACAGACATGCACCACCACACCTGGCTAAGTTTTGCATTTTTAGTAGAGACAGGGTTTCACCATATTGGCCAGGCTGGTCTTGAACTCCTGACCTCAGCTGATCCACCCACCTCGGCCTCCCAAACTGTTGCGATCACAGGCGTGAGACACTGTGCCTGACCCTGCTGCAGGTATTAATAATGGATTCCTTCTCATTGCAGTGTGGTATCTCAGCATGGGTGCACCCCAGCCTGTGCAAACATTCGCCCATTGCAGGACCCCCGGGCGGTTTGAGTTTCTGGCCTTTATGAATGACACTGCTATAAACAGACACATACAGGTTTTTGTGTGAAGAGAAGTCTTCATTTCTCTGGTATGACCGCCACGAGGGCAGGTGCTCAGTCCTCTGCTCCTTGCATGTTGAGTTCGTTAAGAAACTGCTGAAGTGTTTTCCAGAACACCTGTGGCATTCTCCAGTCTCCCCAGCCATGCATGAGTGATCCAGTGCCCTTCCCTGCATCTTCGCCAGTACTTCGTGTTGGCGCTGTTTTTAATGTCAGTCATTCTGATAGGTGTGCAGTGATGTCTGGCTGTGGGCTTCCCTGGTGGCCAATGGTGTTGACCCTCTTTTTGTGTGCTTACCTGTCAGCTGTCCATTCTCCTGGTGAAACGTCTTTTCAGTTCTTCTGCTCATTTTCTAACTGGATGGTTTGTTTCCTTGCTGTTGAGTGTTCTTCCTCTAGTCTAGGTACTGGTCCTTGTTGGATACGTGGTTTGCAAATATTTTCTCTCACTCTGTAGCTTGCCTTTCATCTTCTTAACATGGCTGTCCCACAGAGCGAAAGTGGCTATTCCTGAGGAAGCCCAATTTATCAACTTTCCTTTTGACTGGCTTTGAGTGTGAAGTCTGAGGACTCTTCTTCTAGCCCTAGATATTCTCTCCTGTGGTTTTTCTAAAAGGTTTACGATTTTTACATGCCACATTTAAATCTAGGCAATTTTGAGTTCATTTTTCTGTCGGGCGTGAGGTTGAGGTTGAGGTTCATTATTATTGGATGAATAAGCCCTCCCGCTCAGTGAGTTGTTTTTGCACCAACCTCAAACATCCCTCGGACATATTTACATGGGTTTATTCCTGGGGCCTCTATCAGACCTTCTTTTTAATTCTTAAGATATTTACAAAACTCGGACTCCCCTAAACCCAGTGTTGTTTGCAAGAGTAGGTTGGCCTATGTGTGTGAGAGAGTGTATATTTGGGTGTATACAAATCTGTCTGCGAGTTCGAGAGTGAATACATGAGCGTGTAAGCGTATGTGTGTCTGTGTGTGAGTTTGTGTGTATGTGTGAGCGTGTGTACCAGTGAGTGTGTACGTCCACCCTGGATCCCACACTCCCACCCGTTTCCCTAGCGTAGTGGGTGGCCTCTTCCTGACAGTAGGTGCATGGTGGGGTGGGGGTTGACTCTCCACACCAGGAGCATCTTTTGATCACTCTCCTTGCTTCCACTAACTCCAGCTCCTGCCCGCAGAGCATCCCAGCCAGGGTCCCGGCCCCCTGGGCAGGTGGTAGACTGGCTCCCATAGAGAGACTGCAGATGCGACTGCACTGCGGAGACGCCAGGCTCTAGGGGGCAGCAGAGGGCCATTTTTCCTGGATGTTGGCCCTGGACGGGCAGCCGCAGCGGGGTCCACTCTGAGGGTCCAGGCAGGACAGGCGGGGCAGCAGCTCTGTTCTCCTGCCTACCCAAGATGCTGCTGGGAACAGAGGCACCCCAGGGCTGCCCCTGGCTCCGAGAAGTGTGGGTCCCAGGGCCCATCTCCATCAGCAGCCGCACCTGCACCAGGGAACGGCTCAGGTCTGGGGGCCCCAAACTTGGTCTCTGTCCACGTAGAGTCTCGGGGCCAGGGACCCCAATGCCAGCCCTGCCACTCATTCCGTGTGGCCTTGGGAGAGTGACTGCGCTGTCCGAGCCTCAGTTTCCCTAGCTATAAAGCAGGTTGGCAAGAGGATGCCACTTGAGGTGGAGTTTCCCTGTTTGCATTAGACCAGGCTCCCTGCTTTCCAGCTCCAAAGACCTTTGTCACCAACATCTCACCCCACCTATTTTGAAGGACATTTAAACAGGACACACACCGTTGTACTTGCTTCATCCCCCGTACCGTTCACCAAAGAAACAAGTGCCCAGGAAAGCTGCGTGCCAGGAGAGCGCCCAGGGTCCTAGGCACTCACCCTCCGGGTGCGACACGGAGGCATCGAACTCTCCTTTGCCCTTTTCTGTCATCTTGAATTTTCTGCAATGCTTGTAAATTTTTCTAGGTTTTGTTTTTAAATTTGCTACAATGAGCATTAGTTTATTCAACAATCAGAAAAATAAGCACGTTACAAATTAATTTAAAAAGACTAGAAGGAAATACAAAAAACTAACAGTTGTTACCATGGAGGACTGGGGGGCTTTTGGAGAGCTATTTATACTCTTGATATTTTGTGTGTGTTTTCCAAATGTTCTACAATGAACATTCATTATTTTTAACATCAGAAGAAAATATAACACTTGTTCTAAAGCAAAAAAAGCAAGCCTGGGAGGCTAGAAGGAAATTTCTATCTGTGTTTGTGTGAGTATTTATATCTGTATCTGTCCATGCACACACGGGATTTATTTTTGGTTGTGTAATTATAAGTAATAGTGTTTTTAACTTTCTGTTTTTCATAAGATCCCAAATTAACTAAACCGATATAATTACAGGCTTAAAAAATGTATTGCCACCCACGGGAATGAATACATTTTATACCAAGGCCAGTAACCACACACCCTCCTCCGATGTGTGAAACCACGTCTCCTTCTGCTCTGCGGAGACCCTGATACCCCCTACATCCTACTCTATTCTCCTTCATGTCTCTCATGTCTCTTTCACTGGTAAATGCTGGTCTGGACCCAGGAAGTAGATTGCCAGCCCCCTGCTGCCTCCTGCAGTCTGGACAGGCTGGCTGATGGCGATGCCCTGAGCCACTTCTAGGCGGAGGAGACACCCTTCACCATGCCCTCTGCGTGCCCAGTTGGAGCCGCCCCTGCGGGACAGTCCTGGGAGCCCGCTGGGAGGTGCTCACTCACCTGCTCCTGCCGCACCACAAACAGGACATCCTCTCCAGGCCGCACGGCCACCGCCTCGCCTTGGATGCTGACCTGCAGGCCCCGGGGCGGCGTGAGGGGGCACTGCAGCTGCGCCGGACTCTGCTGCAGGTCCACCCCACCCTCACACACGTTGGACACCACTTTCCGGTACCTGGATTGACAAGAGAGGGTCAGGGTCCACTTCAGACAGGTGGCGAGGGATGAGGCCCCATAGTCTGGGGAGGGATGTGCTTGCCACCCACAGGTGGCGTTTGGCTTCCCACCACTAGGGCTCTACTTGCTGACTCCCAGCCACCTCCTGACTCCACCCGATTGCTGTTACAGCCCCGTTTCAGAGATGAGAACACTGAGGCTCAGAGGAGGAGGGACCGATGGTGGCAGGATGTGCTTCGGAGGTGCTGGCATCTCCGTGGTCTGATCACGTTACTCACAGGTAATAGTAACGGCCCTGTTAATGCTGCAGAGGGGTGTTTAAGCAGCAGCTGGAATTTCATGGTCTTTCCGAGAAAGGTAGAGGACAGAATGCCCGAGAGGGGCTGGGGTCCTGCCTCCACCTCGCCACTGGCTCAGTGTGGCCGTAACCATGGGCACACACACTCCTCCTCCTGGACTCCGTCTCCCTGTTCCCTTGAGAGACCTGGATTGGGCGATTCGTGACTCATCGCCGCATTCATGAGACACCTATTTACTGAGCATCTATTATGGGCCAGGTACTGGGAATGGGGGTGTTTGCATGCAGCCCCTAGATGCTGGGCAGAGCAGACCCTATAGTGGAGAGGCAGAGGCGGACCTGAGCCGATCACATCAGAGTGAAGCCGCAGCTGTGATGGTGCTGGCTGGGGCACCCCTGGGGACCTGGTCCCTGACAAAGGGGCTTTCAGCTGAGACTGGGAGGGTGAGCAGGAGAAGAAAGAGCATCCCAGGCCATTGAAACAGCATGTGCAAAGGCGACAGGGTGGGTGCTGAGCCTGGAGGGGGAGCAGGTGTGGCATGAGGCTGGAGAGGGGCCCTAGGCACCCCTAAAAGGGGTGGCCTCATCCAGCTTGCTACTTGTGAAACTCCCTCAGGCTACACTATGAGCCTGTGAAAGCAGCGTTGCTGCCAAGGTGCTGGGGGTACCTGTCTCCCCAAGGCTGATCCCCCTCTTGCCCTCAGGGCCAAATTCTCACAGATGGCTCTGCCGTTAAATAAGCATTCAGAAGTTGATCATGCACAAGCCCATTTGATTAGTGCTTTGAAAGAAAATACCCTTCTCTAAGGGCTACCCACCCATGGCACCTACAGTGTGCAGATGGTATGAGGTGAAATCCTTTGCCTTGATCAAGGTCCTGGCCCTGACACTTCAGACAAGAGTCCCTGTTGTCAAGCCCTGCAACCACTGCAGTTTCATGATACATGGGTGCATGGGTAGACAGATGGATAGATAAGTAGATTGATGGATTGATGGATGGTGAGTGAATTAATAGATAGATGGTGGATGGATGGATGGGTAGATGGATGAATGGATGATGGATGGATGGGTGGGTGAATAGTGGATGAATTGATGGGTAGATAGAGGGATAGGTGAATGGATGGATGGATGGATTGATGGATGGTGAATGAATAGATGGATGGTGGATGGATAGATGAATGGATGGATGGGTACATGGATGGATAGAGGGGTGCATTGACAGTAGCTGAATGCCTGGGAGAATGGAAGGATGAATGGAAAGATGGATGGATGAATGAATGGATGGATGAATGAATGGATGGATAGATGAATGAACAGATGATGGCTAACTGGATGATGGGTGGATAAATGGGTAGATGGGGGATGAATGAGTGATGCATGGATGGGTGGGTGGATGGCAGGAGATAGGCTGGTGAGGCCAAAGCCTGCAATTTCTGGTCCTACCTCCTGTTTCCTCATGTTCCCTCAGGGAAAGTAATGGAGATTTTCTGACAAGCCCATGGGCTTTTCTCTTCCTGTCTGAAAATGTTCTCCAAGAGAAATGGGGAAACTGGGACTTCCTGATGGAGCATGTTTGGGACCTCCTAAAGATGAAGGCTCACAGCTCTTATGTACCTAACGTTTTACATGAACTGAATCCTTCATAGCAATATGCCCAGCCTCTGGTGGAGGAAAAGTATCCTAACTGCTTGCATTTGGTGATGCTGTCCCTGCGTGCACAGCTTGTGCTCAGCATACCACAGACTGAAGGAACACCTACTGTGTGTTGTGGAGCTTACAGTTCAGCAAGGAGGACAATTAGGTGAGTGATGACAATAACTGGGATTTGTGCTGATAGAGGCAAGCTCAGGGTCAGGGGTGGGTGGTCAGGGAAGGCTTCCTGGAGGAAGTGCCATTTAAGCTGAGACCTGCAGGCAGCAGGAGCACCTCCAGCACCCAAGCCTTGGTGAACAGGGAGGGCCTGGTTTACTGGGCACTGGTAAATGGGGAAGGGTCCTAGCACTGCAGAGGCTCAGAAAGACCAGGGGAAGACGTGCTGCAGCAGGTGTGAGCCACGGGTGCCTTGGACCTTTTCTGTCTATTGTTCTCTGTCCGGAGCCAACTCAAGGCAGCTTTCTCCTGGCACTGGCCCACATGGGCTCAGATGGGAGAACCATATGGGCTCCTTTGGCCTGGGAGCTAAGGTCATTCACTCATGATGTCTGGTGACTCACACGAGCCCCGCAGCCAGGTTCTGTGCTGTAAGTGCAGGGCATCCTCAACTTTGACCTCTCTTTCCCCGACTCCACTTGGGAGCTGCAGGCACCAGCATGGTTTCGGGACTGCACCGCAGCTCTGGCCCCGGGATTTAGGCAGGGAGAGGCCCGCACCCACACTCACCCAAGGCTGCTGGTGTAGGTCTGGCCCAGGGCACAGTCGTCAGGCGGGGACAATGGATTAAACCAGAAGTTGGCAGAGCACTTGTTGGTGTTGGACTCTGAGGAGGGGGAGCGCTCAAATCCGTAGTCGCTGGGAGGAGGGAAGAACAGTGGTAGGTGACAGGCACAGGTGGGAACAGGAGTCAGCCAGGGTTGGGGTGGAATCTGGGGGAGCTGGGAAGGGAACCTCATGCCAAGGGCCTGCTATGCACCCATCTGTGAGGACATGAAGGAGCATCCACAGCTCCATCCCAGAGGGCAACACAGGGTAACAAGAGAGGCAAAGGGATGCTGGGAACTCAGAGAAACCTGGAGGGCTGCCTGGAGGAAGTGAGCAAATCTCAAAGGATGGACAGAGATAGGTAGGGAAAGAGAGGGAGAGGCACTGCTGGCAGGGCCTAGCCTGAGCAGCACCAGCACAGGTGGAGGAGGCTGGAATGCCAGGGGGCAGGATGAGGAGGGGTGAGGTGGGTGGCAGGTGGGTGAGCTGTCAGCCAAATTGTCCTGTGGGCGCTGGGCAGTCATAGGCAGCTTTTGAGAACAACAGGGGACAGG
Organism: Rhinopithecus roxellana; assembly: GCF_007565055.1. Lineage (NCBI taxonomy): Eukaryota > Metazoa > Chordata > Mammalia > Primates > Cercopithecidae > Rhinopithecus > Rhinopithecus roxellana. Next base: position 180,388,680 of record NC_044550.1, on the reverse strand, counting down.
TCGGGTGGCTTTCAGCAGAGTCCCTGGATGGAGAAGGGCGGGGGTGGGTGCAGTATGTCCCCAAAATGCCCTGACCTGTTCCTCACTTTCTCCTCCTGCCTGTGAGCAGCCACTGAGAGGGTTTAAAAATGCACCACAAATTCCTTAAAGCTCCTTCCTGGAGTGTGGGCTGGTCTTGGTGACTCGGTTCTAACAGATAAAATGAGGCAGACGTGGCAGTGTGCGACTCTCACGCCAGGTTATAGAAGGTGCTGAGGCTTCCTCCCTCACTCTGAGGGAAGCGGCCACCATGCTGTGAGGATGCTCAAGCAGCACCTGAGGCCCTGCGGCGAGGAGCCAGCCCGTCGCTCACCACAGGAAGTCCGAGTCCCGGCACTCGCACACGCGGGACGTGAGCGCCGAGGTGAAGCTCCTCCCCTTGATGCACCAGGATGTGGACTTTCTCTTCCGGAAACTTCTCTGCTGGCCCATGATGCAGCGGTCGCCCTGCAGCAGGAACATCAGGGTGAGGAGCTGCCAGAGACGGGTTAACTGTTCTACATGGGCTTGTGCGGCTGAGCCTGCCAGAGCGTGAAGATGGCTGACGGCTCAGGTTACAGATGGGGAAACTGAGGCCCAGAATGAGGCGTGGCATGTCTGTGGTCAAATTGGGGAAGCCTCCCTCTCATCCCAACTCACGGGCATTCACTGAGCCCCTCCTGTGTGCAGCCCTGGCTGGGCCCGAAGGGTCGCAGAGCTGCTGGAAGTACCGCCCTTTTGAGGTTCCCCTTGTCCCCTCAGGCGCTGTGCAGGAGCTGGGCCGAGCCACGGCCTTGAGGGCTCACAGCACACAGTGGGTCCTCAGGGGACAATCAGGACAGGACAGGCCCACCCCATCTCCCTGCAACAGCTGCTGTGGCAGTAATAGGGGCGGGGCCTGTATTCAGGCTCCTAAACCTCCTCCTAGGCCCATCTGAGCACTTCCTTGTGAAGTCCAGCTTCAGCAATGCACCCTGCTAAGGCAGTTTGGCAAGTACCGCCCATCCTCGATATCTGATCACCCTCCCTATCCAATAGGTTCCTCATCCCCTGCTGCCCCCCAGGTGATGTCAAATCCTCTGATGCCTGGTGTTTCCTCTTAGTCAGTTTCCACCCACTGACCCTGGCTCTGAACTCCCATTTGCCCATGCTGAATTCAAGTTGAGCCCAGTCTCTCCTTTGAGAGGGTCCCTGTACCCACCATGATGGCCCTGAGTAAAGTCTTCAACCCCACGCTTTAACAAGTGCAATTAAGTCATTTCTTCATCAGGGCCACCCACCCCCCAGCAGTTCCAGGCCCCCACACTCTGAAATCCCAGGCTTCCCCACCACACTGCCTGCAGCACAGCCTGATTGGAACCACAGAGGGGGCACTGATGGCCTTTATACTCAGCTTAGTGTCCATATTACACATTTGCTATAGAAACAGTTATGTGTCTCGATTACAGGGTGGGCTCGCCCCAGACCCCACTCCACCCCCAGACCCCACTGTCATGTATGGTACAGGCCTGTGTTACCTTCCTAAGACCTGAACATCCTGAACCCCAAGCACAATGAACTCCATGGGCTGGGGTAGAGCCTGTGGCCCCACACTCCCCGGGTGTGGCTGAGGACCCTCAGCCCAGGTAGCTCCATGACCGAGAAGGGTCTAGAAAAGCCCACAGGAGGCCTGGATATCTAAAGGTGCTGGGGATTCCCTGAAGACTTCTTGGAGGCGGGGAGGCACCCTGCGGCCTTGCAGGGGAGGACTTTGGCAGGCAGAGTGGGCCTGCATTTGCAGTGTGCACCCCACCTGCCCGATCCCAGCCTCATCCCGGCCCACCTGCAGGTTGGAGAGGTCCCAGGAGCTATAGTCCTCCTCGCCACACTGCCTGGAGAATGAGGGCCGGAAGTCCACCTTGACCAGCTCCCAGTCGGAGCGGAAGCTGATGTGGCCAAAGACCCTGTGGCGGGAAGAGGAGGGAAGGGAGAGAAAACCACCTTCATTAGGCCTCGTCCTACTGTGCAAATCATGTCCCCTCTGGACTCTGTTCCTACCTGTACCATGGGCACAGAGACCCCTCTCCTGCCCTTGCTGGGGATCAGAGTGAGGCTGCCCCGGGCACCGAGCCTGGCCCTGCACAGGTACTCTGTGGGCTTTGGTGCGAATATTCCCACAACTAACACACATGATCTATGACTTGTCAGCTGCACTGCCTGAGTCACGGCGGTTGACCCACCATGGCCCATGTTGACGGACAGGGAAGGAGGCCCAGGTCCACAGCAGGGTTGGGAGCCCTTCCACGGCCCCACACTGGTCCTTGCATTATGTTTTGTGGAATGATCTGTGGTCAGGTGGCTGCATCTGCGGCTGTCTGTCTTCTCCCTGGTTTTCTCCCAGCCTGACCGTGTGAGAGTTCTGCGCTGCAGAAACCCAACTTTCCATCGCTGGGCCACAGGGCGTTTGCTCCCTAGTACAGGTGACGACTCAGAGAAATAACGAGTCAGCAGGCCCAGCTCAGAGCCCACGGGATGAGCAAGGTTGGCCCATCACAGCCTAGGTGGGTGGGGGAAGTGGCAGAAGAGAGAATAGGGAGGCTGGCCACTTAGGGTGCACCCATGTGTGCTGGAAGCTATGCATGCACAGCCTGGTAGGCCAGGTGCACCCCGTTTTACAGAATAGAAAGCCGAGGCACAGGGAGGTTGAGTAACTTGCCCAAGGTCACACAGCTTGTTTGTGCTGTTCCTTCTCCCTCCTTGTAGTCAGCAGTCACTGCTGTGTGCCCATCACTCAGAATGGCACTCAGGTGCCCCGCTTTCTCCCTCTCTGGGAGGGCTGCTGCCTGAGTGCCTTCCACTCCATCCCTCAGTACCACACACTTAGGCTCCAAAGACCACCCAGAAGGTAGGCCCAGCCTGCTCTTCCCTGGGCCTTCTCCAGTCCAGCTTGTGGTGCTCTGGCCATGTTACCAGAGGCCAAGCATCTGGGTGGCGGAGGTGATGCACGCTGCTCCAGTCTGGTCCCCGTCTGAGCACCCCCAACTGGGACTGGATACTTGGGGGTGGCCCATCATGAGCTGAAAAGACAACCCCATTCTAGGGTGGTGTTGAGAAAGGTTTTGTAGGGTATTTCTGAGGACATGACAGCTGGGTCTGAGTGTCTGAGGCTGATATTTGAAGATTCGGCTCCACGGGGCACCTCTGAGCCAGGCGAGCCTGTGGCGGTCCATGCTTGAATTACATCTGTGACCTCGCATTTGCCTCCACTCTCCGGAACAGTCCCAAGAGGCAGACACTATTGTCTTTGTTTGATGAAACCCTAAGCCTCTGCAGGCTGAGCATGGGGCCTCCCTCTGTCTTTGCCTGGACCTTCCCCCAGGGACCCTGCCTCCCTGTGCTCCCATAAGGCCCGCTCGTTGAGGAAGCAGCCAGGCTGGTTCCATCCTGCATTCCTGCCACGTCGCTGCCAGGCCTTCATTCCAGCCGGGCCCCTGGCTCTGGGCTCACAATTCCATCTGCTTTCTTCTCTGCGCATGGGGGTCAGAAGCCCCAGGCCGTTCTTTCTCAGAGGAGTGGGGAAATGGGGCTTGAGCTCTCGGCCTGAGACACCTCCTAGCTGCTAGTGGCAACACCCACCAAGGACAGGGGAAGGTCCCCGGGTAAGGCTGTGACTCTGCCGCGTCTGCCCGCTTCTGCAGGCGCTGTTTCCAACAGAGGAATCCTGTGGACCTGCATGGTGGCCCCGGCTGTGAGAGGTCTTGACTCCAGGGCACCTGTGATTGGGATGAGGGTCTCACTTGCCGTCTGTCTCCTGATGGATGCCACTTGGACGGCCTCAACACTGGAGAGCTCCAACTCAACACACTGGGATCTTCCTTCAACATCGCTGTCCAGACTGTGCCTGGTGCATTGTTCTCTTCAACAGCGTCTGAGGGTCTTCTCTCACTTAAGAAATGCCTTTTTAGGGGAAACTTCTGGATCCCTGAGAGCATCCTCACTCTCTCCTGTGACCTGTGGCATCATGAAAGGCACGGCAGCAGCAGCCACTGGTGTATACGGAGCGCCCACTGCAGGCCAGGCCCAGATGCGACCTTGTATTCCCCCATTTCCTCCTCGCCAAAGCCCCCTTTCACAGACAAGGAAACTGAGGCTGAGGCAAGGGGCCCGCCTAGGGCAGCACAGCTTCAGGCCACCTCCTGGAGGGGCCGGCGTTGGAACCCGGGCTGGCGGCTCCGGAGCTGTGAGGCTCTGCGCAGAAACATGGCGGGCGCAGAAACATGACACTGGGGCTCCACTGGCCACAGAGACCCCCGGGAGGCCTCAGTCTCCCCGCTGTTCTGAGCTGGGGCAGAGCAGAGAGCCTGGTTTGGTTCATGAATTAACCCCCTCCATGTCCCTGAAGCCCTGCCTTTTATGAAACCTAAACCCTCAGCTGATACTACGGGAAATAGCTGCCATCTAGTTAATTCTGGGTCTTAGGAAAGAGGTGCCGATGGGGCCTAGATACTACTTTGCAGGTAATGAGGAAAAAGTGGGCCACGCTGTGAGGGTGGAACCCTGGAGCCAGGGAAGGCTCTGGGAGCCCCCACTCCACCTCTCGCCCAAGCCCAGGACCTGGGCTGCACTTGGGGAAAGGGAGGCAAGTGAAAGTGACTGGTGCCAGGAAAGTGTCCCAAAAGGTGCCTCTGGCTAGGTTAGAGGTGTCCTTTGGGCAGGTTCGGACAAAACAGTTATCCAGGAAGGACAGGGTGGCCGAAAGCTGAGCCTGTGGCTGTGGGACACTCGCGCAGGGCAGCTCCCGCACACACCCTCGCAGAGGGACTCTCATTCTGACCTGCTGGCGTGTTCCCGCTCCTGCAGTTTGAATTATTTGTATGCCACTGGGATTGGGAAGCTGTCTGAAGATGCAGCACTGTGAACCAGGGGGTCTGGAGGAACTGTTCTGATGCTTTAAAAATAACTTAAAAGGTTATAGCACCTGGTTGTGAATTCTGCCATTATCCTTCTGGGATAAAATGCCCCACCTGTGGGTGGGGGATGAAGGCTGGGTCATCTCTGGGGCCTAACCAATGCTCATGACAGCCGGGGTGAAGGGCTTGGCACCCTGCAGAGATAGGCTCGTTCAAGGCTTCCAGATGGACAGCACTCCTATCTCTTGGCCGGGCAAGCTGAGGCCTGGAGAAGGTGCTTAACCTCTGTGTAAGGAGTAAGGGCCGCCCTCACCCCTGCACTGCTGGCCCCCCGCTGCTCTGTGGGTTCTGGCCACATGCACACAAAGGGTCCATACTACAAACAGAGTGCGGGCAGCATGCATAGTGGCCGGACTCCCTTCCTCCCTTGCTCCTCCTCCCCGTAAAGGCCACAGGAGGTCCTGCCGCTGTAGGAAAAGGCAGGACCATCCTGTTCTGTCCCAGACCACGGCCTCCGGGGGCATGAAAGTGGGCAAAAGTCATGAAGGATTTTATGCGCCCAGGGTGGCCGGAGCAGGAATGAACTGTGCAGGGAAAGCTGCAAACATCAGGACCCTGAGAGAATAGGAAGGGCCATTATCCCCACCCAATTTTTACAGGACAGGCTCCTAGGGTCCCCAACCTCCCAACACTCCCTCAGGGATGAGTTCTTTGAGACATGTTGGCACCTCCAAAAATGGGGGAATAAATCAATCTGTCTAGATTTCTTATGAGAATGGCCTGAGGTCATGTATGAAAACAGCCGTAGCATGCAGTGGGGCGCTCGCTAAAGTTGCATTGCAGCCCCTGTCGCAGGAGGCCATATTGGTAAAGACGGAGGGAGGACTTGGGGCAGAGGGTCCAGGAAGGGGAGAACGCCCCCTAGACTGTGGGAGGGGAAGGGGCTCACTGTTCTCCCGGGGTGCTGAAGGACAAGACCACCCAGGAGCGCCATCGCATGCCATTGAAAACACACGGATGCACGATCAAAGGTCGGCCGGCCGGCGGGACCCACCTGCGGCGGGTACTGGATATTCAGGGAGACCCATGAAGGGGACCCTCGTCTTCTTGGAAATAACGCTCCCCCTCGCCCAGGACCCCAGGTGGGACACAGAGCTGTCCAAGCATCCCCTCAATCCCACCACAATGCACGGCCTGGGAAGGCCAGCCGGGATCTCTGTCTGCTGGGGAGCGGGTGGAAGCCGGGCCTCTATACTAGAATCAGAGTCTAAGCAGGCGATTTCTTGCTCATCACCCAGGAAGTGAGAAGGCCCCAAGCATCACAGGTGAGCATCAGTTGAGGGCTCATTTGCGGCGACCTTGTGGGGTTTAAGTCCCCACGTTACAGACAAGGAAGCCAAGGCCTCTGGAAGGGAAATATCATTTCCCGGGCACAGACGTTCTGCTTCCCTGAATCCTCCTGACAGGTCCTCAAGCCGACTCATTTCCCTATTTCAGGGCTGTGGAAACCGAGGTGCAGCGTGTGCGGTTTATTGTCCAGGGACACTGGCCTGGAGAGAAGCATCCTGATTTGGCACATAGTAGGTGCTCAATAAATGCATGTTGGATGAAGGCAGAGCAGAGGAGCATCCTCGAAGGGGGTCCCATCTCTGCTCTGCCCGGAGAGGACAGGCTGCTGCCCATAGAGCTGCCCAGGAGAGCCTGTCTGAGCTGGACTAGGCCACAGTTGTTTCCTCCTGCAGCAAGGGCCAAGGTACCTCTCCTCTCCGAGCCTTAGTTTCTTTAATTGTTAAGCAGCAGAGTTGGTTGAGGGTGGGTGGGTGTGATGGGTAGTGGGCATGAAGAAAGCAGCAGGGGTCAGTGGTGGTGTCTTCCAAGGCTGTGCTCCCAGTCCCAGCCACAGCAGCCAGGGGAGCTCAGGGGTGGCGTCTGCCCAAACTCCCTGACAAAGGAGGGGACATGATGGCCCTGCAGAGCCCAGCCTCATCCCCGCCCGGGCAGAGCCCAGCCTCATCCTTATCCAGGAGGAGCCCAGCCTCATCCGTGTCCGGGCAGAGCCCAGCCTCATCCCTGTCCGGGCGGAGTCCAGTCTCATCCCTGTCCAGGCAGAACACAGCCTCATCCCTGTCCGGGCAGAGCCCAGCCTCATCCCTGCCCGGGCGGAGCCCAGCCTCATCCCTGTCCGGGCGGAGGCCAGTCTCATCCCTGTCCGGGCAGAACACAGCCTCATCCCTGTCCGGGCGGAGCCCAGCCTCATCCCTGTCTGGGCGGAGGCCAGCCTCATCCCTGTCCGGGCGGAGGCCAGCCTCATCCCTGTCCGGGCGGAGTCCAGTCTCATCCCAGAACACAGCCTCATCCCTGTCCAGGCGGAGCCCAGCCTCATCCCTGCCCGGGCGGAGCCCAGCCTCATCCCTGTCCGGGCGGAGTCCAGCCTCATCCCTGTCCGGGCAGAGCCCAGCCTCATCCCTGTCCGGGCGGAGTCCAGTCTCATCCCTGTCCAGGCAGAACACAGCCTCATCCCTGTCCGGGCAGAGCCCAGCCTCATCCCTGCCCGGGCGGAGCCCAGCCTCATCCCTGTCCGGGCGGAGTCCAGTCTCATCCCTGTCCAGGCAGAACACAGCTTCATCCCTGCCCGGGCGGAGTCCAGTCTCATCCCTGTCCAGGCAGAACACAGCCTCATCCCTGCCCGGGCGGAGCCCAGCCTCATCCCTGTCCGGGCGGAGTCCAGTCTCATCCCAGAACACAGCCTCATCCCTGTCCAGGCGGAGCCCAGCCTCATCCCTGTCCGGGCGGAGTCCAGTCTCATCCCTGTCCGGGCAGAACACAGCCTCATCCCTGCCCGGGCGGAGTCCAGTCTCATCCCTGCCCGGGCTGAGGCCAGCCTGGGCGGGGTGGGCAGCACTGTCCCAGCTGGGCAGATTCTTCCCAAAACCAGGCTGCTCCCCATAGCCTGGAGCTGTCCTCCCGTGGCCTCCTGGGAGCTGCGTGCCTGCCGGGGAGGGTGGGGCATATGGAAGGAGATAGACGCTGGGGTCAGGCACTCTTGGGGGCTTATCCGTGTGGGCCCCTCTGGGGCATTCAGGGGCCAGTGGAAGAGCCAGTCAGGGTCGAGGGCGTGAAGGGCCATTGCCAGCTGGAAGGGAAAACTCAGGGTGTGAACTGGTGAATGAGCCAGGCCAGCACTTCTGCTGAAGCCAGCCAGAGTTAGTCCCAGACCATAGATCCACACCTGCCACAGAGCACATGCCTACTCCAGCCAAGTGGGCAAGGGTGAGGGGCACAGTGCCTGGCTCTTCCGTGGGAAATGGGTAGGGCAGGGCCTGCCGGCTCTAGAAGGGACAGAGCAGAGGACAAGGTGTACAAAGTCCAGGTATCCAATCTCCCTGTGCCTGGGCCTCGAGGTGGAAGAGCTGTGGCCTGTTGCGGCAGTTTCGCGGGGCTACTGTGGCAAATTACCATGAACTCTGCTGGCTTCAGTCATCACTCACATGCTCTGCCACGCTGAAGCATTGTGCGTGTGCTCTCTTAGCGCGCTGGAGGCCAGAAGACTGAAATCCAGGGGTTGGCAGGGCTGAGCTCCCTCCAGAGGCTCTAGAGGAGGCGGCTTCCTGCCCCTTCCAGCTCCTGGGGGCCCCGGGTGTTCCTGGGCTTGCAGCTGCACGGCTCTACTCCAGGCCTCCTCCCTCCCCAGCCTCCTGCCCACAGGCCTCCTCCCCCACCAGGCCTCCTCCCTCCCTGGCCTCCTCCCCCGGGCCTGTGTCTCTGTGTCCTCTTACAAGGACAGTCATTGGATCAGGGTCTGCCCTACTCCATGGCCTCATCTTGGCTTGATTACATTGACAATGACCCTATTTCCAAATAAGGTCCCATCCATGGTTCCGGGGAAATGTGAATTTGGGACACACTATCCAGATATCTCAGGCATCGCCATGAGAGGCGGGAAGAGGACGCGGGGGCCTCGCCGTGTGTGGCGCAGGGTCGCAGGAGCCGTAACGCAGGCCTCGCCCATCCTGTGAATCAGCTGGGCTGTCACAGGGGCCCATGTTCGAAGGCGCCCAGAGGGGTCTTCACTTCACTGGTTTCTGGGGATGGCCTTCTCCCCCACTGTGGCTGCAGCGGTGCAGTCAAACCCTGCATGTCCCCGCTGTCTCCGCTCTCCTCCGCATCTCTGCTCCTGGGCCAGGGAGACTCTGAACACCAGACGCTCCTGAGACTCCTTTGCCCCTCATGGTGCCTTATTTGGCCCAAGCTGGGGCTGAGCAGAAGGAAGCCGGGCAGGGCCAGTGCTGCAGCCTCAGCCCCCGGGATGGGTGACAAGCGGGTCACAGCCAGCTCTGCCCTATGATGACCTGTCTGGGTGTCAGGCCCTAAGCCCTATGACCTTCATGTCACATGGCTGAGAAAGGTGCCGGTAGATGTAATACTCATGATATCATCACCGGCTCGAGAGGTGCCGTGGCCGTGGTGGAGCCAGCCTGGAGCCTCAGTCCTGCCCTCACCAGCCAGGGGACCCGGGGCAGGTGGCAGATGTCCCTGATTCCCAGGTGGCTGGAGGGTGAAGGACACAGCAGGCCCAGGGAGGCCCAGCATGGCCTGCCTCAGGGAGGGCTCTGCCCCGCCGCCCAGCGACTGCTCCCTAGTCCCGGGACTCACGTCATGACCAGCGTCTCGTCCCCCGGCTCGCTTAGCAGTCCGTCCACAAACACCGAGGTGCTGGTGAAGTTGTGCGTGCTCCAGGTGAGGCCCTCGTCCACACTGAACCTGCCGGGAGAAGATCATCAGAGTCTCCAGGGTGGGCTGGAAAGCTACCTGTGTCTGGGACTCTGCCCCGCGGGTCCTGCTGGAGGGGTGGGTGCTACACCAGCCGCCTTGCCAGCACAGGTGGTATCACATCTGCTTATGTCACATCTGCTTATCCACATCATGCTGCAAGTCCTGGGGGTGTTTTCTGGGGACCACACAGACACTTTGCATCCCCTGAATGGCCCCGCCCATGGCCTGAGCCTGGCCTAGGGGTTGCCAGGCCCGTGGCAGGGCAGGTATTGTAGTGCCACCATCTGGCAGTTGAGTAAGCTCTTTTTCAGACTACAGTGATACTGGCTTCCTGGCAGCTGCTCTGGCTGTGCCTTCTGGGTCCCGAGTTCATGCCTGCCCTCCCTTCCCCATGAGGGCCTTCAGCTGCCAACCCTCTCACCTGGGCACATGTTGGCTTCCTTGTCTGGGTTACCTGGTGCCAATCCCTGCACTTTACTAATTCCTCACCTCCTCGGGGAAGACCCTCCATGCTCCCCAGGCTGGGATGGGGCCTCCCTCTGTGCCTGTCTCCCGAGGGCAGGACAAAGTCCATCTCGATGACTGTTCCGGAAGGGTTTTGAGGTGTGCCCCAGCCCTGGTCTTTAGGATTTAGTGCCGTTGCCCTGTGATCTTGTGTCCCCGAGGGGAGGACATTCTGGGAAAGAGTCTGAGAGGGTTCCCAGGTGGAAAGAAAGAGCCCCAGCCCTGCCCCACAGCCTGCCTGCCCAGCCCCGGGGCTAGCAGATGCCATTACTTGAGGATCTTCAAGGGGATGGAGGTGTCTTTGATGGCCACGATCACGCCGCCGTGGTCCAGGTACAGGATGTGATGCTCTTCCTCAAACACCTGCAGGGGAGAGTGGTGTGGCTGAGGGCAGGGCCCTGAGAAGGCTGGAGGTCGTTCCAGGCTGAGTGTCTCCTGGGAGGCGGGTCATGAATGTGCAGCTGGGGGACCCTGGCAGAGGCCAGGGCCGGTCTGAGGGTTCCCTGCATGTCCCGGGCCATCCCCAGGCTTTCTCAGCCCACGCGGACCCAGCGCACACTGGATGATTGAATGGCGGACAGCAACTTCTACCCTATCGACCTGTACAAGGAAACTGCAAATGAGCACGGCATGCAGCCCTCTCTGTGTGAAAACCCAAGCGCAAAGAGTGCAAGCAACATGAAGATGAGAAAGAAACGGAAAAACATTTACGATACACAGCCTCAGTCAAGGCAAACCCCAATTTGATATGAAGACTCAGCTCACGTGCCATTTCCTCCAGGAAGCCCTCCCTGATGCCAGGCTGAGTGGGGAGTGGCCTCTGGGCTCCAAACCCCTGACCTAACACTTACTACGCTAATCTGTCATTGTCTCTTCCAGCCAAAGCTCCTCAAAGACAGGGCTGCTGTGAGCCTTCTGCACCCCACAGAGCTCAGCTCAGACCTTGGTGGCCAGGGAGTGTGTGTGGAATGAATGAGTGAACAAGTGAATGAATGACTGACCACCAGATCCCCAGGGGACAAAAGGCTGAGTGGCCTGGACAGGGCTCACCCGGGAGGGGATACCGGAGGTGGCCTTGCTTGTTGGCAGACAGCCTCAGGGTGGGGTCCCATTGTATACATGAGGACGCTGAGGCTCTGAGGGGTGGAGGGTACGCCAAGCCCTCAAAGCTGGAAGGTGGCAGAGTGGGGGATGGCTCCAAAGTCACACCAGGACACATGGGGCCTGCCCTGAATCTCCAGTCAACATGCATGTGTGGGCGGCCAGCACATGTCTCAACATGCCCAGCAAGGGCACTGCCATCTCCGCCACATTGCTCTGGCCCCATACCGCCCCTCCTTGAAGGAGGCCCCCTTCGCCCTCCCACCCTCACTCATCTGTCTCCCAGGCCTGTGGCCCACAGCAGGACACAGGGAAGCCCAGGATCCCAGCACGCTCATCCGTGTCAGTGTGCTCAGAGTCAGCGAGCCCTTGGGGACTATGAACATGTCCACCTGAGCCAGGCTTCTGGGCCCCCCAGGAAGGTGCAGCTGTGCAGAGCTTCCAGGGACACGCATGCAGCAACTTCGTGCCATGTGGGGCGGGATAAGTAAGGAGGCTTGACTGACCCCTTCCTAGTAGGTGCGGAGCCCAACAGGGCAGCATGTGCACTGTCCCCAGGGGGGCTGAGCTGGGGACACCCCAGGCTCCAGGGGGACATTCAAGGGCAGCTGGGGAACAATCACGGGGACGCTGGAAAGAGAAGCATCGGCCTCCATCTTTGCTCTGCCCCTCCATGTGGAGTCTCCCTTGGCGTTTGAACGCTGGGTTTTCCAGGAGCCAGCAGAAGGCCCTGGGGAGGACATGGACTGAGGCCCCACATCACAGGAACATGAACCCCAGCAGACCTGGGTGGGGGCCGGCAGACCACACCCTTGGCCCTGGTGTCCAGCAGGTCTCCTGACCCCCATGCTCCTCAATCCCACCAGAACTTTCCAATGCTTCCGTGACCCTTAGAGTCAAGCCCAAATCCTACCATGGCCTCAGGGCACCAAAGGAGGGGCCCCTGCCCACATTACTTCCTTTCCCTGAACACACCCAGGCCCTCGGCACATGCCGTTACCCTCCCTGCAAAGCCCTTCCCCAGGCGTTTCCTCCTGGTTATCACAATCTGCTGGCATTTCCCACCACTCCTAGGAATTCTCCAGGAAGCACTTTTGCCTTGGATAAAGAAGAGAGGCTCCTTCTGAGAAATGATGGAGGGTGAGCAGCTGTGTCCCAAAACCTGCCCTCCCTCTTCATGTCTCCCTTCCTCCCTCCCTCCTCTCTCTTTTTTTCTCTCTCTCCCTTCCCCCTTCTCTCCCTCTTCTCCTCTACCTCTCTTCCTCCTTTCTCCTTCCTGTTTAGAGTGGGGGTCTGTCAGGTGAGGCCAAATGACACAGAAGGGTGGAGCCTCCAGGACCTCCCTGGTGGGGGTGCCGCTGCCTGTCAGGGACTTGCAGGATCCAGGCAGCCACCTTGTGCCCGTGAGGCGTCCTGCACACAGGATCTCACTGAAGAGCGGCCAGGCTCACAGGTTATTTCTCCACTTTCCAGAGACACTGAGTTTCAGAAACACAGTGACTTGCCTGAGGCCACACAGCTGGTGACTGCCAGACACCAACCCCTGCCCCTTCCATGGGGACTCCCTCTGTGGGCATCTTGCCTCCACACAGGTGGGTACACACTCTCATGGGTGGTGGGGTCGCAGGCTGGAGTGGGGACTCAGAGTTAACCTGAGGGCTCCCCAAATGTCCCCCAACACTCTGTGCTCCCTCTGGGGTTCACAGCCCCGTCTGCCCGAGGGCGGAGCGGGGGCAGGGGAGTTGCCATGCCCGGATCCTCTGTCCTGACACTAGCTCAGGAAAGTGCTTGGAGAAGCACATTGCCTATGGCTACATTCATAGAAATTGTTTCCTGGACAAGGGAGAGCTGACAGCCTGTAGGCTTTAGGGTGTCACAGGCACAGATTTTAGGGGACTAGGAAGAAGACCTTTCCACAATTCTCCTCCCCATTGATCTACCCATCCGACAGACCCATTGGTCTGGGTCCTCTCTGTTGGGGGTGCCAGCACAGATGCAGGCCTGGCCCCTAGGGATTCATAGCCTAGGGAGAGACCCTCAAGGAAGCAGACTGTCCCCACACAGTGACAGTGACTTGCCCACGGGGTACCAGCAACTAGAGAGGGGGCCCTGTCATCTTCACCCTTCAGGCCCTGCCACAGGACGAGGGGCTCAGCCAATGTTTTGTGGACAAATGACATCTTGTTTTAAGGACAGTCCAGACTTGAATCAGTGGGTAGCCCAGGGAGGGGTTCACAGGGCAAGTGGAGCTTGGGGAAACCTTCGGAGGCACAAGGGCATCACAGGCAGGAAACGGAGGGGCAAAGACCTGGAGGTCAGGAGGGCAGCTATGTCCAGGGAGCAGGAAGCATGTGGCAGGACCGGGAGCCCTGGGGGCACACGGAGAGGCCCCAGGACAGATGGGCAGCTTGGAGGCCGGTGTGACACCCAAGGCTTGATCGGTGGGTGACAAGAGCACATTCCCTTTCAGAAGATTCCTTGGTTGCTGGGGGAGACGGAACAGAGGGGCAGGGGCTCGTTAGAGGCTCCCACAATGATTTAGGAGGAAAATGAATTCCCAAGCAAGGGGCTCCCCTCCAGGAAGGAGTGAGCTCTCTGTCTCAGGGAAAATTCGAGGAGAAGCGAGGCTCCCTCACCAGGACAGCAGTGAAACCCTTGCATGGCCAGGCAGGTGACGGAGACCATGCTGGGTCCTGTGAGGCTGCAGGAGAGGGGCCTCGTGGATAAGCCCACCCCCCATGCCTAAGCATGATTCCCCACCCTTCGAAGGTGTGGCTGCAGCCCCCTTCCCTGGCTCCACCGGGAGCCTAATCGGCTGCTTTGGGGGTCCCCTGAGGGAGATGGGGTTGCTGAACAGCAGGGCGTGGTGCAGTGAGAGGACAGTGGGCTTTCCAGAGCCTGACAGTCCTGGAGTGCAATTTCCCTTTGGTAGCGAGCTGGCCCCCTGAGCTGGTGCGCGCCAGGGCTCTGCACTGGGACACCTGGATGCCTGCCCAGCCACCCTCCTCTCCAAGCGTGGGCAGGAGGGTGTTGCTGCATCCACCCACAGGGAGACGAACAGAGTGCCTCCTGGCCATCCTGGGAATGACATCTGCTCTCATTAGCTTGGGGCTCTGGGAAAAGGTGGCTCCGGGGTTTTCCAAACTCCACCAGCAGGCTGCAGGGTCTTCAGACGTCCATTGCTGTGGTTTCCTGCGCCCTGAGCAAGCAGCAGGGCCGGGTGGGGAGAGCAGAGTCCCTGTCTCCACTTCACCCTTTCCCTGCCTCCCCCACACACTGGGTTTCAGCCAGGGACTCTGTAACGTTTTCTGGCTTTAAACAAAACATCCTAGGAAACTCATGTTTTTGAAAGGTGATGTCGATTAAACCAGATGCACTCTGGCATTCCACATTCGTATTCTGAGTTCTCTCTCAGATGCATCTCACTGCATCCCTGACAACCTGGGCATGAGAGGAAGCCATGGAGACTGCCCTGGGCTCACCACCCTGCCCTTTCTGCCTCTGTCCCACTCTGCCCCTGCCTGCCTGGGTATTCTTCCTCCCCAGCCCACCCTAATAAACTAAAAAAAAAAAAAAAAAAAAAAAAGGACCCACAGGAGCATCCCTCCCTCCCCTGCCACATGCATGCACAGGCCTGCCCCCTTGGGCTCCTGTCCCCACACCGCCAGCCAGGCGAGTCCCTCTCCTTCCCTGCACCCCGCCATCCTTCGGGAGGCACCAAGCACAGACCTGGCCAGGCCTCAGCTCAGCACTTTCCTAGATGCTCTCCCATTTAATTCTGATATTCCCAAGTTTGAAATCTAAGCAAATTGCTCAGCAAAAGCTACTGCTATGATTATCTTGCAATCCGTTTCTATGAAATTAGAAAACCTTCTATTTCACCTTGTCTATTGAATCTCATACAGGGGAACCTTCTCTAACAAATAGACAGACGTGACCTTTAAGAAGCTTCAGACATGTTTCACTAGTTTTAGTGAAATAGAAATATTAAAATACAATAAATCGCCTTTGCCCTTTTGAAAATTCCATGTTTCTTGCATATTTTTAAAAAACGTCAAGGCCTTCAACCCAGGCTGCAGGTGAAGACTGCACTTTGGGATTAGCACGCGTGCCCGGAGCACTGCTGTGTGGGAGGGGGCTGTGGCTGGGGTACTCGGGCGTGTAAAACATTGACCTCAAACAGAATGTCTTGTCTGGAAGGAGAGAGTCATATATAAGTTTGATTGATTTCCCCAGTATGTAAAGCAGACACTGCTA